>NC_138862.1:124282587-124935388 GCF_965194805.1 Balaenoptera borealis | reverse complement strand
GACCCAGGCCACCAGGAGCTCACTGTCCTCCGTTTTGGAAAGTCCTGGACCAGATGACCTAATGACAGGTTCTGCAGAAGTCAAACCATCTTCCTGTACGAGGCAACAAGGGCCCCGGAGACGGAGGCTGCACAGGAGCCCTCGGCGTCCCGTGCACCGTCTGAGCGACGCTGGAACAGCCTCTGCTCCTCTCTGAGCCCCACACACCCAGCTCCACTACAGGATGAGCTGGGCGTGAGGACCACATTTCTCAAGTTTTCCCCCAGGAGGGCTGTACCCCAGGAATGGGGTCTCAGAGCTCGTGCAGGTGCAGCCGCCGTGGAGGGTCCACGTCCCGAGGGAATGTCTGCTGAGGCATTTTTATGCCTTCCTCCATCCTTTTCCTCCTAAGGGGCCCAGCCAGTGGAGGTGTTCTGAACTGGGCGGATGTTACTGGAACCCCTGGGCTATGACACACGCTTCTTTAAAAGGATTTCCCCAAGAAGCTGCCTTTCAGGTGATCCCCCATCACGCCTGCAGTCTCTCTACCCACCTTGAGGACCAGGCTGATGCGAGGCCCTGGGAGAGGCCCCCAGGAGAGACACGGTGGGTCTTCTGGTCCTGGAAAATGAGGCCTGTTTTTGTTTCCCCTGAGGTCAGTGGTGTCCTCCATCCTTAAGCTCCTGTCACAGTGTTGGAAAGAAAAACTGATCCGACAAACAACATTTACTACTAGGAAACCACACAGAGACTCAGGCCTCTGCTTTCACTGTGCTCACAGCCCAGTGTCTGGGTTTTCCTAAAAACCTCCCCCTACCTAGTTTCTCTGTGCATATATCACCACATTTTGGACACTTGGCTGTTAAAGTTGTCTCCAAGCCTCTTTGGCATTGGATAAAAATATCTGCATAATTAAAAATAAGCCACCAAAAAAAAAAAAATGGGCAGAAGATCTAAATAGACATTTCTCCAAAGAAGACATACAGATGGTTAAAAAGCACATGAAAAGATGCTCAACATCCCTAATTATTAAAACTACAATGAGGGACTTCCCTGGTGGCGCAGTGGTTGAGAATCCGCCTGCCAATGCAGGGGACACGGGTTTGAGCCCTGGTCTGGGAAGATCCCACATGCCGTGGAGCAACTAAGCCCATGTGCCACAACTACTGAGCCTGTGCTCTAGAGCCTGCGAGCCACAACTACTGAGCCTGAGTGCCACAACTACTGAAGCCCGTGCGCCTAGAGCCCGAGCTCTGCAACAAGAGAAGCCACTGCAATGAGAAGCCCACGCATCACAATGAAGAGTAGACGCCACTCGCCACAACTAGAGAAAGCCTGCATGCAGCAATGAAGACCCAACAACGAAGACCCAATGCAGCCAAAAATTAATTAATTAATTAATTAAAAAAAAAAAAACTACAATGAGGTATCACCTCACACTGGTCAGAATGGCCATCATCAAAAAGTCTACAAACAATAAATGCTGGAGAGGGTGTGGAGGAAAGGGAACCCTCCTACACTATTGGTGGGAATGCAAACTGGTACAGCCGCTATGGAGAACAGTATGGAGGTTCCTTAAAAAACTAAAAATAGAGCTACCATATGATCCAGCAATCCCACTCCTGGCATATATCTGGAGGAAACCATAAGTGGAAAAGATACATGCACCCCAATGTTCATTGAAGCACTATTCACAATAGCCAGGACATGGAAGCAACCTAAATGTCCATCAACAGAGGAATGGATAAAGAAGATGTGGTACATACACACAATGGAATATTACTCAGCCATTAAAAAGAACAAAATAATGCCATTTGCAGCAACATGGATGGACCTAGAGATTCTCATACAAATGAAGTAAGTCAGACAAAGACAAATATCATATGATATCGCTTATATGTGGATTCTAAAAAAAGGTTACAAATGAACTTATCTACAAAGCCAAAATAGAGTTACAGATGTAGAAAATAAACTTATGGTTACTGGGGAGTAAGGGGGATGTAGGGATAAACTGGAAGATTGGGAATGACATATACACACTACTATATATAAAATAGATAACTAATAAGGACCTACTGTATAGCACAGGGAACTCTACTCAATACTCTGTAATGGCCTATAAGGGAAAAGAATCTAAAAAAGAGTGGATATATGTATTTGTATAACAGATTCACTTTGCTGTATACCTGAAACTAACCAACATTGTAAATCAATTATACCCCAATACAATTTTTTTTTTAAAAAGCATACATTGATGAAATAATCAAGGTTAACATAGATAAAAAATCATAAATAAAATATGGGCAAACTGAATCCAGCAACCCATGAAAAATATATTCATTACCAAGTTGAGTTTATCCTAGGAATTCAAAGTATGGGTAATGTTAGAAAAGGCATTAATGTACTCCATTAAATTAACACATTAAAGAAAAAATACAATTTACATATTCAAAACTGAATAAGCAATTCCTATATAATCAAGGATCTGGCTGGCCATTGTCTCCCATTCCTGGGAGTCAGCCTCTAAACCCTGAGAATTTCCTGAGTGCTAGGAATGTCTTTGTTATTCATGATGGCTCTTCAGACCACCCCAGAGCTTATGCTAACATGACTCATGGTGGCATAGGGGAGCAAACTTTGTTGCCCCAAAATGTGTCTCTTGGGCATGAGGATTAATTTGGCTGATTGTTTTTAAAAAACAGAAGACTCAGGAAGTTTGTCTTGTTACCATCCTTTTAACTGCCTAAAGGAATTTAGGTAAAGGGCCTGTTCCCGGAATAGAGCTATCGCCAGAAATACTTACAAAGAATATGGGCTAGCTGTGATGGGGGAGTCCCAGCAAGACCCAGAGATCAGAGTTCACCCTGTGTCCCATTGTCTCTGCATAGCCCAGCAAACATTTGTTTACCAAACATTTGCTTTTCCATATCCATGTGAATTCCCTTTCTCCCCTTTGAGGTCCCAAACTTCTACCCATAACATCCTCTTTTGTCTTTAGCTGAAGATGGTATTTAGGGTGAGGGCTTTGGTGAGTTACTCTGTTTTCTTGGGTCTCTCTCACGTATACCTGTTATTAAACTTTTGTTTGATTTTCTCCTGTTAATCCACCTCATTGTCAAGTTAATTCTTACACAAGTCAGAAGAACCTAGAAGGGTAGAGGAAAATGTTTTCCTCCCTGACAGTGGGCCACTAGGTAGTTTATCTAAGGAAATGACTCAGTAGGGGGGCTGGTTACCCAGAAGGAACAACCGTGTGATTAGAGGGTTGAGGCTTTGGACCAGGTGACAGCAACCAGATCTCCAGGGCCGGGGGGACTAGAGACTGAATTCAATCATATGGCTAATGAGTCAATTAATCATGCCTACATAATGAAATCCCAATAAAAAACCAATAAAACGTATTGATACCTCGAGTGAGCTTCCCTGGTTGACAACACTCTATGCGTATCAGTACACATCAGCGTGCTGGGAGGGTGACTTGTCCTGATGCCACAGGGAGAGGACACAGCAAGCTTCCCACTGGGGACCCTCCCAGACCTCACCCTATGCATCTCTTCTTTTGACTGGTTCTGACTTGTATCCCTTTTGCGATAATAAAACTGTAATCGTAACTATAGGACTTTCCTGAGCTTTGTGAGTCACTAGCAAATTATCAAACCTGTTTGGGTCGTGTGAACCCCCAAATCTATAGCCAGTTACTCAGAAGTGAGGGATCCCTGGAGGCTCCTAGCTTTGGCTGGTGTCTGAAGTGAGGCTAGTCTGTGGACCACTGTGCCCTTAGCCCATGAAGTCTGGCCTAACTCTTGGTGGTTAGTGTCAGAAGTCATTGCGGCAAAGAACAGATAAACCAAAACCTAATAATAAACGGTCATATAAAAGGGGAGGAAGAGAACAGATGCGCTGGGATAAGGTAGAAGCTAGAGTTCTCTGAATGTACTTTGTATTATGGTATTAAAAGGAAGAAAACAGGACTAAAATAGGGTTGCTTATGCTAATCTCCATGTCACCAAACCAAGACTTAATTACGAGTTTGATTCTACCAGAAATAGCATCTTAAACCAGTCAATCAGAAATTGCCTATTCAGCACTAGTTAGGTAATCTGCCTGACAGACCCCTGTCATCCCCTAAAGGAAAGTAACCTTGCAATAACCAACCCGCTTTTTTGACTAGTATAACTTCCTTGTTCCTGCTCCCCTCTGCCTATAAAAGTCTTTCATTTTGTACAGCTTCTTGGAGCTCCTTTCTATCTGCTAGATGGGATGCTGCATGATTCATGAATCGTTGAATAAAGCCTATAAGATCTTCAAAATTTACTCAGTTGGATTTTCTTTTCTAACAATGGTTTGACTTTGGAATCATATAAATATTTTGCATAAATAAAACACAAAATTGAATGAAAAAATAAAAAGCAACCTCTAAAAATTAAAACTAAAACAAAAGAATCTAACTCTTTGTCAGTCTGGTAGCATAACTACACAGAATTATTTCAAGTGACTTTATTTTATTTATTTATTTATTTTTATTGAAGTATAGTTGATTTACAATATCGTGTAAGTTTCAGGTGTGATCCTTTCTTTTCTTTCTTTTTTTTTTTTTAATATTTATTTGTTTGTCTGCACCGGGTCTTAGTTGCTGCACTTGGGATCTTCGTTGCGGCAGGCGGGCTCTTAGTTGTGACGTGCATGTGGGATCTAGTTCCCAGACCAGCGATGGAACCTGGGCCCCCTGCCTTGGGAGTGCAGAGTCTTAACAACTGGACCACCAGGGAAGTCCCTCAAGTGACTTTATTTATTTATTTTTTAACCTCTTTATTGGAGTATAATTGCTTTACAATGGTGTGTTAGTTTCTGCTTTATAACAAAGTGAATCAGTTATACATGTACATATGTTCCCATATCTCTTCCTTCTTGCATCTCCCTCCCTCCCACCCTCCCTATCCCACCCCTCTAGGTGGTCACAAAGCACTGAGCTGATCTCCCTGTGCTATGCGGTTGCTTCCCACTAGCCATCTATTTGACGTTTGGTAGTGTATATATGTCCATGCCACTCCCTCAAGTGACTTTAAATACAGTATTTTGACTGTACACCCTAGTAGGATAGATCACAGGGTTAAAAAAAAAAAATCAAAGGAATCAAAGCTGCATTCAGGGATCTTATTGTCTTGTAATATTGGTATGGTTATTCTGAAAAGAGTAGAATCAATAAATACACCCCTAACCCCAAGATTATGGTGTATAAATATTATTTCCCTTTAAAAGGAACCAGCACTCTTTGGACAAATTTTGCCATATCTGGGGAAGGAAATATAAAAAAGATCCTGGTACATCTTGTCGTAACAGAAATCAAGGAACATGTCAAAGGCTACTGGGGGCATCTCAGTAGTACACTGGAACAGCTTGAAGAAGCTCCTGCTGGCCAAAGATGGGAAAATTTAAGCATCAAAAATAATAATGAAGAATGAAATATTGCCACTTGCAGCAACATGGATGGACCTAGAGAACAGTATACTTAGCGAAGTAAGTCAGACAGAGAAAGACAAATATGATATCACTAATACGTGGAATCTAAAAACTAATACAAATGAATCTATCAATACATACAAAACAGAAACAGACTCACAGACACAGAAAACAAACTTACGGTTACCAAGGGGGAAAGTGATGAGGAGAGGGATAAATCAGGAGTTTGGGATTAACATATACACACCACTATACATAAAACAGATAAGCAACAAGGATTTACTGTATGTATAGCACAGGGAATTATATTCAATATCTTATAATATTACCTACAATGGAAAATAATCTGAAAAAAAATATGCATATGCATATGTATAACTGAATCACTTTGCTGCGTACCTAAAACTAACACAATATTGTAATTCAACTATACTTCAATTAAAAAATAACAATAATTATTATTTCAATAGATTGAAACACCAAATATATAAAAGTGTACTTTAAAAAACACAACAAATATATAAAAATACATTGATTTGTAATGATAATTTTATAAAGCCATCATTGGATGTCTTTGGAGGTTGCTAGGATGTCAACTCATTCTGAAATTGACACTTAAAAGGAATCCAGCATTTATCTTGCCTTTCCCATTCAGACTCTTTCATGGTAAACAAATAGTTGAATTCTTCTTTGCAGAAAAATCACAAATGATAAATGTAGGGGCTTCACTGGTGGCGCAGTGGTTGGGAGTCCGCCTGCCAGTGCAGGGGACACGGGTTCAAGCCCTGGTCCGGGAAGATCCCACATGCCACGGAGCAACTAAGCCCCTGCGCCACAACTACTGAAGCCTGCAGGCCTAGAGCACGTGCTCTGCAACAAGGGAGGTCACCACACTGAGAAGCCCACGCACCGCAACGAAGAGCAGCACCCGCTCAACACAACTAGAGAAAGCCCGCATGCAGCAACGAAGACCCAACACAGCCAAAAATAAAAAAATAAATAAATAAAAAAAGTTTAAAAAAAATGATAAATGTAGGAAGAGTTAATGACTTAGAAAATGACTATTTTGCAATCTCTAGTGAAATCATAGCGATAACGATCAACAATGGCTGCCAAAAGCATGGCGTGAAAGGTGAATGGGAGACTGTAATAGATGGGTTAGGCTGATGCCATCTGAACCAGCTGATAAGTATTAAGATCACTAAAAGCGAGACAGTCGGATATTATGTATCTCCTGATGTGAGGAAATAGGAAGTACACAGCACCACCTACAGAGAAATTTTGTTAAATAAATATTTTAAAATTTTAAACATTTTTTAAAAAGAAAAGGAAGATCCTAACTCTAATCAGGTCTCTGCTTCTAATTATTAGTTTTCAGAAACACAAGGGATGGAATAACATGTAAATAACAGTTCAAAATTAAATCAGATAAATACAGAAGGCAAGACACCCTCTAGTACAAATGATTTAGTTTCTTCACCAAATAAACAGCATTTTTAAAAAGAAGAGAAAAAATTTACAGCCTAAAAGAGATTTAAGAAACACACTAACGAAATGAAATGTGTGCACCTTTTTGCATCCTGGTTCAAATAAACCAACAAAAAAAAATACAATAATTTGGAAAATCAGGAAAAACTGAACTCACACTGGATATTAGATGATATTAAAGAATTATTATTATGGGGGTGGGGGAGTAATCATGGGTGTTGTGGCTATGCTTCTTAAAAGTCCTTATCTGTTAGAGGTACACATTACTGTACTTACAGATTAAATTACATGATGCCTGGGAATTACTTTCAAATACTCAAAAAAAGTTTAAAAAGTGGGAGAGGAGATGGTACAAGAATGGCAGGAAATTGATCACTGTTGAATTTGGATGATGGGTCATGAGGATTCATTATAACATTCTCTCTAATTTTGTGTACGTTACATAATAAAAAGTTAAAGATAAACATATTATCACCTTAATAGTTGCAGAAAAAGTTCATTTGATCACGGTCAACACCCATTCATAACTGCTATTCTTAGCAAATTAGGAATAGAAGGGAATTTACTTAACGAAGCGCGCCTATCAAAACCTACAGCAAACATTATAGTTAACAATGAAACAAACATTAAAAAAAATCAGGAATAAAACAAGGATGCCCCGACTATTACCACTTCTCAGCAGTGCTGAATCAGAGAACCTAATCAGTGCAAAAATTCAAGGAAAAGAAATGAGATACAAGGATTGGAAAAGAACAAATAGCAGTTAATTTTCTCAAATGAAATGATTCTCTACCTAGAAAAACCCAACGTGACAATAAACAAATTATTAGAATAATTCTCAGAATAACTAAGTTTTAGCAAGGGAATGGTAAAGAAAACAAGTGGTATTTACCCTCACTGGGGAGAGAGAGGATTCAACAGGGATAGAACACAGGTAGCTTTCAAAAGCATTGGTAATGTTCTATTTCTCTTTTTTTTATTTTTAATTATTTATTTTATTTATTTATTTTTGGCTGCGTTGGGTCTTCGTTGCTGCGCGCAGGCTTTCTCTAGTTGCAGCGAGCGGAGCTACTCTTTGTTGCGGTGCACGGGCTTCTCATTGTCGTGGCTTCTCTTGTTGCAGAGCACGGGCTCTAGGCGCGCAGGCTTCAGTAGTTGTGGCACGCGGGCTCAGTAGTTGTGGCACGCGGGCTCCAGCGCGCAGGCTCAGTAGTTGTGGTGCACGGGCTTAGTTGCTCTGCGGCATGTGGGATCTTCCCGGACCAGGGCTCAAACCCGTGTCCCCTGCATTGGCAGGCGGATTCTTAACCACTGAGCCACCAGGGAAGCCCTGTTCTATTTCTTAAGATAGATGGTGGAGAGGAGGCTGTTTATTTTATTATACTACATAGCTTATAGTGTGTGTGTGTGTGTGTGTGTGTGTGTGTGTGTGTGTGTGTGTGTGTGCACGCACGTGGTTTTGTTTGTATGAAATGTCTTATAATAAAAAATTAAAAGCAAATGAAAAATAATGGATTCCCTATTTCTGGAATTCCTAAAGCATAAAACATACGGCCACATCTGTCAGGGATGTTGTAGAGAGAATTCTTGGTTTGGGAAAATTACAGTAACTTGCTCTTGAATGTCAGTTGCCATTTTCAAAATTTCTCTAATAGTCTTTATATCACCCAATTATTGCCATGTGGCAGTGTGAACTTGGGGTTGCCCATGCTAAAGGTTCAGAAATAGCCGAAACAAAACCTAAGAATCACAGAAGTAGTAATTAGTAAAAACAAAAAATTATTGTGCACAGCATCAAAAAGACAGTTTGCAAACTGGGAGCCCTCAAGCCAAACCTGGAATGAGGCTCAGGGGTACAACGTTACAAAACAGCTCATATAGTGAGAAGGCAGTGTCTTCGTAGTAACTGGTAATTAAGCTAAATTAATGACTACGCTGGTTTTGTCTGCTCAGGGAAACTTCAACACTCGTCCCCATTTGCTTTTGATTTTAACCCCAAATATTCAGATATTTACCAAAATTCTGGAAATAAAAAAATTTTAATGTACGCAACTATTTTGAAACACTGCATGGATCGGCACAGTGAGGGCCAAACAGAAGACATCTATGTGTAGGCTCCTAGGCTATGACCTCTGCCTAGACTCATAATCTTAGGAGTAGCCTTCCACCCTGAGTGAGTAGGGTCATTCCCTTTTAGAGGGGCCCTGAGTTCTCCAGTACACCCCACAACTCCCCATTCTTCTCACACCCTGCCATCTTCATTCTTCTACACTGGCCCAGCAGGTAGCTGAGTTTGCAAACCTGTCTTCCAGAATCTACGGCATTCCTGGGAATTACCTGTATTTCTCTCAATTCACCATCAGAGGGCAGGCGTGGAAAACAAGAGGAGAAACCCATAGCTTTTGCTACTACTAGTACTTTGAGGGAAAGGAATCTAGGGATTAACCATGTGCATCTGAATTTTCACCATGAAAACGTTACATGTTTATCTGAATTGAGAGGTATTCTGCAAACATAAGGTATGAGGCTGGGAATGTTCATGTCTTGCTAGAGCTGATCAAAATCAGCAGCCACAGTCTATAAAGTGGGGCCTCTCTATACAAATGCTGCTCTAAGGATCAGAGCTTGGCGTTATGCAAGCATGTGGCTCGGGACAACCAGAAACTTGGTTTATTTCAGAAATTCTTATAAATGAGTGAATGATTCAGTAAGCTTCAATCACACTTTTCTGCTGAACGTGTCTCTTGAAAATCTCTCCAGGTCTTCTCTCTTCATATAGTAAATAAGGACTCTCTACGGGGCAAGGACTCTCTACAAGCTAGCCTCTGTCACAAACAATGGCCAGTTACACAGCGTGTGGTGTGCTGGTAAATGGTTAGCAACCAGTTCTCAAAATAAACAAAAAAGCCAAAAACTCTGATTCATGGCATTGCCATTTCCATGGCATAAATACTCCTACCTTGACCAACTTCAAGCTACCAACATGGCGTCACTGAACATGGAGTTGGGAATAGAGGCACACAATGGGCTCTCAGCAGCCAGAACAAGTCAGCTTTACCACACCACTGACTCCCACCCACCCTCCACCTCCATTTCAAAGTTAACTCAACTGTGGAAGCAGGCCTACCCTAACATTTGCAGAGTTTAGGGTGAGGATATAAATGGAGGCCCAAAGACTATATGTCTAAATATTTAAGTTATAAGTCAAACTAACAAACTGTTCATTAAAATATCACTTATCCTGATGCCATGACAAATATACCATCATAATTACCTAGTCAGGTTTACATTTAGAATTCTATGCCTAACACAGCCAGACAGAAGAAGCCATCCCTGGCCCTCTATCCCAGGCCCAGCCCCTGCCCCTGCTCACCGCAGCACACACAGCCCTAGTCCGTGCTTCCAAGCTCCACTGCACCCTGTGCAAACAGCAGCCCCTTGGCCATCCCTTGGCCCAAGTGTGAGCACATTGGCAGTGTGGTCTCTGCACAGGAGAATAGGCCCAGGGTAGAGGCCACACCAGCATAAAAGTGGACCTGAGGTCATCTGGGCAGGGAGTTATGGGGTCCCAAGTACCTGAAGCATGGAGGAAGGGGTGAGTCTCCAAGCGGGCATGTCTCCATTGCCCTGTAGATTCTTCATCCCATGGGGAGGGTAAAGCCAGACCAGGGTCAAAGCAGGCCCTTTAGACTGACCAGGACTCAGAGCAGGAAGCTGTCGCTGAGAGTGATTACTGCACAGAAGTCCCTCCAGCCATCCAGGTCCTCTGATGATCTACAGTGTTTAACCTCCCGACCTTGATAGGGCTCCTGAAATTTCAGTCACTCAGGTAGAGTACTGAGTACTTACAATTGGCTGGGACTGAGCTGTATGGTGAAGGAATGAAAAGATCCTTCTGGCCCAATATTCCCAAAAGGATAGTTCATTACACTGAGTCTTCACTTATACTTTATTACACTGAGTCTTCACTTATACTTTAGGGTGGGGTCATCAAACCAGGACCCGAGGGCCAATCCTGCCAGGCTGTTTTCGTATGGCCCTTGAGTCTAGAATGGATTTTACATTTTGAAAGAGTTAGGAAAAAATCAAGAGAAGACTATTTCATGACATGGGAAAATTATATGAAATTCTAATTTCAGTATCCATAAATCGAATTTTATTGGAACACAGCCCAGCGCATTTGTTTACACATTGTCTGTGGCTATTTTCACTCTACGACTGAAGAATTGAAGGGCTGCCTCAGAGACTATGGCCACAAGGCCTAAACTATTTACTCTGACCCTTTACAAAGAAAGGTTGCCTGCTTTAAAGTTAAAATTTCTATCCTGTGTTTCTCCAGAGAAGATGGGTGATATGGAGGGTAAAGGGATGTGAATCCCTGAGAAGGAAGGGCAGGAAGGGGACCAGGAAAAGGGAGACCGGAAGTTCTGACTGGGCGAACTGCAGAACCTTACCCCCTCTTTCCTTAGAAAAGAAACGCTACACAAAGGCAGCGAGGGCCTGCAGGGAGGGCATTTAAGGACAAAGAGGAAGGAGAAGTTGGCATGTTACCCTCTAACTTCATCAACACCCAGGCCAGGGTTTGCCTTTATTTTTCCCATTAATCTCATTTATAGCCTCCACTTAATTGGAACATTAAATCTCAACAGTGGAAGTTGCTACAGTTCCTTGTCCGTGTAATGATTTTTATGGTTGAAAACAGCATTGAGGGCTCATCGTTAAAACATCTAGAGCAGCTCTGTCTCCTAGAAATACAATGTAAGCCAGGTAATAACCTATAAGGGAAAAGAATCTGAAAAAAAAATAGATATCTATGTATGTATAACTGAATCATTTTGCTGTACACCTGAAACTAACACAAAACTGTAAATCTACTATATTTCAATTAAAAAAAAAACAACTAAGGGTAGACAAACTTTAAAAAAACAAAGAGGGAATTCCCTGGTGGTCCAGTGGTTAGGACTCTGCGCTTTCACTGCCAGGGCCCAGGTTCAATCCCTGGTCAAGGAACTAAGATCCTGCAAGCCTTGCGGTGCAGCCAAGAAAAAAATAAAATAAAAATAAAAAATAATAATGTAAGCCAGAATATAATTTTTAATTTTCTAGTAGCCTCATTTTAAAAAGTAAAAAGAACCGGTAATATTAATAAAGTCGCTTACTTGATCCAATATATCTACAGTATTATCAATTCAACATGTAATCAATATAAAATTATTAATGAGCTATCAAATTATTCTCAACACACCTAAATATTTTCTAAGAACTGAGTCAAGTTTCAGGTTTTAAATGTAAATTGAAATTAAATAAAATTAAAATTCAGTTCCTCAGTTGCACTGGTCACATTTTAAGTGCTTAATAGTCACATATAGCTAGTGACACGGTATTGAACAGTGCAGCTCTACACAAATCCACAATACAAAACTGCCATGCATTGTTCTCCGTGATTAGCTTCTATCAATACAGGGCATCATTAAATATTTACAGAGCACTTATTCTCTCCCTTTAAGCTTTCCAGACAACAGGAAAATGACATGGGTAATGTCTCCATGTTGACTGCCTTCTTTGCTTTCTGGCACTGCAAAATATTCCAGGCTCACCTCGAACCTTCCCAGCAGCTTCATCTTTTTAACAGATAATTTCGGCCAGGTCATCCCCTCCTTCACACCCCTCAGTGACTTTCAGAGAATAAAATCCTTACTGCAGTTTCAAGGCCCTTTTTCACTTTTCAAACCTCAATCCCTGATGCTCTCCGCCCTTGCTCACCTGTACTCCAGTTACATGGGGGCTCTGACAGTTCCTAAGACATGCCCAGCTATTTCGACCTCAGGGCCTTTGCACGGCGGGCTCTGTCATGCTTCACTTTTCACCTCATATCCCCTCCGCAGAAAGGATTCCTCGACCTCTGTACCTAAAAGAACTCCCGTCCCCAAGTTACTTATCATCTCACCACCTGCCCACCTCACCTCAGCACTGGGTATAATCTCTGTTATGGCCGCTTTAAAGCATATATATTGTCAACCCTTTTTTCTTTATTTTTGGCATTTAAAAATAAGGTTTAAATCAATACAAATGCAACAGCTATAAATGCAGACTGATAAAGGAAAGTTGAATTGGGCATCCAATTTGACAGTGTTGCCATTGGTGACATGATTTCCAACTCCTTGAACAACACTTGGCAAAATTCCAAACAAAATAAAGTACATTGTTGTTTGATTTACACAGTAGTTGCACCCCTGGAAAATTCAGTGTTTATTAAAATTGAGCAGAAAATACTTTTGTGTTTACATGTAAAACGGGATTAGGTTTTAGGCTCAGAGCATTATAAACAAGTTTTCCACCTACTTGAGTGTCAGGCAGGGCACTTGAGAGTCATGTACAATCTGCAACCGTTTTTCACTGAGCCAGACTGTCCTGGGCTTGGCAGGATGTTTAGTATCCCTGACCTCACCCTGACCTTGCCAGCAGGTCCCCCAATCACTGTGCCACTCAAATGGGTCCCCATTTGACTGAGATTTCTAAAACATTTTGATTTCTAAAACCCATCTCTTTTAGATTTCTAGAACATCTCCTGGGCTGGCTAGGGCCATTGTTTTTAAAGAAGTCGTGACACAAGACTGACACCCATAGATTAGGTAAGCAAAGAGACCACGGGAGAGGTGTGTCTGTGATCACCCCACCTCACCACAGCAGCTATCGCGATATTAGAAACGGGCTCTAACTGCTGGGAAGATATTCTGTTATCAGGAAGGTAACAGAGCACCTGTGCGTGAGGTCTTCCCTCAGCCCAACAGGGAGTCACCCCTTCTTCCTCTAATTCCCGTCGCTTGGCACCTCTCTTGGGCCACTGAGGGCTTCTGCTGTGTATCAGTATTACCTAGGGTACAGTCGTACTCCCTATTAGCCTGCAGGCTCCAGGAGAGCTGCATCCAATCCACTCCTGCATCTCCAGCAGCCAGAATGGAACCCAGCATATACTCCACCAACGTTTGTGGAAGAAATACATATGTATGTGCTTTAACCAGGGAAGAATGGGAGATGGATCAGGCCTGAGGCAAGCCCTCTCCCAGGCTGCTCCTAAATGCACCGCTGGTCATCTGGGAGCCCTGAGCCCCACCGTGGACCAGGTCCTGTGTTAGACCCGGGATGCAAGTGAGCAAGACAAACGCCTGTGCCTGGAGAGGAAACAGACCCCACACCCTTGGCAACTGTGGCCATTGAGGAATGCGTGGGGCTGGGTGTTGTGGAACAGTGGCAGCTAACTCTGCCTAGAATGGCTGGAGCCAGGGAACAGGTCCGAAGGATGGTGTCTGAGCAGAGAGTAGGGGTTAGCAGGAGCTGGCCTGGGTGAGGATAGAGATAGTTCCAAGCAGAGGGAGCCAAGCTTGCAACGTCACATTAAGGGAACTCTTCCTCCAGATACCCCTTAGGCACTGCCCTCCTCTGGTCACCACCATGTCAAGGAGACAGGAAGAGCACAGGAGACAGACTGGGGGCAAGTTCCAGACCATAACTTACTTTAAAAGACGAACAAACTGCATATCCAATGGTCAGCCCCGCCTCTCTCTCACCAAGCCTCAATTGCTGACCAAGTTCTTCAGAGCTTAGACAAGTCCTCTTGGCTTCCTGAGGATTCCACCTGTTGGAAGTGCCTTTCCTTGGGGATATGATGTTTCCAGACAAACATCTATTTAAAAAGTGTGACCTGACCTTCCTACACTGTTGGTGGGAATATAAACTGGCACAAGCACTATGGAGAACAGTATGGAGGTTCCTGAAAAACTAAAAATAGAGTTACCATATGATCCAGCAATCCCACTCTTGGGCATGTATCTGGAGAAAACTCTAATTCAAAAAGATACATGCACCCAATGTTCATAGCAGTGCTATTTACCATAGCCAAGACATGGAAGCGACCTAAATGTCCATCAACAGAGGAATGGATAAAGAAAGTGTGGTACATATATATAACGGAATATTACTCAGCCATAGAAAAGAACAAAATAATGCCATTTGCAGCAACATGGATGGACCTAGAAATGATCACACTAAGTGAAGTAAGTCAGACAGAGAAAGACAAATATCAGATGATATCACTCCCATATGGAATCTAATTTTTTTTAAATAATATAAATGAACTTGTTTACAAAACAGAAACAGACTCACAGACTTCGAAAACAAACTTATGGTTACCAAAGAGTAAACATGGTGGAGAGGGATAAATTAGGTGCTTGGGATTAACATACACACACTACTACATATAAAATAGATCACCAACAAGGACCTACTGTACAGCACAGGGTTCTCTATTCAATATTCTATAAAAACCTATATGGGAAAAGAATCTGAAAAAGAATGAATATATGTATATGTATAACTGAATCACTATGCTATGCACCTGAAACTAACACAACATTGTAAATCAACTATACTCCAAAAAAATATTTTTTAAAAAGCGAGACCTGATTCACTTAGCCAGTCAGGTTCTCTCCCTAACACACCTTTGTGGGGAAGGCAGGGGCACTCAGGTTTACAGAGCTCCTACTCTGTTCCAGATGTGGTTCCAGGTGCTCTATGTATGTCACCTGGTGCAATCCTCCCAACACACCACAGAGCAGGCATTAAAATCCCTGTTTACAGTTGAGGAACCTGAGGCTCAGAGAGGCCATGCAACGTGCCCAATATCACACAGCTCTTAAGGGGCCCACCAGTCTCCCCCCAGCCCCTAACAACAACTTCATGATGGCTTGAGGGGTGAAGGTGTGACCTGTGTGAGGACTCCAGGGGCAGGATTCTCAGGAAGAGTCTCCTTGGCCAGGAAGAAGAATCAGCCAGTCTATGACAGAGGTGCAGTCTGGGGTCTGGCTCAGGTGATCATCAGTGAAGCACAGAAGATACCTTCCTCTAGGAGGTTTGTGAGCCTTAAACGAGTGAATGCCTGGTACATAGTAGAGGCTCACTCCCATGTGTTCCCTGCCCTGCTATCCTGATATGCCTGTGCTCTGTTATCCATGGACAGTTAGCTTTCCAGCCTTTGCCCACAGTTGGTGCCTCTGCAAATCAATCAGGCAAATAGCAGGAGACAGGCAGTGCACTCAAACCTTTTAACTAAAGAGACTTTGCAAAGGCACAATAGGCAGGGATAAGGCAAACCATCAAGAGGTTATGAGCTACTGAAGTACCAGCCGTGCCGAGAAACCCTTTCTACCCCCAGACCTGAAGGACAAAAGAAGGGGACAGAATTACTGGAGTCTAGTAAAAGCTGGGACTGCAGAGAAAGGTCTGCCCACCAGAAGCTGTGGCTGTACCTCATTGGTTCTCAAATTTTACAGAGCATCAAAATCACCTTGGAGGGCTTGTTCAAATACAGATTGCTGTTTTGCTATTATAAATATTCTTAAACGCTAAAAGAAAATACAGATTGCTGGGCCCCCCAGAAGGTTTGGCGTTGGGCCAAGAACTTGCATTTCTATGAAGCTCCTAGGTGATGAAGATGCTGATCACTTTTTGAGACCCAGTGCCTCGGAGAAGCAGAACCACACTGAAGAGGTGTAAATACCGTGACCTCTCTCTCCTTCCATCTTCCAAGCCTCTGCTGGCGTTTTCCATTGGCTGGACCCGACCTGATTGCTAGAGGGTAGAGGCTGGAGAGAACCTACTGCTGGGACACAGAGCAGGGAAGGAAATGGATCTGAGAGGCGCAGAACAAGGAATAATCCGCAACCCTCCTCCCCTCCCCCTCCCCTCCACTTCCACCACCCCATTCTCATTCAAATAGTCTTCTGTCCTATGGCTTCCCTGAACATTATTCTTGAGAGCTAGAATACATTATATTTTGCTCAGAGGCATAAAGAAAATTATGATTCTCTCAACTCAGTTAAATAAATAAGCTATCATGTCTTATTTCCCTGCAGTAATTGTATGCATTTCCTGTGTTGAGAAGTATTGAGATTCATATCCGGAATAAAGCTGTCATTCTTCACCCCTTTTAATTCAGCTTTCCCACAGCTGTTTCCAGGAGGTCAGTTTTCTGATTAATTTTTTTTTCTTAGAATTTAAGGGTTTTTTTAAACCTAAGAAAATGATAATAAAACAGGATTTCTTGAACTTTCTCACAATGTCTCTTCTTATATCCCTTGCTCCCAACTTTGAGGAGTAAAAACATTTTTTTCTTAGCAGTGAGCCTAAATCTCTGAAGATTTGTATGAAGGGTTCAGGAGGAAGAAAATCTGTTTAATTAAATTCTACTTTATATTTGTGAATGAAAACATTAACCAGTGTTAGTAGTTCTTCAAAAATCCCAAGTCTCCAGAGCGATCCTTGAGACTGAGATAATTTATACACAGCAACTCCCAGAACTGAGGCAGGATTGATAAGAAGAGAAATCAAGGTGCTCTGGGCCAGGAGCCTGGGGGGAATGAACCTTGCTGAAGTGTGACTTAAAGGCAGCTTCTGAGTCACTGAAGAAGTTCTCCCCCACTGAATGCCCTCACGGTGCCCCTCAGCCACCTGTCAGAGTTCCCAGCTGCTCTGCCTTCCTCACTGAGTAACCATGCTCTTTGCCTACAAAGGGGCTAGGGTTTACCTTTTGCACCAACTCTCATCCATTGATAGTGGCAGCCTGTAGTGCTGTGTGGAGAAGAATCGTGGTGCTTACCTTCCAGTAAAACGAGTCAACAAATAAAGGATCGAGACAATTTTAAATCGTGGTAAGGAAAGAAATCCTAACATGGGAGTGTCTGGCAGAGGCAACTTTACATAGAGGGGTGGTCATGGGAGACTGCTTCATGGTATTTGAATTTAATCTGAAGAATGGTATTTTAATACACACTGAAAGATGAAAATGAACCTGGCATACAATCGCCAAAGGAAGCAAAGGCCTGGAGGAAGAAAAGAGTTTGGAATATTCCAGGAACAGGACGAGGCCAGTGGAGCTAGAGTAGAACAATCAAGGGAGGGAACAGTATGAGGTAAGTTTAGAGAAGCTGGCCAAAGGCATGGAGCCTTGTAGATGAAGTGTAACAGGTATTCAGAGCTGAGTAACAAACCAACCCCAAACTTAGTGGCTTAAAACAACAGCCATTTATTTGCTCACAATTCTGGAAGGCAGCCATTTGGGCTGGGATTAGCAGAAGAACCACCAGTCTCACCTGGTGTCACTTAGGTGGCTGCCATCATCTGGTGGCTCGTCTGGGACGAGATGATCTATGATGGTTTCCCACACACGTCTGGTGGTCAGTGCTGGCTATCGGCTGGTCAGTCTAGAGGGCCTCAGATGGAAGAGCTCTTCTCTGTCAACATGATTGCTCATCCTCCAGGAGGCTAGACTAGCCTTCTTCACATGTCGGTCTCAGGGGAACATTCCAAGAGGATAAAAGCAGAAGCTGCAAGGCCTTTTGAGGCTTAGGCTTAAAAGTCAAATAATGTCACTTGTACTGCATTCTATTGGTCAACACAAGGCCAGGCTAGATCCAAGGGGTAGGAAAATGGACTACTCCTCTTTATGGGAGGAGTGGCAAAGTCACATAGCAAAGGGGCATGTGGAGAGGGATGGGAAAAATTTGTGACCACTTCTGCAATATACTCCACCAAGGCAAGAGGTTTACATTTTAATCTAAGAGCAACTGGGAAGTCACTGATGAGTTTCAAATATGGGAATCAGGTAAATCTGGTTTATGCTTTAAAAGGGTCACTCTGACAAACAAACAAACTCATAGAAAAAGAGATCAGATTTGTGGTTACCAGAGGTTGGGGAGCGGGGAGGGGGAATTGGATGAAGGCAGTCAAAAGATACAAAGTTCCAGTTATATGATAAATCAGTACTAGGGATGTAATGTACAACATGATAAATATAATGAACACTGCTGTATGTTACAGATGAAAGTTGTTAAGAGAGGAAATCCGAAAAGTTCTCATCACAGGGAAGAATATTCTTTTCTCTTTCTTTAATTTTGTGTCTGGATGAGATGACGGATGGTCACTAAACTTATTATGACAATCCTTTCATGATGTACGTAAGTCAAATCACTATGCTGTGCACCTTAAAGAATCACTCTGGTAAATGGGTGGCGTAAGGCAAGAATGTAAACCATGAGAGTGAGGCAGGAATGTAAGCAGAGAGACAGGTTAAATGGCGCTGGCTGTCGTCCAGGCTGGAGATGGAGGCTAGCCAGGGTGGGGACAGACTCTTCCTGACAGCCTGACCTACAGATTTGAGGCTTACCTAGCAAGCCTTTAAAATCACATAAGAAATTCCTTGCAATACATCTCTTGATACATTGTATATTCCTACTGGTTCTGGTTCTCTGGTTGAACCCTGGCTAATACAGGCGTCATCCACAAATACATAATATAGATGATATCTTACACCACAGGACTGTGTGAGATCTCCCACGGAAAGAAAAGAGAGGAGGGCTAAGGAGACACCAGCCCAGGGCACACCAACACTTAGAGGTCAGTTAAAAGAGGAAAAGAGAGAAAAAGAGACTGAGAAGGAACAACAAGAGGAGTAGGAGTAAACCCTTGTGAGTGGGTTGTCACTAAAGCCAAAAGAAAAAAAGTGTTCCAAGAAGGAGGGAGCAGCCTGGAATCGGTGCCCTGGGGACGCCTCTCGCACCTTGACTCGGGCTGGCTACTCGAGCTGTCCGTGCTGGGTGTCCTGTGTACACACTTCGGAAGTGACAGCGCCATGAATGCAACCTCCAGCTTAGAGCTGAATGGACTGCAGCCGTTACCATTACTGCTGGGACAGCTGCAGCTGGTTATCTAGCTTACAAAAGATCTTATGTTAGAGATCATTGCAGCAAATCTATGGTAAACCTTCACAGCCAGAAAGAACACTCCAAGATCGTGCATGCTTTAGACATGGAGGATTTGGGAGATAAAGTTGTGTACTGCTATCGTTAGAGGCCAAAAAGTTCCCATTCTGTGATGGATCACACACAGAACACAACAAAGAGGCTGGAGCCAACATGGGACCTCTGATCATTAAGAAAAAAGAAACTTCAACGGACAGTTTTGATGCTAAAAACCAACTTGTCATGATGTCACCTGATTGTTTAATTAGAACGACTACCACTTCTGTCTAATTCACCTCCCCTGGGTTCTAGATATGGTATATTGCAAACTGCAGCTTTTATATTCATGGAATTTGCCTTACTTGTTGAACCATTGTGACGCATATTTGTTTAAACAAACAAAAAAAAAAAGTAAAAATGAAAAAACCAAGCTCATGACCTGTGAGTAAAAAAAAAAAAGGAATGAGGAAATGGTCAACTGGGTTTAATGCTATTGAGAGGTCAGGGAAAATGAAAACAGAAAAGTTTTTATTAGGTTTGGCCATATGGAGGTCACTGATAAATTTAGCAAGAGTGACCATTTCTGTAGAATAACAAGACCAGAAGCCACATACCAATGTGTCGTCATCCCCAATCCTCACAATAGCCCTTAAAGCTAAGGTTTGTTAACCTTCCATATTACTCAACATTGAGCGTGGTGTTGAAGTCTGAAGCTCTGGAGCCCAAGAGCCTGGGTTCAAACCCTGGCTCCTCCACTTACTGACTGTAAGTTATTTAACCAGTCTGTACCTCAGTTTCCTCATCTGTAAAATGAGAATAGTGATAATACCTCCTTCACAGGGTTGTTTGAGAATGGTATGATTTAATATATGTGAAGCCATTTGAAGGCTTGTTAAATATTTACTATCTACCTTATCACCGTTCCCCTGTGCAGATAAAGAAACAAGAGGCTCTCAGAGCTTTCTGTAGATCCCAAGACTAATAGTGAAGGAGAAAGGATGTCAGCCCTGTTCTCCTGGACTCCACACTCTGAGTTAAGAATTTGAAGAATGGCTCCCACTCAGGCACCTGCACCTCAGATCCAGGTTCTTTTCGGAACAAGAGGCGTCTTCTGGAGGTGAGCCAAGTGCCCAGCAGGACCCAGTAAACAAGCCATACCCTTCTGGTGATACCCTCACATGCCCAGAGACTGAGCTGGTCGGTTATGGATAACGTACACACTCCTTAACCGGATGATGTGAACATCCCATCTAGTAGACAAGAACTAATACATACCCACATCCAGTAACTGGGGTTACTTAGTCATACGTTCCCAAACAGGATTATCATCTAATCCCAACCTATTCACTCCTTTTCAGCCTGGAGATTACTTATCTACATCATTATTTATCAATGTTCAATTATTTCAAGGAGACCAGAAAATAAATTACAGCCATACCAACATAATTACTATCGCAGAACTCTTTAGAAAAACAACATGATGTTCTGTATCCAGAATCAAAATAATGTTAACACCCTTTGACATATCAAATTCCGTTCTGGGAATTTATCCCGAGGAAATAATCCAAGAGAAGGAAATAGTGGGCCTGAAGATGCTGGATTATTCAGTGGAATATTACATAGTCAGGTCTTCATATCTCCATAGCAATATGAAAATTACTCATGCTTTAATGCAATTTAAAAAAAATACAAAATTATGTCTGCACTCTTATCATACAACAGGAACTGCACAAAAATCATGTATGCAGACCTGAAGAAAATAATAAAGAACATGATTTTGGTCCATCTTCTCTCAACATCAGGTTTATGACCTTGGGCAATAACTTTAGCTCTCTAAGACTCAGTTTCCCCATCTGTAAAATGGATATAATAGTAATATATATCTTTTAAGCATTTACTATGTGCCAAGCACTGTGTGTGCTAAGTGCTTTACAGGTCTTACCCCTCAGTGACCCTGTGAAATCGGAATGAATCTCATCATTTTCCAAATACAGAAACTGAAGCCCAGGGACTTCCCTGCTGGCACAGTGGTTAAGAATCTGCCTGCCAGTGCAGGGGACACAGGTTCAAACCCTGGTCCGGGAAGATCCCACATGCCGCGGAGCAACTAAGCCCGTGTGCCACAACTGCTGAGCCTGCGCTCTAGAGCCCGTGAACCACAACTGCTAAGCCCACGTGCTACAACTACTGAAGCCCGCGCACCTAGAGCCCATGCTCTGCAGCAAGAGAAGCCACCACAATGAGAAGCCCGTGCACCGCAATGAAGAGTAGCCCCCGCTCGCCACAACTAGAGAAAAGCCCGCACACAGCAACGAAGACCCAACGCAGCCAAAAAAAAAAAAAAGAAACTGAAGCCCAGAGATGTGAAGTGACTTGCCCCAGGTCACACAGGAAGAGGAGATTTGGGATCTGAACCCAGATTCCTTCCCAGCTGATCACTGAGCCAGAGCTCAGGATCACTAGACTATAGTTGAAGGTAATGGTAAAAATTAAAGTTAGTATGTAAAAAGCTTTTAGCGTATAGTATCTACTACATAGATCTATTTGCCTGGTGGATCACTGGGTAATGAAAAACACCAGCAGTGGGGGGAGAGGACACAAGATGGAGCCCAGCTATGGAGGCAGCCCAGAAGGTTGGGATCCAGAGAATAAATGCTGATAGTTAATTTATATGAATTTGTATCTGGCACTGTGCTAATTGTTAACCCACTTAATCCTTGTAACAACCCTATGAAGTAGGCAGTATTATTACTCCCATTTCTTAAGTAGGAAAACCAAGACACAAGAGGTTAAGAAACTTGCCTGAGGTCACATAGCTAATAAGTGGAGGAACCAGAGATCAAACCCCAGGCAATGGCGGCTCTCGAGTCCACCTGTTGTGCCACCTTGCTATAGCTGACTCTGTAAGACTGTACCAGTTGTTTGCCCCACAGTGTGGTCATCTCACATCTGGGGATTACTGGTGAATATTTTCCCCATTTCATTCACTTACTATTGCTATAGTGTGTATATGGTTTTTTTAAAAAATAAAAATGTCTAAAAGTGGGCCAAGGACTTGACAGACATTCTCCAAAGAAAACTTACAAATGGCCAGTAAGCACATGAAAAGATGTTCAACATCAGTAATCGTTAGGGAAATGCAAATCAAAACCACAATGAGCTACTACTTCACATCCATAAGAATGGCTATTATAAAAATAAACTAATAACAGAAAATAACAAGTGTTGGCAAGGATGTAGAAAAGTTGGAATCCTGTGCGTTGCTGGTGGGAATGTATAATGGTACAGATGCTGGGAAAAAATGATTTGGCAGTTCCTCAAAAAACTAAACATAGAGTTACGATATGCTCTAGCAATTCCATTTCTGGGTATATACTCAAAAGAACTGAAAGCAGAGACTCGAATAATATCTGTACATGTTCATAGTGGCATTATTCAGAATAGTCAAAGGGTGGAAGCAACCTGTTATGGGGTTAATTCTGCCCCCCAAACTCATTTATGGAAGTCCTAACCCCCAGGACCTCAGAATGTGATTATATTTGGAGATAGGGCCTTTAAAAAGGTAATTAAGGTTAAACGAGGTCATTAGTGTGGACCCTAATCCAATATGACTGGTGTCCTTATACAAAAAGGAAGTTAAACATACACACACAGGGGAAAGACCATGTGAAGACACAAAAAGAAGACAGCCATCTACAAGCCAAGGAGAGAGGCCTCAGAAGAAATCAGCCCTGTTGAGACCTTGATCTTGGACTTCTAGCCTCCAGAACTGTGAGAAAATAAGTTTCTCTTGTTTAAACCATCCAGTCTGTGGTACTTAGTTATGGCAGCCTTAGCAAGCTGCCATACAACCAAGTATCCATCAACAGATGAATGGATAATCAAAATGGGTTATGTACATATAACGCAATATTACTGAGCCTTAAAAAGGAAGGATATTCTGACATAGGCTACAACATAGATGACCTTGAAGACATTATGCTAAGACAGTCCCAAAATATTGTATGATCCCACTTATATGAAGTACCTAGAGGAGTCAAACTCACAGAGACAGGAAGTGAAATGGTGGCGCCAGAGGCTGGGTGAAGGGAGAAATGGGGAGGTTCAGTTTGGGATGATGGAAAAGCTGCAGAGATGGATGGTGGTAATGGCTGCACAACAATATCAATGTACTTAATGTCACTAAACCGTACACTTTAAAAAAATGTAATGATATAGGAGTTCCTTGGTGGCCCAGTGGTTAGGATTTGGTGCTTTCACTGCCGAGGCCGGGGTTCAATCCCTAGTCAGGGAATTTAGATCCCAGGCAAGCCACTTGGCGAGGCCAAAATTAAAAAAAAAAAAAAATGATAGATTTTCTGTTGTGTATTTTGCCACAATTTTTAAATTTTTTAAATGAAAAAAATAAGAATTTCTAATAACAAAATTAAATGAAGTCTATATTAGTACAATTAGAAAAACAGAAACCACTCCACATATTTTAAACAAAAAGGCGTTAATACTGTACCAGGAATTGGTTACAAGATATTGAAAGGAGCAAAAGAGGGAAAATCACCAAAGGATTAGCAACTGCAGGGCCACTACATACTAACCCTGGAGCTGAAGACGTAAAGGAGAAAATGGTGTTGTCACCCAGAGCCCTGTTGTCACCCACAGCGTACTTCTGAGGCTGCCATACCCAGGAGCCTGCACTTGCTGGCCACAGCTCCGGTCCCCACTGTGCCCAGAGGCCCTACCAGAAACTGGGGGGTCTTTCTCTCACCTTCCAGTCTCTGGCCAATGTCTCCTATTGGAAAATCCCACCAGAAGCAAGCTGAAAGAGATTCTGGGGAATGTAGTTTGCAGGCTTCCAGCCTAGGGGAGTTTAGAGGGGGAAGCTGATTGATGACAGACTCTATCCAACTCATAAGTTTTTAAACAAAGTGATCCTTAAGAAGGGAGCAGCAATGGGAAAGAAAATGAGGTTTTGAAATTCACAGGATTCCTGGGGACAGTTGTTACCTGCTATCACCCCTGTCTCCCCGTTTTGTGGAACTACCCTTTACTAACACGTGGGATTACGTGGGGCTGTCAGTCAGGGAGGATATTCCCTCCCACTCCACAGGGGTGAGCAAGGGACCCAAACAAGTCAGTCTCTCCCTCCTATCCCCTTGGGCAGTGATTAGTTCAGGGATAGGTACATCATCCAAGCAGGCATATTCACAGCCATTTTAGGGAACTGCTAGGCAAAAAAAGGATCTCTCACTTTAAGAGATCATTAGCTACAAGGACCCTATAAGCCTGAAGTGCTGAACCCATCTTCCTACTAATGAGAGAAGGCCTGCTTGGGAATATAACGTCAGCTTTTTTTTTTTTTTAGCCACTGTGTCAACTACTTGTTTGTGTTGGGAGTGGCATAAATTCAAAATCCAAAGACAGCTCCTTCTGCCTCTTTGAAATATTCAAAGCTTTCTCATGTGAAATGCTCTTGATTCAGGTCCCCTCGCTTTAAGCTTATGCAGTGGAATATTTATTTATTTTATTTTTATTTTATTTTATTGATTGATTTTTTTTTTTTTTATCCTAAACGCAGTTTCAGCCAGTTCAGTGAATTTTCTTGTCTAACACTCTTGGTTACACACAGGAGCTGCCCTCATGGTGCAGGGCCCTGCAATGTGGCCCTATAATTATATGCTTTGGGAACTTCTGTAAATAATTGCCTTGGATGGCATCCAAGCAGCTTTCTACTGAGTTCTGGTGTGTATATAAAGGTGTCTCTGTGACCTGCCAACTGTGTTTGTTTGCTTGGTGATGACAGAGGTCACCAAAGCCAGGAAAAACCTAGAAACCATAGCCTCTACCTCAGTTACTAGGTGACAATCAGAACACCTTGTGTACAACCAAATGCTTTTGGAGTTTCCCATGTCTATAGTTACTAATATGATATTTATATAACTGGAATTCCTTCTATTGCAGGTGACAAAAACCCAAATCAAACTAGGCACATAGGAAATTTGTTGGATTCCAACAAATTCCAGATGCAGGAATCTCTTTCATCTCTAGAAGCTCTTGTCTTCCTTTTTCCAGATATCACCATGTTGTAATTCCGTTCAAGCACCTCAGGCAAATACCAGCCGAGTTCTTGGTCAGAGCATACCTGGAGAGTGGTGTGCCATTTGGGAAGTCATTCTCCAATCAAGGAATGAACAAATGCAAGGGGACACACGTGGTGACATACCGAGGATGGGGTGTGGGAGCCATCTGCCCCAGCAGAAAGAAGAATTTTATCATTGATGTTGTTTAGAATCACTTGCACTCATGATAATAAAAAGCTGACTGTTAATCAGTTTTTATTACTGTTTTTAAATTATCTACAGATAGTGCTCCCCTTAATTCTGTACCCAGGCCAAAGGCTCCCACCAGCCCACTAGATGTAGGCATCCCTCCTGCCACTCAGCACACCTGCCCAAACAGCTTATCGGCTCCCACAGCTTCACCTGCCACCTCCTGACTGGTGGCTTCCAGATCTCTCTCCCCCAAGCGGCATCAAGAGCTGCCCGCAGAGCATTTCCACCTCAACATCCCACTCTGTCTGATACTGAACCCCACCTTGCTTCTCCCCCTGTGCTTCTGATCTCAGAAAATGCATCTCTATGACAAGTGCTTAAGAGAGCTATCAGGAATGCATGAGATGCATTCCTAATCTGGCAGGTGAGTCAGCAATGGCCCCCCTCACACTGCCCCTTCTTGGGCGGCCTCTCAGCGACAAGGCTCTGTGCTGGACATCTGAAAGGGCTGACCTAATGTGGCCTGACATTGACACAAGTTGTTTATTCACAAGTCTCCTTCATAAACATCTAAGACACATAGAGCCTCTGCTTTCCCCAGCAACTTCCCAGACAGGAAAGGGAGCAAAGCTCAAGTCACGTTCTACTTCTTACCCTTTGTTCCCACGGGGACTCTTGCTTGTGTGGCGCCCAGGCCTGGGGGACTCATCAAGGAGGCCTGAAGAGGTTCTCGGAGGGGCCTCCAGTGTTGGCTGGGACCCACTGGGGGCAGCGGGGGTAGGGGAGCCCCACAGAATTCAATCACTTCTGAAATTTATCTCCAAACCTGACCCCTAGATACCAGAATTTCAATGGGATTATTTGGACTCATTTCTACAACACCCTAAACTTTACCCACCCACCCCCCCCAACAAGGCTAGTCCATGCATGATATTCATTAAAATATTTGCCAAATGCCCAATAGTTTCTTTTATATTTATACACTCGTCTATTCTTCCCATCCACCCTGTGAGCCTGGAAGAGTTATTTCCTCACTTCAGAGAAGAGGGAATTAAAGCTCAAGGAAATTAACATGACTTGGCTGAGATCCCAGAGCTGGTGACTGGAGGAGCCAGGACCCAAACCTGGACCTGTGCTCCAAGGTCTCAAGGGATGCTCATTGCCAGAGAAGGCTGTCAGCACCCTGGGTAGGGCTACTCCACTCACAAATGCCTCTCCCACCGGCCTGTCCCGGTAATCCTATTAGCACCCCTACAGAGTAATCCCCTTTGAGCAACAGAGCTGAGGTGTTACACATTGGCTGGTGTGAATTCATTTACCCGGTTGCCTTCTGAGATCACGGCACCAAGGACGTAGGCATCTTGCTGGAAGAAAAGGAAGGTGCAGACAGGCCCCAAGTGCTATATGGAAAGGGGAGACTTGCAAGGTGGGCCCTCCTGGGAGACTGAGCTCCTTAGGGCACGGGGGTTCCTAGAGGAGAACCAGGACCCACAAAGGGACAGTGTGTGTGCCTTCTGGCTGAGTCTGAATTCTCTCCTCTCCAAACAGGGTCAGAGATCAGATGCAAACATGACCCCTCTGACTGTTTACCAACCTGCAATCCCAAGCAAACATGAGAAAGGACAAAAGAGATTATATAAGAGGTCATCACCGACACTGCTATTCTTCCCTAAAGTCACTGACCTGACTCTGTCGTGATCTTAAATAGACATCAGCACTCACCATGTTTCCAGCCAGCCATCCATTCATTCATTCATTCACTCGTTCAAACACCCTGAGCACTCCATGCTGGCTTCTAGGGAACCAGTGAGACACGGCCATACTCTCCGGGCCATCGCTGACTTCCCAGCCTCCTCCTAAAACCCCAAACTCCCTGGTCAACTTGACCCAGAGTTTCTTAACCTAGGATCCATTGACTCTTAGAAGCAATCAATGGAACCCCTGCAAATTTTTTTATTTATGACTATGAATTTTTCTGGGGAACAGTCCCTTCCCTGGCTTCATCAGATACCCACAGAATGACCTGCAGCTTAGGTCATTACCAGAGCAGTGCTGCAATATTATTCTTCTGCGGAAACTTCCAACAATGTACAGTGTGCTGGAGATCCTCCCCATTTGCAACAGCAGGTTCTATAAAAGGAATGTGTGCACTAATGAACAAATCCTGTAATTCGACTTTCTCTGTATAATAAGTTCCTTCTTTAAATGAGGACTAATTTGATTCACATTTGGTAACAGGAAGCTAGAGCTGTCAACACAGACATTTATACATGTCACGAAGGCCCTAAAATAGCACTTGAAGCCAGCTACTAGATTCCATAAAGCTGATGCCTTAATGGAACCATTCTTCCCTTATGGCAAAACAGCCTCCACATTGATAAATATGTTGCTAGCTGTGGCAAAGGAACGTAGGTTTGGGGTTTTTTTTTAAATAGTAGCACTTCTGTGTCGCAGGGAGAACTGTTTACATGATATTTTCAGATTAATATTAGATTGGTTTATTTTAAGCAGAGATTTAAAGGGTGAGAGCCTGTTTTCCTCTGCAGAAGTCAGATTAATTCACACTGTCTTAAAGAAATGAATCCAATCTGGTTTGATAGCTTCCCTGCTGGTTGCTAGCTGTACTGAGGGTTTCAGCAGTTAATTTGTAAACCCAACAAAATCATAGCAGGTGAAATAAAATACAACACTTTACATGCAGAGATTCCTGATAATATCTGTACTTAGCTACTTTGCTCCTTCCTCCTTCCCTTTTCTTCCCCACCTGAAAGTCTTCTGAGCTCAAAGCAGGGAATTCACTCTGTAGCCAACTTCCCAAGAACACCCAATATCTTGAACAAATGTCAAGCAATTAGAAAAAGACAGAATCTAACTGTGAAGACAGGACTGACACAAAATAAATAGAAAGTAATGTAAGATGATAGGTAATTAAGCATTAAATTATGAAGTGCTGACTCAGATGCTATTTGAGTTTAGAACACGGAGATGGCAATGTTGATTTGATTACTGTGGTAGATTTGAAGTAGCTGTAAAAATTGAGTTGGATCTTGAGAGAAGATGGTAGTGATAAAACTAAAACCAGTATCATTAATAGAGAAAATAAAGTAAATAAATAAAATACCAATTTTTACAAGCTACTGCCAGCAAATGCTATGCATGAATTATCTCATTTGATCTTCAGAGCAACCCATTTCACAGATGAGAAAACAGGCCCAGAGAGGTTAAGGACTTTGGCCAATGACAGAATCAGGTTTGTCTGCAACCTAAGCCCCTGTTCTTTCCACCACACCACATATACCACCTCTCCAAGCTGTAGGCAACAGCACCCTTCCTCTTCTCTTGAAGAACGTGCCTTTTAATATTTTGGAATTGTAAAACCAAAGTAACATGATTCAAGAAAAGCTACCCCCTGGCTGTACCTAGACTCTCAAAAGGTAGACACGGTTTGTTAGTTGAGTCAGAGAAGATCTGGTTATTCATCTGGCTCAGAGTGTGTCCTATTGATTAATCCCCCAAGGAGTGGAGTGAGAAGCAGTGACTTCCACAAACTAGAAACAAAAGATGGGAGGCCAAAAGGAAAGCCCTCACCCCACAAGCAGGAAGAGGCAAGGAAATCTCTAACTTTCTAAGAGACTCCAAGTAAAGATGAGGGGCCCCAGTGAAGCCACATGGATGGCTGGGAAACTAAGTTTACATGTTACTATGCCTAAGATCACAGGTGATGCAATCCAGTTTAGCCATAGGATATGTGGTACCCAGCCTCCAAGATGGCCCCATTGATCCCATCTCCTGGATTCACACTCCTGTGTAGTCCCCTCCCATATTGCACCAAGGTTGTCCTGTGTGATCAGAAGAGTGTGATAAAAGTGATGGGATGGGGCTTCCCTGGTGGCACAGTGGTTAAGAATCCGCCTGCCAATGCAGGGGACACGGGTTCGAGCCCTGGTCTGGGAAGATCCCACATGCCACGGAGCAACTGAGCCCGTGCGCCACAACTACTGAGCCTGCGCTCTAGAGCCCACGAGCCACAACTACTGAAGTCTACGAGCCACAACTACTGAAGCCTGCAAGCCACAACTACTGAAGCCCACGTGCCACAACTACTGAAGCCCGTGCGCCACAACTACTGAGCCTGCGCTCTAGAGCCCACGAGCCACAACTACTGAAGTCTACGAGCCACAACTACTGAAGCCTGCAAGCCACAACTACTGAAGCCCACGTGCCACAACTACTGAAGCCCGTGCACCTAGAGCCTGGGCTCTGCAACAAGAGAAGCCACCGCAATGAGAAGCCCGTGCACCAAAACAAAGAGTAACCCCCGCTCGCCGCAACTAGAGAAGCCCATGTGCAGCAATGAAGATCCAACGCAGCCAAAAATAAATTAAAAAAAAAATGTCCTAAAGAATAAGAGACTTCCATTTCAAAGGCAAATACAAATGGGGAGATATATTCATTTAAAAAAAAAAAGTGATAGGATGTGACTTCTGAGATTAGATTACAAAAGACTGTGGCTTCTTTCTCTACCACTCTCTCACTGAAGTCCACTACCGTGTTATACCTTGTTATAAGCATCCCTATGGAGAGACCACATGGTGAGAAACCAAAGCTTACAACAGCCTTGTGAGTGAGCTTGGAAGCAGATTCTCCAACCTGAGTCAAACCTTCAGATGACTCTGGCCTAGGAGACAGCATCACTGGGACTGCGTGAGAGATCCTGAGTCAGAACCACCCAGCTAAGCTGCTACCAATTTCTGACCGCAGAAACTGTATGCGATAATAAACATTTGCTGTTTTAAGTTGCTAAATTTTATATTAGATCTTAGATAGCTAATCCAGGGTAAGATGGGCCTTACAAAAGGAAGAGAAGCTCCTGACAAATATAGCCCAACAGAGGAAAATGAGCTCCTTCCTCTGAAACCGAGCAGGACCCTGTGGGGCTCCTGGGCACGGAAGCCTTTCTGGGTTCCCTGTTCCTTGTTTGTAGGGAACAGCCTCCAGCCTCCAGGACCTTCCCTGAGTCCCAAAGGGCAGATTCAAACTGTTGCTAATCAGGGAAGGGAGGGAATGCAGAGAGAAGGGAAGAATAGCCAAGAAATAATAGTGCAGCCTTGGAGCAGGGTCCTGGTTCTGCCTCACGGGATACACGTAACAGTATCTTTAAGCTCTTTATAGAATTAAATCTCCCAAGTGGAAGATGTCAGCATTCTTCATTCCAGAGAAGACCACCTTGGGCCAGATTAAAGTAACCAGAGAAGCTCATCAAAATATTCCCCAAGGGGAATTCCCTGGTGGTTCAGTGGTTAGGACTCACTGCCAAGGGCCTGGGTTCAGTCCCTGGTTGGGGAACTGGGATCCCGCAAGCCATGTGGCATGGCCAAAAAAGAAAAAAAGAAAGAAAAAAGATTACCTGAGACCAGATTAAAGGAGTGCAGACCCTGCACACACCCTAATCTCATCAGCAACCCCACCCTTGAACTATTGGTATAAAACTCCTCACCAAATCCTGCTGGGTGTGGACACACAGTTTTCAAGGGCAGGAGCCTGCTGTGTCCCGCTTTGCCTGGCAAAACAATAAAGCTATTCTTTTCTGCTTCACCCAAAACTCTGTCTCCAAGATTTGATTCAGCTCCGGTGCACAGAGGCTGAGTTTTCAGCATCACCTCCATGTTCCAAAGCTCACTCTCCTGTTTCATGCTTCTACAGAAGCATGAAATAGCAGAATAGCAGAAAGGCTATTCTTTCTGCCTGGGGCATCTCCCTGACATGTCTCCCTGTCTGCCTTTCAGATCTGGGTTCAAGTATCACCTCCTGCAGGAATCTCCTCTGATCTCCCTAGCTGGGTGACTCTCTCTGCCTTCTAGGTTCCCACTGTTCCTCCCCACCCCGTGCTTCCCTTTATCACAGCCATGATTTGTTACGGCCTGTTTACTTGTCTGACCACCTCCACTAAACTGTGAGGTTTAGCAACTTGAAGGCAGGGCTGATCCCGGCATCCAGCTAAGTACTTGGCACATAGCAGGTAACCAGGAAGGTTTAGAAGGATATCTGGGAGCTCAGATCCATAGAAAGCTCCTGAAGAAGAAAAACAAGCAACTTCAAAGCAAATGGGGAGTGGCTTGAAGAGCAAGGAGGGGATCTAAGGGACACACAAGAAAGGGACTTCCTCTTCAAGGAGCCAGGGGCCAGTGCTGGGATCAAGGCAACCCGGCAGCATGGCTTAGAGTGGAAATACCATTCAGAGTGGGCTGAGGGCGGTGACTTGGGGCCCAAGGCCTGAGACCAGGAAGCCAGCTCTGGGCAGGACGCAGCATCTAACCAGGCCTGGACTTCATGCCAACCAGTTGACCTTGGCCTAGAAGCCAGGTTGTCTTTATTTAGGATTCAGACAGAGCTGCCACAGGGAAAAGGAGCCTGGGGCCAAGTGTGAGATCAGCAGGGTCAGCCAGTCTAATCTGGAACTAGACTTTGGTTAATCAGAAACCAGGTTCCTAGACAATGCTTAGATGCGAGGCAGTGGAGGAGGGGAGCAGTGCCCAGGAGAAGTTTTCCATTTGTTTCCTTTCTAAGATTCCATTTGGGAAAACAGTTCAAGCTCATAAGAGAGGGATATTTCCTACATCGTGATCAAGACACAGGGGTAGGTGGGCTTCCCTGGTGGCACAGTGGTTGAGAATCTGCCTGCCAATGCAGGGGACACGGGTTCGAGCTCTGGTCTGGGAGGATCCCACATGGCGCGGAGCAACTAGGCCCGTGAGCCACAACTACTGAGCCTGCGCGTCTGGAGCCTGTGCTCCGCAACAAGAGAGGCCGCAATAGTGAGAGGCCCGCGCACCGCGATGAAGAGTGGCCCCTGCTCGCCGCAACTAGAGAAAGCCCTCGCACAGAAACGAAGATCCGACACAGCCAAAAATAAATAAATAAATAATAATAAAACAAAAAAGACACAGGGGTAGGGAATGAGGCTATCCTGGGAATAAAAATCTTCCTAGATCCCAGTGCCCCCTTATCCAACCCTGATGTGCACAGATACACTAAACTGAAGCACAAGAGGTCATTATCACCAGCAGCAGCAATGGCAACATCAGTGGCCCACTAGTAGTCTGAGACCAAAGTTGGATGGTGAGTTTATGGTTGTATCTCTCAGTTTCAGGTGGGGATGGGATAAGCCCTGTTAATACAAATCATTTCCCACGGGGAACTCTACTCAATACTCTGTAATGGCCTATATGGGAAAAGAATCAAAAAAAAAAGAGTGTATATAGGTATATGTATAACTGATTCCCTTTGCTGTACACCTGAAACTAACACAACATTGTAAATCAACTCTATTCCAATAAAAATAAAAATACGTATATATATAAAAATCATTTCCTCTAGCAAGCCAAGTCCTCCACGATTAACCCAGCACAACTCCAATCACCACCCACAGTCCTCAAAACATACATGCCCTTATATCCCTCACCCAGGCTCAGTTTTGAGACAACGCAGGTTTATATATACACACTGTTTCAGTTCAAGTTCTTTAAGAACAAGAGAAACCAAGTTGTAAATATTTCCCCCAATTTGTCACTTGTTTTCTTTTGTACATGGTATTTTATCGCTCTACAGAAAATTTTCATCTCTATAATCAAATTTGTCTGTCTTTTCTTTTATGCCATCTAGGTTTTATGCCTTATTTAGACAAGACAAAATTATATACTTTTTGAAGCCTCTCATATTTTCTTTTCTTTTTTAAAATTTTTTTAATTGAAGTAGAGTTGATTTACAACACTGCTAATTTCTGCTGTACAGTAAAGTGACTCAGTTATACACATATATACATTCTTTTTTTATATTCTTTTCCATTATGGTTTATCCCAGGAGATTGGATACAGTTCCCTGTGCTACACAGCAGGACATTGTTGTTTATCCATCTAAATGTAATCGTTTGCATCTACCAACCCCAAACTCCCAGTCCATCCCTCTCCTTCCCCCTGCCCCCTTTTCATCTGTTCTCTATGTCTGTGAGTCTGTTCATTTGTGCCACAGATAGGTTCATCTGTGCCATATTTTAGATTCCACATATAACTGAAATCATATGGTATTTGTCTTTCACTTTCTGGAAGTCTCTCATATTTTCTTCTAACATTTTTATGGTTTCATTTTCAAATCACTTTTATTGAGGAATAATTTACGCACAATAAATGCACCCATTTCAAGTATGCAGTTCAATGAGTTCTGACAAATATATACAGCCAAGTAATCAGCAGTACAGTTAAGAGCATTTCCATCACCTCACTGACTGAGTTCCAGCCACTGAATTCCCTCCATTGTGTCTCCATCCCCTTTACAGTCAATCCCCACCTCCAGCCCCACCCCAGGCAATCATGTGTCTGCTTTCTCTCCCTCTAGATTAGTCTTGCCTATTCTAGAATGTCACATTGGAATTGTATCTGGCTTCTTTCACTAACATCTGTGAGATTTACCCATGTTATTGTGCATATTTTCTTTCTTTTGTATTGTTGAGTAGTCTTTCATTATATGGATAAACCATAATTCGTTTATCCTTTCATCTGCTGCATCTTTTCCAGTTTTGGGTTATTATGAATAATACTGCTTGGCTCTGCTTTTTTGTTTTGTTTCTGATGGTTTAATTTTTTTTAATACCCTTTATTTTGTAGAGTGGTTTTAGGTTCACAGCAAAATTGAGTGGAAAGTAGAGAATTTCCATACACTCCCTGACTCCACACACGTACAACCTGCCCACTGTCAACATCCCCAACCAGAGTGATACATTTGTTATCACTGATGAACATACACTGACACATCTTTGTCACTCACAGTCCATAGTTTACCTTAGGTTTTACCATAGGTTGTACATTCTATGGGTTTTGGCAAATGTGTTAATTTTGACAAATGACCTGTATCTACCATTATAGTATCATAGAGAATAGTTCCACTGTCCTAAAAATCCTCTGTGCTTTGCCTATTCATCTCTCTCTCCTTCAGTCCCTGGCAACCCCTGATCTTTTTACTGTCTCCATAGTTTTGCCTATTCCAGAATGTCATGTAGTTGGAATCATACAGTACGTACTCTTTTTAGATTGGCTTTTTTCCCTTAGGAATATGCATTTAAGGTTCTTCCTCCATGTCTTTTCATGGCTTGATGGCTCATTTCTTTTTAGTGCTGAATAATATTCCACTGTATGGATGTACCACAGTCTATTTATCCATTCACCTACAAAGAACTTCTTGGTTGCTTCCAAATGTTGGCAATTATGAATAAAGCTGCTATAAACATCTGTGTGCCGATTTTTCTGTGGGCACATAACTTCTCAGCTCTTATGGGTAAATACCAAGGAACACAATTGCTGGATTGTAGGGAAAGAATATGTTTAGTTTTGTAAGAAACTGCCAAACTGTCTTCCAAAGTAGAAGCCAAAGTGGCTGTGAAACCGTCCATCTCAGACTGGGACTTGAACCCACGTGTCAGGACTCAAAGCTGTCCAAAACCCTGATTGGGACTTGAACCCATGTGGCCAGGAGTTGAACATGGACAAAACCCACAGTCTTCCAAATGAGATCACACACCTGGTTTCAGGACTTAATGAAGCTCAGGTTCTTTTTTTTTTTTTTTTTTTAATAAATTTATTTAATTTATTTATTTATTTTTGGCTGCTTTTGGTCTTCGTTGCTGAGCGTGGGCTTTCTCTAGTTGCGGTGAGCAGGGACTACTTTGTTGCAGTGCGCGTGCGCCTCATTGCAGTGGCTTCTCTTGTTGCAGAGCATGGGCTCTAGGCGCACAGGCTTCAGTAGTTGTGGCACATGGGCTCAGTAGTTGTGGCTCGCAGGCTCTAGAGCACAGGCTCAGTAGTTGTGGCGCACAGGCTTAGTTGTTCCTCGGCATGTGGGATCTTCCCAGACCAGTGATCGAACCTGTGTCCCTGACTTGGCAGGCAGATTCTTAAGCACTGCGCCACCAGGAAAGTCCCAAAGCCCAGGTTCTTGATGTCTGATCACAGAAAGAATTCAGTGAGAGACAAAGTGATAGGTAGGAAGTGGATTTATTTAGAGAGAAACACACTCCACAGACGGAGTGTGGGCCATCTCAGAAGGTGAGGAAGGCACCAGGGTATGGGGTTGTCAGTTTTTATACGGGTGGGTAATTTCATAGGCTAATGAGTGGAAGGAGTATTCCAGCTATTTCAGGAAGGGGCGGGGATTTCCAGGAATTGGGCCACCGCCCACTTTTTGATCCTTATGGTCATCCTTGGAACTGTCATGGCACCTGTGGGTGTGTCATTTAGCTTGCTGATGTGTTACAGTGAGCGCATACTGAGGCTCAAGTTCTAGTGGAAGTCGACTTGTCCACCATCTTGGACCCATTTGGTTCTAATCAGTTTATGTCATGTTCCTGGGCTAGTCATTCTTTCAAAGGTTGTGCCCTGCCCCCTTCCCTCCTATTTCAGCTGTACCGTTTTGCATTTTCATCAGGAATGAATGAGAGTTCCTGTTGATCCACATCCTCATCAACATTTGGTATTGCCAGTGTTTTGGATTTTGACCATTCTAATAGGTGTGTAGTGGTATCTCATTGTTTAATTTGCATTTCCCTGATGACATATGTTGTTGAACATGCTTATTTGCTATCTGTATATCTTCTTCGGTGAAGTGTCTGTTCAGATCTCTTGCCCATGTTTTAATTGGATTGTTCATTTTCTTATTTTTGAGTTTTAAGAGTTCTTTGTATATTTTGGATAACAGTCCTTCATAAGATATATGTTTTGCAAATATTTTCTCCCGAACTGTGGTTTGTCTTCTCACTCTCTTGACTTGGCTTACCTTTTTGTATTTAAATCTATCTGGAATTTATTTTTATCTAAGGAGTGAGATTGGAAGCCCAAGTTTTGTTTGTTTGTTGCAAATGGGATAATCTAGTAATCCCAACATGTTTTATCGAATAATTCATTTTTCCCCACTAATGCAATGCCACTTTTATACCAAATTCTCATATGTATTTGGATCTAAAAAACAGAATGGTTTTTAAAGTCTGTGTCTAATGGCTAGTTAAAACAAGTAGCCTATATATTACCTAAAACTTCTTCAAATGTAACAAAGTACCTAAGTCATTTTCATGCATGTGTTCACCATTTCCTGTTCTTTATTGGAAACGGTGGTTGTGTAAACTACATTGGGCTGGAATTTGCCCAAGGACAAATTAGGGGCTCCCTGAGAACAGAGACCATGAGCCTGGGAGCTCCCTGACCTGTCTGCTTTCTCAGACTGGTCACTCCCTAAGGGCAGCAATCAAGTTACCTCCTTTATCAGCAGGTCAAACACATGTTTCCTCCTACTTGGGAGAAAAGACCCTTTTCCTACTACTATTAAGATGAGGATGCCCCAGGGCAGAGCTGTACCATCTCTGAAAATCACTGGATACCCACCCCACATACTGGCCACTCCCTTCTTCTTGTTGGCTGTTTATTAGACCTGTTCCTAGCCCTGGGGGCCCCCCCGAAGAGAAGGTGGCAGTGTGTGCTGTGGGCTGAGTAAAAATAAAGACCACCTCTGTTGGGTGTTCATTGCTGACATTCCTCCCAGCAAGCAGAAAACCACTTGGGGGGTGGAGGGTGGCCTAAGCTCAGGTCCACGTCCCCCTCTCAGTGGTCCACGCTGGAAGAGGAGGTCTTCAGCTTGACCCTGTAATGTCCCATACCCCACCTCCTCCTGGACTGCTGCTCTCCCAGCATTGCCAGCTGCCGCCCTTCCAGCCCTGGGCTTCTCCGAGCTCAGCTCGGAAAACAGAATTCGGAGGGTGGGGATGAGGGGAGGGTTCAGGACTTCTTTTTTTTTTTTTTTTTTTTTGGTGCGGGATAGTTCCCCCGACCAGGGACTGAACCTGCGCCCCCTGCAGTGGAAGCACAGTCTTAAATACTGGACTGCCAGGGAAGTCCCAGGTTCAGCACTTTGAAGATTGCCTTAAGTCAGAGTTACTCACTGCTTCCCAAACTTTGTGTTAGCAGGAGCTCATGATTAATATTTCACAGAAAACAAATGAATAAAACATGCCGCTAAATGTTCCTTTTTAGCAGCTCTACTTCATTAAAGGCCTGCGCTGCAGGTCTGTGAGGCTCCCTCTGCTGGCAGATCTGAGACGGGCTCAGCGGCTCAGAGAAGGTAAAGGAGCCCGCAGCCCTCCTCCGAGCCCCACAGTGAGCAGTGAGCAAAGCATCTTGGGAGGGCCCAGAGCAGGGGGAAAAACAGGGTACTGGGGGTTCGAGGGTGCATTTCCAGCTCTGATGCTCACCCATGGTTTCACTAGAGCTTGTGTTTCCTCATCTCTACAAGGATGGTGGTAATTCCCTCAAGGGGTTGTCACGAAGATGAGATGAAACTACACGTAAAGCAAGTATCTATCACATAGTCAAGGCTCAATGAATGGCACCAATCAAATTATCCAAGACTCATTGGAATGACTTTGCTCTATTCGTGGAAAGTGTTCTTAAATTAGCACCTTCTGCTCACCATGATGATGAATCTTGGTTGAAAACTACATTTTAATGAAAGGTATCATGGACCTTCTTCATCCTCCCCATTCACCTACTCTCCCCCGCATGCCAGCCTACTCATCATTCCTCTGAGAACGCTCAGTCCAAGCCACCAACTGCAACAGCCTCCTAAGGCATTTCCTGTTTCCTTTCTTGCCCTCCTTCCCCCAGCCTCCACACATTACCAGAGTGATGTTTTGAAATTGAAAACTGGGTCCCTTAACAGATACTACTATGTATAAAATAGATAAACAACAAGGACCTACTGTATAGCACAGGGAACTATAGTCAATATCTTGCAATAACCTATAATGGAAAAGAATCTGAAAAAGAATACATAAATAAATAAATTATATATATATATATATGTAACTGAATCACTTTGCTGTACACCTGAAATGAACACAACATTGTACATTAACTATACTTCAATTTAAAAATGGTTAAGAGAAAAAAGAAATAAAATACAATCGATATTTTAAAATAATCTATATAGCTTTCAGTAAGAAAATTATTCAATGTATATTGATTGTGTGCTTACTTTATGGCAATTACTTTAGGAGGCATAATTGAAATTATCATGATGTAAGGTGAGTACTGATATTTCAATTCTACATTTGAAAGAGCTGAATGTCACAGACTGTTAATTAACTTGCTTGATATCACAAAGTGGCAGAAGTATAATTCAAACCCAGATCTTTCTAATTCCAAAGTCTGCATCTTTATTATTTCCCTAACCAAGTGGCTCTATTTGTAAATTTGCAGGGTGGCACAACGGGGCAGGGGAAAGTTACATAAAAGATAGGAAACTGACTATTCAAATAAAATGCAGTATTTGATTCTGAGCCAAAAGAAAGAAAGGAAAAGAAAACTGGGTCCTTGCACTACCGGCACTTAAAAGCCTCCAGTGGGTTTTCCTCTCACTTAGAATATGCAGACAAAAAATGTCGCTTGCCATATCAGTAAACAAAGGATGTTGCAGCCATCAAGCCAGCAGCCACTACATCCAATTGTGTACCCTGAGGGGATTCAGGATGGAAGAAAACAGGATACTGGCCCTAGAGAGTTAAGGTGCCTATCAAAGGAACAATTTCAATGAGCCCAGACTCTTGCATCTTCCCATACACAGAAAAGTGCTAAATTCATTAAGATGTCTGGTTTTCTTTAATGAGCAGTAATCTTTTGATGTTCGACTACCTGTTTTTTGTTTGTTTGTTTGAACTCCTGCATATCCTGGCCCCTCCCTTACATTTTCGGAGCAGTTCCTCAGAACTATCTGAGAGGCTGAATCCCGAGGCTTAAGTCCTCAGTAAGGCTGCTGAATAAAACATAATTCTCAACTTTTAGGTTGTGCTTTTTTTTTTTTTTCCGGTCGACAGACCTACAAGTGCCTACATGAGCTGGCTCCTGTCCGCCTATCCAACTCCATCTCCAAGCTGTCTTCCCTTGCTCACTCTGCTGTGCCCCACTGCCTTCCTTTCTCCTTAAACGCACTCAGAGTCTTTTCACGTGCTATGCCTAGAAATGCACTTCACCCCTGTTACAGGCTGAACTGTGTCCTCCCCAAATGCTTATGTTGAAGTCCGAACCTCCAGTACCTCAGAATGTGACTGGATTTGGAGACAGGGCCTTTGAAGAGGAAATTAGGGTAAAATGAGGTCATGTGGGTGGCCCCTAATCCAATAGGACTGGTATCCTTATAAGAGGAGATTAGAACAGGGACACACACGGACTGAGAGACATTCATACGAGGACACGGTGAGAAGGTGGCCATCTGCAAGCCAAGGAGACGCCTCAGAAGAAACCAAACCTGCCAACACCTTGATCGTGGACTTTGAGCCTCCAGAACTGTGAGAAAATAAATTTCTGTTGTTCAAGCCACCCAGTCTGTGGTATTTCCTTATGGCAGCCCTAGGGAACTAATACAACCCCCATCTTCACACAGCTGGTTCTTTTTTATCCTTCTCAGCAGTCAATATAAATGCCATGTCCCCAGAGAGTATGTCCATCACCACTCAGTCTAAACTACATCTTGCAAGAGGGAAGAGATATGGGAACATATGTGTATGTATAACTGATTCACTTTGTTATAAAGCAGAAACTAACACACCATTGTAAAGCAATTATACGTCAATAAAGATGTTTAAAAAAAAACTACATCTTCCCATCACTTAATTTTCTTCATGGTAAAATAGTTCTACAGCATGAAATTATTTGATTTGTTGACCAGCGTATTGTCTGTTGTAAAGTAGAATATAAACTCTGTGAGAGCTGCCACCTTGTCTGTCTCGTTGCTCTGCTAGGACAGTACCTGGCACAGGGTAGGCACGTGGAAAATATTTATTTAATGTCCACGATGCCAAGTGCCCAAGAGGCTACAGAGACAAATATGAAATGGTTCCCAACCTGGGGAAGCGTGGGGCCCGTGGTTGGCCAGGAATCCTGGCTCTCAGGGAGTGCACGAGCCTGCGAGGTAGACAGAGCATGGTCTGGAGAGGCCAGCACAGAGCTGTGCAAGCACACAGCAGGGGAGGGAGGTGTTGGGACATTTCTGAAAGCCCAGAGGAGTGAAGCAACTGTGTGAATGTGGGCAACGCCAGCAGTTCAGTTGGCTTAGAGGGACCTGCGCCTATAGGAAGGGGTAGGAGAGTAGGGGGGGGTGGGTTGACAGGGACTTCACCATTAAGTGCCAAGCTAGGGGAGCTGAACTTTCTTCTCTCTCCTTTCGCCTCTGTCCCTCTCTCTTCCTCCTTCTCTGTCTCTCTATCTCTCTGTCTCTCTCTCTTTGCCTCTCTCTGTCTCTGTCTCTCTCATTTTTCTGCCTCTTCCTCTTCCTCTTCATCTCCTCTCTCTCTCTCTCCCCCCTCCCTCCCCCTTTTCTTTTTTCTTTTTTTTAAATAAATTTATTATTTTTTTTTTTATTTATTTTTGGCTGCATTGGGCCTTCATTGCTGCGCGCGGGCTTCTCATTGCAGTGGCTTCTCTTGTTGCAGAGCACGGGCTCTAGGCACGCGGGCTTCAGTAGTTGTGGCATGCAGGCTCAATAGTTGTGGCTCACAGGCTCTAGAGCTCAGGCTCAGTAGTTGTGGTGCACAGGCTTAGTTGCTCTGCGGCATGTGGGATCTTCCCGGACCAGGGATCAAACCCGTGTCCCCTGCATTGGCAGGCGGATTCTTAACCACTGCACCACCAGGGAAGTCCCCCCATTTCTTATAAGTAGAAAAAAATAAAGAAATCCAACCCTATAGGTGTGCTGTGAGAACAGAATGATATAATACATGTGAAAGCATCCACCAACGTGTCAGATCACTAACTGATAAAAATTTGTTGAATAAAAGTTAGTTGCATAACTGTAATAAATAACTGCATAAACTGTAATAACTATCTAGGGGCCCATACATCCAAAAGCGCAGAATGCTTCCAGCTTTTTCCATCCTGAATTCCCCTCAGGGCACACTGGCACTGTGGGTTGTGACTTAATTCTCTGTGTAAGGGGATGATGAGCAATGCTCTTTGTTCTTTTTGTTTACAGTTTTATATATTTTACCTGGATTTTCATATTTCTGATCCCTGTTACTCCATTTTGTTTGAAAGTGAAAGTCTTACAGAGCCAAAATTATGGAAAAGCTGGGAAAACAACTTTAAGTATTTCCCAATCAATGAAAAGAGGAAAAACAGTTTCGCTGTGGCCAAGAAACTGGATGGCAATGGTTTCACGGACATCCTCAAAGAAGACATTAAGGGATTAATTGAGGAGTAGAGAGAAACATAAAGTAAAAGAAGTTCTTAGTACCTCATACTTCTGGGAGATTTAAAGGCTTTTCCAAGGTAATTCTGACTACAGGCTGTGGGGCTTTCCCCGACACTGATCTTTGACCTTAACTCCAAGGTCAGTGAGACTTCCCAGTCCTGTTTTCTGTTTCTCTTCTGTTCACCCAACTACTAAGCAGGGTAAGAGGGCATGGCCTGAGGTCAAGGATTGAGAAGGTGGAAAGCTGCTGAAGCAGTTCTGGGGTGGGGCGTGAGGGGGGACCCAGACTCAAGGGAATCGGCCACCTATGAAATAAAACTGTTATCACTCTCTTCGCCACCAAATATTTGCCAAGTGCTGCTTTGCACAGCATTGCTGCCAAACCAGAAGTCTATCCTTTCAACTTTCGGCCATTGACTCTGGGTATTGACCAGTGCCAACTTCTTGCCAGGTACTGTTCAGGGGAGAAAAAATCAACTATACTTTTTGGCTTTGGGGGCTCAAAGACCCAAACTAGCACATGTGAAACCGTTAAAGAACACTCCAAGGGTGAATTCTAGTTTTTCATTTCCAGACTTAAAAGGCCCATAGGGTACCCAGCACAATGAATGAAGAGACTCCACCACCATCATGGTACTTTGTGGTGAAATTTCTCAAAACCAGGGATAAAAGAAAGATCCTAAAAGGTTAAAATAGCAAAAAAACATGTTCTATATAAAGACCAGAGCTACAAATGGAGTCAAACTTCTCAATATTAGCTCTGGATGCTAGAAACCAGTGGGGCAGTGACTTCAAAAGTCAGAGTGGGGGAACTTCCCTGGTGGCGCAGTGGTTAAGAATCCGCCTGCCAATGCAGGGGACACTGGTTCGAGCCCTGGTCCGGGAAGATCCCACATGCCGCAGAGCACCTAAGCCCGTGTGCCACAACTACTGAGCCTGCGCTCTAGAGCCCACGAGCCACAACTACTGAGCCTGTGTGCCACAACTACTGAATCTCGCGTGCCTAGAGCCCGTGCTCCGCAACAAGGGAAGCCACCACAACAATGAGAAGCCCGCGCACTGCAACGAAGAGCAACCCCCACTCGCCGCAACTAGAGAAAGCCCACACGCAGCAACGAGGACCCAACACAGCCAAAAATTAATTAATTAATTAATTTTTTAAAAGTCGATTAAAAAAAAAGTCAAAGGGAAAATGATTTTCAATCTGGAATCCCATACTTAGCCAAATTATCAAATATGAAGATAAAATAAAAGCATGCAAAATCTAATAATAATACCTCCTATGCAACTCTTCTTTGGCAGATGCTGAAGAATGTACTTCAGCAGAATGAAGCAGCAAGTAAAGAAGAAGAACAAAAACCAAAAACCAAAAAACATGAGATCCAGAAAACAGGTAAGGGGATGTAAATCCCAGGACGACAATTGTGCAGCCAAGAGAGTAAGTATAACTAGTTCAGGTTGGAGCAGGAAGATGGAAGAATCCAGGAGGGATGTCTCCAGAGGGAGGGGGAAGAAAATGGGATTGACAGACTGATCTTAAAACATTTAGAAAATAATACTTCTAGCCATTGATGGACAGATATGATGTAGTATGTGGAAAAAATTAGTACAGGTAGAGAAAATTAAGCAAACGGAAAAAAAAGGACAATTGTTAACCAAGAAAAGTAAGAAGTTGTGCAAGAACAGCATGTACACCATTTGGCTTTGCAGTGGACAAAATTTACATAGCCATAAGATGATAAATAATTGTCAATTTAACTAAAAAATCATGATACAACTATTAGGAAGATGAAGCAGGAAAAATGGGGAGTTTAGGAGTGGAGTAAGAAAGATAAATCTGCATCTCTGATAACCTGAAGTGTAATGGATAACATCTGAAATTAATAAATCAAGAAAAACAGCATGAATTGCTATAATTGAGAAATCTGGAACTAAAGAAAAAGTAAAAAGTTGAAAGTGGCTACCTCTAGGAGCAAAAATGAGGAGACTGAGGAATCGGTAGGAAGTCTGAAGTTATTATAACTTTTCTAATACTATATATATTTCCTTTTTTACAACCATATGCATTGCTTGAAGTACTTTTTTTATTCTGGTAAAATTTCCATAACATAAAATTTACCATTTTAACCATTTCAGAGTGTATAATTCCGTGGCATTAAGTACATTCACATTATTGTTCAACCATCATACTATCCCACTCCAGAACTTTTCCACCATCACAGACTGAAACTTCATACCCACTAAACACTAACTCCCCACTCCTCCCTTCCCCCAACCCCTGGGAACCACCAGTTTACTTTCCTTCTCTATGAATTTGACTATTCTAGATATCTCACATACATGAAATCCTATCAATACAATTTGTTGTTTATCAGCTTATTTCACTTTAGCATAATGTCTTCAAGATTCATCCATGTTGCAGCCTGTGTCAGAATTTCCCTCCTTTTTTAAGGCTGAATAAATATTCCATTGTATATACCATATTTTGTTTATCCATTCATCTGATGATGGACACTTGGGTTGTTTCCACCTTTTGGCTATTTCGAATAGTGCTGCTATGAATATTAATGTGAGTGTATCTGTTTGAGTCTCCGCTTTCAGTTTTTCTGGGTACATATTTAGAGGTGGAATCACTAAATCTTATGATAATTCTATGTTTAAGTTTTTAAGAAACTGCCATAGAGTTTTTCACATGAGCTGCACCATTTTACATTCCTGCCAGCAATGCACAAGGTTTCCAATTTCTCCACTTCCTGGCCAACACTTGGTATTTTCTGATCTTGTTTGTCTGTTTTGTTTTGTTTTTATAGTAGCCATCCTAATCGGTGTGAAGTAGGATCTCACTGTGATTCTGATTTGCATTTCCCTAATGATTAGTGATGTTGGGCATCTTTTCATTCCCTCTGAAGAAATGTCTATTCAAGTTCTTTGCCCATTTTTTTGAATTGGGTTGTTTGTTTGCCTTTATTACTTTGAGATAAAAACAAAGCATTAATGTTAAAAGCAAGATTCAAATGTCAACAGGCAAGTTGGGTTTCAAAGCAGGGACCGTGGGGCTTCCCTGGTGGCACAGTGGTTGAGAGTCCGCCTGCCAATGCAGGGGACACGGGTTCAAGCCCTGGTCCGGGAGGATCTCACATGCCATGGAGCAAAGCCCGTGTGCCACAACTACTGAGCCTGCGCTCTAGAGCCCGCAAGCCAAAACTACTGAGGCCTGCGTGCCTAGAGCCCGCGCTCTGCAACAAGAGAAGCCACCACAATGAGAAGCCACTGCAATGAGAAGCCCACGCACCACAACGAAGAGCAGCCCCCGCTCGTCCCAACTAGAGAAAGCCTGCGCGCAGCAACGAAAACCCAATGCAGCCTAAAATAAATAAATTTATTTAAAAAATAATAATGTATATATGTGTATAACTAAATCACTTTGCTGTACAGCAGAAATTAGCACAACATTGTAAATCAACTATACTTCAATTAAAAAAACAGAGAAAAAAAAAAAGCAGGGACCCTTGGTAAGGCCCTTAGATGGTTTCTTTTTTTTTTTTTTTTTAATTTATTTATTTATTTATTTATTTTGGCTGTGTTGGGTCTTCGTTTCTGTGCGAGGGCTTTCTCCAGCTGTGGCGAGCGGGGGCCACTCTTCATCGCGGTGCGCGGGCCTCTCACTGTCGCGGCCTCTCCCGTTGCGGAGCACAGGCTCCAGACGCGCAGGCTCAGTAGTTGTGGCTCACGGGCTTAGTTGCTCCGCGTCATGTGGGATCTTCCCAGACCAGGGATCGAACCCGTGTCCCCTGCATTGGCAGGCGGACTCTCAACCACTGCGCCACCAGGGAAGCCCCCTTAGATGGTTTCTTAAACGGGAGGCAGGGCACAACTTCTGCATTACCACACACGGTTGAGGTCCCAGGCATTGTCCACACAAAAGTGTGTTACACCCTATCTCAACAAAATCTATGCATTTCTTTGCAAGGTCTCACTACCCTTCTAATATTCCTGTCCTGGAGGGTAGGAAAAGTCGTATTTTGTTTTTTGGGGGTTTTCTCCAAGCCACCTGGGACACATTCCTAAATTGCTCCCTGGGGGACAGTGTTTCCAACAAGCTAACTGAATCCTTCTGGGGGAAATCCATTTTCTACCAGCTCCTTATATATTTCCAGTGCGAGCTCTGCTTATCACCTGTGTGTCTAAGGAGAGCCTTTAACCACGATTGAGTTGAAATGTGACACAGAGTAACTGATGCTGCTGACGGGGGAGGTGGCCCAATGGGACATGAAACCTGCATTTGGGAGCCACTGCCCTCATGACTCCATCTGGGGCTCAGATATAAGTATACATTTCGTCCTCTGGGCACCACAGCTCCTTAAGTTCTCTCAAAAGCCCCCTCTCCCCCACCCCACCCCCCCCCCCTTTTTGCTTTGAAACTATAGCTAATATTCTCATTCAACCAATGAACAATTGAGATGGTGTAGAACAGAGGATGAGAGTACAGATTCCGGAGCCCGACTCCCTAGGTTTCCATCCCAACTCAGCTACGTGCTAGTTGAGTCACCTTGACAAATCCTCTAACCCCTCTGTATCTCAGTCTCCTCGTCTATAAAATATCCTTCATTGGATTCTACAGTTAAAGTACATGAAAAGTGCTTCCAACAAGGCCTGGCACATGGTGAGTACTGTACATGTCTGAAGCTCTTTGAGATGATTACCATCAAGGCATCAAGTACCCAGGAGGACGCTTACCCAACTCTTACCAATGATGTCCTCTGAGGAGTAGGATTTAGGAAGGGAGGTTGAAGTGAGGATTTTAATTTCTAACTCATGCACTTCTGTATTGTTTGAATTTATTACTTTTTATTAAAAGCAAAATAAGGGAAAAAATTTAATGGCATCTGGCTGAGAATATAAAACAATCTCTCCAAACCTCCCACTAAAAGCTAAAAAGACACAAAGATTTTTTTTTAAATCCTACCCAAATATTTAAAACTAATGTTGCCAATCTAGAACCCATATGAATTTTCTGTACCTACAAGACCAACAAAGGCTAAGTGGGGGAAAAATGGCATCGGTGGTCCATCTGTGCTCCACTTCCCAACGAGTAGCTATTAAGAACTTTTCTTCAGCCCATAGCAATTAAAAAAAAATTTTTTTTAGTAGAATTTTACTTTAATATAAAATGAAAAAAACCCACAAAAACCCAAAGCCCTAATAGGTTAAAACAAGTCAAACAACCATTCCACACAGATAAAACCTTCACAAAAGTCAACTGAAGTAATCCAGAGCTAAAAGTGAATTGTGCATATTTTCAAGGAAGTCACCAGTCATGTAACACAAACAAATTATTTACACACTTGCAAGCCCTCTAAGAAATGTGCCCCAAGAAGCATTAACTTTGTTTTTTCATGTGCCATCCTGAAGACTTGCACATTTTATTTTTCAGATAATTTAACATTTTTAATAGAGTGTGTTGTCTACCAAGTGGTAATGCTTTGGTACTATTCGTATAGGACTGCTTATCCTAAAGACTTGACATTTCCCCAAGAGGAGCTTCTGCTTTAGAAGTTTCATACAGGGCTTCCCTGGTGGCGCAGCGGTTGCGAATCTGCCTGCTAATGCAGGGGACACGGGTTCGAGCCCTGGTCTGGGAAGATCCCACATGCCACGGAGCAACTAGGCCCGTGAGCCACAACTACTGAGCCTGTGCGTCTGGAGCCTGTGCTCTGCAACAAGAGAGGCCACGATAGTGAGAGGCCTGCGCACCGCGATGAAGAGTGGCCCCCGCTTGCCGCAACCAGAGAAAGCCCTAGCGCAGAAATGAAGACCCAACATAACAATCAATCAATCAATAAATAAATCTTTAGAAACAAAAAAAGAAGTTTCATATAAATTAAAATCTTTATCAAACATCAATATGGAGGGAGTTGACACAGGATGCAACATATACAGTCAAGTTACCTCTGTATATTTAGAAATTACTCTTTCAAGATACTTGCACCAGAGAGCTTAGTCTGTCCTGCTTAATATTCGGTAGTACAGGTTTGAATCATCAGAACCTTGGCAAGACCTTAATATTTCAAAGTTATTAACAACTACCTCTAGGGGCAAGTCCATGTTTACTGAGTTATGACAAATTTATTATAACGAAGGAAAACAAGTATAGCCAGCCATCTTAAAAAAATGCTCTAACCACTGCTTCTGAATATAGAAAGACTAAAACTACATACATTTATCATACAACAAATCCCATCTCTGTCACCTGAAATTCCCCTAATTTAATTCATTAGAAGGGGATTTTTTTTTAATAAATGGCTACTAGGAAAGCCCAAGGGGATTTTTTAACAAGACTTAAAAGCACTTTACAGTCACATTCAGCTTTCCTATGAAATACTCAGCATCTTAAATATTGGGTTGGCCAAAAGGTTCGTTTGGGTTTTTCCATGACATCGTACAGAAAAAACCCGAACGAACGTTTTGGCCAACCTGATATTATGTAGACTTCTTTTTTTTTTCCTTTTAGTAAGCTAGACACTGGCTTCAGAGTTTGTAGAACTGAAGGAAAAATAACCTACTCAAAACTATCCTAAGGGCTTCCCTGGTGGCGCAGTGGTTAATAAGAATCCACCTGCCAATGCAGGGGACACAGGTTCGAGCCCTGGTCCAGGAAGATTCCCCATGCCCTGGAGCAACTAAGTCCGTGCAAGCCTGTGCTCCGCAAGAAGAGAAGCCACTGCAATGAGAAGCCTGCACACCGCAATGAAGAGTAGACCCCACTCGCCACAACTAGAGAAAGCCCACGCACAGCAACGAAGACCCAACGCAGCCAAAAATAGATAAATAAAATAAATAAATTAAAAAAAACCTCTATTAAAAAAACCACAACTATTCTAGAAATCGTCTTTTGGCAGAACAGCAGGTATCCAAGTTAAAAATAGGAGGGTCATTTTGTTGCTTTGTTTTCCAAAATTTAAATTGTTTTTTGTTTCCTTTCTACATAAACCTCAGTCACCACTCCTGAGTGGAGATGGGCAGAGGCTCTAGGCCCTGCTCCTCCAGCTTCTCAGCAGCTGCTTTCTTATTGCTGCAGCAAGACTTGAATAGATGTGTGTCAGATGAGGACTTCCCCAAGACAGCCTTTATAGATAATGCCACAGCATATTTTCTGTCTTATCCAGTATGTGAGATCCAAAATGGAAAACACTGGCATTCTGTTAGAGCCAGAAGCCATCTCTGTATCTGAGCCATCATCTGACTGTTACTATAACGAGGAGATTGAGCTGGAAAGGCACTTGAGGTGGTACTGTGAGCATCAGAATTACGACGTTTAAATTCCTTCGGCAGTTTACTGATCTGGTTGCTTTTTATCCTGTTTCCAGATGGAGTTTTCACTTTCTTTGGTTTCAGTGTAGTCTTTAGACTGGGTCCTGCCCTTGCATCTACCACGTGATTCCGGTTTTGTTTTTTTTGTTGTTTTTGTTTTTTGTTTTTTTGATCCTGCTGGTAATTTCTTCCATCTTTTCACAGCAGGACACAGGCATTACAGATGTCTCCTGATGAAGTCTCATGTAACCGAAAGCAGCTCTGGAAGTCCTTTTCATAGAGTTTACTGTCAGTGAATCGAAAACTGGAGGATTTAGCTCTGCAAATACAGTAGCCCTCTATATTTTGGTATATCTTTGGCTTGTGAAAACCAAACACTTCTTCTGGGCAATAGTCTTCCAAAAGCAGCCGATCCACATGCAATAATGTTCCTGAGGTGTGGAGTGCATGCCAAACCAACCCCCCCTCCAATCGCTCCCTCCTCCTCAACTGCCATGTCTGGAACGATTGTCTCCTGCAGTTCAGCAGCAATTAAAATTTGAGGTTAGTACCAATCAGAAAATAGAGTAGCAGTCCCCTCTACTTCACAATGAGCTTATTTGTTTGTTTTGAGCCAAGCAACCAGTTGTGGCCACCCACAGTTTCCCCATCAGCTTCTCTTTCTATTTTCAGTTAAAAACTACAGCTCCCAGAAGACCCCTCGGTAGGAATGGGGGTCTGGAAGAGGTACAGGTGTGCCTGACACTAAAGCAAGGTCAGTTAGCCCCACCCACCCTGCCTTAATATCATTCTGGAAAAGCACCTAGAAGCTTGCTTGTTTAAGGCGCAAGGGCTCAAGAAACCTCGTCTTTGTGCTGGTCTTGAAGGAATCACTTAAAGACATTAGCCAACAGGAATGAGGAAGGAAAATTATAAAAAAGCTGGCAGATGACACAGTACAGTGGAACCTCAACAAACATGACAGCCAACTAACCCTGGAATCCTCACAAGAATGAAGGCCTCAGCAACCACACCCCAGTGGGGGGCCCCAGGGGCTACCAGACGGAATGTGCAGGGGGCAGAGTCTCCTTCCACGATGCCATCTGAATGAGGTTCCAAAGTAAACGGTCACATTATGAATTGCTATTGCTCTTACGGGAATAATTTACTCCACATAAGAACTTGGGCTCCCTCCTTACCAGTTTCAGAAGCTTCATTGAATGTAAATACCACAGCATTCACTATGCCAAAAACATGGAGCTACAGCCATTGTCTTAAAAGAAATACATCTAAAATGGTGCAGGCACTTTGGAAAACAGTCTGGCAGTTACTCCAAAGGTTAAACATTGAATTATCATATGACCCAGCAATGACACTCCCAAGTATATTCCCAAGAGAAGTGAAAACGTACCTGCATGCTAAAACTTGCACACAAATATTCATGGCAGGATTATCTATGACAGCCAAAAAGTGGAAACAATCCAAATGGCCATCAATTGAGAATGGATAAACAAAATGTGATATAGTCATATGACGGACTATTATTCAGTCATAAAAGGGAATGAAGTACTGATGTGTGCTGCAACATGAATGAACCTTGAAAACATTATGCTTAGTGAAAGAAACCAGACACAAAAGACCACATATTATATAATTCTATTTATATGAAAAGTCCAGATTAGGCAAATCCATGGAAAGTAGATTAGTGGTTGGCAGAGGATAGGGAGAGAGGAGAATGGGAATGACTGATAACAAGTGTGGGGTTTCTTTTTGGGTGAGGAAAGTGTTCTGGAATTAGGTAGTGGTGATGGCTCTACGACCATCAGAATATACTAAAAACCACTAAACTGTACACTATACATAGGTGAATTTTATGGCATGTGAAAGATCCCTCAGTAAAACTGCGGTAAACAAAGATAGAACTAACCCCCCCACCAAAAGTTAATACAAGAGTTTGGGGTAAGTATGGCCAGGGTGTCAATTTTTATTTCTACTTTTTGGAGTTTCATTTGTTTGTTTTTTTCAAAATTTCCCTCTCTAATGTGCAGCTATTACTTCACTAACTGAAGCTCTGGGATCAGAGAGATTCTGCTGGATTCAAATCCAATCTCTTTCTGGATGAACTGGATAATCTTGGGCAAGTCAATTATTCTAAATCTCAGTCTCCTCATGAAAAATTGGGGGAATAGTATCAATGGCCTCATAGGGCAGTTGTGAGAGTTTAATAAGAGAATGCTGTAGATCAGAGCCTGGCATATTAGTAAGTGCTCAAGCAATATTAGCTGCTGCCAGTTTTGCTATTAAGAATACAATGCAGTAAAATAATATTACTAATTATCATAGGTAGCACTTACATAGCACTGCTGTGGTGCTTTACATAATTTTAAGGTGTTTAGTCCCCACAACTGCCTTGTGAGGTAGGTATTCTTATGCCCATTTTACAGATGAGCATTTACTGTGGAGTAGATGCACACTTGCCAGTGACATGCAGTCTGGACATTCTGTGGGAATTTAGGAGCAGGTAATGAGCATAGAGAGCTAAGGCAATCAGAGAGGACTTCGTGAAGGAAATGGCCCTGGAAGGAAAGGAAGGTGAGCCCTGGATAATCCCACATGGGTGGGAAAGTGTGGTGAGGACCTTGCAGGTGAAATGGAAGTTACCAAACAAAAAGGCGGGAAATAGCAACACTTGTTCATTGTCGGTGATGAATACAGATTATGTGTTATATTATTTCCTGCACTTCTACATCTTAGAAATAATTACTAATTAACAAAAATTTTAAATATTTAATCATGTTGTAGAGGGATAAAACATTTTCTTTCCCTCAGTCTTTGACCTTCTTGTATATACATACAAGAAAAAACTAGCTGGTTAGAAAAATGAGTAAATGCCAGTTTTCTTTATTCTTTCTAAAATAAAGAATATTCATTCTACACTAATAGAATACTACACTAAGCATTGTCTGTAAACACCGTTTGTGATCCTGTACGAGTGTCTCTGTACAAGCCTTTCCATGCACTGAGTGCTACTCTGAGGTAGACACCAGGAAGCATAAATGTTGGGTTATAGATCCAATTATTAAAACGTGAATCAAGCAGGGGCCAATGGGAAATTTCTGTACCTCCCTTTCAATTTTGTTGTGAACGTCAAACAGCTCTAAAAAAAAATAGTCTAAAAAAAGTAAATCAGAGACTGGGCAGCCTCGCGTCCCAACTCCGCTTGCGTAACGGGCATCCAGGTCGTTTCTCACGTGGTCGGGGCCGGGAGCGTGAAGTTCGAATCCGCTTGTCTGCGCGGGTCCAGGCGGCACCCGGCGCAGCCCTCCGGGCGGGCGGACTAGGTGCGAGGACCTGGTGACCCACTACCCTCCGGGCACGCTCTCTAGCCCCGCCTCCCGGCCCCTTCCATTGAGAAACCCCTTAGCGATCACGTGAAAGAGGCATGCCGGCTGCTTGACGTCACGCAGTGCGGACCAATGGTAGCTTCTGTTTATATCGCGGGGGGGGGGGGAGGGTCAGAATATTCACGCCCCCGCTGCCGCCGCGTCGCCCTCCAGCGCGGGTGGTGAAAACCTAGCCAGGGTGGGAGGCGGCGTGGCTGCAGCGCGGCGGGGAGGGCCCCGCCGGTCGCCTTCTGCAGCCGCGTCTCCGTCAGTTCCCGTCGCCGTCACTGGGGCGCCGTGCGGCTCCAGTCCGGGGCGGAAGCTGCGGCCGTCGCGGCGGCCGGATCCGCGTCCCGCCTCAACGCCCGGAGGACATGCGGGAGAGAGAATGAGCCAGAGGGACACGCTGGTGCATCTGTTTGCCGGAGGGTACGTCCCAGGAGGGGCTTGCAGACTGGGGCTGAGGGCGCTGGGCTGAGGGCGCTGGGCTGAGGCCGAGGGCCGTGGCCTGAGACGCGGGCGAGAAGGGAGAAGGGGCTTCAGCGCCGGGGACCGAGAGAGTGAGGCCCGGGCGGGGAGGGGTGAGGGGACTGGAGTCGGGGGAGCTGAGGGAGCCCACGGGACTGAGGCTGAGGCGGGGAGGGGTGGGAGGGCGAAGTCGGCAGGATGTCAGGCTTTGGGCCCGCGGAACCGGAGCGAGGCCTAGGGAGTGGCCGGCGGGGCTGGCGTCCACGCAGGCCCAGTCCACGCGCCGCGGCCTAGCGGACGTCGGGGATGCGGGGCCGCGGAAGGCCAGTAACTGCAGGCCTCACGTAGGTTGCTCGGCCGGGGCGGCGTGGGGGGGTGGAGCGGGAAGTGCGGAGGCCGAGGACAAAATGGGCGCCGGGCCTCCTCCTCCTTCCGTCCCTGGCGCGCGGGCTGCGGGGCTGCCTCACGTCGCTCACGCCCCGCCTCGGATCTCCGGCAGCTGATTTCCGGGCCCTCCTTGGCCCCGGAGGGTCGTCTGGGGGCTTCCGGCGCCAACGGGAAGGCTTTGGGGTTCTGTCGCCCGTAATAGCTGTAGGTTTCTAGATCTTGGAAAATTTCCTTTCTCCAGGTTGCGAGATGCGCTACAAAGCGGCAGTGCTTCTGGGGTCGGATTCTATTCCTGAAAACCAGGCGTCTTGCACACCCGCTGCTTTTCGTCTGCTTAAAAGGAGAAAGTGAGGGATAGGGGAGAGGTCAGAAGCTTTGGCAGTAGTTACTATGTGTACAACATTAAGACTAAACTTAAAAGTCTCAGTTCCCTGATTGCCAGCTTGAGTGCTACAGATCTTTTGTTCAGCCAGTTTAGTCTTCTTTTTAGGTTGTTCTTTCCAAATTATTTGGAGAGTCGTAGCAATTTTAAATTTAGGAGTTACTTCTTATCTGTAGGATCATAGTCTTATCAAAAATGGCTACGGTGAATTATGCTGAGGCTCTTCTCTGCCATTATGACCATATAAAGTCGCATCCCTTTAAAGCATACAGTTTTTTTTAAAATCGACTACTTTAATAATATTAAAGTAATACACGGCGGTTCTATTCACAGTGGCTTGATTGGAGTTAAACGTGTGGACTCTATTGCCGGTGATGACAGTACTTTCCTTGAGTTGGCACGTTCATTGAAGAAACATTTATTGTACACCGATTATGGGCCAGGCACTGTTCTGGCATTAAAATACTTTTCATTTAATACTGTTCATTTAATTCGTGAGACAGGGTTTAGGCAGGGTTTGCTTTCTATAATTCTGATACGTAAGAATAATCTTGGCAAATTAAATCATTTTTTAAAAACCATTAGCCATGTAGATGTTCTTGTAAAGATGTCTTGTGCAAATAATTGGGTTCCCTCCTGTAACTAGATCATAAGGTAATTTTTGAATGTTAGGAGACCGCACATCTACTTTTTTGGCCACTATTTTGAGCGAAAAGTGGACACGCTCTTTAATTTTAATTCATCTTCATCTGTAAAATGAGGAAGTTGTACTAAATGATTTCTAAGGCCCTATTCTAGGTCCTAACATTTTTATTGCTCTGCATTCAAGATTCAGGTGTCAAGTTTTGTTAAAAATAGGGCACATTTATTTGAAATGTTAGCTTGATTGCACTAACTTCCCAGTTTGGATTAAGATCATCAGCCACGTTGCTGTTACTAATGCATGTAAAGGCCCTTATGGTTAGCGTTTTCTTTAAAAACAGAAATGGGGCATTTTTGCAGCATCTGAACCGAAATAGATTTAGGAGCCCCTCTACCCCCCAAAAAACAACCTAGCATATGCAGGTTTTTTAGGGTATTAAATGAAGTACTTGTTTATAGGGCCTGACACAAGATAGGTACTCAGCCTTATAAATTTTCTTCCTTTGCATCCCATCTCGATTTTATGTTTATATGTGGTCTCATAAGTCATTTCAGTAAAACTTGGCTTACCTTTTTTAGAGAAACAGTAGAACTAGGAAGGATGGTAAAGATCATCTGGTTTAGCCCCTTCAAAATATGGGAAAATACCGGGCTTCCGTGGTGGCGCAGTGGTTGAGAGTCTGCCTGCCGATGCAGGGGACACGGGTTCGAGCCCTGGTCTGGGAAGATCCCACGTGCCGCGGAGCAACTGGGCCCGTGAGCCACAACTACTGAGCCTGCGCGTCTGGAGCCTGTGCTCCGCAACAAGAGAGGCCGCGAGAGTGAGAGGCCCGCGCACCGCGATGAAGAGTGGCCCCCGCTCGCCGCAACTAGAGAAAGCCCTCGCACAGAAACGAAGACCCAACACAGCCATAAATAAATAAATAAATAAATAAAAACAAAATATGGGAAAATACCGAGGTATAAAAAATTTACTTACCCAACATTAAACAGCTTTTCATACATGTAAAATGAGAGTTAAAATAATCTCTGAAGAACCTCCCAGCTCTATATTAAATAAAATCATTTAGAATAGATTTCTGTATGAAATTTCTATTTCTGTATGAAATTTCTATAGAATATTCTGGAAGTCTGTATGCTAAGCATTATGGAAATGCAAACTGAGTTGTGGGTAACATTGTTCTTAATTGAAGATGTCTAGTATATCTCAAAGTTGCATATTTAGGCAATTATTTTTTGGACGTTCTTAGAAAACTAGGTTTCATTTTTTTATCATGATAGAATTATGTAAATTAGGAGTTAGGAAACTTATTTTTTACTTTAATAATAACAAGATAGAGAAAAGGAGAGAGATCTTTGTATTAGCCGTTGTGCAAGAACCAGTAACCTTTCACAGTGGCATTTAATCTTTAGACAAAAATTGTCTTAAGAAGGAGCCTTTGGATTGTTTTCCTGATGGTTATAATTGTATTTATTCAAATATGTGTTTATCAGGATCTCAGATTTTTAGTAGCCTTATAGATGTATTATTAAATCAGGAAAACTTGAAACAGACTAGCACTGGACCTTGGGTCTGGGTGACCGACTCACATGCATAACTCGTGCTTTCTTTAACACACCCTTTGGTCCCATTATGTTTTTGTCAGGGTTAATATTCAGAGTTTGTAAGGTCATCGGTTAGGTTGATTGAGTTACGGAGGCTACTCACAACTGCCCGAAAAGGGTGTAAATATAATTTAATTTTAGCTATGCTTTTAATAACACTATATGTTTGTGTGTGAAGACATAAGCGGTATGTTTTTAAATTCTTTGATAGATCTACATTGTTTAGTTGTGTGTCAGCTGCATATGTCCACCAAGAGGCAGTTTGGGTTTTTTTCCATTTGAGAGAGAGATTGCCTCAAATGGGAGGAATAAACCTTCAACATTTAAGTGGATGAATTTCCTTCCTTTGTAGCTCCTGTGACAGTGAGAGCTTAATACATATAGTTAGTAATTTCAGATTATCTAAGAAATGGTTTATTTTTATATCCTGGAATTAATCAATCCATTTATCAAACCATTTATTTTTCATTTATTCAGTAAGAAACTCCATTTGGGTGTCAGATAACGTCGATTCTGTAGAAATTTTGTGATAATATTTGTTAAATTACTTCACCTGTTTCCTTGTAAAATCAGTGCAGAAGTAGGCTACTTAAAAGTATAATGTGGTTTATTTACACTTTGTCTACATTTTTTTATTAGCCTTATTTCCATAATTTTTATAACCTTTTCTTTTTTTTCTTTTTAAAAATACATTTTAATTCTTACTAATAGATTGCAAGACTAAGGTAATTTGCTTATCCTGATGTATTCTCAAACTTATTTTCCTGTAAGGGGATTAGTGTAGTATATAGCATTGTGGGTCAGGGACCCCTGGGAGTTTCCAAGACCTTTTTGGTGGTCTGAGACGTTAAAGCTTTTCTCATAAAAATACTAACACATTATTTGCCTTTTCACTTTGTTGACATTTGGACTGATGGTGCCAAAGCGATGACTGTTGAAGCGCTGTTACCTTAGCATGCGTCAAGGCAGCATCACCAGACTGTGCTAGTAGTCACTAGCACTTGCAATTTAAAAACACAGGGTCTCTTAAGAATGTTCTTGAAGCAGTAAAAATTAATGTTTTAAATCTTGACTCTTGGGATTTCCCTGGTGGTCCCGTGGTTAAGACTCCACGCTTCCACTGCAGGGAGCGTGGGTTCAATCCCTGGTCAAGGAACTAAGATCCCACATGCCACGTGGCACGGCCCCAAAAAAAAAAATCTTGACTCTTGAGTATACATCTTCATTTCATATTCTGTTTGGCAAATGGGAAACATGAGTAAAGCATTTCTACAACTGTTTCTGCCTCAAGCTGAACTAACGTCTTTTTTCATGAGAACCACTCTTGAAAGAACAATTGATAGACTATGACAATTCAGGCTTGAATGTTTGGCAGACATTTTCTCAAAAAATGAAGGAAGTGGGCCTGTTGGTTCAAGGAAAACCACAACAAATGATAACATTTGTTGCCATATGATAAAATTTGAGTTTTCAAGCAAAAATTAGAATTTTTGAAATCTTTTTTTTTTTTAATCATTTATTTATTTATGGCTGCGTTGGGTCTTCGTTGCTGGGCACGGGCTTTCTCTGGTTTCAGTGAGCAAGGGCTACTCTTTGTTGTGGTGCGCAGGCTTCTCATTGCTGTGGCTTCTCCCGTTGCTGAGCGTGGGCTCTAGGCACATGGGCTTCCGTAGTTGTGGCTCGCGGGCTCAGTAGTTGTGGCTCGCGGGCTCTAGAGCACAGGCTCAGTAGTTGTGGCACATGGCTTAGTTGCTCTGCAGCATGTGGGATCTTCTGGGACCAGGGCTCGAACCCATGTCCCCTGCATTGGCAGGCGGATTCTTAACCACTGCGCCACCAGGGAAGTCCCTTGAAATCTTGAATAGATAGAAAATGTAATTTTTAAAATATTGTATCACAAAACGTATCTACACTTGGAAGACCTGTATAATCCAGTGAACCAATATTTTTCAAATAACCAATGCATGATGTTATAGAGTAGTGCATAGATAAAGATTCAGAATGTAAAATAAAGCAATGGATTTTAATGTAACAATATGAAAAGTTTATTGGTATAGTTCAGATTCCATATTGCAGCTAATTTCAAGAGCCTACCACATGCCCAGTTTTAATGTAATATTGAAAAATATCCACAGTTATCTGAAAGGAGGTGTTGAATTGTTACACTAAGTAAATTATATCATTAATTAAAAGGTTTCAGTGCCATGGTTGGGGAAAAGGTGGAGTAGGATAAAGGGGAATAATGGGGGTGCACTGTAGTTTCAAGTAGGAAGATAGTGGAGTCTTTTTGAGAAGGTGACTTTTGAACAAAGACCTGGAGAGGAGAGAGTTAACTATTCAGAGGGAACAGGCAGTGAAAAGACCCTGAGTAGGGTAGGAGCACTGAAATGAGGCAAGTATAGCCAGACTAGTAGGCCATTGTTAGGCCATTGAAGATCTTTGGCTCTTTTTCTGAAATGGGAAGAGTCATTGCAGGAGTTTTAAAGCCAAATTCTGGTCGCACCATGCTTAGAATAGACTGTACGTAGGGCAGGGCCAGAAGTAGGGAAATGATTTGGCTACTGGAGTAATCAAAATGAGAGGTAACGGTTCTTCAGAGAAGGCTGTAATGTACTATATGTGGTGTGTGAAGAAAAGTCAAGAATAACTCCATGGTTTTTACTTTAGGCACCTAGAGGGAGGGAATTGCTGTTAACTGAGATGGGAAGGTTGTGGATGGAATAAGGTTGGGGTGGGGGAAGATCAGTATGTAGTTCCATTTAAGACGAAAATTTGAGAAGTAGAGAAGTCAAAAAGCCAGTTGTTTAGGTGGATGAATATATTAGGTAACTCCAGGAAGGAGCTCTGGACTAGAGAGAACACATTTAATAGTTAGTGGAACATAGATGATGACATGAGCCTAGACGAGGTCACTAAGGGAGTGAATATAGAGGAGAAGAGAGGAAATTTCAGCAAAAGAGATCAGAAGAAGAGCAGGAACCAGCAAAGTAGACTTAAAAAGTGACCAAGAAAATGTGTTCTGAAAGTCAAATGAAGAAACAAATATACAGTATTTAGGAAGGACATATGTTATTGTCCATTAAGATGAGGTCTGAGAGCTATTAATTATTGAATTTAACAATTGTGGAGACCTTTGGTTACCTTAATCAGCAGTTTCCAAGGCAGAGCAGGGGGAGGGAAATCTGATGGGAGTGGGAGAGAAATTAGAGACAGTAAATAGGATTTTGAGATTTGTTGCAAAGGGGGATCAAAGAAACAACGCAGTAATTTGGGTCGGGGGGGGGGGTTACTTGCACTAAAACTACCCCATACCCTCAGCATATTTCGCTTCTATAGTGAATTTTAGTCCTGATATCATTGTTTTTCCTTACATTAAAGACTATACATCTACATCTTGCGCTGTATGATAATGGCTTTCCTCTGTGTTTCCATGTTTATGAAAGTTGTTGGTTAACATTTTCTTTTTTTTCAGTTTATCAGTGTTTTGATTTTGCTTTAGCATTTCGAATAAGCCTAGCTTGTTAATTTTTTTCCTGCATGAGAAACACTACATGTACCCCCCCAGCCAAATACCATTATTTTCAACCACTCTTATATCCGACTTTTCATAAGTTAGTCTGTCGAGTATGTAGACTATGTCCTTCATTCTTCAAGAACTTGTTTCTTGCCCGAACATTAAAGCTTCAGAAGAAATAACCTCTACAAATATACTATCAGAGAAACAATCTTTAGTAAGACTTCCTAAATGATTTTTATGGAATTTCAGAGACAGGCTACATGTTTTGAGATTGCAAAACTCTATAGCTAACATTTCTTTTTTTTTTTTAATTTTTTAAAATATTTATTTATCTAATTTTGGCTGTGTCAGGTCTTAGTTAGAGCAGGAGGGCTCTTCGTTGCTGCACACGGGCTTCTGTCTAATTGTGGCGCCCTGTCTCCAGAGCATGTGGGCTCAGTAGTTGCAGCACGCGGCTTAGTTGCCCCGTGGCATGTGGGATCTTAGTTCCCTGACCAGGGATTGAACCCTTGTCCCCTGCATTGGAAGGCGGATTCTTAACCACTGGACCACCAGGGAAGTCCCTATAGCTAACATTTTAATGAATCTCTTTCTTAGTGGTATTTCTTAATTTGACTAGTGCCCTAATTAGGAAATTACAGGGGAGTGTTACCTGCAGCAGAAAAATGACAAAATATTTTAACCTATTCACTTTGCTTTACAAAGCTAGACACTGCAGTTGTCTGACAAAATAGTTTTGTTTAATGTTAACAGAAATATATTTCTAAAGTACCTACATACACATATACATGTGTGTATATACGTACACACACATACACACAAATATTGTGGACCCAGTCAGAATAGATTTGTCCATTTATAAATTAATCTTGCCTATTGAAAACAAGTGTCCTGATCCATACATGCTCAAAAGGTCAGAATCAAAGATATATGTGTAACAGCCACAGTCTTGGAATCCCGTTTCTTTTCCTTGACCCATCCTTTCCTTAGCAGAAACCTGGGGCACCTTAAATTCCTCCATAGGTGTGGCTAGTAAAGTTCTCTAAAGCCAGGGGAACTGAATCTAGTGGTTCAGGCCCTTGGGGCTATCCTGCTGATCAGGTTTTGCATCTGCACTGACCTAGGGATTTATGACTCTTGGCATCATGGCTGAACTGATCTGCTTGTTACTCATATTTACTTAGTGAACAATTTCTTTTTCCCCTTCCCTATCTTCCCCCAACCTCCCACATTTCTGATTTTTGTGTTGCTGTAACTTGGGTGAGGGAGAGTATTTTAGTGCCCTCAGAGTCCTTTCTCTTTCTTAAAGATCTATTTTCCCAGATTTTTTTGTTTTGTTTTTTTAACCAGTTTCTTGGTTACATTGTGCCTAGCTTCAAAAAAAAAAAAAAATTCCATTCTAAGCAGCTTTTAGCCGTTGCTTTACTCAAGGAATCCATAGCCCTTGAGTAGTTAGAACCCCTGGCATGTCAAAAAATTTTATCTTCATTATATACAGTAAACAAGTAGAAGCAACGCTTGAAAGTTCTGAGACATTTACACTCCCAAATTACCATAGGCTAAAAATGTGTCTACATTCCAGTAAATTCCTGGGGTGACTTGATTTACTTATTGTATAATTTCTCAAACATCATGAAAATAGAATAGTTTTAAATGTCTTGTAAAGGTGTTTCATGATAACCATGTCTAAAAATTCTTAAATATTCTCTAAAATCAATGCATAGTTATATGATAACCTCTCACCAAGCAACCTTGGCCTCATATCTTTAAAAGGTATGACTTTTGCCTGTGAAACTTTAAAATTAGCATTGATCCAAATAGTTTTATGAAGAATACATAGTTGAGGTTTTCTAACGTGGGTATACCAAGGGTATAGGGGCATTTAACAGTTTTATTTGATTCATAACCTTAGAAACCCCCTTTCTAGATTTTTTTTAAAATTATTTATTTATTTATTTTTGGCTGCACTGGGTCTTCATTGCTGCGCGCGGGCTTTCTCTAGTTGTGGCGAGCGGGGGCTACTCTTAGTTGCAGTGCACGGGCTTCTCATTGTGGTGGCTTCTCTTGTTGTGGAGCACAGGCTCTAGGCGCATGGGCTTCAGTAGTTGTGGCACGTGGGTTCAGTAGTTGTGGCTCACGGGCTCTAGAGCGCGGGCTCAGTAGTTGTGGCGCACGGCTTAGTTGCTCCGCAGCACGTGGGATCTTCCGGGACCAGGGCTCGAACCCATGTCCCCTGCATTGGCAGGCGGATTCTTAACCACTGCGCCACCAGAGAAGTTCCCTTTCTAGATTTTTGATGTTACAGAATAACACATTTATATGCTCTTCTGCTATCAAACTTGGCTGTTCTCTCCTTGGAATTCTTTGCTAATCAAAGCATTTAAAGCAAATGAGTGAGAGACTTTGAGTTGTAACTTTTTCTTTTAACAGTAAAGCATCCAACGTAGTACTTTCGTTAGTAGCAAATTACATTGGTGACACCTTGCAATTGATCTTGACACATTGGCCACATCACTGGATCAGAAGGGACTCAGGACCAGCTAGAAGGCTAGAAATAAAATGAGGCCCTGCTTTAAGGCACTTGCAGTGAGGATGGTGAGGGGAAATATAAGAGGAAGTTTAGAATGTAGAACCAGTGAGACTTGAGGATAGTCGGATATCAGAAAGCCTCTTTATCCTTTGATCTCCCTTCGAACTGATGATTGTTAGCCTCCAATACCACAGGAGCATGCTTGGTGTGTTAAACTCTAATAATTAGAATTAGAGCAGAGGCCAGTATGGTTGGAACAGAGTGAGTGAGAAGGTGGATAGTAGATGAGATCAGGAGGAATCAGGGAAGATCAGATTGTGTTAGATCTTGTAGGCCATTGTGAGGACTTTGGCTTTTATTCTGAATGACATAGGAAGTCTTTGGAAAGTTTTGAGCAGAGGAGTGACTTGATCTGACAAGATTTTAGTACAGTCACTCTTATGTGTTGAAGATACATCGGAGGGAGTGGGGTAAGGGTAGAAAAAGAGAGACACTAATTAGGAGGTTACTCCAGTAACCTCGACAAAATATCGTGGCTTAGACCAGGGTGGAAATGGTGAGAGGTGGTCAAGGTTCTGGATTTATTTTGGAGTTCTGAGTCAAAGACACTGGCACAAATACATCATTTTTTCATGGAGTCCATTGGGTCCCAGAAACATCAACCACATTCTGCAGTTAAAAACCCATGCTGTTTTTAAAGGATACTTACTGCTAAAATTATGATTAAACATTTATTTAAAAATAAATGTATACATATAGTTTTAAAAAAAGCTGCTGAAAGACAATAAAAACCAACGTTTCCCTGCTCCCTTCCCCCATGTCTCCTTACCAGCGGGAACTTCTTATTTTATCTGCTTAACAGTTAAGTTTGGCATAGAATTCTAGAATAAGTAATCTTCTGCAGTTGTTGAGTAATGTGATGCTATTATGACTTTTCCTGTGTATGCGACCTTTTGTTCTTTCTAGAAATTCACGAGATCTTTGTCTCCAGTATTATGAAAGATTGCAGTGTTGTAACTTGATGTGGGTTTTTTGCATCCATTGTACCCGTTAAACCTGACCTCACAGTTTGAGTTCATGTTCTTCAGAAAATTAGGCTTCTGCCTTGGAATACGGTTTAACCCATGGCGGGGAGGAAGAGAATACCACCTGGGTATCCTAGCTTTGCTACATGATCTGTCAGCCAGTCCTTCTGTTTTAAATTCTTAGCCTTACCTCCATCTTGAGTACTTGGTGCCCTTAGTCATTAGGCCTGTTGTAAGGGGTTCAGCAGGGCAAAACTGTTTGCTTCTCTTTGGTGTTTCCTTCTTCAAGCCTTTCTTTCTCTTTGCCAAGGCAGTTAATCCTTCCCATTTGCTTCATTGCTTGAAATCATGTTAATTTCTCCTCTCTTTGTCCTTGTGGCATTTTCCTTTAGACAGTGAGATTTTTGACATGGTGAAGAGATAAATCTAATGTAGTTAATCCTGCTTTCATACATAGAGATTTTTAAATGTTTATTGACAGCAGTAGTTTTGTTCTCTACATCAGTTATGATGATTTCAGTGTACAAAATAATTACTTTAAAATGACTAAGATAAAAGCAGCATGAGAAACACTGGAGTGTCACTCCTGTACTACATACCTATTGCATTTTATAATGTAAAACTGCTTCAGGACAGTGTAAGTGCTTGTGTGTACACCCATTTACATCGCCTTCCCCCCGCAGCTCTGTACAGTTTAGATCATCATGTATTTTATTTATTGAAGTGGTTTTTTTAGTAATCATAGTATATATGTCTGTGGTCTGCCATAAAGTATTTGTAATAGTTCTGTTAAAAAATTTAGTTGCTATAATCAGTAATAGATGCTGACAACTTCAGTAGCTAATGCTTATTGAGTACTTTCTATGTGTCACGTCATGGGTTATATCATGTATCGTATATTATCCTTACAACAAGCCTGTGAGGCATAGATACTGTTCTTCGCTGGTAGGTTGGTTGGTTGTTTTCTTTGTGTAATGTGTTTATTCTCTCGGAACCAGGAATGACTGAGTATGATATAGGTAGTCATTCTTGTGAATGTGCTAACTTTGCTTTTTGCTTGTTTTTATTTATTTTAATTATGGAAGTAATTCATGTTCATTGTGAAAACCAAGGACATATTCTTTAGGTTTTACAGAATATAAATTTTGCATGTTTATTACAAATTTGGGGTCTTATTGGGTTTTATGTTCAATAAGCTTACAAAGTAAATATATTAAACAGCTTTCAAAAAGCTAGGCAAATTTGAATTAAAAACAAATATGAGGGGCTTCCCTGGTGGCGCAGTGGTTGAGAATCCGCCTACCAATGCAGGGGTCACGGGTTCGAGCCCTGGTCTGGGAAGATCCCACATGCCACGGAGCGACTGGGCCCGTGAGCCACAATTACTGAGCCTGTGCGTCTGGAGCCTGTGCTCCGCAACAAGAGAGGCCATGACAGTGAGAGGCCTGTGCACCGCGATGAAGAGTGGCCCCCGCTTGCCGCAACTGGAGAAAGCCCTCGCACAGAAACGAAGACCCAACGCAGCCAAAAATAAATAAATAAATAAATTTAAAAAATTAAAAAAAAAAAAAAAACAAATATGAGTTACTATAAATAAATCACTACTATAGTGTGAATACAGTGTGGTCTACCATGTAGGCTCTCTTGAGTTCTGCAGTATATACTAAAATGTATACTGTGATGATTCATATCTCTTACTACTTAGCCTGAACAATTAACATAAATAAACTATGGCTTCTGTTTTTAAGATTCTCCTTGGGCCTTATATATAATTAGGTTTTTAAGCCTATTTCATAGCTGTTTAAAAATATCAGTTTCTTATCCATTGAGTGTAGAAGTCTCCCTTGGCTTACTTAATTTTGTTTCAAATCTTTTATGGCCCTAGTGTTTGTCTAATTGATGCTTGATTTCTGAAAATATAATCATGGTTTTGATCTTTTCTTTTGGGGGATTAAACTTTTTAATTTCCTATTTAAAGTCATAAGTGGAATTTTTGAGAAATACTGATTTTTTGGTTTCCCAGTACATATAAAGGTTTGCTTATACTATACTGTAGTCTATTAAGTGTTCAATAGCATTATGTCTAAAAAAAACATATACCTTAATTTAAAAATACAGAAGACCCGGGGACTTCCCTGGTGGCGCAGTGGTTAAGAATCCGCCTGCCAATGCAGGGGAGACAGTTTCTATCCCTGGTCCGGGAAGATCCCATGTGCCGCGAAGCAACTAAGCCCATGCACCACAACTACTGAGCCTGCGCTTTAGAGCCCACGAGCCACAACTACTGAGCCCGAGCACCACAACTTCTGAAGCCCGCGTGCCTAGAGCCCGTGCTCCACAATAAGAGAAGCCACTGCAATAAGAGAAGCCACCACAATGAGAAGCCTGCACACCACAACGAAGAGTAGCCCCCGCTCGCCGCAACTAGAGAAAGCCCGCACGCAGCAACAAAGATGCGATGCAGCCAAAAATAAAATAAATAAGTAAATAAATAAATTTATATAAAAATACAGATGACCCTTGAACAACACGGGTTTGAACTGCACAGGTTCACTTATAGGCAGATTTTTTTCAGTAAATGCACACTGTAGGACTACACAACCCATGGTTGGTTGAATCCACAAATGTGGAACCACGGATACAGGAGCGCTGACTATTAGTTATACGTGGATTTTTGACTGTGCAGAGGATCGGCACCCCTAACCCCCAAGTTATTCAAGGATCAAATGTACTTGATTGCTGGGAATTCCCTGGCTGTCCAGTGGTTAGAACTCTGCGCTTCCACTGCAGGGGGCATGGGTTTGATCCCTGGTTGGGGAACTAAGATCCCGCAAGCCGCGAGGTGCTGTCAATAAAAAAAAACAAAAAAACCCCAAATGTATTGATACTTGGTTGCTAAAAAATGCTAACCATCATCTAACAACACAGCGTTGCCACAGACCTTCAATTTATTAAAAAACGCATTACTTGTGAGGCACAATAAAATGATGTATGCCTATACTATAATCAAAACATAGGACATTTCTGTTATCCCAGGAATTTCTCCATGCCCTTTGCAGTCAGTTATTCCCACCTCAGCTGCCTCTTGGTGACCACTGATCTTACTTCTGTTCTAGTTTTGCCTTTTACAGAATGTCATAAAAATGAAAATGTTATAAAATGAAAGCCTTTTGTGCCGTTTTTTTTCAGTTAGCATAATGTTTTTGAGATTCATCCAGGTTGCTGCTTTTTTATTACAGAGCAGTAATCCATTGTATGAATAGACCACAGTCTGTTTATCCTTCATCAGTTCATGGACATTTTGGTTGTTTCCAGTTTTTGGCTATTAGGAGTAAAGCTGCTGTAAACATTCATGGACAGGTCTTTGTGTGGACATATACAGGTATAGCACGTTTTATTGCACTTTGCTTTATTGTATTTTGAAGATAATGCCTTTTTTTTTTTTTAACAAATTAAAGGTTTGTGGCAACCCTGTGTTGAGCAAGTCTATCAGAGCCATTTTCCCAACAGCATTTTTATTTCTTTGCTCATACCCTTTTTCTGTCCTATCACATTTTCCCATGATTTTCCATTCTTCATCAAACCTAGCATAAAAATGCTCAGTTTTAGCCGCTTCTTAGGGTCTTCGTTTTCTTATAAAGTTTTCCACTTAAAACTTACATTAAATAAATTGTATGCTTTTCTCTCTTGTTTTTTAAATTGAAGTATAGTTGATTTACATTGTTGTGTTAATTTCTGGTGTTCGGCAAAGTGATTCAGTTATTTTTATATATATACTTTTCAGATTCTTTCCCATTATAGTTTATTACAAGATATTGAATATAGTTCCCTGTGCTGTACAGTAGGACCTTGTTGTTTATTTTATATATACTGGTTTGTATCTGCTAATCCCAAACTCTAATTTATCCCTCACTCTCCCTTTCCCCTTTGGTAACCATAAGTTTGTTTGTAAGTTCATTTGTAGCATTTTTTTTTAGATTCCACATAGAAGTGATATCATATATTTGTCTTTCTGTCTCTCTTCCTTCACTTACTGTGATAATCTCTAGGACCATCCAGTGTTGCTGCAAATGGCATTATTTCATTTCTTTTCATGGCTGAGTAACATTCCATTGTGTATATAATACCACATCTTCTTTATCCTTTCATCTGTTCATGGACGTTTAGGTTGCTTCCATGTCTTAGCTATTGTAAATAGTGCTGCTATGAACATTGGGTGCATGTATCTTTTTGAATTAGAGTTTTCTCCAGATACATGCCCAAGAGTGGGATTGCTAGATCATATGGTAACTCTATTTTTAGTTTTTTGAGGAATCTCCATACTGTTCTCCATAGTGGCTGCACCAATTTACATTCCCACCAACAATGTAGGAGGGTTCCCTTTTCTCCACATCCTCTTCAGCATGTATTATTTGTAGACTTTTTGATGATAGACATTCTGACTGGTGTAAGGTGATTGATACCTCATGGTAATTTTGATTTGCATTTCTCTAATAAGTAGTGATGTTGAGCTTCTTTTCATGTGCCTGTTGGCCCTCTGTATGTCTTCTTTGGAGAAATGTCTATTTAGGTCTTCTGCCCATTTTTTGATTAGGTTGTTGTTTTTGATATTGAGTTGTATGAGCTATTTGTACATTTTGGATATTAATACCTTGTCAGTTGCATCATGTGCAAATATTTTCTCCCACATCTGTAGGTTGTCTTTTCGTTTTGTTTATGGTTTCCTTTGCTGTGCAAAAGCTTATAAATTTGCTATTATATATAGAACGGATAAACAACCAGGTCCTACTCTTACAGTACAGGGAACTGTATTCAGTATCCTGTGATAAACCATAATGGAAAAGAATATGAAAAAGAATGTAAATATATATGTATGACTGAATCACTTTGCTGTACAGTAAAAATTAACATTGTAAATCAACTATATGTCAATAAAAATTTAAAAAAGAAACTCATCTGCTTTTTCAAAGCAAAAAGTTTGATCAGCATTTTAAAAAATTAAGACGTGCTTTTTTTAGACATAATGCTATTATTGCACACTTAATATACCACAGTATAGTGTAAACATAACTTCCATATGCACTAAAAAACCAAAAAATTCATGTGACTCAGTTTATTGTGGTAGTCACTGTATTGGGATGGTCTGGAACTGAATCTACAATATCTCTAAAGTATGCCTGTATGTGTTGGTTTTTCCCAGGTCAACACCTTAGGAGTGGGATTGCAGGGTTGTACGGCAGTAATATGTTTAACTTTGTAAGAAACCACCAGTATTTTTTTCAAACTGTACCTTTTTTTTTTCTCCAAAATCTACCATTTTGCGGGAATTCCCTGGTGTTCCAGTGGTTAGGACTCTGCACTTTTCACTGCTGGGCCGGGGTTCAGTCCCTGGTTGGGGAACTAAGATCCTGCAAGCCACACAGTGTGGCCCCCCCCAAAAAAAAAAAAATCTACCATTTTGCATTCCCACCAGCAGTGTTTGAGGTTTCTAGTTGCTCTGTATCAACACTTCTTATTGTCAATCTTTTTAATTTTATCCATTAGTAGATGTGCAGTGTACCTCATTGAGGTTTTAATTTGCATTTTCCTGATGAAAAATGATTTTGAAAAATCTTTCTGTGTTTATTTGTATCCATATATCTTTGGTGAAGTATCTGTTCATCTTTTTTTAGTTCTTTTTATTTTTGAGTTTTGTTTCTGAATATAAGCATTTACAAGATAAGTGTTTTGCAAATAGTTCTCTCAGGCTGTGGTTTGTTTTTTCATTTTCTTAACAGTTTCTTCCAGAGTGTGGAATTTTTAAACTTTGGTGAAGTCCAGTTTATCAGTTTTTTTCTTTTATGATTCATGCGTTTGCTTCTTGTTGTTCAATCTAAGAAATGTGTGCCTAACCCAAAGTCAAAAAGATTTTTCTCCAAATGTTTCCTTCTAGAAGTTTTGTATAGTCCATTTTGAGTTACTTTTTAAAATATGATATGAGGTAAGAATCAAGTTTTATTTTACATGTGGATGTTCTCTGTTTTTCATTTGTTGTGTTAATTTTTCACTTTTATTGCATAAAGTTTGTTTCAATTTTATTTTCTTGATGGCATGTACTGTTAAATTAATATGAAATACTCTTGTTAATGATTTCTTGTCTTAACTTTTTTTGGAATGGTACTGTTTTCATGCCTGCTTTCCTTTTATTATATCTTTTGTATATACACATTTTTAAAATTCTAGATGTAGAATTGTTTAGTATCTTTCTGTGGTGGGCTGTTTTTCTTCTTGCTGTAATGCCTGTTTTGGAGGTCCAGGTTACTTCTGACTCAGTCTGCTTTTCTCTTTCAATGCAGTAAGAGGTCTCTTGAGTGATTTTCCTCTGGTTAGAAAACAGTTCTCAGAGCTCCATTGAGTAGCTATTAATGCTTTAAGAGAAAATTATTTTCCAGTCTTGCATTTAAAAAGAATAATTACTCAGCCTGTCTCTTATATACCTTTAAAAAGTTTAAATAATATCATTTAAGAGCTTTTATTTTGTTGTTGTTTTGGTGATCAGTCCTTATATTTAAATTGGATTCTTCTAGCTAAGCCTACCTACTTTGCACAGATTCCCACATGGTGGGCCTAACATACAGATTTTGAGACTCAAATTCCGTATTTATTTGTAGGTGAAATGTTTCTGAGTATTTGGATATTTAAAATAAGGGGACATGTATGATTATCCATCAGTGGTTTATTTCATATTGCTCTCAAGACCATTTCTTGAATTTTGAAAGATAAGATAGGAGTTTGAGAAATAGGATATAATTCAAATAATGGTCTAGGTTTCAACACAAGTAATATCTGGGCAAGGAGTACCAAATAAAACCCTAGAACAGTGTTTAAAGCTATGATGTGATGTAACAGTAAATTTCAGTAGTAACACCCACTGTTTGGAATCTTCAGCTAATTATTCTTGCTAGGTAGATATTAAGCTCAGTTACTTTTTTTTTTTTTTTTAAAGATTTATTGATTGATTGATTGCTATGTTGGGTCTTTGTTTCTGTGCTAGGGCTTTCTCTAGTTGCGGCAAGCGGGGGCCACTCTTCATCGCGGTGCGCGGGCCTCTCACTATCGCGGCCTCTCTTGTTGCGGAGCACAGGCTCCAGCCGCGCAGGCTCAGTAGTTGTGGCTCACGGGCCTAGTTGCTCCGCGGCACGTGGGATCTTCCCAGACCAGGGCTCAAACCCGTGTCCCCTGCATTAGCAGGCAGACTATCAACCACTGCGCCACCAGGGAAGCCCTAAGCTCAGTTACTTTTAACTACTAAAGGTGTTTGTATACAGTCAAATAAGTGAAACATTTAAAAAATTATTTAGTCTTCTAAAACCAAAAATCGTAAATTTTAGTACCTTCACAAAGCCCCAGTTGTTCATTTGTTTCACAGCTCTGCGCATGTGTACTAATTTGTGAATTAAGTAGATAAGTTTTGTTCTTTGCATTTTTTTTGTAGATGTGGTGGTACGGTGGGAGCTATTCTGACATGTCCACTGGAAGTTGTAAAAACACGGCTGCAGTCATCTTCTGTGACACTTTATATCTCTGAAGTTCAGCTGAACACCATGGCTGGAGCCAGTGTCAATCGAGTAGTGTCTCCTGGACCTCTCCATTGTCTAAAGTGAGAGCACAGTATTCATGAATTTTTTGGTCGGCTTTACCTTAATGATGCCCATGTTTGTTTATTTATATTCTGCCATATTTAAAAAGGTTTTTACAAACTTAATGACAGAATTACTCCCATAAATTCAGTAGAAACAATAATCCCTAATGGAGAGGAACAGTAAGTTGGATAATATAAAATGTAATCTTATTTCCAAATCATGTGTATTTGGAGTATTTTTCTACATTTATCCAGTGGATTTATTTTCTCAAGACATTATAGGTATTTTGTTTTGTTTAAATAAATTCATTTATTTTTGAAATGTGATCATGTTAAATGCTAACTCTTTATGTGTATTTTTAATTTTCCAAGTGCTCACACAAGTAAGTACATCCAATTAATGTCAGTCTGATTTTTATATAACCTAAATATAACTAAGATTTAAAGCAGAGTTCTACTGATTTTAAAATGTACTTCAGTGTTCGGCATTTCTTAATGGTTTGAAAAAGATGTGTTTTTACATTTTACCATACTTCATTATGTTACAAATTAGATTTGAAATTTCAAAACTATTGAAATTGAGTTTTATATGTTTAAACTTAGATATGTAACTGAATGCCTTGTGTGTCTGTCTTATCAGCTCAGTTGGGACATAATCTATTTGAGCTTAGTTCAGCAGTGTTTATTTTGTAGTAGCAAGTAAACTCATACTGTGTGTTTTTCACTACCAAAAGATTTCATCACTCTTTTTTCAAATTTACTTAAGTACATGAGTAGGTAGAATAAAATTGTTAACAATTTGGGGTTAAAATGCCATTGTTGTAGATATATACGTCTATCTGCTTAATAATAGAGTATTTTAATATCATGATTTTGACAGTTATTACCGAATGTAACGCTCCTCTTCTTAAAATTCTTCCTTTGACCTTTGTGACAATACTATATTTTTTTATTCTATTTTTCAGTGGTTTTGCCTTCTCTGACTTTCCTCAGAGGAACTGTAGGAATCCCTCTGGGCTCTGTTTTGATTTCTCATTTAAGAGTCAGTTTAATGTTTCACCTGTCATCGGTATCCAGATGGCTTCCGACTCTGCATTCTCTTGCCTTAAAGTCTCTTGACTATTTTTTTTTTTTTTTTTTTTTTTGCTGTGTCGGGTCTTCGTTTCTGTGCGAGGGCTTTCTCTAGTTGTGGCAAGCGGGGGCCTCTCTTCATCGCGGTGCTCGGGCCTCTCACTATCGCGGCCTCTCTTGCTGTGGAGCACAGGCTCCAGACGCGCAGGCTCAGTAGTTGTGGCTCACGGGCCCAGTTGCTCCGTGGCATGTGGGATCTTCCCAGACCAGGGCTCGAACCCGTGTCCCCTGCATTGGCAGGCAGATTCTCAACCGCTGCGCCACCAGGGAAGCCCCCTTTTTTTTTTTTAAACTTAAGGGCTATAAATTTTTTTTTTTTTAATTTTATTTATTTATTTATTTATGGCTGTGTTGGGTCTTCGTTTCTGTGCGAGGGCCTTCTCCAGTTGCGGCAAGTGGGGGCCACTCTTCATCGCGGTGCGCAGGCCTCTCACTGTCACGGCCTCTCTTGTTGCGGAGCGCAGGCTCCAGACGCGCAGGCTCAGCAATTGTGGCTCACGGGCTTAGTCACTCCGCAGCACGTGGGATCTTCCCAGACCAGGGTTCGAACCCGTGTCCCCTGCATTGGCAGGCAGATTCTCAACCACTGCGCCACCAGGGAAGCCCAGTCTCTTGACTCTTATTCCCATTTTTTCCCTACTCGGGGGCTCTGTCCTAATCAGTCTGTTTCATGGTTTCTTCCTTTGGTTTTTAATTTCCCAACATCTCTATTGAGAGATAATTTACATACCATAAAATTCACCCATTTAAAGTGTACAATTCAGTTGTTTTTAGTATATTCACAGAGTTGTTCAAACCATCGCCACACTCTAAATTTAGAACCTATTCATCACCACCACAAAAAGAAGCCCTTTCCTGTTAGCAGTCACTCCTGTTTTCTCCTCTTCCTCTCCCCCTAGCCCTAGGCAACAACTACTAATCTATTTTCTTTCATTATAGATTTGCATATTCAGGACATTTTACATAAATGAAATTATATAGTATGTGGTCTTTTACTGGTTTCTTTCAATTTAGTATGTTTTCAAGGTTCATCTATGTTGTAACAAATATCTTTTTATTGCCAAATATTCCATTGTATAGGTGCATACCACATTTCATTTATCCACCCATTGGTTGATGAACATTTGCATTGTCTCCCCTTTTGGGGTGTTATGAGTAATGCCGTTATAGGAACACATGTTTTATTTTTCTGGGGGATATACTAGGAGTGGAATTGCTGGGTTGTATGGTAACTTTATATTTAACACTTAGGGAACTGCCAAACTGTTTTCCAAAGCGGATACATCATTTTACATTCCCACCACCAATGAATGAGATTTCCAGTTCCTTGCCAAAAAATAAAGTATAAAATAAAATTCCTCACCAACCTTTGTTTTACTCCATCTTTCTTTCTGATTATAGCCATTCTAGTGGCTATGAAGTGTTTCATGGCTTCTTAACCAGGAACTTTGGGAATTCCCCCCAGGCTCTGTCAATTTCTTAGGGGCTCTTGGATGAGCTTCAAGAGGTCTGTAAATTAGGTGAAATTGTATGCAAAATTGTGAGTGTTTGCAAATGTGTGTGTTTTTTTTAAAGGACACTTACCTTCCTTTACTTCTCAAAGGGATTATTAACAGAAAGGGCTAGCAAACACGGAAATTTTCAAACTGTGCTCTACAATTTGTCATTCTTAATTCTGCTTCTGTCTAATCTAGTTTTATCAAAAGTGCTTCTGGGGACTTCCCTGGTGGTCCTCTGCGCTCCCAATGCAGGGGGCCTGGGTTCGATCCCTGGTCAGGGAACTAGATCCCACATGCATGCCACAGTGAAGATCCTGTGTGCCACAACTAACACCTGGCACAGCCAAATAAATAAATAAAATTTCTTTTTTTTTTTTTTAAGTGCTTCTGTATCACCTGTGTCAGTCATCTGGTGGCGTGGTAAAAATGTAGATTGCTGGGCACTGTCCTGTACCTATTGAATCAAGAATACTTTGAGGGTGGGATCTAAGAAATTTGCATTTTGAACAAATGCTCCAGTAATAATGATAAGAGTTACCAAGTGCTTACTGTGAGCCAGGTACTCTTCTAAGCTCTTTTTTTTTTTTTTAATTTATTTATTTTTGGCCGCGTTGGGTCTTCGTTGCTGCGCGTGGGCTTTCTCTAGTTGGGACGAGCGGGGGCTACTCTTCGTTGCGGTGTGCAGGCTTCTCATTGCGATGGCTTGTTGCGGAGCATGGGCTCTAGGCACATGGGCTTCAGTAGTTGCAGCACTTGGGCTCAGTAGTTGTGGCTTGTGGGCTCTAGAGCGCAGGCTCAGTAGTTGTGGCCCACAGGCTTAGTTGCTCCGCAGCATGTGGGATCTTCCCAGACCAGGGCTCAAACCCACGTCGCCTGCATTGGCAGGCGGAGTCTTAACCACTGCGCCACCAGGGAAGTCTTAAGCTGTTTTTTTTAATTAACTTATTTATTCCTTATAGTAAGCACCACCCTACCTGCCCCCTTCCCCCAAAAGTACTGTTTTTCTCTATTTACTGCTGATGAAAATAAGGATAAGAGAAAAGTCATTACTTACCAAAATTGAGCTCTTTATATTGGGAAGTCAGGCCCCACAGTTCAGGCCCTTAATTAACCATTCTGCTCAGCTGCCTTTCAAGAGATCATTCTTAAGTATATAGGTGCTTCAGAACCACTGGCCCAGTCTGTTAAGTCTGAATTAAAATACCTACTCTTCCTCAATCTTTGTTTCTTACTCCAAAACTTCATTTAATAACTCACCTTCAGAAAGCCTTCCATGACTTGGACATGTCTCTGTTCCTTTTCCTACTGGGCATATATATCTAGCTTGTATAGTATTTGCTTATTGATATGGTCTGTTAAATTATTTATTTCAATATAATTCTTTTTTCCACGACTGGATAGCAAACTTCTCAGTGGCAGGGGCCTTACCCTCTTTTCTGTTTCCTTATTCTGCTTAGTCTTTATGCAGTACCTATTCAATATAGTAAATGTTAACTAAGTAGAGGAAGAAATAGTAGCAGACTAACCATTTTAGTACCCTAAAGGATGTTAGGGTGATAAATTTTGCCGTGGCATTTCCCTGGAATGGTTGGATAAGATAATGCTGCAGTATGAGGGAGTTGTCCAATATCAAGGAAGGGACCTCAAATACTAGGAACTACATTTCTAATTGGGAATTGAATTTGCTGGTAAAGGTAGTAAAATAGAGGAGATTGAAGATAAGAGTAGCATGATCATATGAAAATAAATGTAGAAATCTATATTGATAATTATGTCTTGAAAACTTTCAGGAAAGAATCTGAAAGGAGTGCTTTTTTTTATTGCTGCTAAATCTGTTATCAATCTTTATTAATTTATACTTTGTCAAGAAAAACAGATTTTCATAAGTGAGCAACACTGACAAAAGAGTATTTATAACATATTATAGTGCAAACATGGGGAATTTAGACTCTACATTTGCTGCATAAAGTACCACACTTTGAAGGACATTTCTTTCTAAATAATATTTTTCTCTTTCAGGGTGATCTTGGAAAAAGAAGGGCCTCGTTCCCTGTTTAGAGGATTAGGCCCCAATTTAGTGGGGGTGGCCCCTTCCAGGTAAAAAAAAAAATACATTTAAGTTAATCAAATTGTGGCAGTCTTTCTTGTTTCAAGCTTCATGAGGGGGGATCCTGAAGAGAAATCAAGATAAAGCACTGTGGTGTAACAAATGGGTATCAGTAGCCATCTAAAAGGATAGGCAGATTTCACCGTGTGCAGGTGCAGAGGACCTCTTAGTGAGATCACTGTGAAGCAGTTTTTGCACCAAGTTCAAGAAACCAAGAAGGCCTTAAGACATCAATTTTGTCATTTTTTTATGATTTCTTTTTATCTTAGATTGACTTCTTCCATGATAGAACACTGCAGAGTTCACATTCAGAGTGAAAATGTGTACCCAGCTCTCTGTATTCAAACAGTGTAGTAGATAGTAGATCCATATCTTATTTATTGGGTTTCAACTTTTTATGGGCTCTTTCTTTTTTTAAAATGATCCAAAATTTCATTCTTATTGTAAAGACTAAAAAAAGTGTAGTGTAAAGCTTGACATATTACCTTAAACCCATCACCTCTCACCGTGTGCACCTTTCCACACAGTTACTCCTCTTCCCTCCCCATACATAACCACCATTGATAAGCAGTTGGTTTATAGTCTTCCATTAATTTTTCTGGCTTATGTACATAAAAAGCATAATGTGTAGACTTATTATTATTTACATAAATTGAATCATATTAAAAATATTTCACCAAATTTGTTTGGAAGCTTTTTCCATGAAAATAAGTGAAGCTTTTAAAAATTGTATAGTATGACTGATCCCTTATTGATAAACCTTTAGATTTATTTCCAGATTTTTGCTGTTAAAAACAATGGTTTTGTGAACATAGCTGTACCTTTATTCTTGAGTATTTAAGCAAATATTTTTCTTTAGGATAGTTAGCGAAAAGTAGAATTTCTGGATAAAAGGATGTATGAACATTTAAACTTAGTGAACATTGCTCAATTGCCTTCTGAAAAGGCATGCCATCTTTTTATTCTCAGATAGTGAATTAATTGCTCTTTATCCACATATTACCAATGTTGGCTACTATCCATGTCTTTTAATACTTGCCAAATAGACTAACCATGATTTTTCGCTGTTTTTTTGCTTTTAAATATACATTTGTTTTATTTTGGTGCTTTCATGTCCTCCTTCTTGTAATTATTTGTCATTTGTATCTCTCTTCTGTGAATTACCTATGTATATTCCTTGCCCATTTTCTCATTAGGATGCTTTTTTTTCTTATCCATTTCTAGTAATGCATTATTTATTCCCCTTGCTAATTTGGTATCATTCAATGTATCCTTTTTTTTTCTTTTTCATGAAGTAGAATGTTTCATTTTCAGTCATATTAACTTCCTTTTTTTCTTAAGCACATTAAAAAAGCACAGCAGTGATACTCTCCACATTTTTACTTGTTTACTCTTTCCCTTATTGGACAGATAATCAGGATTGTTGGGCAATAGTAGGATATTTGATACAGCAAGCAAGTAACTCAGTGCCTGGAAAGCTAAACAGTGAGGAGGTAGTTGAGATGCATGAAGTCACAGTCAATAAGTTAACAGGGAAAATATTTACAAATTTAATGCAATGTTTACAAATGTTAGAAAACAAGATCTGACCTGATGGGACTGATTTCTTTTGCAATTGTTCTTTTAAAGGGTGCTGTGAACTACTCTTTGTGTAGTATAGATTGGTATATAGCACAGTATCTCAAAATTGTTTAACATATACTTTGATCACTTGAGTCAGTTCTACCTTCCTCTCTTCAAAAAAACATAAAGTACTCATATCACGTTTACTTAAGTGTATTTAACTTAGCCTTATTAGCATTATATAGGCCTGCCAAAGTCTTATACTTTTTCAGTTAGTTGCTGTCAAATTATTGGGGTAGGACTATCTGAGGATACTTTATCTTTAATGAGTTGATACAAAAAGTACTTCATGGTCTTCATGAAAAGATAATGTATGTGATGTTACATGAGAATGTAAATAAAAACTAAGACATTATATTTTTAGATTTCTGGACTCTGGAATAATAAAGATCAATTTATGTGTCTTTTAAATCTTACGAATTAAGCAACATGCTTATTGACAAAATTTAAATCTTTATTTTAGAGCAATATACTTTGCTGCTTATTCAAACTGCAAGGAAAAGTTGAATGGTTTATTTGATCCTGATTCTACCCAGGTACACATGATTTCAGCTGCAATGGCAGGTATGAATATATGATACTAAAAAACAAAAAATTTTCTGACACCTAGAGACTTAATATTGAATTTTGATGAATTTAACCTTGTAAAGTTAAGGCAGTTAATGTGCTTTTCATTGATTAGCATCTGTAAACATGATTTTTACATTTATTAGTATACAATAAATTTGATTAGGTGGTATATGTAAAATCTTTTGTCAATTGGCATTTTTGTATTTAGGAGTTTGTGATAGCATGCAGGTAATATAATATTTACATTGTCTTGTGTAGTCCACTGAATATTTAGTGATCACTTTTAACAGTTTTAACAATCCAACCATAATTACACTTACAAGTTACAGAGCTGTAATTTACTCTTTTCTCCTCAATTTCTGTTAGTGCCTTTTCCCTTTTTGCTGCATGTTTTGGCTTCTGTCTGAAATGTGCCGGCAGTTCTTGGTAAAGTATTCATTTTGTCCTGTGCTCAAATGCTGAAATTTTTGTGAGTGATATATTATTGATAATTCAGAGTTTTTGTAACGTATGTATTGAAAAATATGTTTATCATTCCACATAAATCGCACTAAGATAACACTCAAAATGTAGGTACCAGATATGTGTACATGGTTGCTCTAGAAATGTTTCCAGGAACTCTTCTATCATCATTGATGAGACTATATGATTCTGAATTAAAACAACTAGTCCTGGGCCTCGGCACTGCCTTAAAGATAAACTGGGAGATTGGTTTGACTAGTGTGGTTCTGGAATCATTTGCTGCCCTGCATGTTAGACAAAGCCATGACCTTTGGTTCTCATTAGAAAAATTCTCTATAGTTTTCTGAGATTTGTTGTATATTTAACCATGTCTCACATTTCCAAAATATTCTGTGACTTTATTAAGCAAATTATAACTATTTTTGTCAACTGTTGATCAGTATATTGAGTTTCAATTAGATGCTTAATAATGAGTGCCTTAAACTGTTAACCATTTTCTGTTTAGAAATAAATTGGATCAATTTCAACCACATATTTAATGAACTAAGAGTAAGTTTGAAATACTAATTTCTGAAAGGTCAATAGCCATATAATAAATCTAGCATGTACCTTAGAAATTATTTTCATGGCTTTTTATATTTAGTAATTGTTGACTGACTCATTGAAGTTTTAAAGCTGGAAGGTAAAGCTTTAAAGATCAAGGTGGTGAAATACTCTTTACCAATGAAGAGAGATCTTGGGCAAGTTAGGTAATTTATGTGAATCTCCATTACCTTATTCTTGTAATGAGTGGGTTGCTCTACATAGGTTTATGTTTTGAGAATTAGTTCTTTAATACCACAGAGATCATCTAGTTACAACTAGAATTTTTTTAATATACTTTTACAGATGTTGAATACAACTAGATATGATTTTTCCTTCTACAAATTTGAGTGTAAAGTTAGTGGCTAATTTCAAACTACATAACAACTGTATTAGGGTTTTTAAGAATATATTTCTGGATTACCAGTGTTCATGTTTTTGTTTCTTAACCCCAGAAAATTGTAAAGAAATGTTAATCTTTCTTTTTTAAAAGAATTGATGCCAAGAAAGTAGGTAAGCAATTATTTTAAGTTGAGGATAGTTATATATTCAGTATTACAAATTTAGAGTTTCAGTATATCTTAATTCCCACTGGAACATCTTTTTTCATTGGAATATCTAATCAGAATTTATTACTATATTTGTACCACATTGCAGAGAATTTCAGTGGAATTGTCATTTTGTACTTTTTTTCTCAAATGTGTACAAATGTTAACTCATAGTTTTCAGTTTTTATTTATACATTGATACTATTTCCCAACTTGAATTTCTTGAATTTTGGTACATTGATAGTCTTATACTTGTTCAGAGAGTCTTGCACTATTCACTTATTGTGTAATTTGAAAATACTTCTTCCATTTGTTTGCAGTTAGATTTTTCTGAGAACTATGCCTTCAGAGCTTCCTTGCACTATTCATGAGCAATAACATTTAGCTTTGCAGTTTTTATACATAGCTACATGGTTGGTGAAACTGAATGGTCCCATGCAGACTTGTTACGGTAGCCTTTTGCTCCCTTCATTCTTGTAAAAATCTAGACCAGACTGCATTGGTTTTTCTTCAGGATAATTTGTGGAGGTCTTCAAAATATGAATTGGGGGTGCAAAGTGCTTAGAGGCAGTCATGTGAAAACTTGTTTTTTAACTGGCTATTCAAAAAAAAAATGCTAACCTTGTCACTTTAATATCAAAAATGCACTAAAATACACCATTAATGATAGTGTCTGCAAGATTTTGCTACATCAAATAGCACATGCATTAAGCTTCAGTAACATACCTTGTATATAGTTTTTATTCCAAGTAACCTCTCAATTCAGTTACATTTTGTATTTTATTAATATGAACTTGAGTGTTTTAGATACTAAACCTTTTTAATTAAAAGGACAGTTTGTTTAAAGGCCATCTTATTTTCTTTTGTTTTATTAGTATTTCAAGGGAATAGTATAAGAATTTGTAAACCTCTCAATTTGAGCTATGAATTTTCATACATTGAAAAATTTTTTTCCAGCTGTGAGGCTATTTAATCAAATTAAGTAATGGTGACTCTGTTTTACCTGCCTTCCCCCCACCCCCTCCCCATATGACCTTTGCCAGACTAAATGTATCTTAGCTATTGAGGGTATTTATTTTCTTGAGAGTTTCTGTGTGTTTTTGTTAAAATGAATTTGCATATCCCTCTGTATACACCTGGACACAGGCGTGTATACAAAAAAAAAAATAGTATTACATTTCTTCTTTATAGTAACTCCCAATTTTCAAAAGTTTTTATCTGGGTTGTATATACTTTTCTATACAACAGTACAGATTTAAAAGAAATGAATTCTGATTTTTATTGGATTATATATTCACACAGTGATTGCTTAATTTTTTCAATACCAACAATGTAATTGTTTAACATTTACTACATACCTAGTGGGTTTTATTTGCTTATAGCATTCACTGTTATTTTTCAGGATACATTTTCTATTTGACTTATTAAAGGTTAAATTTTTACTCATTAAGTAGAAATTTTGTCTTGCATTATAAAATATTCTTTTAAATAATTTGTCCATGGCAGTTTATTTAGCCAAATGGATGGCTAGACATTTTGTGTGTTTGTATGTAAACATTCTTCCTGTTTTTTATTTTGTAGAGCACAAGAAACTGAATACAAAATAATCCAAAATATTTCATAAAAATGGATGTGCAATATTACTGATCATAGTGCAAAAGGTGAAAGGTACTATTGTAGCCACCTATACTTTATTTTTTTAAAAAAATTATAGTTACAAAATGAAGTTACTTGAATTTTCTATTTTTGTTTTATTTATTTATTTATTTGTTTATTTATTTATTTAAATTCTAATTCTTTTGGCCGTGCTGCGCAGCTTGCAGGATCTTAGTTCCCCCACCAAGGATTTAACCCGGGCCCACAGCAGTGAATATGTCGAGTCTTAAACCACTGGACCACCAGGGAACTCCCCTGTTTTTGTTTTTTTAGATTTACTAAGTAGGCTGATTGTTAAGGAATAGAAAATTGTGATTTCAGCTCTGAGCATGGTAGATAATGGTAGGAAAATGGGATATGATAATCCCCTCTAAATATTTTCTTAGATTCCCCTTTGACAAGGTTAGCATTTTTTCTTTAAGGCAAAATTGATCTTCTTTTAGGTAAGTATTTGGACTCTGAAACTGCTACAGATGGCAGAATTTTCAGTACTCGGTACTTTTAAAAAAAAATTATGGCCCATTCTTATATTCCTTTCTTTTTCTTTTTTAACTTAAAATTTTCAAAAAGTTAGATCTCACAGTAAATATTTCTCAAATCCTTCCAATGGGATTCATTTTGTACACATGTTTCTGATGAGGTCACTGCTTGTTGTTATGATACAGAAAAGCCTGTGTCTATTTTAGGCATTTACTGTACATTTCTCCCGAGAAAAGAGTGAGATCGTGTCATCTCATGCTCCCCATCCGCAGGTCACTTCCTGTAGAAATATGGACTAACTTAAACCTCGTGAGTACTGATCTGAGCATCTCTTGCAGCCTCTAGTTATAAGAAACACACCCTGGGAATTTATAATAGCTGTGGAATTAATAGAAGGCGGGAAATGAATTTTTATTTCCTGAATTTGTGTGTGCATTATCTGAGTATTTTATAAAACTTTAATTCTGATTCCTTTATAATAATATTCCTTCTAGAAGGAAGAATTGGGTAACTTTTCAGTCATCGTGTACTAAAAGCTTGGGGTCGTTAGCTTGGCCATAGTAGCCTTGACCTCCAAAGAATTCCTTAACAGTATTTAAGATTTACATAGCTATAAATGGTATCATGCCGTCCGACAGCTTTTAGAAAAAAACAGTAGTTCTCTTCGCTTAGCATAACGTATTTTAAAAGTCTAATACAGTGCTTTCTATTCTCTTATCTGTTGATACTTGGCTTTCTACCTTCTTGCAAAAACATTGATCTTAATACCTACCATTACTTTCCAAATATGGGACAAGAATATATGGGATCTTGTTTGTTTTAGTTTTAATTAGGTTTTTTGGGATTTTTTTAGTAGTTTTAATATATTTTTCTTAGAAGGTTAGGTGAGCTTTGTTCTTACAGAAGTTAATTGAAATAAAAAGTACTGAAAATGCAATACTACAGGTATCACTCACTTAATGAAATAGACATTTTCAGCAAGTTTACTACAACCAGGATTTCTGTTAATCTGGTTTTTAATTGGTTTACATTATCAAATGGAATATTAGATGAAACAAAACTCTAAAAATTGCATTTTAAAAGTTTTTTTTAAACTTCCTAATAAACTATTAACTATACTACTAATAGTATGGCCAGTATACTGCCATTTTGCTTTGACTGACTGTGGAGCAGCACCATTAATTCTTCTTAACCTACAAATAGATTCTTCATATACTTCTAAATCAGTTTTAATGTTTAATGGGGTGCTCAGAATGTTAATATGAAATAGCATATTATCAAAATGTCACAAAATTTAAATGTCAAAATAAAAAGTAATAGGAAATTTCTAAATTTCAGGGGCACCATCCCCAGTATCTTTGTCTTAAAAGGAGTAGGAAGATATGTTTAACTTTGACTGTTTGTCAACTTCAAACTGCCTTACCATATATAATTCTAAGCTAGTAATAAATTTTTATTTCTTCCTGCTTGTTTCATGTTTTGAATTAATAGGTTATATTTTTCTAGATTTAATTAGCCTAATACTGTCTCCATAAGTTTATAATTAGAGTGTCTTTGGTTAAGAGGATGTAATAGCATAAAACCCAAGGACCAGAACTGGTAAATGACCAATAGCTAAAAACCTGTGGATTATGCCTTGATTCTTTTGTCTAACTTAATGGTTTGCTAGCAGTTAGGCTAGTGTCTTTATTAACTAGCTTGTTACTGGAAGAGTTGAGCCCCAACTGTAGTAAGCACAAGCTGTATAGATATAAGATGATGACATTCTCTCACTTACCTAAATTTTAATGTGTCATGTTCCATAGGTCAATCTGTGTCTGAAAATGAATTTTAGTTAAGTGAGAAATACCTGTTGTTTGCTTCCTGTTTAGTTTATTAACATGTACAGAGCATTATGGGTATTTAAAATTTTATTCCTAGTAATATTTATAAATATGTATTATAATATTTTAAAGTTTACACATATGGGGTTTTTTTCAGCCTCTAATTGAGGAATTTGAGACTTGGAAGAGTGTTAATAAGCTTGGGTCCTAAGCTTATATTTTTAGACATAGAACTTTTATTTTTTTTAAAAAAAAAAGCTTTGATGCTCATCTTCTTTTCAAGTAAAATATAATAAATTGAATGAGATTTTTACCTAGACAGACTGCTTTTTTAAAAGTTGGATATAAGCATTCCCAGTTTTATGCTTTCAAAATTTAATAAAAAGCAAATGTTTTTTTCCTAAAATTTCCACATAATAATTAATAAAAACCATTGTGACTAATGCAGTGTTTTGTTGGTTTGTGCTGCTAAGCAGCTTTTTACTAATAAACTCCTAATATTACTGTATAGACATTTAGCTAATACACATATTTAAGTTTAAAATAAAGAATCATCAAATTAGGCTTATGACCAGAATTCTGATGTCAGGTGCACATTTGCTTTAGAATATAATTTGAATATCTTTAGTTTGACATTTTCACTGAGAAGAATGGGGTTCAAGAGAAAAAAAAATTGAACTCCATAACTTTATTCTCAGTTAAGCCAACATGCAAGAAAAATCTTTTCCAAACAAAATATTTAAACTGATCTGGTTTCATATTTTTCTTCTCTTTCCTTTTATCAAGAATATATGCATGAAAAGAACTTTTTATTTGAAACATCTTCCTGACACCCTGTCCAACACATTAAATTTTTATTATTTTAGTACTGGCTGATGCTTACAAAATTGTCGGTCCCTTTCTAGTTTTATATTATGTATGTATGTAGTATTAAAAGCACTTGAGAAATGGAGACTATATAATCATTACAAAATTATTGAAGGAGTTATTAAATCAAACTTATTTCAGTTATTTTGCTTGATAATAGAGTCAGTTTGAGCATCTCTTTGTGAAACATCTGGCTGTTTCTGCAGTATTAATATAGTGGATTAAGGGAGTAAAATTTGAGTTAGCTAATTATCTGACATTATAGAAGGGAAAAGAACCTGTGAGACTAAATTCTACTTTGTAAACAATTTAGTAAAATTATTTTGCCTTTGTAGATATACCCATACTAACTCTGAAAGCGAAAAAAGGTTTATGATTAGTTCTCCACTATATGTTAACTAAAAAGACAAATTACTCCTAAGTGTACCACAGCATTTTTGTTCCTGAAAGTACTTTATAATATTAAATGTGCTGGTTATATTTCAAAACCTTTCTAAAAATGATGTGCTTGACCCGCTAGTATTTGATAGCAAGTATTAAAAATTAAGATCCTTAGACATTTCTGCATGTAAGTTTTCACTGAATTTAAAGGCCAAATGAATAAATGTAGGTTGATGTAAGTTCTATCAAGTTTGTGTAGTGATCTTAAGTGTTCACAAGTATTATATGAAAATCCTGTTTTGTATAGATGAAGCAATCTTCATAAATTTCCATCATCAAGATTGCATTTCATGTGCTGCTATTTTCCCATAACACTAGGAAGATAGCAAGTAAAAGATATGCACTAGCCTAGAAACATACTGTTCCAGAGATCTTACTTTACTACCTGGAATGAGCCATCTTAGGGGACCACCCTTCTGCATTGATAGTTAATACATAGTACTTTAGTTTTAAAGTAAAATAGAACTACCTTCTACCTTAAGTTTCTCTCTTCAGTGTCTATAAAAGTAAGAGGGAAGTTCTGATTTGTAACTTTTTGAACTTTTAAGTTTTTGTATGTTTTTAAGTGGATGAAAGATAGATCTGTCCTATTAACCCTAACAGAAACCTTATCTCTGTGATACCATTATTTTAACAGTATTAGTAATTGTGTGCTTATAAAAAGTATTCACAAGGCCAAACAACAATTCTTTCTGTTGTACAGTCAACTTAAGATCAGATATTGGTAAATGCTGACGTTTATGTAGACTCCATTTTGAACATAGTGATTTGTGATTTAGTTGGACCCCAAGTAGCTATTGTAGAGTTTGCATGCTAAAAAGCCCTAGAATACACAAAATTTCTATGTTTCTTTGTAGAAATGGGTTTCTGAATTTAGCGTAGAGAGTAGAGAGTGCCACCCATAGCATATTCTGAATATGTTGGAAGAGAAGTTTATATATAATCAGATTTTGCTCTTAAAAGAATCTTTTAGTTATGGTCAGAATTTGAGACTGATTTGGAAGTAAAAAGTACAGATGTTCATGGTTGAATGGATTTGTAAAATAAAAGTGTAAAGCATACATCAGTTGATAGTTTAAATATTTATATATTTTCTTTAATATAGATTTATATAGTTTTAAAAATCTTGAAGTTAATAGTGTGTTCTTCATTTTTACCAGAGTTCATTTTAAACATGTTTGTTTAGGTTTTACCGCAATCACAGCGACCAACCCCATTTGGCTTATAAAGACTCGGTTACAGCTTGATGCAAGGTATGTTAATTCATTAAAACAAAATTTGTTAAAGTTGGCTTCAACTAAATTTCTTCTATAAATTTGTATCAGTGAGATCTCAGTGCCAGGTATCTAAACATTTTTTCCCCTCATTTGCTGCTGATTTTGTTTGTTTGGTTGGTTTTTTTTTGTTTGGTTTTGAAACTTGGATGTACCATCAGAGGCAAAAGTGACAGTAATAGTTGACAGTATGACAGTTTCTAGGAAAGAAAGTATACTATGCATTGTGTTTTTCAGTAAAGGAAGAAGAAAGGAAAAGGACATATTAATCTAGCCCGAGCTGTGATACTTTCATTCACTCCATGTGTGATTATAATCGGCCTCCTAACACCTAAATAAACAACATGATCAATGAGTCTAGACTGAGTCTTTAAGGATCATTGCTCAAACTCATGAACCTTGTACCCAGAGCGTTCTGGCGTGGAATTTAGCTCTCGTGTATTCATGGACTTCATCTGTTACTGCCAGCCACTTTATAGCAGCAAGATCATTCAATACATCTATAATGAGCAGGTACTGGTAGGTTCTAGAGATATCCCAGGAAACAGTTGGGACCAACTTTAAATGGAATAGTCAAGGGATGGTTTTTTGAGCCCATTTTTAACCAGAGGCAATAGTGCAAATCTCACATATCCTAAGTTTAGGGCCTTTGACGTGTTCTGGGAGCTGAGAGGCTAGAAGCAGTGTGGCTTAGAGTCCTGCCATCTCAACTCCTGTTGGCCTTCAGAATGGAGGACAGGGAAAAAGTAACACTTTTAAGTAGAGAGATGACCTTATCTGATGTATTATAATAGTAATAATCACGTTGATAGTTTTGAAACTGTTTAGCCTTTCAGTCTGGAGTAGACTCTGTATAACAATTTTCACTGTTTTTTATGTTTTAGGGTTTGGGAAGTCTAGTGTAGATATCATAGATTATAAATAAAACTGACCTAAGAAATCATTAACAATTATGCCTGCTTAAAGCTCTGTTTTCCACATCCTGTCATGTAGAATTGTATGCTATTTGGAGACTTGAAAAGCAATGTCTAATTCTTGTTTCATCTAGAATAAGTTTTAATGAAATCTTAAATTGAGTGTTGCAGCAAGACTCAGAGTTTATCTCCTGAAGTCAGAGATCTGAAAGGTAATGGTAGGTAAGCCAACCCAGAGGTTAAAAAGTGTGAGATGCCAGTCCCTACTGTACTGTGATAAAACTACCAGGGGCATGCTTCAGTATGCTATAGGGTGGATTGTAGGGGATCCCGGAAAAGCATGGATTAAAACTCTTTAATGGGGCTTCCCTGGTGGCGCAGTGGTTGAGAATCTGCCTGCCAATGCAGGGGACACGGGTTCGAGCCCTGGTCTGGGAAGATCCCACATGCCGCGGAGCAACTGGGCCCATGAGCCACAATTACTGAGCCTGCGCGTCTGGAGCCTGTGCTCGGCAACAAGAGAGGCCGCGATAGTGAGAGGCCCGCGCACCGCGATGAAGAGTGGCCGCCGCTTGCCACAACTAGGAGAAAGCCCTCGCACAGAAACGAAGACCCAACACAGCCATGAATTAATTAATTAATTAATTAAAAAAAAAAAAAACCTCTTTAATGTTGTAAGTGAAAAAAGTAATAATCAAGCCAGCACAATTTCCTAGGCTTAGGGGTGGGGAAATGGGATGGGGCTGGGGTAGTAGTGAAAGGTTGATTTGAGGACGCTCCCTTACAGCACAGATCAAGAACAGGGCTGATGTGTTTGCATATTAACCTTGAGGACTCACAGCCCTTGACTCCCTTGTAAGAAAGGATTTATAGCAGAAACTAATTACAGTTGGTTGCATGGATCATTCAACTAAGAAATATTTATTCAGTACCATTAGTTGAGGATAGTCATTGATTCAAGACAATTAGTTTATAAGATTGGAAGAATCTATAGGTTATCAGGTAGGTGTCTTAGTTGTGGTTTTATTTTGTTACGTTATCCAGTTGTATATAATTTATAAATAGTTAAGTTTTCTATTTCTTTTCCCGTGGGTGGCATTTAAACCCATTTCTTACAGATAAAGTTCTATTGGGGGAATCATAATGAAGGTAATAAATATTTTTACAAACACAAAATTATAGACTTGTAAAAGAGTAGATGCTGCACCCTTAAGTAGCACTAAGAAAGTTTTCTTGGGCACAATGCTTCATAAATACTTGATAACTGTAGAAGTCCTCATTCACTATTTACTGAGGTGAAAGATATGGCCATTACCTTCAAAGGATCATAGGAAATTTGATTTAAAGTCACCCAGTCACTTTTGGGGAAGAACTGGGTGGGCTTGGAAGAATCCCCCAGGTACACAGAAATTAGCTTAATTATACTCCTTGCTTTGTGATATTCTATTATCATTGGTGTTTCAGTCATATATATATATTTATAATATATATATATTTTTTTTGCCTGTATTGGGTCTTTGTTGCAGTGTGCGGGCTTTCTCTAGTTGCGGTGAGCAGGGGCTACTCTTTGTTGCGGTATGCGGGCTTCTCATTGCGGTGGCTTCTCTTGTTGTGGAGCACGGGCTCTAGGCGCGAGGGCTTCAGTGGTTGCGGCACACGGGCTCAGTAGTTGTGGCTCGCGGGCTCTAGAGCACAGGCTCAGTAGTTGTGGTGCACGGGCTTAGTTGCTCCTCGGCATGTGGGATCTTCCCGGACCAGGGATCAAACCCGTGTGCCCTGCATTGGCAGGTGGATTCTTAACCACTGTGCCACCAGGGAAGTCCCAGTCATTCTTTTTATATATTATTAAATGCGAAAGACTCAGCTTACTTAGAATTACTTTTAATATAATGTGAGGGGTTTTTGTTTATTCTGTTTTTATCTTGAGCTGCAGTCATAGTGTGTTTGAACACAGTCACAGTGGATTTTGTTGCTTATTCATACAGTCAGACTTCAATGAAACTGAAGATTCAAAGTAGTTATTTTGCATTCAGTAAAACTACTTATATGTTACCTATCTAATATGACAAATTTGGGACAGAAGAATAGGAAATCTAAAATGAATGTTTTAAAATTCTGATTTTACTTCCTCATGAATTAAAGAGGGTTATTCTTTAGTAGAGTGGCATATTTCTATATATTTTATTTACTTTATTTAAAAACCTATACTACTTTATTTTTGTTAATAAGGTTTTTCCCTTTTGCTTTTCAGGAACCGTGGGGAAAAGCGAATGGGTGCTTTTGAGTGTGTCCGTAAAGTGTATCAGACAGATGGACTTAGAGGATTTTATAGGGGCATGTCTGCTTCATATGCTGGCATATCAGAGACTGTTATCCATTTTGTTATTTATGAAAGTATTAAGCAAAAACTACTGGAATATAAGATTGCTTCTACGATGGAAAATGAAGAAGAGTCTGTAAAAGAAGCATCAGATTTTGTGGGAATGATGCTAGCTGCTGCCACCTCAAAAACGTGTGCCACAACTATAGCATATCCACATGGTAAGAGGACTTGAATGTGTGTGAGTGATCTTCTGTTAAATCAGAAATATTTTCCCACCCCAGCCAATGGCCACCTTATTAGAGTATTTATAATTTTACTGAATTACAGTATAACTAAATACAGTTCATCGTAATGGGATTAAATCTGTATGAGTAACATAAGGCTGTTTTAATAGGTCAGTATAGGTATGCTATAGTAGCATGGTGGTGATTTAGCATGGGCTCTGGACAGTCAGATTTCAGCCCAGAGTCAGATTCCAGCCAGGTGACTTGGGCAAGTTTCTGTTTTTTAAAAAAGTATGGATGTAGGTGCCATACTAGATACTTTATTATTACATACATATATACAGTATACATTATTGCTAATCCGCACAAAAATCGTGCAAAGTACTTATAAGTCTAGAGGTATACCAGAACATAACCAGAATTGTCTTCATTTTCAGATGGGAAACCAGAAATGTTAAGATTAAGTAACTTGCTCAAGGTCACATAGCTTACTCAGTGGTGGAGCTCAAATTTGAATTGAAGTCTATAATCCCAAAGACCAAGTTATTTTACATTGTTTCATGTTGGCAAATAAGTATATATTAATGATTTTTAAAACTTCTGTTTTTTAAGTTTTAAAATATTAGCCTTTTTCATTAATAACTAAGAAAACCACTTAAGAATTTCTCTGTAACACGCTGAGGGTTTTTTTGTAACGTTTTTGTTGTTTTGTTAAAGTGTAAACTTTGATTTTGGTACGTTTGAGGTTTAGTTTGGTTAGGGTTTTTTATCTAAGTGCTTCCCTTTTGTTATGCTGATTAATGTTTACAGTCACCTTTGTAAAGCTAAGGCTATGTGATTAAAGCTCTGTCAGGAAAAATGAAATACAGCTAGAAAATGAGTATTTGCTCTAAAACGTAATTTATGAATAAAACCAACTCTTTAACAAAATTGGACTGTCAGCTTACCTCCAGTTCCCTGAGGGCCATTCCTAACTTCTTTAAGAGAAATCAAAAGAGGACAGTACCAGCAGCATTGGGTAGGTTCTGGCCTTCTATGGGAGGTCTAAGATGGTGACCTGCTCAGGTGAGAGAGAGAGAGGGTTTTGGAGTTGCAAGCACCCTGTCTCTTCAAGTGAGATGATGTCATTATAAGAAGAGGTACAGTTTATAAACAGTATTTTGGATTGAAATATATAAATGACATGGGTATTTAAGACAGGACATAGGAGATTTCAAATGTTAACATTTGCAGTGAAAGTTACTTTCGGCCATTTCCCTCAGGCCCATCAGGAGCGTTGTGTTGAAAAAGTTTGAAAAATAATGGGGTGGAAAGAACAGATTCTTCAGTTGAAACTCTTAATTCTTGTCCCAGCCTCTGCCTTCAGCTGACTAAAACTTCTTAGTAGTCCCCATTTCTTTCTTTACCTTTTAAAATGAAGAAAAATTAGACTAACCTTTAAGATCCTTTTCAGATCTAAAGGTTTATGATTTTTGCCTCGTTGCTTCCCAGATGCGGCCTTTTAGCTGACACTAGTATTTTAAACATTTTCAGCCTTATCCACATAAAATTTCATGTTGGTGTATGTGGACCATTGTGAATAAATTAATAATTCTATTTTTTCATTGTTATGTCCACTTCTTAAAAATCTTCCCTGTTTGTTTCTCACTGTATCTTTCTGTATTCATCTTTGATACCATCTCTATTCTCTTTCCAGCTTTACCTTTATTTATCACATCTATTCTCCCTTTTATCTATATCCAGTATACAACTGATACTTCTGTTTATTCTGTCTTTTACCATTCAGGAGCCTATGAAATTTTATAATTAGTCTATGTGATTTTAGCCAGCTAGCTTAGGAGTTTGGTGAAAGACATGGCTATGGTAACTAGTTTCAATAAGTTGCACATTATAAATTACTCCTCATTTATCCTGAACTTACACTTACAGTCTGATAAATGGGGTGTGTCCAGTATTAGGAGGGTATAAAGATATCACACTGGTGTTTAAATAAAATGACTATTTTTTTCCCATACAGAAGTTGTAAGAACAAGACTGCGTGAGGAGGGAACAAAATATAGATCCTTTTTTCAGACACTATCTTTGCTTGTTCAAGAAGAAGGCTATGGGTCTCTTTACCGTGGTCTGACAACTCATCTGGTGAGACAGATTCCAAACACAGCCATTATGATGGCCACCTATGAATTAGTGGTCTACCTGCTCAACGGATAGCACCACCAGGCTGCTGTATTATAAAGAGGGAAGACCAAAAGATACAGTGGACCATGGAGTACCGAAGCCAGCTTGGTGGACAGAAGGAAAATAGTGTGGGAACATGGAACTATACCTAAGTGGAAGTTTGGTTGTAGGAATTAAAGTAATCATAACCACATTACTTAGTCTTTTTAGTAATGTGAAAAAAAACCTTGGCTGCCTCCAAGAAAAAGCCTTTAGAAGCGCTCCTTCTTCAAAATTGCCATTTTCTCTACCATGTCCACAGGACACAGCTGGCATTTTGTTGATTTATGGCAATCAGAGTATATAGTGTTTATTCCATGAGCACTTTTCCAGTCTTCTAGACAAAGCCATCTGTAACTGTATAACTATCCAAAGATAGTATTGACAGTCATAAATTTCTAACTTCTGTATAATTCCTATAAAATTGAAAAATAACAATGATAGTAGTATTTTCACATTTCCTTGAGAGGAGCTGGCACTATATTTTAAAGTTAATCATTTGGCATTAGTAGTCACTGTTTTTGATGACAAATGAAGTAGTGTCTAAACATGTGTTTATTTTTAGCTTTAAAATGTTTTGGTTTCCACTGCTCACAGGTGCTTTATGTTTAGCATAATGTGAACACTTAAATTGTTAATGTATCAACTTAAATGGTAATAGTTTGGGACACAATAAACCAGTAAAATGTTGATTCTTGGCCATTTCAGTGACTTGAGCATGTCCTCTTATCTTTTCTAACCTAATGATACATGAATGAATGCAATGTCTTTGCAGTGACTTAATAATTATGAACTTGAATTATCCCCTGTCATACCTAGGTATCATTTTCTTAAAGTGGAAAACATTTACTGCTTCTGAATCTTTCTCAATTTGGTTTCACATTAAGAATTTGAACCTTTGAATTATTTCCAGAAGCTCTGCATACATTGCATTTATTTAGTAGAGAAAATGGTAATTTTCAGCTTTGCCCTTACAAGGTGTTTTCTTTTTTTAAGGTGACGTTATAAATACCTGGGGCAGCATAAACATTATAGAAGAAGGGCCCTCTGCAATCTGATTGGGCAGGTAGTTATCCTAATTAACTTACAGTTTTATAAGTGAACAAACTGCTTTGGACAAGGAATTTATTCCATCCTAATTTCTTGAATGGTAAATCATAGAAAGATTCAAGTTAATTCAGATTAAGCGTGTTAACAGGATATAGCTTTTACATTTTGCTGTTGAGTTCAACTGCACCTTTTAATACTTTAAATGTATTATATGTGTGGCCCTTATGAAGGTATTTGCTGTAATTCTATTAAAAGACTTTCGCTTATGGATGTTGCTATACTGGTGTATGAAATTTATACAATTAAACTCCAGTGTGGTAGTCATTTCAGTATACATGAACTGTACATTTTGTGCAATGGCTTTATCTTAAGAATGACTTTTTGTGAATGCACTTTGTGGCCTTCTCGGGGGGAGGGTGAGAGTAGGAGAGAATTCCCATGTTAAGATTACTTTTTTTAAGTATTGGTTATGTATTAGGCAGAAACAGTGTTCATAACATTTTTCTGGGATGTAGGTATATTTTGGAGATCTTTACTATAAATGTTTTAAGTATTCTTATGTACACTGTAGTGCCCCTAACATATAAAAAATCATAGCATGTCATTGCAAGCTTTCTCCACTGTCACCAGTGAGACACAGTGCCCTCTTAAATTCCTACACCTTAACTTCCTCGTAATCAACAGTAACTGGATGTTTTTGAGGTGCTTCGATTGGAATTTAAAGTATTCCAATCTATTTGGAGACCAAAGGCAAATTCAGTTTCATTACCTTTGGGATTATTCTTACCTTTTATGGTGAATTTCAGCTTTGACATTTATTGTGAGGAACATGCCCCCCACCCCCCCCCAAAAAAAACAGTAATGGGGTTTCGAACTTAAATCTGTAAAAGTGTCAATATATAGTGTGTTCATTTTCATGTGCCACTTATACTGCCTAATACAGTGCCATTTGCCTTGTGAAGATCTGTAAACATTAGTTGTATTGAATGTCAGACAGAGACTCTCTAATCTTAGTGATCTGAATACCCCACAAATGATTAAGAATGATATAAAAACCAGCAGCTAAGGAACATCTTATTTAGTTGTAGCAAATTCATAACAAGTGTCCTTCAAGGATGAACTCGTATTCTATTCCTGTTTGTATTTGTATTGACCCTTTAGTGCATTTTTTTCAGCTTTTAAAAGTGAGTATATTTATGTGCTGGAAGGAAAAGATCTTAGAGTCTCAGACTTTGTTTCTTTGTGCGACAGCTGGAAAGGAGCAATGAAGTTTATTTTGTTTCTTCCCCCCAAAGTACACTCTGCCGTAGTTTATGTATGACAAAGATAATTTAAAAAGAAAACTTTATATAAAAATTGTACATAAAGTTTGTCTTTGAAACATTTCTTTGGAGATTTTTTTTTTAATTGATGCAAATGTTTAAAAAAAAAAAACTTAAAAAGCATTGGACTTTTTTTTTAAACTGTGTTTTATTTTCATCCGTTTTCTCTCAGATAGCTTTTTATTTCTAGTGTAGAGGTAGTCGGCACTCTTCAAACTGGTATGTACTTTTATTGGAGAATCATCTCAGAAAATTGAACTTTTCAGGTTAAAGCGGTACATACTGAAAGAACATACTCATAGAGCAGCAGATCAGAACTCTGGTACTTGTGGCTCACAGAAACAGTTTACTAGATTTCAAAGTCAAAAATCTGAGAATGACCAACCTGTGATTGTGGGGTACCACACAGTGCTTTTTAAATCCAGGGAAAAAACTGTATCACCAAAGCTTTTGTCTTGGTTTTCCTTATGTATGTAATTTCGTGGAACCAATCTTACTAGATGGGACCCGCAAGCAATTGATTTTTTTAACTCTGACACCAAGAGAGAATATCATTACATTATTTAATCCAGCCTTTTGTCTCCTAAAACCAAATGCCCATTGTGGAATAGCATTATTCTGTTAGGACCAGCTGAGTTTGGGTTGTTAAGAATAATGAGTGTTTACCCTTTTACTGGAGTATAAATATGTCAGCATTTTTAGATTTTGTTTTCGATCACTAAAAATACTGATTTGATCTTGAAGGACTGAAGTGCTAGGAATCCATTTGTCCTTTACGCTTCCAGCGTTGTCCGTGCTGTCTTTGGTTGTTTACATGCCCTTCTGCCTGGACTGTTATAGCGCTATAGGGGCCCCTCTGGGGCTGGTAGATAATATTTCAGCCTTTTTCTCCTCTGGTATTGATCATGACTTAACATTCCTAAGAATATAGGTGTTCCTAAATGACTTAAATTGGAAGGGGATTTTAACTATATAAAAGTATTTAATGTACTAACTTTCGGCCCACACAAATCTCCATTGTGCCCTTACATTTCTCCATCTACACCCTGCTTTTTATGCTACTCCTTGTAGAAACTGAAGATTCTAGTTTTCCTCAGTTTTTGTGTTAATAAACATTTTGAATGTGTACCCCTGCATATGTGAACCATTAAATTATGACCTGTCAGTCGTAGCTAAATAATCAACTTCAAAGAGTTGATATCCTTTGACCATTTATGTGAGGTTTGCTATTGAATTCCTGTATGTGGCTGTAAATTATGTGCATTTACTCTGTATTTATGTTAACTAGCTGAATTTTATTTGAATTGTTAAAATTCCAAAAATTAAAATATGCGTATGAAAATCTGATGTTTGTTTTTCAGTTTTTCTATAATGTGTCCTAATACTCTGGTATGGTGAGAATGTAATCATACTTTCTTAGGATTAATGTGTAGAACAAAAGTGCATAGCCATTTTTTTCAAGTTAAGTGTTAGGGTCCTACCTGCTAGACCTAGTGATAGATGCCTCTAGGGGTTGAAAGGTCGAATAATCCCACTCCCTCATAGTTCAGGAAGAAATTTCTGTTCATGCATATTTTCCACAGGTTTGTTGATCTGTAAAGTCCAGTACTTTTCATGTATCAAAATACCTAATTTGCAAAGAATATTTGAGAAATTGAAGCCTGATTAGGTTATTTGATTGATTCCTCCCTAGCTTGTAAATTTTTTTTTTTTAACAGTAGGAGCTTTTGTTTGTTTTAATTTCAGCCTTTGGGAAAGCTAAGAATATTAAAGGTAAAGAGCTGGAAACTTGTTATAATAACCAAATGAACCCACATATGATAGATTGAAATACAAGTGACACAGATATAAGTGTTATGTAGTGCCTACCCACTTTATATTTTGTCTGTTTTGTTTTTTTAGGTTTTCCCAAATTGTAGCAACCGTCAGACATCACCTAGTTTTGTTAGTAAGGAAACCAGGACAAATTTGTCATGTTGCATTTCTCAACGTAAAGCTGAAATTGTTTGGCCTCCTGACAGTACTCTCTCCACTGAAGACTGAAATGGTGGGTAGAGTGAAGATATTGGCAAAATAATGGTATGACTTAGCTCAAGTGTCCCAGGTTTAAATTGTGTGGATGTGTGTTCATTACCAAATATCGGGAGCTGTGATAGAAGAAGGAATCTGTGAGTTAATGATTTCTTAAGGTTCAAGTGTGACATCTGTACAACTGATACTCAGGCAAGCAAGCAAAGTGTAGTTAAATGATTTCCTTTGTTAATTTTTTGCATTGCACAGACCAGCTGACTGACTACCTTTATATATGGAGGCAACTCAGTAAATTTGTAGAGTGCTATGTTTATACAGTGATTTCATGTGATTTCCCAACAGCCTATATATTGGGTGAATAGACCCATGATATTTAAAGGGTTGTTAGTTACAGCTGGTCTTTTTCAATTTGGGTGTTCATGTTTACTCACTACACTAGGTTATTCATCAGCACTTGAGATGACACTGAGATGATTTAAAAAAAAAAAAACTAAAAGATAGATGGGGATTGGCTTAGAATGAAACATTGGGGAGTGATGAGAAATGGAGCTCAGTAAGTAAACTGGAACAACATGGCCTGTCTGTCTTTGAAACTGATCTATATAGAGCTTAGATTACCTCCTGAGGCTACTGGAACAGCAGTGGATTTTTTTTTTTTCCCCAAAGCATCATAGAAAATCAGACTTAACAAATAGGTTCAGTTTGTCTTAGATGGGCAGCCCTCAGTTATACTACCTGTGAACCTCAGGGATGTCGTATTTTCTCTGAAGTGTCATGGTGATTAATTCTGTTAGAAAAATCTGGAAAGGCTGCCTGGAAAAACATAGTATTTTTACCGAGACTTTGAAACAGGGATGGAAATATGGGCTGATACAGGGAGGGGTGTTCCTTGAAGTAAAGATCAAAGTTTTCTAATAGCCCATTAGGAAAAATAACCCATTTTCTTTTATTCTTTCCTGGAAATTGATTCAAAAGTAACTGTCTTGACATTTTGAAACTAGTGGTAGATCCAGGATTCTAAACCTAGTCAAATTCAAAGGAGCTCATTACATCTAGCCCAACAAAATTTAGTGCTAGACCCTCGTTTTCTGTTATCCAGTTCCCTACTCTTAAAAGCACCTCATAATTCCTCCTTGAGTCTCATTGTCGAGAACATATAGCCCATTTTCAACTGCTACTTCTGAACCTTAGCTTTCAAGATTATCCAATAAGATTGATGAAAATTCTATGAACTATGAGTTTTAGTGGCCCAGGTTATTTGATCTATATCTTCCTAAACTATATACTGATTTTTTGTTTTGCTTTTTGTCTCCACACCCCTGACAAGTATGCTAGGGCAACTAGACAATAATATGAATAAAAATGAACAATTACTTCATCATACACAAAAGATGGATGATAGGTCTAAAGGTAAAAATTAAAATTGTAAACCTAGAAGAAAATATCTTTGCAACCTTGGAGTAGGCAAGGATTGAAATTTACCAAAAAATGGCACTAACCATTAAAAAGAAGAAACATCAAAATTAAAAAGACAGCATTAAAAGTAAAAATGCAGCCACAGACAAAATATTCACAGTATGTCTGACAGGACATTTAATAAGGAAAATTTTTAAGGTAAAAACCTGAACAGCCACTTTACAAAAAAGTAGGCATATGAAAAGATAACATGATTAATGAATTAGAACCAAGGAAACACTACAGTGCACCCTGTACAATGACAAGTAGGCATCATACCTAGGATGTTCAAACAACTGAGACTCATACATTGTTGTTTAGAGTGTAAAATGGTACAGCTACTTTGGAAAGATGCCATTTCTAGGAAAATTTAAAACTATATCCACTCTATCACCCAGAATTATTACCAGGTGGGGAGGAAAAGTTTCCCAAGAGAAATGAAAAGTTGTCCTCAAATGTTCATAGCAGTTTTATTACTAAAGGTGGTCATCAAGAGAAGGTCACTTTATGTTCATACAGTGGAATACTGCATAGCAAAACAAAAAGCAAGATGTGAATTACTGGTACATGCCATAGCATGGATGAGTATCAAAAACATGGTAGATGCAAGAAGCCTGGCACAATAGTATATGCTCTATTCCATTTATGTGAGGGTCAAGAACAGGGAAAACTAGTCAACATGATAGAAGCCAAGTTAATGTTTACTGGAAGGTGTGGAGGAGGAGCTGACAAGGGGGCCTAGTGGAACTCTCTGGAGTAATGGCAATCTCTCACATGTTGATTTGGGTAGTGATTAAATAGGTGTGTACACAATATGAAAATCATTAACTGTACATTTAATATTTGTTCACTTTATGTATTTTAAAAGTAATAAAGTGAAATAAAGATACTTAAGGAAAAGAGTAAATTTTGAGTGAAAGCTACGGAATGAAACCCATGAAGACTTGAGATACTGGAAGTATCAAAGTACAGTTCATAAAGTAGTCATGCTTAATATGTTTCAGGAAATATATAAAATGGAGGTTTTACAGGTGAATATCTGATTTTGGTATCATGAGTAAGCCGGACCTCTGAGCAGCTCACCTCTTCCGTGACAGCTAATCTTAGAACATGCTTCTTAAGGCATTGCTGGCACAAATTCAGAAGGGTTCCCCAAGGACTTTTTCCTCTCTACTCCTCTACCCCAAGCCCAAAGCTAAACAATTAGAGTAAATCGGGATTAATCAGGGTAGGGACTGGTGCTGCAGCTTAGATGACCAGGAGCAGTTAGTTAGTTATATTTGGGGTCTGGGGCTGAAGAGTAGGGGAGTCAGAGTGGGCTGAGGTGCTTCCAGGATGGGGATACCAGTAGAAGTAGAATCAAATTGTTACAGAAAAACTTTCCAAGTTAGGCCTACAGAATTCTCACAGCATTACTTGATGATCACCAAACACGTAAGACCAGCCTCTATGAGTGGTTACAGAAACACGGAAACAACACATTTAACACTATCAAACACTTAATAGGTTCCAACTGTCAAGAGAGAAAATGCAGAGTAGCTGTAATTACTAAGATGAGCATACAATAAGAAACATAAGGGATAAACAGACCAAAAGTTAAAATATAGGAACTGACATCAACTCAATAGATAAGTCAAAAATGGACTAGACATAAGTGAAGTGATTTAAACTGTAAGATCTATCTAAATAATTGACCTAGAAGACAGCAAAGAGAGAGAAAAGGGCTGTATGAGAAGTTAGGAGACATGGAGGATGGAATGAGAATGTCTAATACTACATTATATTAAAGTAATGAAGAGAATAGAGAAGTGGTAATATTTTAAAAGGTAAAATTCCCAAAGTTGATAAACATGAATCCATAGCTCCATGAATCACAGTGTATCCTAAGTAGGATTAAATCATGCCTATACACATAGCGAAACTGAAGAACATCAAAGCAAGGTGAAGATCTTGATTTCTGCTACCTGCATAATGGGCTACGTTTAAGGGCCAAAGTTTCTAATGAGTGTGATTAAAATACTAGATAAAATACTTCAAAAATCTTATCATCCTAGAGTTAATATAATAATGAGGAACAAGCAGGCCAAAATCCAAGATACAGCAAGAACCTATAGAGTTAATAGGCACTTAGACGTGTTTGCTGATCTAACTATAATCTTGATAGCCTTTCAGAACAAGGGAGACAGAAGCAGATGACCAAGCAAGCCTCCCCTAAGTTGGGGAGCCTAGTAGACCCTTCCCGTTAAGTTGGGACCCCAGAAGTACATTTGGATTCTTTCTTCTGCCCCCTTGAGACTAGACAAAGTTTCCTTGGTGCTGAGCAGAACTGAGAAGAAAAATTGAAAGAGGAAAAGAGCCTATCCCTGAGGCTGTAGATCAAGTACTGACCCTTGAGCAGAATTAAAGCCCAAATCTGCATTATTAGAGTGGGGAGGGGGACCCTCGGGTCCTGAATTAAAGTGGTTCCAGAAATATAAATCTCAAGTGCACAACAGAAGCAAATCCCATTCATTTCTGGAAAAAGCAATCCTCATCCCTCATCCCAGGTTGTGGTAAAACCACATCGATAGTTTTTCAAGGACTCTGAGCCGCACACAGTGAATAATAAGCAAGGAAGGAGACCGCACCCATGGTGAGAACCCTCAAAATAGAAGCAAAACCAGACTATCCTCCCCCCACCAAAAAAAAAAAAACCCAGATTCTGGAGTTATCAAATAAAGATTGTAAAATGCAAATTAGTACATTTTTAAAAATATAAGGCCTACTTGAAAACAGAATGGGCCACTTAAAAATGGTAGAACAGATTTGAAAACCAAATATAACTTCTAGAAATGAAAAATAAAATTTAAAGCACAGTTGGACAATGTTGAAGGAGAATTGTTTAACTGAAAGATGGAGCAGAAGAAATGCAGAATGCAGCAAAGAGGAAGAAATTACAGAGGAGAGAGTAAGATGCAGGCAGGATACACACCAAGTCCAATAGGTGTTTGATTGGTGTCCCAGAGAAGCAGAGAGAAAATGGATCATAGAGATCATCTGAAGCTACAAAGGCTGAGAATTTTCTCAAACTGATGAAGAACAGTACTCCACAGATTCAAAATCCCAGGTAATCCCAAAGAGAATAGATAAAAATGGGCCCATATCTAGGCACAAAGTCGTGAAATTAGATAACCAAAGGCAAAGAGAAAAATTTGAGACAAAAGCATCCAGAATTTTTCCTTTGACAGAACCTTCAAAGCAATGACAGCTAGGCTGACAACTAACTCCACATTAATAACAGAAGACAATGGAACAATTCCTTCCAGGGTACTGCCAAACTAGGATTTTATACCCAGTAAAAATCTTTCAGAAATGAGGATAGAATAAAGAAATTTCAGAAAAATTAAAACTGGGAGTTTGCTATCAACAGAAGCTCACCAAAGGAAATCCTAAAAGATTTAGGCAGAAGGAATCTGAGACCAAATGGAAGGCCTAAAATGCAAGATAAAATGGTAAACAAAAAAGCAGTAAGTTAGGCAGGCAAATGCAAAAGGTGTTTAACCATATAAAAGAGATAATTGTGGCATTTTTTTAAATAACAGAAAAATACAGCACATTACAATTTTTTTTTAATGTTTTAATTTTTGGCTGCGTTGGATCTTCATCGCTGTGCGCAGGCTTTCTCTAGATGCGGCGAGCGGGGGCTACTCTTTCGTTGAGGTGCGCGGGCTTCTCATTGTGGTGGCATCCCTTGTTGCGGAGCACAGGCTCTAGGCTTGCGTGCTTCAGTAGTTGTGGCATGCGAACTCAGTAGTTGTGGCGCACGGGCTTAGTTGCTTCACAGCATGTGGGATCTTCCCAGACCAGGGCTCGAACCCGTGTCCCCTGCACTGGCAGGCTGATTTTTAACCACTGCGCCACCAGGAAAGCCCCGAGCACATTACAATTTTATGAAAGTGAGGAAGGAGGTAAGTGGGAGTTTGAACATTCTATGAACCTTGTATTAACCAGAAGGAAGACAAAGATTTTGATTCATTTAAAATTTTAAATATACATTGTAAGACATAGGATAACCAATGAAAGGCCTCTTCCTCATACTAGTAGAAGGGGAAAACATGAAATTCAGTTAAAAAGAAGGCCAGAAAGGAGAGACAAAAAGCATGAAATAATATAGTTTTAAATCCAAATATATCAGTAGTTACATTAAGTGGAAAAGGACCAAATGTTCCAGTTCAAAGATTTGCAGGCTGAATTTAAAAATGAACAACAACTTTGTGAAAGACATGGCTAAACCATAAGGACATGCTAAGGTTGAAAGTAAAAGAATTGGATAAGGTGTAAAAATACTACCCAAAGGAAAATAAGTGTAACTATATTGCTACCAGAGAAAAAAGGCTTTCAGGCAAGAAAACATTCCTAGAATTCAAGAAGGTTAGTCACCACATAATAATAAAAGATTTGTTTCACCAAAACACAGTGATTCAATGATTTAAAATTTTCATGCATCTAATGACATTTCCTCATTGTATAAAGCCAAAATGGAAAGAACCGCAAGAAGAAACAGACAAACCCACAGCAATAGAGGTAGTTTTTGAGGAAGTTCACTCAGAAATTGATAGAACAAGCAAATAAAAACAGTAAGCATATAGATTTCAACAAGATGATTAACAACTCTGACCCAATGGAAACACATAGAACACTGCATTCAACATCTGCAGAATATGCGTGCTTTTTCAAGCATACACAGAATGTTGATAAAAATGGACCCAAGCAGTCTCATCGAACTTCAAAGTATTAAAGTCATACAGAGGAGTTTCTGGGACCACAAAGCAATTAAACTGGAAATCAACAAGAAAACTGAAGAACTTTGTAAGTTTGGAAATTGAGACACATGCTTCTAAAGAATCCACAAGTCCCCTCAATCAAATGGACAAAATATTTTGAACTGGATGATAATAAAAAGTCTAAATGTCAAAACTGATAACTTTTTAAGCAGTCCTTAGAGAAAATTTTACCTTTTAAGCCCATATATTATAAAAGGAAAAAAGGCTGAAAATTAATGAGGTAAGCATTTATATTAGTTAGGGTAGGCTAGGGCACAGTAGTTTAGAGACTCAAATACATAATGGCTCAACCTAATAGGAATTTATTGCTTGCTCATTTAAGGGTCTTGGGCTGAGAACAGATTGGTTCTGCTCTAACAGTCCTTTAGGGACTCAGCTGACTGAGGCTTTGTGATTCTCAAAACTCCCCTTCCAAGGGTACACTGGGGCTGTGGTTCTCATACTTCAACATGTATCCAAATCATGCAGACAGCTTTGTTTTGTTTTGTTTTTCTGGTGTTGTCATTGTTCTTTAAAGTGCAAAATGTTACCTATCTCAGAGAAGCTATCAATAGGTAGGCAAAATTCCATCATTTGGGGAAATAGTTCAGAGAATAGAACTTTTAGATGTATTTTCCCCATACTATTACAAAAATATTTTCCCCCCAGCCTTATTGAGGTATAGTTGACATATAACATTGTATATGTTTAAGGTGTACAATATGATGATTTGAAAGTACACTTTTGTGTGCAAAATTGTTGCAGGAAAGAGAATGGGGCACGATAAGATGGTCACATCCCAGGTCACGTCTGAATCCCTGGGATGGCCACCAAGTGTGGGTTCTTGGCTTCACACAGGAAAGAATTCAAGAGTGAGCCACAGTAGTGAAAGAAGGTTTATTCAGGGAGATACACACTCCATATGTCAAAATGTGGACCATCTGGGAAGGTGAGAGAGGCCCCAGGGTATGGGGTGGTCAGTTTTTATAGGGGTGGAGAATTTCATAGGCCAACGAGTGAGAGGAGTATTCCAGCTATTTTGGGGAAGGAGTGGGGATTTCCAGGAATTGGGCCACTGCCCACTTTTTGACCTTTTGTGGTCAGCCTTGAAACTGTCATGGCGCCTGTGGATGTATCACTTAGTTTGCTGAGGTGTTACAATGAGCATATACTGAGGTTCAAGGTCTAGTCATCTGCCATCTTGGACCTATTTGGTTCTAATCAGTTTATGTCATGTCCTCGGGCTATGTCATTCTTTTAAAGGTTGTGCCCTGCTCCCTTCCTTTCTCAAAATGATTACCACAATAAGGTTAGTTAACACCTCCATCCCCTCTCATAATTACCATTTGTGTGTGTGTGTGTGTGTGTGGTAAAACATTTAAAATTGGACTCTTAGCAACTTTCAAGTATATAATACAGTATTGTAAATATTGTCACCATGCTGTACTTTAGATCCCCAGAACTCATAACTGGCAGTTTGTACCCCTTGACTAAGATCTCCCCAGATCCCCTCAATCCCAGCCCTTAGCAACTACCATTCTATTCTCTATTTCTATGAGTTCAGCTCTATTAGATTCCTATGAGATCATACAGAAGTTGCCTTTCTCTGTCTAACTTACTTCAGAAGATGTTTTAGTATGATGTAGTCCCACTTATTAATTTTTGCTGTTGGTGTCATATCTAAAAAATTGTTGCCAAGACCAATGTCAAGGAGATTTTCCCCTATTTCCTTCTAAAACTTTTACATTTTCAGGTCTTACATTTGTCTTTAATCCATTTTGACTTAAATTTTAATCCATTTTGACTTAATTTTTGTGTAAGATCGGAGTTCATTGTCATTCTTTTGCATGTGACTCTCCAGTTTTCCCACCACAATTTATTGAAGATACAATCTTTTCCATATTGAGTGTTCCTGTCTCCCTTGTCAAATATTAGTTGACTATACATGCATGGCCAGTATCCTGTTTTTCTCCATCCTGAAGCCCTTCAGGGTACACCAGGGAAGGAGTAGGGGGCAGAGGCTGTAGTGGCTGATAGCTTTAAGACCTCCAAAACATCCTTTGTTTACTGAAATGGCAGGCGACATTCTTTGTCCATAGTAGATTATGACCAAATTGGGATAATCCCAACAACACAAGGCTAGTTTAACATTAAATAATGTATTAATGCAATTCATCACATCAGCAGATTAGTGAAGAAACACCATATGATCATCACAGATATGGAAAAAGCCTCCAGTGAAATTTAATATTCAGTCATGATAACACTCTTCACAAACGAAGTAGAAGCTGAGTTCTTTAACCTGATAAGAAATATCTCCAAAAAACCTATAGTAGCCATCATACTTAGAAGTGAAATGTTACTATAGTTCCTTTGAAATCAAGAACAAGTCAAGAATTCTGCTATTACCACTTTTTGACATTGTACTTAAGATCCTAGCCAGAAACAGAGAGGAAGAGACTAAATTATTATGATTATCCACATGGAAAACTCAAAAGAATCTATAGATTAATTATTAGAGTTAACATATGTTTAACAATGTTGCTAGGTATATAGAAATAATTGTGTTTTATTGAAGCAACAAACAAAATACTACAAAATTTAAATAATACCATTTACAATAGCAACAGTGAAAAATAACATAGCTGGACCTAAAGCTCAGAAAATATGGAGAAAATGATACAAAATGATACACTCTTTTGGAAAACTATTAAAGAAGTCCCGAATAATTGTAGAAATACAACATGTTATGAGTAGGGAAACTTAGAGCAATAGCAATGGTCTCCAATAGACCTATGGATTCTATATGATTTAAGATCAACAGCATTTTTCTTAGAATTTAATTAAAGTAATCATAAGATGTACATGGTAAAACAAAGGGCCAGAATAACCTAGATGCTTCTAAAGAAGGATAAGATAAGATGACATTTTTATTATAATGTTAGAGTAATTAGGACTTCTGGTATTGGCACAAGGATATACAACTGAAACAACGGAGCAGAAGACAGAGCCCAGAAACAGACACACACCTAGACAGAGACTTGATTGTATCTGAGATAGCATCACAAATCCTTGAGAACTGGATGGACCATTCAACATGGTGCTGGTTCAAGGTTATCCATATGAAAAATTACAAAATTGGATATTCATATCCACTTGGTGGACACCTTATGCCATACTAAAAGAATCCATTTCAAATGGATTAGACGTAAATGTGAGAGGCCAAAATTTTACAATTTTAAGAAGAAAATATAGGAGAAAATCTTTATAAACTAGTGGGAGAGAAAGTTAAGCAAGACACAAAAAGTGTACATCGTACAGGAAATGACTGATAAATTGGACTACATTAAACTTTATAACTTCTTTTCCTCAAAATACTTCAAAAAGAATACAAAGATAATGCCAAATGAATATATTTGCAACACATGTAATTGACAAGGTATAGTATCAGAATGTATAAAGAACACCTGTGAATCAATCAGTTAAAGACAACCCAATAAAAACCTGGACAAAAGTCATAAGTAAGCATTGTGCAGGAGAATAAAACCTGATCTGCAATAAGCATGTGAAAAAATGTTCATCTTAGTAGTAATTAGGGAACTGCAAATTAAAATCACGAGAAGTCATTTTATAATGATCAAAAAGGATGTAGAACAGAGGAATTCTTCTGCACACCAGTTGGGAGTGTAGAGTGGTATCATCCCTTTGGAAAACATTTTCATTATATTATAAAGTTGAAGATGCTTATACATAAGCAGCCCTTTCACTCCTATGTGTCTACACCAGAGAAATCTTGGCTCACATGTTCCAGGAGTCATGCCCAAGAATGTTCACAGCAGGCTGGTGGCAATAGAAAAACACTGAAAACATTCTAAGTGTCCAAGGACAAACGAGTGGAGAAATTCACATCAGTGAAAATGAATGAACCACATGATCAGCATGGTTCAGTCTCAGGAGCTTAATTTTGAATAAGAAATGCAAATCACAGAAGCATACGTGTAACTCGATTTATATAAGATAAAGTTTAAAAACCTTCAAAACTCAACAAAATGTGTTTAGGCAAACATATATGTGTGTTTTTTAAAAAGCAAGGGAATGATAAACAAAAATTCTGGATGGTGGTTACTTCTGGCAGGAGAAAGGGGAAGAGGGTGGGATGGAGAATAGGCACAGAGGAGACACTGAAGGAACTGATGCTCTGTTTCTTCAAACTGCGGTCTGATGATTTAAAATTTTTTCCTTCCTATCTATCACTGCATAACAAATTACGCCTAAACTTTAATAACTTAAAGCAGCATATACCTACTGTCTCACGGTTTCTGTGGGTCTGAGTCCTTCATCCCAGGGACTCTCGGGGGCTGCAGTGTCAGCTGAGGCTGCAGTCAACCCAAGGCTCGCCTGGGAAAGGATCTGCCTCCAAGCCCACTCGTGTGATCATCCGCAGGATTCAGTTCCTCACTAGTTCTTGCACTGAGGGCCTCAGATGCTTGATAACTCTTGGCCAAAAGCCACTCTCAGTTCCTTGCTATAGTGCAGTTCACAACAGGGCAGCTTGTTTCATCAGAGTGAGGGAGTGAGTGGAAGCAAAAGAGGTGAGCAAGAGGGAAGCCAAAGTCTTTTTTTTTTTTTTTTTAATTATTAGCACCTTTAATTATTATTTATTTATTTATTTATTTTGGCTGTGTTGGGTCTTCGTTTCTGTGCGAGGGCTTTCTCTAGTTGCGCCAAGCGGGCCTCTCACTATCGCGGCCTCTCTTGTTGTGGAGCACAGGCTCCAGACGCGCAGGCTCAGTAGTTGTGGCTCACGGGCCCAGTTGCTCCGCGGCATGTGGGATCTTCCCAGACCAGGGCTCGAACCCGTGTCCCCTGCATTGGCAGGCAGATTCTCAACCACTGCGCCACCAGGGAAGCCTGAAGCCAAAGTCTTTATAAACAGATCTCGGGAGTGATCACCCACTATTTTTATTCTATTCAAGTAGAAGCAAGTCACAGGTCCAGCCCACCCTCAAGGGGAGGGTATTACACCAGGCGGTGAACATCAGGAGGCAGGTATCACCCACACAGCCACTTTAAAAGCTGCCTACCACACCCATCTGGGGGTGTGTGTTTTCTCTCAGTAAATATTCCACAATAAAAATCCCTATTGTGGCGATTTCCCTGGTGGTCCAGTGGTTAGGACTCTGTACTTTCACTGCCGAGGGCACAGGTTCAATCCCTGGTCAGGGAACTAAGATCCTGCAAGCTGCGCCACGCAACCAAAAAAAAAAAAAAAAAAAAAAATTTTCCCTGTTGTGGACCCCCCAGGAGCTTCAGGATCAGAACAGTTTCCTCATCATGGTAATGCCATTCAAAGAAGCCCTCTTGCATGGCCTGCCCTTGTCTGCCCTCCAGCCTCCATTGTCCTCCCATCAGACCAATTGACTTGACTTTCTCAAACAGGGCATGCGCAGTCAAGCCTCCAAGCATTTCCCCACACTGTTCTCCCACGTAGGGTGTCTTCTCCTTATTGATCTTCTTCACTTGTTTACTAACGTGCATCACCTCTCCCCAAAGCCATCTCTGCTCCCATTCCGAATCTCCCTGCCCTCAGGCCCGGGTTGGGTTTTGCTGATCTCACCGTGGCTTTGGCACTGGCTGCATTTGACTCTGGGCTCTCAGAGGGCAGGGCAGTCCTGCCTGTGTTGCCTCCCAGGACCTAGCCCAGAGCCTGGCACGTGAGCCACCCCAGGTGAAACAGCCCAGAGAGAGCAAAGGGACGCCGATGGACGTCCAGTCACAGCAAGGGGGTAAGAAGAGGCTGTGAAAGCCTGTGATGGTTCAGGTGGGCCTTTGAAGTCAAAGGAATTATGAAAAATGGTTAGTTTTTAGAGTTTTTGAATTTCGGATAAGAGATTGTGGATTTGTGTTGTTTGAAATATTCAGCGTTATCGTGAGGAGTTTTTTTTTAACTGAATTTTTTCTTTGGAAAAAATTTTAAACCCACGAAAAGTTGCAAAAATATTGCAGTTAACTTCCATATACTCTTCATTTATGGTTAACTTGTTAACATCTTAACACATTTGCTTTCTCTCTCTCTCTCTTTATTTCAGTGTGTGTGTGTGTGTGTGTGTGTGTGTGTGTGTGTGTGTGTGTGTGTGTGTGAATGATGGCCCCCAAAGATGTCTACATCCTAATCCTTGGAGCCTATGAATATATTATGCTGCATGGCAAGGAGGAATTAAGGATGCAGACAAAATTAAGGTTGCAAATCAGCTGACTAAGATAAAGAGATTATCCTGGATTATCCAGGAGGGTCCAATATAATCAAAAGAGTCCTTCCAAATGGGGACAAGGGAGGCAGAAGAGTCAGAACCAAAGAGATGGCATCGAGACAAAAACTCCACCAGCCGTAGTGAGCTTTGAAGATGGAAGGGTGTCATGAACCAAGGAATATGGGCAACCTCTAGAAGCTGGAAAAGGAAAGAAAACATTCTTCCCTAGATCCTGCAGAAAGGAATGCAGTCCTGCAGAGACTTTGATTTTAGCCCACTAAGACCCATTTCAGACTTCTGACTTCCAGAATTGTAAGATAAGAAGTTTGTGTTACTTAAAGCCACTAAGTTTGTGGTAATCTGTTAAAACCACAAGAGGAAACTAATACAATGTGCATATAATGTACACATTCACATTCAATTATTTTTTTTAGTTTAATTTTCAGTTAACAGTGAGTTTCAGAGGTCAAGGACATTCTCTTATATAACAATAGTGCAATTATTAAATTCAGGAAGAGTAGCATTTATACAATACTATCGTCTAATGTACAGTGCATGTTCAAATTGGCTGCTTGTCCCAATGATGCCCTTGAGAGCAAAACGATCCAGTTCAGAATCACATGTTGCATTTAGTTTTCATGTCTCTTTAGTCTCCCTCACTCTGGAGCAATTCTCAGCTTTTCACTCTCAGACACTAATATTTTTCAAAGCACAGACAAATTCTTTTGCAAAATGACCCGTAATTTGGGTTTGTCTTATTTTATCCTTATGATTAGATTGAGGTTATGCACTTTGGGAAGGAAGACCACAGAAGTAATATTGTGCTGTTGCAAGGCATTTAAAGAGCTGATAATTCTATTCCTGAAACCACTAGAAAATGATTACCAATGCAACCCAATTTTTAATTTACGTGAAAAGTAGCTTAGGAAAAAAATCTACCCCAACATTTCTCTCAATTCGAGCGTGTTTCTTTCTTTCTCTCTTTTTTTTTTTTTAACATCTTTATTGGAGTATAATTGCTTTACAATGGTGTGTTAGTTGCTGCTGTATAACAAAGTGAATCAGCTACATGTATACATATATCCCCATATCCCCTCCCTCTTGCATCTCCCTCCCACCCTCCCTATCCCACCCCTCTAGGTGGTCACAAAGCACTGAGCTGATCTCCCTCTGCTATGCAGCTCCTTCCCACTAGCTATCTATTTTACATTTGGTAGTGTATATATGTTCATGCCATGCTCTCACTTCGTCCCAGCAAACATGTTTCTAATTGAAAAGGCTTCAGGAATAGAAGGAGTTTAAGACTTACATAGAAATAAGGCATCTTGCCCCTTCCGAAGCTCTAGGGGGCGCCCAGCAGCTGCTGTAGGGCTCGCAGCCCGGTCTGTCTCCTGGGTTCTGCAGGGGGTTCTTCCCCTTTGAGCCCAGCAGCTCAGAACCCACGGAACCTGGAAACAGCATGGACCCACAGAGGAGTACCCCCGAAAGTTCGTTGCAGTAACATTTTAGGAAAATCTGGGTGATGCTTAAGGGCCTGGTAGATTACAAACATTAAAACATGGAGAGAAATACAGAATGATTTTATAGTCTTCTGTGATGATAGAGAACAAATTAAATGTAATTTGAATAAATATTTTCACCATCAGGTATTTGTCCTCTAAGAAAGACACAATTTGGTACTGGTTATATATGTCCAAAAGTGGGCTGCATATTAATAATTTTATGACTTAATGGTATAATTTAGCCAGAATGCAATTACGAATTTGAAAGCAGCAGCTGGGTACTCCTAGAATCTCTACCCCATAGGGACATCGTATGCAAAATATTCACATTGTATCTTTAAAACGATTAAAGATACAATTCTTTAATTGTATCTTTACAAATCTTAAAAACTGATTCTAATTGCAGTTGTGATAAATGCCCTCTTTTTATCTCCCCCTAGCCCTTCTCCTCTTGGGGCATGGGATTTTATGATGACTTGAGTGGGTATCAGAGTAAATACTTTGCTGTGTCATACAGGAAATCAAGGATTTAAAGTAATATTGTGTTTTTTGGTGCAATTTCCTCTTTGTTCCCGGAGGGTTTCCCTTTAAAGCAGGTGGGACGAGAAGAGCCAGTGACTGCAGTTGGCCTGTCCCAGCCGTTCCCTAGGCCCCCATCACCGAGAGTGTGTTCACAGTCTAGGGAAGCACAGAACACATCAGTTTTCTTGTTTATTTGTTTATTAATATTCAACAGTGTTTACTGAGTTACAGAGAAATCCTGGCAGAGCTTGCTTGAATTTAGAACTTCCTTCAACGGTTCTTCATTGTTTATGAAAGACCAATATAATTGCACTCCGTTATATTTGTGGGAGAGACAGAGCTAGGAGAGAGAACTGCTTTCCAAAGGATTTGGTAGGTAGAATTTGCATTTACAATTGCGCCCCTGGAGTTTCAGATTTGGAGACGGAGACGGAGTCCCAGGGCAGAAAGTCCAGCTCGCTGTGCCCCACAAAATAATCGTGCCTGATGGGCAGTGAACGCCCTGCCCCAGGTGAGGAGGGCAAAGCTGTTCAAACGGGGAATTATCAAAGGGGGTGAGACAATCACCATGCTTTCCTAGCTCAGACAGATCTGGGTTCAAATCCTGAGTCTGCCGCCCGCTCTGGGAACTTAAGCAAGTCATCTTCTCCGATTTTTCCCATCTATATAATGAGAATTGTGATACCTGCCCCAACAGGGCTGCTGTGAGCACTAAATGTGAGATACACTTGTGAGTAGGCCTGCTAGCCAGTAGAAGGCCAATACGTGCAGTACCCCACGGGGCATTCCATTTTGCCCAAAGGAAAGCTGTCAACTCCGCCTTTATTAAAACCCTTTATCTGCCTGACTTATGCTTTGAGAAATTTCTGTCAGTGTCAGTCTTTGCTGTCTCAAGAAAAAAAGTAGAAACTTGTGTGCAAAGGAAAGAGTTGGGTAAAGAAAGCATTTTCCTGGGCTTCCCTGGTGGCGCAGTGGTTGAGAATCTGCCTGCCAATGCAGGGGACACGGGTTCGAGCCCTGGTCTGGGAAGATCCCACATGCCATGGAGCAACTAAGCCCGTGAGCCACAATTACTGAGCCTGCGCGTCTGGAGCCTGTGCTCCGCAACAAGAGAGGCCACGATAGTGAGAGGTCTGCGCACCGTGATGAAGAGTGACCCCCACTTGCCACAACTAGAGAAAGCCCTCGCACAGAAACGAAGACCCAGCACAGCCAAAAATAAATATAAATAAAAATAAATTTTAAAAAAAAACAAGAAAGCATTTTCCTTGATTTTAAAATGAAAAACATATATGAAAACAGTGAGAGGGGCTATGTCAGTAAGTTGAGTTCACCCATTGCCTACAGAGGGAAGGAGAGAAATCATAATATAAATTTGCCATGCCCAAAGTTCTGCAAAACCAATCTGGGGTTAGAAGACAAAAAAGTTGGTCAGTTTTTTGGTAGAAGAAATATGAATTTTGGTGTATTTCGTATAATCCCTCTCACGTCACGGTTCTTGGGCACTCGTATCAGTTCCTTCTTGTGACTATCAGGCAAGGGCTAGCTTAGCACTGTGAGGCTAGAGCTCCTGCTCATCCCTCATCCTTGTCGCATTTCAGGCTGAGAGGTTGGCGGAAATCCGCCACAGATGCGTTTCCTCTCTATTCTTACGCTGCAAGCAAAGCATGGTTGGATTATAATTTCATATCACCTGAGGATTAATTAGCCAACCCAATTTAATTGGCAAGTGTCTTACGAGAAAAATGTGCAGCGTTGGCTTGGCGAGGTGTTTGTGTATAAAACAGAATTGTGTTGATGGTTACACTTATCCTTTGTTAGCTCTTCTAACAAAAATTTAGGATTTAAGTTTTCGAGGGGCTCAAGGCTCGGCTCTTTCAGCATCGGCAATTTCCCAGTGTCTACGGCTTTTTCATCCAGCAAATGGGGCCAGTGATCCCCGACCCCAGAGTCACCCTTGGAATCCAGCAGAAACCTGGCGAAGAAAGCACAGCTCTCATTGTGGTGACTCTGCTCTCGTTGTGGGGCTGCAGAGGCCATGTTTTCAGCTGTGCAGCCAGCAGTCCTCAGCCGGGACAGTCCCACACACTAGGGAGCGCTTGCGATGTGCTCTTAGCGCCCAGGTCCGCTGGAGGGGTCCACTGTCTCCTGCAATGTGTGGGACAGCTCCAAACCACAAAGCTGTCCTGCACCCCACACGAATTCTCCGTGTCCTACCAGAAACTCATGTAGATGAAACACCTGTTCCTAATTAGCTCATCCTGGAACTTTTTTATATAAACACATAGTATTTTTTTTAACATCTTTATTGGAGTATAGTTGCTTTACCATGGTGTGTTAGTTTCTGCTTTATAACAAAGTGAATCATTTATACATATACATATATCCCCATATCTCTTCCCTCTTGTGTGGTTTTAATATTGTGTTTTCTAGAAATGCATCTAACTGTGTAAATCGAGGTAAGATTATGCTTTGTTTCATTCTGATTGAAACTTTACTGAGGGTTTTGACATATTAGAAAGTTGAAACCAGTCCTGTATTTGAGTCACTAAGAAAACACCCCGGTTAGCCTGCCACACACACAGCGATTTTAGGTGTAGGTATTAGCATCTAACTATATACTTCATTGTGTCTGTATAATTGCACCCAAGCATTTATATATTTAAATACATATTTTTACAAATTACTTTCTTTTCATTTCTCCTAACATAACATTAGAATTGGGACATTATACTGATTTGGATGTACTACATGTGACTGATTTTTATTTCAAGATGATAAAGGGGACTTTGCAAGATATTTGTCATATAAAAGGAAAGTTTTCTCGGGAAAGCTGATAGCCTGTGAAGCAGGGCATCACAGAAGATCCAGAATTCTGCAGTGCTTCTGCGTCTCACATTGTTGTTTATATCTATTTGGATTAGGCTCATCTACCCTGAACAAAATACCCAAATACATGGCTTAAACAAGATAGAGTTCTGTTTCTCTCTCCCATAAAGGAAGTCCAAAGATAGGTGTCAAAGAACAAATGATTCATGACACTTGATCAAGACTGTAAGGAAGACTCTATTCAAGGGGATCCACTACGATGGGGTTTTGTAGCAGGGGATTGAGATCAGGCTTAACTCTGAACACAACAAAGACAAATAGGGATTTATACCTAAGGAGCAGGGTAGGAGGTAAATGGATGAAAAACTACTAAAAGCAAACATCAGGGATGAAGGAGGATTCTGGCTAAAATGGCCTAACAGTATTCCTGCTGAAGGCAGGCCAGTGCAATCAGACATCACCTGGACGATGGTGGAGGATGAGGAAGCTGATCTGATATTAAGGGTGATCAGATATTGATGGCGGAGGCACTGTTCTGGCTAAACTACTTTAGCAGGATTCTTGCTAAAATTGAACAATGCAGAGATGAACACGGGAAGCTCAAAAGTCAGGGTCTAATTGAGAAGAGAGCTCAGGGGAGACTGACTAGACTTTGATCAAGTAGAGAATCTTGGTCATAGGCAGTCCCACCTGGCATGGCAATTCCTCATCATCAGGGACCCAGGCTCCTTTTATCTTTTTGTTCCCTTATCCTCATGCCAGGTTTCCATTCTCAGTGCTGTTTTATGATCCAAGATGACGATGGCGCTCCAGTCATCCTGGCCACAGTGTAAGCAGGAAGCTAGGAAGGAGGAGGGCAATGGCTACCCAGCAGCTGTCTGTTCCCTTACAAGGAGCTTACCCAGAAGTCCCAGCTAACAACTTCTGCTTATATTTCATTGGCTACTCCCTAACTGCAAGGGAAGCTGGGAAATGTAGTCTTTCAGCTGTGCACATTTTTTTTCCAGAGTTCTGGTAATAAGAAAGAAAGGGAGAATGGATATTGGAGTGACATTTAGCAATTTCAGTTGCTGCTGCTAGTGTTTTTGATATTGTAAAAGCACCTCCCTCCTCAGATGTAGGGAGCTTCGTTTTTATGAAGTCCAAGAGACTTGGGTCACACTGTAACCCATCCACTTCCTTATTATGTGCTGACCTTAACCATGTGACTTAACCTCTGAGCCTCACTTTCCTTGTCTGTACAATGGGGATAGAAGTGGTACTTAGCTCTTAGGATGGATGTGAGCTTTAAATTGTTTGTGTAGGCCTTACCAAAAGCCCTTATGAAATCCACTTCTCCTCTCCCACACAGACACAATTACACACTTCGCAGTAGCACCACTGAGTCCTCCATGAGGAAACTTGTCACTCTTTGTTTGAGGTATCAGCTTGGTGAGCAGAGGAAGCAGGTCTCCAGGAAAACCCCCACCTCACACCTGTCAGCTCTTGGCCAGTTGCTCTGCGGGAAGGATGCGAAGACAGCTGGGCTTGGTTTTTCTGGGCTTTTCTCCATTGTCCTTTCCGGCAGGGCCAGCCAGAGGCCAAACTCTTGAAAGCAGTGAGGTTTCTTTGCAGCATCTGTCTCTCCTGGCGGCACCAGAAAAGATCTGAGCAGCGATTGTGGGAACTGCTTGTCTGCTTCACTTCCACAGGAGGAGAGCTTTTAAGATGATTGTGTTCTTCGCCATTGTAAAGCAGTTATACTCCAATAAAGATGTTTAATAAAAAAAAAAATTTATTAATTAATTTTTAAAAAATGATTGTGTTCTTTTAAGCACCAAAAAGGAATCAGGGCTCCTTGGAAAAATGATTAACCCCAGGGCTGGGGCAGGATGTGGACAAGATAAGCCTGGGACATCTTGTGCCAGAAAACAAGGAAGCTCTCAGGACTCCCTGGGTTCTATGGAAAGGAGGTAAATCCACTTGAAGGGACTCTCTGTGGCCAAAGATGAGACAGTTTGAGCATCAAAAAGAATAATGTTCGTAATTTATTGAAATAGCATACATACTTTAAATCCTCTTTAAATGATACTTACTAAGAGTGTATTGTGGGGTTTTTGTTTAAGTTTGGTAAGGAGTAAGTCATTATTCTGAAAACAGGTAAATAAAAAAAAAAGAAACAAGCACTTATCCTGTCTTTACTGGATAGACTATATTTCAGAGTAATCAAAGAGTTGATGGGGAAAAGTTTATCTTTAGAGAAGAATCATGGTGAATAAAAGCAAGAAACATGATTTGATTAGAAAACCACTATTTTTGCAAGCCCTGTTGAAATAATGGATCTAAGCCACAGTCATCATTGCTGCTAAAACCACGCAGTGAAAGGCAAGGGGGCTTTATGATGGTTAATGAGCCCCCTGATCCATTTTAACATCACCCAAAGTGCAGCACCCAGATGTGATATGCCTCTGGGTGCAAAGCCATGGAAAATACACAGTACTACTATGAAGTATCCCTACCCCCCCAAACTGACCCTGAATAGAACCACACTTCTAGATCTTCCTACAGAAAACGCAGGGGATGGAGGAACGTATTAAGAAGCACTGGGAGGATACGATCGGCCAAGGCCAGAATGTGGGAAATTCTACAGGATAAACGACTCTGTTTCTCCAGTAAATAAATGATGTAGGGTAAAGAATGAAAGAGGCTATTATTATAGACTAAAATAAATTAAAAAGATATTAAAACACATAAGCCGTATGCAAAAGGAACATAACTGGATTCTGATTTGGACAAACCAACTACAGAAAGACATTTTAGCACAGCTGGGGAAACACAAACATGGATTGGGTATTAGAAGATTTTAAGAAATTACCATAATTTTGTTGGGTGTGATAATGGTATTGTGGTAATGGGTTTTTTTAAATAAATTTATTTATTTATTTATTTATTTATTTATTTATTTTTGGCTGCATTGGGTCTTCGTTGTGGTACGCAGGCTTCTCATTGCAGTGGCTTCTCTTGTTGCAGATCATGGGCTCTAGGTGCGAGGGCTTCAGTAGTTGTGGCACACGGGCTCAGTAGTTGTGGCACATGGGCTCTAGAGCACAGGCTCAGTAGTTGTGGCGCATGGGCTTAGTTGCTCCGCAGCATGTGGGATCCTCCCAGACCAGGGCTCGAACCTGTGTCCCCCCTGCATTGGCAGGCGGATTCTTAACCACTGCGCCACCAGGGAAGTCCGGTAATGTTTTTTAAGTCCTTATATGAGGGTCAAATGGTAAGGTGTCTAGGATTTACTTTAGTATGATAAAAAAAAAAAAGATGAGTGGATAATGGATAGAATAGCTGAAAGAAGAATGGCTAAAACTCAGTCACATCTGCTGACTGCAAAGGAGGCTGGGAGGTACATCTTCCCATGTGCCCATCCTCTGCCCCCTGAGACCTGCCAATGGCTGATGACAATGGATCATGACTGAGGAATAGGATTAGCCCCATCATCTGAACTTGAGGTTAAAAAGAAGAGAAGGGGAGCTGGGGAAGCAGAGGGAAATAGGCAGAAAAAGAAAACCAATGGGCTTAATCAAAATTGGGTATTGCTTTGCTCACATACATGAAAGGCTCAAGCAATGCCAGACTCAGAGGACCCTCGGACTGGGTCTCACTCGTCTCTTGGTCCTGCTCTATATGGTTCAGTCTCAGGAAGGTTCTTACTCCACAGAATGCCCCCAGTCTCTCAAGGCCAACCAACCACCTGTCATTTCTGCCATTCCAGAGGAGAGAGAGCTCCTCTTTGCCAAGAAGCCATCAGAAGCCCCAGGACTGATTGAATCTCCTTGGCTGACTTGGGTCACATACACACCCCTGAGCCAATCGCTCTGTTCTATGGACTGAATTGGTGAGGGGCCCGGCTTGGTGAGGGGCCCGGCTGGGTCAGGTGTGCGTCCCGGGAACCAGGCAGCCTCACCTGGGTCATAGTTGACTGTGAGGGGGGCAAGGGTTGCTATTGCCAGAAGAAGGGGGATGCAAGCACTGGCAGGGGAGACACATAGATACCCCTTCATCACATCATCGTCTTCAGCCCCCATTCCTCATTTGTAAAATGGAGATGATCCTGCCTATGTGAGGAGTCGATGGGATCTGCAAAATCCTGGCGCAAGGTAATACGATCAGTGTAACTGTTCTCACCTCCACTCTCTCTAATGGTTCTGTTTCTATTCCTTTTCATGGAGACAGAGCTTGTGCTACAGGCAGCCCTCGAGCCAGCATGTGTGTGCTGCATGACAGCTACCTCATGTCACCACCCTCCCTGCTCGGTGGTACCAGAGAGCCCTGCAATTTGCCACCCCGCCCAGGAGTAGTGGTACCCAGCAACTGGTCAGGCCACCTCCAGATATTTGCAAAATGTGTTCAGTGGAGCCAGTGGTGGTTCAGACTGGTTGTGCTTCAGCATATCTGTGTGTGGTCAAGACTCTTTCTTTTTGAAAACAATGATTTTTAAACATCTGAAAACACACATTTTATTGTGATATGAATATCTCTAGACAAGAAATTTGGTAGCTTGATTCATTTGTCCCCATGGAGAATTCTGATATTTCCTGGCTTCTGATAACACAGGTTGAGGAATTTTTAGTGTTTTGTCTTTCTTTTTTTTTTATAAATCTATTTATTTATTTATTTTTGGCTGCATTGGGTCTTTGTTGCTGCTACTCTTGCATGGGGTTACTCTTCGTTGCGGTGCGCAGGCTTCTCACTGTGGTGGCTTCTCTTGCTGCGGAGCACGGGCTCTAGGCGGTGGGCTTCGGTAGTTGTGGCTCGTGGGCTCAGTAGTTGTGGAGCATGGGGTTAGCTGCTCCACGCCATGTGGGATCTTCCCAGACCAGGGCTCGAACCCATGTCCCCTGCGTTGGCAAGCAGATTCTTAACCACTGCGCTACCAGGGAAGTCCCAGTGTTTTGTCTTTCTGACCAAGGTTAGAAGTCGTGCAAGAGGCCAAGAGCTCAATACTTACCTTAGGGAAAGAATCAAGTGAAGCAAATCAAGAATATTGGCCTTGGAAACAGACTGCTTGGTTTAAATCCTGACGTGTGACCTTGAACAAGCATTTCTTAGACCCAGTTTCCTCATCTGTAAAATGGAAGTTAGAATTTGGCTGTGACACTTAAATGGAGAAACTCTTTGGGTCCGGCCCAGGCAGGCCAGCACACAGGGCAGCTTCCATCCCCCAGTGTCAAGATGGTCTGAGGCAGCAGGTGTGTGTGTGTGTGTGGTGGGGGGCTTGGTGAGGACCGCCCTGGGGCCTTCGCCGCCTTTGTCTGTCCCCTTTGTTCGCCATCTGTCTGGCCAGGGTGCTGCCTGCTGGCAGGGTCCCACCTGCTCCCCTCCCCCAGCCGGGAGCTGCCCGGGGCCTCCCTTAGAACAATGCAGGACGCCTTCCGGGGCCTGGGTCAGGCCTCTGCTTTGTGTCCGCCTGGGGACCTCTCTTCCTCCCAGCCAAGCCCAGATGGGCGCATGGCTGAAGCCCTTGCAGGGGACGTCAAAGGGGGGCTTTGTGGATAGGAATGTGGGGGACAGAAGACAGGGATGGCCCCAGGGCACCACAGCCTCCCAGACTCCCTCGTTGTTCACGCCAGCCCTCGGTTTCCTCAGCAGGGATGGTTCTGAGATTGTGCGGGGACCAGGCAGGCCTAGAAGCACAAGTGTGTCTGGATTTATGAGAGCTTTATGCAAAGTTAATTCTGTCTCCTGGGAACTATTTTCCCCCCTTTTGGGCACCAACCCATTGCGTGTGTTCAGGTGGCATTCTTTAAGGTAATTCTCTCTCTGCTATAATTTTCTTGCAATGACTATGTGGATTTTTTCTTTTCCAGTTTTATTATGATATTGACATATCACATGTAAGTTTAAGATATACAGTGTGATGATTTGATCCATGCATATATTCCAAAATGATTACCACAGCAAGGTTAGTTAATACCTGCATTTTCTCACATAATACCTTCTGCGTGTGTGTATAACATTTAAGATCTATTCTCTTAACAACTATCAATTATGCAATACAGTAATGGTAACTATAGTCACCATGCTGTACACTAGATTCCAAGGACTTATTCATCTTATAGCTGCAAGTTTGTAGCCTTTGACCAACATCTCCCCATTACCGCCACCCTCCAGGCCCTGGTAACCACCATTCTACTATTTATTTCTGTGAGTTCAGCTTTTTTAGATTCTACATATAAGTGAGAACATACAGTTTTGTCTTTCTCTGTCTGACTTATTTCACTTACACAATGCCCTCAAGATCCATCCATGTTGTTGCAAATGGCAGGATTTCCATCTATTTATGGCTGAATAGTATTCCATCTTCTTTATCCATTCACCTGTCAATGAACACTTATCTTGTTCCTATATCTCAGCTATGATTAATAACGCTGCAATGAACACGGGGTTGCAGCTATCTCTTCAAGATAGTGATCTGTTTTCCTTTGGAGGTATACCCAGCAGTGGAACTGCTGGATCATATAGTAATTCTATTTTTAATTTTTTGAGGAACGTCCAAATTTTTTTCCATAGTGGCTGCACCAGTTTACATTCCCAACCAACAGTGCACAAGGGTTCCCTTTACTTTGGTGGATTTTTTCTGAGTTAGACTCAAGCACAGGGAGAACTCATGGACTGAGGGTGTCTGATGATGTACAGAAGACCAGGAGGAGGGAATAGAGGAAGGTAAAACAGAGAAGGAAAAGAATAGTCTCAAAAAATCAGTGGGGTGGGGAGACAGTTCCATTTTTAATTATATACATAACATGAGGCTTCGAATGTTTAGGTTTTTTTTTTTTTTTTTTTTTTGGCTGCATTGGGTCTTCATTGCTGCACACAGGCTTCTCACTGCAGTGGCTTCTCTTGTTGCGGAGCACGGGCTCTAGGCACGCGGGCTTCAGTAGTTGTAGCATGCGGGCTCAGTAGTTGTGGCTCGTGGGCTCTAGAGCGCAGGCTCAGTAGTTGTGGCGCACAGGCTTAGTTGCTCTGCGGCAACTAGATCTGTGGGATCTTCCCGGACCAGGGATCAAACCCGTGTCCCCTGCGTTGGCAGGCGGATTCTCAACCACTGCGCCACCAGGGAAGTCCAGAATGTTTAGGTTTTAATATTTCAAAATAAAATGAGTGAGTAAAGACACTCCCAAAGGAAAAAATCACAAATAAGCAGATTTGTCTTCACAGAGAAAGAAATCAAATGAGTTCTTTGTAGAAGGTTTTATACATATTAGTGTATATATGTCAATCCCAATCTCCCAATTCATCCCACCACCACCCCTCCCCACCACTTTCCCCCCTTGGTGTCCATACGTTTGTTCTCTACATCTGTGTCTCTATTTCTGCCCTGCAAACCGGTTCATCTGTACCATTTTTCTAGGTTCCACATATATGCGTTAAAATACGATATTTGTTTTTCTCTTTCTGACTTACTTCACTCTGTATGACAGTCTCTAGATCCATCCACGTCTCTACAAATGACCCAATTTCGTTCCTTTTTATGGCTGAGTAATATTCCATTGTATATATGTACCACATCTTCTTTATCCATTTGTCTGTCGATGGGCATTTAGGTTGCTTCCATGACCTGGCTATTGTAAATAGTGCTGCAATGAACATTGGGGTGCATGTGTCTTTTTGAATTATGGTTTTCTCTGGGTATACGCCCAGTAGTGGGATTGCTGGATTATATGGTAATTCTATTTTTAGTTTTTTAAGGAACCTCCATACTGTTCTCCATAGTGGCTGTATCCATTTACATTCCCACCAACAGTGCAAGAGGGTTCCCTTTTCTCCACACCCTCTCTAGCATTTGTTGTTTGTAGATTTCTGATCATGCCCATTCTAACTGATGTGAGGTGATACCTCATTGTAGTTTTGATTTGCATTCCTCTAATAATTAGTGATGTTGAGCAGCTTTTCATGTGCTTCTTGGCCATCTGTATGTGAGTTCCTTGTAGAAGAATTTTATCTGCGTTGTGCATTTGATCATCATTAATAATCCTGGGAGGCAAGTAGTATTATTACAGCAGAGCACAGGAAATGAAAGCTCAGAGAAGGTAAGTGACTTGCCTAAAGTCACACAGCTGGCAAGTGGAAGCAAACTCAGACCTGAGTTTCTCGCAGGTTCCGAAGTCTGCACTGGTTTCAGGACTCCTGGTCTCCCATGAGACATCGGGCATCCTGTGAGCAAGGTGCTTGCTCATTTTGATGGCAGTGAGGAAGGCCCTCTGGGCCAGAGTCTCCTTCCCTCTAAAGTGAGGATTTCTCATCCCACTGCTCAGGGCAGTCCTAAGGCTTAAGTGAGCTGATAGATATGGAGGAATTCTTAAAAGTATAAAGAGCAGTTGTTCTCTGTACAGGTGCTGCTTTTTATCCCGGGAGCCCTGTTACTTCTTCTAATTTGTGGCATTCGCAGTCCAGGCATGCTCCACAGTGGCTCAGGCACCTCCCCCGACAGACAAGGGGAGAAATGCGGCAGCTCCGGCTAGAGAGCAGGCAGCTGATTGTGATGGCCTCGAGAAGGACGCGATGAAGATGAGGAGGCAGGGGCAGCCCCGGCCAGGGCAGGAGGGATGATGAGCATCCTAGAGGCAAAGCCAGGGAGGAGGCCTGACAGCAGGAGGGGAAAATACACACACAAATGAAAGGAAGGAATTCACAGGAAAGAAGCCATCTTAGCATCTTGACCTGCCAGCGACCTTGGATGCCCACAACACACACCCACACACACACGCACACACACACACACACCCCACTGGGTACCCCAGTCACCCTGTGGCCTAGTGTTTTCCCAGCCCGCATCCCTAAATAATGATCTCCAAGATACCACTTTATTTTTCCTTAAGTATAAAAAAGGGTAATTTGTACTTCTATTAACATTCTGTAGTTGTGTACAGATACACATTTTATTGCCCATTTAAATGTTTTAAATAAATTTATTTATTTATTATTTTTGGCTGCGTTGGGTCTTTGTTGCTATGCATGGGCTTTCTCTAGTTGCGGCGAGCGGGGGCTACTCTTCGTTGTGGCGCGTGGGCTTCTCATTGCGGAGTGCGGGCTCTAGGCCAGTGGGCTTCAGTAGTTGCAGCACGCGGGCTCGGTAGTTGTGGCGCACAGTTGTAGATGCTCCGCAGCATGTGGGATCTTCCCAGACCAGGGCTTGAACCCGTGTCCCCTGCATTGACAGGTGGATTCTTAACCACTGCACCACCATGGAAGTCCTTGCCCATTTTTGAAACTGACTTATTTGTTTTCTTATTATTGAGCTGTGCAAGTTCTTCATAAATTCTGGATATAAGTCCCTTATCAAATATGTGTTTGGCATGTATTTTCTCTGCATGGTGGCTTGCCTTCTCATAATCTTAACAGTCTTTCAAAGAACAGAAACTTTTCATTTTGAGGAAGTCAAATTGACCAATTTTTCTTGTAAGGTTCAGGATTTTTGTGTCCCCTTTAAGAAATCTTGGTCTAACTGTTAGGTCAGAAAGATTTTACATTAACTCTATGATTCATTTTGAATTAATTTTTGTACATGGTGCAAGTTTAAGGTCAAGGTCCTTTTTTTTTTTTTTTGAAAAGATGATGTAGAAACCATTGAATTACCTTAGCAATTTTGTTGAAGAATAATTGACTGTATATGAACCAGTGTATTTCTCAGCTCTGTTTTGTTGCATTGATCTATATGTCTATGTGATCTATATGTGCGCCAGTTCCACCCTGTCTGGATCATTGTAGCTTTATAGAAAGTTAGGAAACCAGGTAATGCGAGTCCGTTAACTTATTCTTCCTTTTCAGATGGGTTAGCTATGACAGATTCATTGTTTTTCCATATGCATTTTAGAATCAGCTTGTCAATTTAAAAAAGCCTCCTGGATTATTGATTGGGACTGTACTAAGTCTATACATCAATTTGAGGGAATTGAATCTTAGTAATGAGTCTTCTAATTTATGAACATGGCATATCTTTCTGTTTATTTAAGTCCTCTTTAATCTCTCTCATACAAAACTTGCACATACTTTAAACACTTTATCCCTACGTATTTTATGATTTTTATGCTCTTATAAATGGCACCATTTAAAAAATTTCAATGTATAATTAATCATTAATAGTATGTAAAAATACAATTGATTTTTATATTATGACTGTGTTTTCTGATTTCACTTATCTCAGTTAATAGTCTTAATAGATTTTTTGTTGATTCTTTGGAATTTTTTTACCTAGATGATCATGTCGTTGGCAAATAAAGACAGTTTTGTTTCTTTCTTTCCTATTTAAATGCCTTTCGCTTTTGTTTCTTGCCTCATTGCTCTTGCTAGGATTTCCAGTATGATGTTGGTAGGAGTGATGAGAGTGAACATTCTTTTTTTTTTTTTTTCCAGCCCAAAGTAACAAATTTATTCTTTATTTTTTATTGAGAGTGAACATTCTTGTTCCCATTCTTGGGGGAAAGCCTTCAATCTTTACCAAGGGGTATGAGTTTAGCTGTAGGTTTTTAATAGATACTCTTTCTCAGGTTGAGAAATTTCCCTTTGTCCCCTTCTAATTCTTAATTTGCTGAGAGTTTTTATCCTAAATGAAAAGAAAATTTTCAAATGCTTTTTTTGCATCTATTAAGATGATCACATAGTTTTCTTTTTAGCCTGTTGACATTATGAATTATATTGATTGACTTTTGAATGTTCAGCCAATCTTGCATTCCTGGGATAAACCGCATTTGGTCATGATGTAGTCTCTTCTTTAATAGACTGTTGGATTAAATTTGCTAAAATTTTAAAGGAATGTTTATATCTATGTTCCTATTGGTCTGTGGTTTTCTTTTCTTGCCATGTCTTGAGCTTTGGTATCAGGGTGATGCTGGCCTCATAGAATAAGTTGGGAAGTGTTCTCTTCTATTTCCTGGAAGAGTTCATGTAGAATTATAGTATAGAGTTATAATAGCTGCTTTAAAATCCTTACATGCTCATTTGAACATCTGAGTTATCTCAAGGTGGTCTTTTTTAATTTTCTTTTTTTCTTCATGATGGGCTAAATTTTCCTGATCTTCGTATTTCAAATAAATTTGAATTGTATCCCCAACATTGTGCATCTTATTTTGTAGAAACTCAAGATTCTGGTTTGTATATTTATTCATTTGTTTCTTAGCAGGCGATTACCTTTGTTGGATTCCGACTGCAAATTCTCTTTAGTAGCAGCTCAAATCTCACTTCATTTCTTTTCTCTTAATGAGGCTGTTCACAGTCTGCCCTGGGCATGCACGGGTCAGTGGTTCCGGAGATGTGAGCGGAGCTTTTGCGCTGAATTTGGGACTTCCTCTCTCTGGCTCTCTCCTTTACAGGATCCGCCTTCACTTTTCAGTGGCTACAGTTGCCCTGAACTCTGTCTTCTTTTTCAGGCCAAAAAGTGCAGGTTTTCTAGCAGAGGTTTACCGACCTTGTGTGGAGCTAACTTAGGCTTACTTTAAGTCTAAAACCCATAAATATGAGTAACTCACCCTGTGCCATTCATTTTTTTCCAAGTATAGACTCGTCCCCAGATTCTGCCTGCTTTGGTTCATTCTTCAGTGTCTTCAGATTTTTTTCTTTTTTTTTTAGTACATTTATCCAAAGTTTTCATTGTTTTCTCTGGGAGGATCAGGTCCTTTGGCCATATTGGCAGTGGAAATATCCTTTACCTTTGTTTTGTCTATATCATGTTCCTTTTAAATTTATTTTAAGCTTTTTAAACATATGTCTGACAAAATATTGTCCAATATAAAATGGACTTTCATTTTGCCAAATTCTAACAGCCATGACATCAACAAAAACGTAAGATTATTAAAAGGAAGCCTGTTGACACCCCTTCAAGCTCTCCACAAGAAAGTGTCCATTCTTGTGTGTTCTAACAGCACTGGGGGAAGCCCTTTGAGGAATGCTTTTCTGTGATGAAGGCAGTCCTTAGCTCATACTATGGGGGTAGGAAGGGCAGGAGAGGGGCCGTGCTGGATAAACAATGCCGCACTTCCACAAGGGGAGATACCCCCCAGCTCTGTAGGTGATTCATTTACTCATTAAATATTTACAGAGCACCTACTATGTGTCAGGTAAGGTGCCGGATGACAGGAATATGATTATCAGCGATTTACTAGGGGAGCCAGGCACGAAACGACCCACAGGTATAGGATTTGAAACTGTGACTCATGCCCTGCATTAAAAGCATAGATGTTACAAGAGTGAATAATGGGGAGCTTGGTCCAGCCTGAGAGGTCAGGGAAGGCCTCCTTAGGAGTGAGAAATCATGGGAAAGAGGAGTAAAAGTTAATTGTGTGTGCTAGTGGGGGTAATTGCAGGCAGGAGGAAAAGCATGTGTAAAGACTCAAAGGTGGGACTTCCCTGGTGGCGCAGTGGTTGAGAATCTGCCTGCCAATCCAGGGGACACGGGTTCGAGCCCTGGTCTGGGAAGATCCCACATGCCGTGGAGCAACTAGGCCCGTGAGCCACAATTGCTGAGCCTGCGCGTCTGGAGCCTGTGCTCCGCAACAAGAGAGGCCGCGATAGCGAGAGGCCCGCGCACCGCGATGAAGAGCGGCCCCCACTTACCGCAACTAGAGAAAGCCCTCGCACAGAAACGAAGACCCAACACAGCCATAAATAAATAAATAAATAAAATTAAAGAAAAGAAAAGAAAATAGTCCTTTAAAAAAAAAAAGACTCAGAGATGGGAGGGGGAATTGGAAATGTGCAGAAGGGAGAGACACAGGCAAGCCAGAGCGTGGAGGACCAGGAGGGCCCGGAGCACAAGATGAAGCCTTTCAGCATCACGAAAGTGCCTGATCACTCGAACTTTGTGGTCCAGTTTAGGAGTTTGTTTTTCCTTCTCCTCCCCTTCCCCATCCTCCTTCCGCTCTTATCCCTTTGTTAAATTGTTATGAAAATGACTCATGGGTTATAGTCAAAGAAAACTCAGTGCCCTCCCCGATCCCTGCCCCATGCTATAGAGATAACCATTGTCAAGGTTTCTCATATGTGCTTCCAGAGTGATTTCACACACACACACACACACACACACACGTAATATATAGCTTTTTCTAAGAAACAGCTGGTGTGTGAGGGGAAGGGGGATGGAGTTCTACTTGCAGTGTTTCATACCTTCATTTGTTCCTCTTGACAACACACGCAGAGACTTCTCCACATTAGCGCTGTTGGATATACATCAGTTTTTTCCAAGGGCTGCATGGTACCCCAATGCACGGATGTGCCATTATGTATTTACTCAATCTCTGATTGATGGATACTTTAAGTTCTTACTATTTTTTATTGTTACAAACAATGTGGCCAGGAACACTCTTATAAAGACATTTTTGGGCACATGTGTGAATATACGTGTAGGACAAATTCACTTCAGTGGAATTTCCTGGTGAAAAGTATGCACCTTTATAATTTTGAGAGGCATTACCTAATTGTCTTCTGAAGATGTTTGTCCAGGACCCTTTTACCATTAAAATGTTCTATAGGCATAGTTTAGCATCAGGGGCCTAGGAAAATGTCTGGGCACTGAACAGTATGGATTAGCTTCCTGACACAAAGGGATACTGCAAATTCGAGATCAATAAATATTTAATTAAATATCTCTACAACGTATTACTTGTAATGCTGTTATTCAGACAAAGTTCATTATATCTGAAAACAATCTGTAGGTTATATATTTTGCTGATTTTGCAAGAATTCACAAGTACGTATAATGACTGTTGAGAAATAGGCTGTTATAAATTCAATAGCTCATCATAAGAATTACTTACAGCCAAGTAACTTCAGAAGCAAAATTATTAGAACCCTTTCAATATCAGCAAAAATTGTACTTAATATCGGATATACATGTATTGTAGTGTATGATGTAGGGCATGGCTTCTGACAGTAAGAGTGCCTGAAATCCGTAAAGATCTTAAAATGGCCTTGATTATACAAACCATGTAGGGAATTGCCTGAACCCTTATACCTTCATCAACATTTTGTATTTTCAAAACTTTCAATCTATGCCAAGCTGATAAGCAACTTTTTTGTTTGTTTCTTAGTTTCATATTTATTTAGCTATGAGGGCAGTTGGGCACATTTTTTGTGTATTTCTATGCCATTTTTCTCTTTATTGTGAACTAAATTGTTGTGTTCTAGATCCATCTTGCTATTAGAGGTTGATCCTTTTCTTGTTGATTCGTGAGGTCTTTTATACAAAGGAGGAATATAGCTCTTTGTTACTCAAATATTTGTTGCAAATATTTCCCTCCAATTTGTTATTTGTTTTTAGCCTGCTTTATGATAATTTATATGTATTCTTTTTTGCCTCAGAGAGTTTGATACATTTTTCCTAGTTAAATTTAAAGTTTTCCTTTATGGCTTCCTGCAGGAAGTCCAAGAACAAAAGGAAGCCTCGAATTGTTTTTCAGCGGGAAAGTTGATACGATCTTATTTGTTTTCTAAACGTGGCTGCTGCCCAAGGAACTGGAGACCGACTCTCAGGAGGGAGAGATGAAATCCAAAGACAGTGGTTAGAAGGTGAGAGGTGATGGTGGCTTGGCTTGAAGGGGACAAATGGGAGAGCGATCAGGAGGCAAAACCAATGCAAATTATGATGGAGAATTTCCCAGATTTCTCGTTCTGATACTGAAATGCAACAGGGCAGCCACTCTCCGATACAGCAAACACTAAAGGAGGGCTGGGGATAATAGATATATTTATTGTTTGTTTATTTCGGTGGGGGGCTGGGGCTCAGGTTGGTGAGAACGTGAGTTAGGATTAGGACACGTTGAGCTGAAGTACCACTGAGATATCCAGGGGGGAAGTAGAAGAAGCAGTTGGATCCATGGCGATGGAGTGTAGAGGTGAGACATTTAGCAGGTGTGTTTCCAATTTATGAGTCTTGGTTTCCACATTGAGCATCAAAGTTCAACAAACACCTTTGTGGGGTTTTTAAATTAAATTTAATTTAATTTATTTACTTTTGGCTGCGTTGGGTCTTCATTGCTGTGCACGGGCTTTCTCTAGTTGCGGCGAGCGGGGGCTACTCTTCGTTGCGGTGCGCGGGCTTCTCATTGCAGTGGCTTCTCTTGTTGTGGAGCACGGGCTCTAGGTGCGCAGGCTTCAGTAGTTGTGGCATGTGGGCTCAGTTGTTGTGGCTCGCGGGCTCTAGAGCGCAGGCTCAGTAGCTGTGGCGCACGGGGTTAGTTGCTCCGCGGCATGTGGGATCCTCCCGGACCAGGGCTCTAACCCGTGTCCCTTGAATTGGCAGGCGGATTCTCAACCACTGCGCCACCAGGGAAGTCCCCCCTTTGTGGTATTGACTCACCAGGTTTCACTCAAAAAGTTCAACTTGGGTCTAGAGGTTGGCATAGTAATTGCTAAATGTTATTCCTGCTGAAAAAAAAGAGCTTTTGGTTTAAGCAAAAATACACACCCATTTTAACTGTGAATTGATGGCCCTAATTTTTTTTTTTACATTTAAAATTAATATCAAACATACAGAAAAGCTGCAAGAACAGCACAAAGAATGCCCTTGTAAAAATTCAATCTACCTAGTGCTAGTTATCTATTTTTGTGTAAAAAAATACTGCCCCCAAACTTAATGGCTTAAAACAACAACCATTATAGGATGTATCATGATTTTCTGAGTCCAGAATTCGGGCAGAGCTCAGGTGAGTGATCTCTGTTCCATGTGGTGTTGACAGAGGTCATGGAATGCTCTTCAGCTAGTGGATAGAATGATCTGGAGAAGCCAGGAGAGCTTCACTCGCGAGTCCGGCACCTTGGTGAAGATGGCTGCAACGCTGAGCTGAGCTGGGGGTGTCAACAGGAGCACCTATGCAGGGCCTCTTCAGTACGGTGCTCTCAGGGAGCTGGATGTCTTATAGCAGCTCAAGGCCCCTGGAGAAAGCTTTCGAAGTAGCCCAGATCGAAAGGTCAAAGCTTCTCATGACGTAATCAAGGAAGTCCCAGAGCATCACTTCCCCCACAATCTAGTGGTCTAACAAGTCACTAAGACCAGCTCAGATTTAAAGACAGGAATTAGTCTGTCTCCCAATCAGAAGAGTAACAATAAGTTTGTGACCATCTCTACTGTACCACAATTCACCAATTGTTATCTTGCCATATTTGTGTCATCATTCTTCTCTCTGAACTAGCTGAGAGTAAGTTGCATACATCATGCTCCTTGACCCCTAAATATTTCCTTATATATTTCCTAAAAGCAAAGAATCCTTTGACATATCCACAGTACAGTAGGGATTTTAACATTGAAAACTACTATTATCTAATCTATAGTCCATATTGTAATAGTTCAAATAATATAATTTATAGTAAATTTTTTTTTTTCTGGCCCAGGATCCAATCCAGGGTCGTATATTACATTTAGTTATCAGGTCTCTTTAGCCTTCTTTAATCTGGAAGGATTCCTCATCCTTTCTTTTTCTTTTATAACTTTGACATTTTTGTTTTTGTTTTTTTTAAATGAATTGACATGTTTTTATTTATTTATTTATTTATTTTTGGCTGTGTTGGGTCTTCGTTTCTGTGCGAGGGCTTTGTCTAGTTGCGGCAAGTGGGGGCCACTCTTCATTGCGGTGCGCAGGCCTCTCACTATCGCGGCCTCTCTTGTTGTGGAGCACAGGCTCCAGATGCGCAGGCTCAGTAATTGTGGCTCACGGGCCTAGTTGCTCCGCGGCATGTGGGATCCTCCCAGACCAGGGCTCGAACCGGTGTCCCCTGCATTGGCAGGCAGATTCTCAACCACTGTGCCACCAGGGAAGCCCAACTTTGACCTTTTTAAGAGTCATGTCAACTGTTTTGTAGAATGTCCCTTAATTTAGGTTTGTCTGATATTTCCTTGTTATTAGTTTTAGGTTATGTATTATACTTTGGGCCAGAACACCACAGAAGTGATGTAGTGTTCTTCTCAGTGCAACATATCAGGAGGCAGTGATGTTGATTTGTCCCATTATTGGTGGTATTAACTTTTTTTTAATTTTATAAATTTATTTATTTATTTATTTTTGGCTGCGTTGGGTCTTTGTTGCTGTGTGTGGGCTTTCTTTTGTTTTTTGGTTGTGGCGAGCAGGGGCTACTCTACGTTGTGGTGCACAGGCTTCTCATTAAGGTGGCTTCTCTTGTTGCAGAGCACGGGCTCTAGGTGTGCGAGCTTCAGTAGTTGTGGCTTGTGGGCTCAGTAGTTATGGCTCGAGGGCTCAGTAGTTGTGGCTCGAGGGCTCTAGAGCACAGGCTCAGTAGCTGTGGCTCACGGGCCTAGTTGCTCTGAGGCATGTGGGATCTTCCTGGACCAGGGCTCAAACCCGTGTCCCCTGCATTGGCAGGAGGACTCTCAACCATTGCACCACAAGGGAAGCCCGGTGGTATTAACTTTGATCATTTTGTTAAAATAGTGCCTTCAAGTTCCTATTTTTCCTTTTCTAATTAATATTACTTTTGTGGAGAGATTCGTTGAGACTGTAAATATCTTGTTCCTCAGTAGACTTTCAACCATATGTTTTAGCATCCCTTGATGATTTTTGCCTGGCTCTTTTACTAGGATGGTAGCAAAATGGTGGTTTTCTAATACCGTCATTTCTTCTGCATTTATTAGTTGGCATTCTACAGTAAGGGAGAGCTGTCCTTTAGGTATGTGTGTACAGACTTGGATGAACTTATGGATTCTTATTATACTCAATTGGTTATAACCCATAACTGTCATCTATTCGGATGTTTACTGCCTTTGGGTGTCTCCTTGTACTTTTGATCTATTCCTATTATTTCTTATTTTCTGTCACAGTCTGATGTTCCAGACTCATCTTGTACTTGCCCTGCCCCAGTCCTTGAATCAGCCATTTCTTCAGGGATCCCTGGTTCCTTTTAACAAAGAATGCTTTTTAGAAACCAAACACTGTGTGCTGTACTGTGCTCAGTGCCGGTCATGTCAACGCTTCTAGGCCCTTTCACTGGACAAAGCTAGAGATACTGATATCTCTAATTCCCATCGAACTCTGTAGGGATTTGCTTGCTTTGCCCTGTTTCAGGGTTGTGTCACCTTTCTTCCACAGTGAGAACTCTGATTCTCGACAACATTAGTATATTCATTTATTTGTTCAGATCTCAAAATATAGAAAACAATTTCAGAATTCTTGTACTCATACTACTACGGAAAACCAAATCTATTAAGTAAAATACAAGACTTATTTATTTATGTATGTAGTTGCCAGGAATGGCTGAAACCCATCGAGATTCATCCCTGAGGCTGGATATATTGCTACTGGATTAAAACTATTGTTCTGGTAATGTAAAAGGTATAGGGGAGCCTTTTCAGTGGGCAACCAATAATAATTGCCACAATCACTCTGGGTGTTAGTTGGAGACCACTAGGAAGTGAGATGGGAGAGAGGAGTCTAAACTGCCAAGATCCAGCGGAGAGATGATAAAGGCCTGAACCAGGGAAGTCTACCAGGGGCACATTGCCCATGAAATCAGCTGAGCCCTTCTGGAATCTTCACACTCTAGTCTGTACCAAGTCCCTGGATAATACATTTCAAATGTGCATCCTCCAATGTCAGGAGAATACTAGCTGTGTGACCTTGGATGAGTTATTAACCTCTCTGAGCCTCACACCGGTCACGCTGGCTCTACCAGAAAGGGTGTGGGCTTGTCCATGATGTTGCACCGAGAATGTTTCCAAATTTACTTCTAATCAATGGTTTGGGCCAATAACACACTTTTCTTTAATCGGCAATTACATATTCCTTTTAACGCTGCAGGAATCCCAGGTCCTTTTAATAGATGGCGCTGTAATTGCAGTTTTCATCTTAAACCACTTTATTTTCAGAGGGAATGAGAGACTGTGTCAAGAACATAATGAGATAATTCAGTGAAAACAATGAAATGCTTGACTACCACACAGGTAATAGCTGATAAAAAAAAAGTCTCCAGTGACAATAGATCAGGTAGCGTGGAGCGGGTAACTTGCAGTTGTGTGGGTGGAATGTATTCTGAGTTATTAATTCCCCATTTGCTCAAGGCCGGCTGTCCTCAGTGATGGCTTGACCAGGCTTCCTCTCCACAGAGGGTGTGCTATCTGTGTCAGGAGTGGGGTGTAGAGGCAGCAGTTGGGGCTCTGGAGTCAGCCAGACCTGTATTCAGATTCCAGCTCTGTTATTTATTGCTGTCTGATACTGAGGTGTTAAATGGGGTTAAGAAACATGACCCTATAAGATATTATGTGCCTTTGCTGAGATAATAAATGATGAAAGCCCAGTAGAGAGACACATTGTAAGTGTGAGTTCTCTTCTACTGTACCTCTGCAACTTCACGGATTTACTTCTGTGCCCTGACAGAGCCCTCTTATCTATACATCCTCTCAGTCACACAATGGCCTCAGCCAGCTCTGAGGATTAGACCACCAAGGAATGAGAGCAGACGGGAGCAATACTTCCTGCTACACCACACCCGGTATTTCTTCCAGGACTCAAGGAGCATTAAGTCACCTGCTTCTCTCGTTATAAAGACATTTAATAACGTTTTAAAATACCTAACCAGTGCTCAGTCTCTGTATTGGATTTTTGCGGATGACACGAAGAAGTATAAGAAGTAGTCCTTGTTTTCCAGGAACATAAAATCCCACTAAGGACCCAAAATAATTACAATGCAAAGCACAAAGACCTGGGTTCAAATCCCAGCTCTGCCACTTACTAGCTATGTGACCTTGAACAGTCACTTAACCTCTCTGTACCTCTATTTCCTCACCTGTGAAACAGAGCCACCAATAACCTACCTGGTCAGGTCATCACGAGGTTTAGAATAGCTGCTACGTGTAAGGGACCTGGCACAAAATAGGCCCTGAGAAAATCCGAGTTCCTTTGTCTTCAAACCATGTGGTAGTTAAATAATGTAACAGGAGACCTGTTACAAAATTGCCTGTAAGTAACTGGCAAGTGAGATGCCCTGAAATAAAGGCTCTTGGAGTTCGGTGGAGGAGAGAACCATTCAGGCGGAGGTGGGTGGAGTAGATTCTTACATGAAGAAGGGAGGTGACTGGCATCCTCCACGGATGGGCTGATTTTCTCAGGTGCATCATGGGAGCCTTGTTTCCTGCACCAACGATAATGAATAAAGACTTGGATGCCTAAGATAGGAGTGGCGCACTGAAGACTGAGGAAAGTCATTAAGTTATCCACCCAATGCCCAGACCACTGATACCGTTTGTCCTTGAATTGCCAGTTCTCACCATCCATCTGTCTCAGTGGCCTTTGGGCCCACTGTGAATGAATCGTTCCAACTCCTGCAGTCATCAGAGTCCTCTGGGCAATAACAAACCAAGTGGAGGACAGATATATAGCCCAGATAAAGGAAATGCTAATGGACAGAGATGTGTTCACCCCAATACTCTTTACAAAGTATAGCTTTGAACAAAAACATACAGGGAAACTTACTTGCAGAAGATATTAATAACAATCACCAGCTGTTGTAAATTATGTTTTGTTCCCAATTATCAGCTCCCTCTTCTGTAAGAGAATCATACATCCTTTCTCTGCCAGGACTCTCTGAGGATGGAGTATAGGAGTCTCCCATTGATTTTCAGGATGGCCAATGGGATATGAGAGCATGCAACAGGCACCACATCAAAGCAAAAACATTAAATGTATTTCAGTGATTTATTTGGCCTCATGCTCTTGTCTTCTCAGATGATCCTACTGTCAATCTGGGTCCCAGAATGAGAAAGCCTGGTGCTCAAGGTGAGCTAAGCACAACTGAGTCATGACAGATAAAGACCAATAAACCAGAACATCCATGAGCTAGAGGTATTTGTTATTGTAAGTCACTGAGGTGTGGAGGTTGTTTGTTGCCACAGCAAAGGCTGACAAGTACATCAACATTAACTGAACACTTGTTCTGTGCTGGCGTTGTCCTGAGCAATTATATGTGTTCTCTCATTTAATCTTCACACTAATCTTGCAAGGTAGAGTTTCATCCAGTGTTCTCCATGGTAAACATCAGAAAATTACTCTGCCTGTGTACAAAGGGAAGTACAAAAGGAAGGCTTCTGCTTCCAGCCAAGATAGAAAAACACAGGCTGAATGTGCCCTCCCACCTGAAAGAACTAAAAAGTCAGTGAAATATATAAAACAATGTTGTTGTTTTTTTTAAACAATCGTTTTTAAGATGTTGTATAATGGGCAGTGAAGGACAGTAAGCTCTGAGATATGAGAGTTTGCAAAAAAAGGGGAAGACTGGCAGAGCATGGTATTCTCCTTGGTTTAGGAATATGGAGCTGAGAGCAAGGAGGCCAAGGCAACTAAAATTTGCAGGACAGAACACTGGAAAGGAGAAAGCTACACAGAGAGAGGACCATGGAGATTTGCAAAGGGTCGCCCTAGAAGATTCAGCTGAGCACAGATCAGGGCATGCACAAGAGGAAACTATCCAAGGCATGGAAAGTAACTACCAGTAAAACTAAAGGGAACAATCTCTGGAGCTCACCTAGGACTAGAAATAGCATCTCTCCCTACCAGCCAGAGTGGACATCAGGCAAAATAAGAAAAGGGTCTTGCTCCACAGTGGGAAAAAATTACCAGACATGCAAAAAAGCAGGTACATGCAACCCAATGTGAGGAGAAAAATCAATCCATTGAAACTAACCCAGAAATGACCCAGATAATAGAATTAGTGGACAAGGACATTTTATTTTATTTATTTTTTTATTTTTTAAAATTATTTATTTATTTTTGGTTGCATTGGGTCTTCGCTGCTGCGCGCAGGCTTTCTCTAGTTGCATTGAGTAGGGGCTACTCTTCATTGTGGTGCACGGTCTTCTCATCGCGGTGACTTCTCTTGTTGTGGAGCACAGGCTCTAGGCACGCGGGCTTCAGTAGTTGTGGCACGTGGGCTCAGTAGTTGTGGGTCATGGGTTCTAGAGCGCAAGCTCAGTAGTTGTGGTGCACGGGCTTAGTTGCTCCGTGGCATGTGGGATCTTCCCAGACCAGGGAATCGAACCAATATCCCCTGCATTGGCAGGCAGATTCTTAACCACTGCGCCACCAAGGAAGTCCCAAGGACATTTTAAAAAGTACTATGACTGTATCCCATACATTTGAGATACTATTTGAGATACCAAATCTGTTAAATAAAGACATGGGAGATACAGAAAAAAAAAGGCCCAAGTTGAATTTCTAGAAACAAACCTACAGTGTTTGAGATGAAATCCCACTGGGTGGGATTAATCACAGATTAGACATGGTAGAAGGAAGAGTTAGTGAAATTGAGGACATAAAAATATAGAAACTGTTGAAAATGAAACACACAGAGGAAACAGATGAAAAACATGAACAGAATAACAGCAAGCTGTGTGACAACTTCAGGCAGCCTGGGCATGTGGAGTAGGGGTCCTTGAAGGAAATGGAGGAGCAGAAAAATATTTGAAGAAATAATAGCACCCAAATTTCCCAATATGAAGAAAACTCTAAACCCACAGATCTAAAAAGCTTAAAGAAACTCAAACACAAGACACATAAAGAAAATGACACTGAGGCACATCATAATTGAATTGATTAAAACCACTCATAAAGAAAAAATGTTGAAAGTAGCTAGAGGAAAGGAGGAAACACATTACATACAGAGGAACAAAGAGGATGACAGCAAATTTTTTGTCAGAAACAATTTAAGCTAAAAGACCATGAAGCGACATCTTTAAAGCAATGAAAGAAAAACAGTCCATCAACCTAGAATTCTTTACGAAGAGGAAAAACTTTCAAAAGTGAGGGCCAACAAGGCTTCTTCAGATATACAAAAGCTTTAAGAACTCATTACCATCAGACCTGCTCTGTAAGACCCACATAGTTTAAAAGTAAAAGGATGGAAAAGATGCATTGTGCTAACACTAATTTTAAAAAGAAGTGAGAGCAGATATAGCAATATCAAACAAAACAGATTGCAGGCACAGTATTAGCAGGCACAAAGAGAGTCATTTCATAAAGGGATATAACAACCCAAAGGTATATGCACCTAAAACAAAGCTTCAAAACACATGAAACAAAAAGTGATAGAACTGCAAGAAGCAGATAGATCCGCAGGTATAACCATACATCCTTCTCTTAACGACTGACAGAACAGATAGATAGAAAATCAGTAGGAATAGAGAAGACTTGAATAACACAACCAACCTGACCTCATTGGTATTTCCAGAACACTCCACCCAACAACAGCAGAATACACGTTCTTTTCAAGTACACGCAAAACGTTTAGAAAGTTCAACTATATTCTGAGCCATGAAATGTTTCAGTAAATTTAAAACTATTTAAGTTATACAAAGAATGTTCTCTGACCACAATAGAAATAAATTAGAAATCAATACTGGAATGATGTCTGGAAAATCTTCAAATATTTGGAAACAAAATAACACAATTCTAAGTAAGCTACGCATCAAAAAGAAAAAAAAATACGTTACAAAGTATTTTGAACTGAATGTAAGTGAAAATGCTACGTTGCAAAATTTGTGAGATGTGGTACTTGGAAAACAATTTATGGCACTAAAGGCCTATATTAGCCAAGAAAAATGGTCTAAAATCAATGATCTCAGCTTCCACCTTAAGAAACTAGTGAAAGAGCAAATGGATGCCAAAAGTAAGCAGAAGAAAGGAAATAGAGCCAAAAAACAAACAAACAAAAACAAACAAAAAAATAGAGAAAATAAATGAAACCAAAAGCTGATTATTTGAGACCATCAGTAAAATTGATAAACTGCTAGCCAGACTGAACAGGCAAAAAAAGGAGAGAAAAGACCCAGGTTACCAGTATCAGAAACAAGAGAGGTGATGTCACTACAGATTTTTCATGTTATAAAAGGACGATAAGGAAAAATTATGAACAACTTAATGTCAATATATACAATAATTAGATGAAATGACAAATGTCTTGAAAGATATAAACTACTATAGTTCATTCAAAAAGAAACAGATAAACAGAATGGCTCTATATCTATTTTAAAGTAATTGAATTTCTATTTAAAACTCTCCCCATAAAGAAAACTCCAGGAATTTCCCTGGTGGTCCAGTGGTAGAGAATCCGCCTTCCAATGCCAGGGACAGGGGTTCAATCCCTGGTCAGGGAACTAAGATCCCACAGGCTGCGGGGCAACTAAGCCTGTGCACCACAACTACTGAGCCCATGCGCCTTGGAGCCCACGCACCACAACTAGAGAGAGAACCTGCACGCCACAGCTAGAGAGAAGCCCGGGCACCACAACAAAGACTCAACGCAGGCAAAAAAATAATAATAATAAAATAAAAAAGAAAAGGAAAACTCCAGGGCCAGATTACTTCACTGGTGAATTCTATGAAACATTTAAGGAGGAAATAATACAAATTCTATATAAACTCTTCTTTTTTCTTAGAAGAAAAAGGAACATTGTTAACTCATTCTTGAAAGCCAGCATTAGTTTGGTGCCAAAGCCAGGCAAAAGATATTACAAGAAAAGAAAAGCACAGACTGTATTCCTCATGAACATATATGCTAATGGGATCCAACAATGTATTAAAAGGATAATATACCGTGGCCAAGTGGGATTTATTCCAGGAATGCAAAGCTAGTTCCACATTCAAAACTCAATCACTGTAATTCACTGTATGACTAGATTTAAAAAGAAAGGAAATTGGGAAATCACAGAATGCCTGGGAAGGCTGGAGAGCAAGATCCAGAAAAAAAACAGGCAGGAGAAACAACAACAACAATAAAATCAACAACAAATGCAGGGCAGCAGAAATACAGCTGGAATCACACCCCAAACCCAGACTACCGAGCTGCCATTCTCAGCACTGATCACTGGACACGGGAGTGGGAACCACTGCTAATGGCATCCTTGGGATCTGGATGTTGCTGCTGCCAATGCCCCCATCAGAATGAATTCTCCACCATCTTTGCTTTTTTGGAATAGCTGATTCCAGCTTTGAAAACCCAGGAGGGAGGTTCTGATTGACCAAGCTGTCAGGAAGACTGGAAAAGGGAGGGCAACAGAAGGGGTTCTTAGTTGCCAACAATAGAATCCACTCCACCTACTTCATGCAGGTGGGACTTAGTAGAACAGATTAAATAGCTTATGGAATCATTCAGATTGCTGAAAATTAGGCTCTGGACCGAGCTTTCTGGAAAATACTTCTGTCTACACTGCAGAACAGGCCTGGTAAGGGAGTTTCTGCCACAACTGAGATGAGGAAGCTGCCACTCTTACCCTGATCCCAGAAAAGAGCTGCCTCTACTTCCCCAGGAGTACCAGCCAGAACTAACGCCGTAGTCCTAGAGAATTTCCTGAAGTAGCGAACTTCTGAATCTGACTGGTGTATTTGTCTGGTAGAATCCAGATCACACCCCCATCCAGGGAAAGGGAGGCTAGGACATGAAGGGGTTTTTGTTTTTATAAATTTATTTATTTATTTTTGGCTGCGTTGGGTCTTTGCTGCTGTGTGCGTGCTTTCTCTAGTTGTGGCGAGCGGGGGCTACTCTTCGTTGCGATGCATGGGCTCTAGGCGCACAGGCTTCAGTAGTTGTGGCACGTGGGCTCATTAGTTATGTCTTGCAGGCTCTAGAGCACAGGCTCAGTAGCTGTGGTGCACAGGCTTAGTTGCTTCGCGGCGTGTGGGATCTTCCCGGACCAGGGCTCGAACCCGTGTCCCCTGCATTGGCAGGAGGATTTCTAACCACTGCCCCACCAGGGAAGTCCCATGAAGGGGGTTTATTTGTTTGATTTTACCAAAAATAAAATGCAAAGAGGGTTTGCAAGAGATTTGAGAGCCATGACTGGCGCTGGGCTTTTTGTCCATCAGCAGGAAGTGACTCTGCTTCCTACCTGGATGCATGCGGAGGGGAGCTCCTCAGGCTTAGAAAGGTGGTTCAGCCACTCAGTGTCCCAATGTGACAAATGCCACTAGAGAAAGGTACATTTATTAGTTCACAGATTGGAAACTGAGCTTCCCAGACATTTGGTAACTTGTGCAAGATCACAATTTGAAGAACAAACATTGGCCAAGCCCTTATAGACATCACCTCCTCTAATCCCTACAACTCTATGTGGTAGATAGTATCTCTCCCATTTTATATGAGAGAAAAATGAGGATTATAGAAATCCATTAAAGGCTAAAAATTCTGTGGTGTGACCCTGCCGTGTTCTGCCCTCCATCCCGCCACCTCATCCCACTGTACCAAGGTGTTTTATGACCACAGAACTCCCCAGGACTCTGGGCGTAGGTGTGTGTGTGTGTATCCTTAATATCTTGTCCTGCATCAAGTTCAGTGTTCACTGGATGAATTTGGGGGTCTCTGTCACTGAGTCTCACCTGTCTTCTTTCTTACTACAGGCTAACTCGGGTGTATTCCAGAGTGCTCCTGGGGTGCTCAGACCTCAGGGCCCCAGTAGCTCTGCTCATCTAGGAAGTAAAGGGCAACAGGAAGGGGAATGGAATAACCTGGGATCTGCAGCTATGTTGGTATGCAAATCATTTGTATGCAAATGATTCTAAGGAAATAGCGTTGGGGATCCCTGGGTCAATCATTTTTGTGTCCTGTGAATGATGCAAATTATTTTTGGTGCCTTTAACCCTCCATGTTTCGTAGCTGGACTGAAACAGTTTAAAAAAAAAAAAAAAGACTTCATTCTTAGAGTAGTTTTAGGGACACAGCAAAACTGAGTGGAAGGTACAGAGAGTTCCCATACACCCACTGCTCTGACACATGCACAGCCTCCCCCATAATCAGCATCCCCCACCAGAGTGATACATTTGTTACAATTGATGAACCTGCACTGACACATCATTAGCACTCCAAGTCCATAGTTTGTCTTAGGGTCGCTCTTGGTGTACATGCTGTGGGTTTCGACAAATGTCTAATGACCTGTATCCACCATTATAGCATCACACAGAGTAGTTTCACTGCTCTAAAAATCTGCGTTGCACCTATTCATCCCTTCCTCCCTCCTAACCCTTCGCAACCAATGATCTTCTTACTGTCTCCATACTTTTTTGCCTTTTCCAGAGTGTCATATAGTTGGAATCATACTATAAGTAGCCTTTTTAGATTGGCTTCTTTCACTTAGTAAGAAACATACATTTAAGTTTCCTCCGTGTCTTTTCATGGCTTGAGAGTTCATTTCTTTTTAGTCCTGAATAATATTGTATGGATGTACACAGTTTATTTATCCATTCACCTACAAAGGACATCTTGGTTGCTTCCAAATTTGGGCAGTTATGAATAAAGCTGCTATAAACATCCATGTGCAGGTGTTTTTGTGTAAACATAGGTTTTCAACTCCTCTAGGAGTCTGCCAAACTGTCTTCCAAAGTGGCTGCACAATTTTGCATCCCCACCAGCGATGTATGAGAGTTCCTGTTGCTCCACATCCTCGTCAGTGTTTGATGCTGTCAGTATTCTGGATTTTGCCCATTCTAACAGGTGCGTAGTGGTATCTCGTTGTTTTGATTTGCATTTCCCTGATGACATTTGATGTGGAGGATCGAAACAGTTTTTAGCATATCTTTGGATAGGCTGGCCCATGCTAGACAGTGAATCAACAAGTCCACTCCTACAAATAGGCACAAGAAAACATTAGCACAGATGCAGTAGGGAACCTGTTCAAGAATGTCCATAGCAGCACTGTTCATAATAGCCCCAAACTAGAATCAACCCCAACACTCCTTGAAAGGACCATGGAAAAATAAATTGCTGGCAAAGACTCTTTCTTTTGACCAAACTTTAATGTTTCCTCTGCTCATCCAGGCCTGACCCTGGGCTTCCCTCTCTGTTCCCCTAGAATCCAATTTGAGCAGGAATCCTGCTAAGTCAGTTTAGCAAAACTCTCCCACCCTTCAGTGTCTGACCACCCTCTAACATCTGATCAAATCTCTCATCCCTCATGCTGGCCTGCCTTCAGCAAGGACCCTGATGAGTCAGTCTAGCAAGAACCCTCCTTACCCCTGTGTTTGCTCTTAGTAATTTTCCATCCCTTGACCCCCAACCTTGCTCCTTGGCTATAAATCCCCACTTGTCTTTGTTGTATTCAGAGTTGAACCTGATAGCTCTCCCCTGCACCTCCCCGCCCCGCCCCCATGGAAGAGTTTTCCTTACCATCTTTAACAAATGTCAGGAATAATTTTTTAACATTGTGTTTGTTCACCCAATAAGCTATTATAGCCATGAAAATGAATGAGCTACAGTTGCATGCATTAATATGGATGAATCTTGTTGACTCCAGAGAGCAAGTCCTAGAAAACTACATGCAGTATAACATCTTTTAATAAAGTTCAAAAAACAAGTAAAACTAAATAAAATAATGTTTAAGCATATATATTATATATATATGTGTGTGTGTATATATATACACACATGCAAACACACACACACACATACACACACAGTTGACCCTTGGGTTTGAACCACACAAGTCTACTTACACACGGATGGTTTTCAATAAATATGTCCTACGGTTCTACACAATCTGTGGTTGGTTGAATCCCTGGATGTAGAACCTCAGATACAGAGGGTCAGAGGGCCAACTCTAAAGTTATACAAGGATCTTAAACTGCATGGGGATTGGCACCCCTAATTCCTGGGGTTGTTCAAGGGTCAACTGTATAGATATTTGAAAAGAATAATCTAAGGAAATGATAAATCTTAACAATCAGGAGAGTGGTTTTATGTGATGGGGAGGCAAAAAGATGGGCTAGAAAAGGAGCACATGGGAGATGCAGGTGCCTTGGGTTGGATGGTCGACTCATAGGTATTTACTATATTATGAATAAATACGTAACTATATAAGGGCCATGCATAGGTTAATGATGACAGTGTGTCATGAACCAAGGACTATGATTAATCCAATTCTCAGCATTGATGACAGAAGGAAGGGAGGGAGGGAGGGAGGGAGGGAGGGGGTAATGGAGATAGATTTTCTTCCTCCCAACCTTTGTCTTTCCTTCCTTCTGCCCTGCCTTCAATCATTTATTCCATGACCTTTTATTGGCTGTCTACTGCGTACCTGGCCCTAGGCTGGGTGCCAGGGGCACTGAGGTGAAACAGACACAGTCGTGCCCTTAAGAGAGCCGCTGTCTGCTGTGGGTGTCTGAGAGTTCCCAAAGGGTTTGCGAAGTGCTGTGACAGAGGTAAGACAACAAGCTGCTGTTGGGCTCCCTAACCCACCTGGGGCTGCTGGGGAAGGCTGTAGAGCTTAGAGAAATTAGTGAGTTGGAAATAGAGGTGGGAGTGCAAAAGCTGTAAAGAAAAAAAAGACAGCTCAGCCCTGGAAGTGCTCACATCTTGTGGGAGGGGAGGATGGCAAGAAAAGAGGCAGCAGCAACAGTGGAATTGGGGCCCTGAGAGAGGGCACAGGCCAGAGGGCACACACAGGAGGGGGTACACCGAGACTAGGCTTTCAGGAAGGCTTCCTGGAGGAGAGGGCATGCATACAGGCAGAGAATTGGAGTTACCTGGGCAAAGTCTGTGCCAGGGGGAAAGGTCAGTGTGTGTGAAGGCTGATGTCAGGGAGGAAGCTTGGTTCCCTGGAGTTGCTCAGAGGTGGCCTGGCCCAGAGCGAGGGTGCAGGAAAGTGAGACTAGCATGCAGGAGCCAGATTCAGCTAAGAAGTGGGAAAACCACCCTGTGGGCCATCCTCTGAAGGGGGCGGCAGGGGTGACTTTCACTTTGAGAAGCCAGCTCTAGCTGTGGAGCAGAAGTAAGGAGGTGCTGCAGCAGTTGGGGATAGAGATGGTGGTGAGTGAGCTGTAGAGAGGACCAGAGAGGAGGGCCCCTTATGGGCAACCCCACACTGTAGGCTGGGCTCAAATGGGGTTTCCTCTGAGGGAGGGCAGAAGATGTGCCGACGGCACACACCACCCTTCTCCTCCCTGGCATGCATCTCCTCGGAGCAAGCCTCAAGCGCCAGAATTTCTCAGTACTGATGGTTTTTCCTCACTTTCTATTAAACTACAGTTGATACTTTTGGAAGACTGAGAAGGAGACCAAGATTGCTGAAACCTGGTAAGTAGATTCTAAGCTGCTTGGGAGAAGAGGCAAGCAAATGGTGGGGTTCACAGCTTTGCATTACAAACAGAGGTTCTGGACCCCTGACTGTAGCAGCCCCCAGTGGACCTCCTGCTCTAGGCATGACTTCGCCTTAGCCCAAGAACTCCAAGAATGCTGCAGGTCTTCACCTACTGCTCAGAAGTAGGAGAAAAAGACTTACTGAGCAGCTACTATGTACGTAACGTGCTACAACACATAATCATACTCAGGAAATCCTTCTGTCCCCATTTTACAATGAGAAAGCTAAGACCCAAAGAGTCTGAATTGAAATTAAACCCAAAGGCTGCCTGGCCATACCCATGAAAGATTGTGTTTTCTTTGGAGTGACACTGGCTAGTTCTTTGAGGGTTTATTTTTTGAATCAACCTTGGACAGTTAAGAACATCTTACATGAGTTATCTATTGCTGCACAAGAAATTACCCCCCAAATGAGCAGCTTAATACAATAAACATTTATTCTTTTACAGTTTCTGTGGTCAGGAATCTGGGCACAGTGTAGCTGAATGTCTCTGATTCAAGGTTTCTCATGAACTTGCAGTCAAGGTGTCAGACAATGGCTGCAGTCTCATATGAAGGCTCAGCTGGGACTGGGGGCTGAGATCTGCTCCTAAGTTCGCTCACTTAGAAGTTGAAGTGAGTTGTTGGCAGGCCTCTGTCCCCACCACATGGGCCTCTCCACAAGGCTGCTTCAGCATATAGCAGCTTGCTTCTCCCAGAGAGCTAATTCAAAAGCAAGTGAGAGAGACAGAGAGAGAGACAGAGAGAGAGAATGCTCGAAGTAGAAGCCACAGTCTTTTTATAACCTAATCTTGGATGGGTCATCCATCATTTCCACATTATTCTCTTGGTGAGAAGCAAGTCCATGAGGCCAGCCCACACCTAAGAGGAGGGGTCACACAAGGGTGTGAAACCAAGAGGCAGAGACTGCTGGAGACATCTTAGAGGCTGCTTACCTCAATGTGAAGAGTTTTAATAGCCAGGTTATTCTGGCTTCTCCCAAAATGACAAATTGCTTCACCTGGTATCCAGGGGCTGGAGTATTTTAGGGCCTGCAGGGACACTTGGGGTGCTCTTGTGGCCACTCCTTTGGGCCTAAGGCATATTTGGAAGGGTCAGTACGGTGAACCTACCTGGAGCCCCCAAGGGAGAGGGAAGTTAGTTTCTCAAATTGTGGCTATTTCTCCTTCCGCATCTTGTCCTTGAAGCTGTTGTCATGTTTCCAGCAAAGAGGGCAAGTGATGGGCATCCCCCTCCCCGACCCCGTCGGCCAGATTAGGTTCAGGTGGAGAAACCACTGAAAGTCTTCTTTCAATTCCCCTTTGCTTCTGTATCTTTTTCCCCCAGATTTTCTTTTCTTGTCCCCAACCTGTGTCCATAGCCCCCTCAGTAACTTGCAGAGTAGGTGCTCCAAGAGTTTCCTGATGGGGGTTAGGAAGGCCTGCTGTGGAGACCCCCAAAATACAGTAAGTGTGAATGTACGTCAGAACTGCCACTCGGGTCAGTTCAAATCACATTTACTCAATGTCTGTTCTGTGCTGGGTACAGGGAATCCAGAGATGTATAAAATGTATTCTTGCCCTTTGAGGGGGTTCACAGCCTTAGGAGGGAGACAGACATACAAACAGGCAATGACAAAACAATAGGATAAGTGCAACAAATTCTTGATCAATACACCCTTTGGCCATCCCACCACGGCTACCCTGGTTTATGAGGCATCATCTTTTGCTCGGACTATTTCAGTAGCTTCCAAGCTGATTTCCTCCATCCACCCACTCTGCTACTGAGAGATCTTTATAGAATGCAAATCTGACAAAATATTACCCTGGTTAAAGGCCTCAACTAATCTTGGGGGAACGGTCAAACTCTTTGGATGGCTCCCAAGACCCTAGCCACTGTCCATCCCTCCAGCTACATCTTACCTTATTGTTTACATTCCAGTCATACCATAGGCTCTGTGCTGTGATAGGAACCTAGCCAGGTGACCATCCCGTCCCTCTCCCTCCAGGAGCTAATTCCAGATTGCCCTTCCCAGTCTGGGAAAGGAGCCCCAGAGCCGCCATCAAAACATTTCTCGCACTAGGTTGGATTGCCTTTACTTGCCTGTGTCCCAGATGAATGGGCGCTCTGCATCGAGGCTCTTTGGTACCTGGCACAGAGAGGGCTGGGGTCAGACCAAATGACTGTGGAATGAACTGAGGTCAACTCTGGGAACGGAGACGAAGGCACCCAGACCAGTAACTTTCAATATCCCCAAGGAAGCACTGATGCTACAAGCACTCGCTTGGCCTCCGCTCTGGCCACGCCCTCTTCCTTATCTCTGCGCCTGCTGGCAAAGAGGCTGCCCACCTTCAGCGCTGGTAGCAGGCAGAGTAGAGAGACCCACCTACTTGCGCCTCGGGTGGGCGGGGAAGGCTCCGTGAAGCAGGTGCGGTATGAAATTGGACTTTAGAAGATGAGTTGGATCCTGATCTTAAAAAATAAAGTGTGGACACGTGTCTGAGGAAGAGGTTATTAAACCACGACCTTTCCCCGGCTGCTATTTCCCACATGCATTGGGTAAAGACAGCAAAGCTGCCGAGTGACTGTGTGTGTGTCCCTTCCAGCTCAGGGGTACCCACCCCGGCGCTCCCGGAGCTCTTGAATGAATAGGGAGGGGCGCGCATGAATGAGTGCGTGAGTGAGGGAGTGCGCGGGCTAGCGGGCTGGTGAATGGCGACCGCGCCGACTCGGCACGGGGACGCGGGCGCGGGCTCCACTTCCCTCTCCCGCCAGCTGGTGGCCTCGGGAAGGTGGCGGCGCCGGCAGCGGCCCGAGCTGGGACGGGCCGGGACGCGGGATGGTGGGGGAAGGGGCGTTCCCGGCGGCCGCGCCTTCCGCGGCTATTGGATTAGTGGCCTTCAGGGATGAGCTCAGCCGGATCGGCTTTCAGCTGCAGCCTCCGGGCCGGCCGGGAAGGCGGGGAGCGGGCGGCGGCGGAGGAAGAGGGGGAGGCGGCGGCGGCTGCAGCATCCAGAGCTGGCCGCGGCGGCCGACGCGCCCCGCGCACAAAGGCGCCCAGCCCCTGGGGAGGGCGATGAGCGCACCGTAGCCCGGTCCCGGGCCCCAGCTCCAACCACCAATGCGTGCGCCCAGGGCGCGGGGGAAGTCGCAGGGCGCGCCAGGGGCCGGAGGCCGAGGCGCGGCCCGTGCGCCCTGAGCTCAGGACTCGCCGCCCTCCGGGTCTGGCGCGGAGCTTAGAAACCGCTGGAGCGCGGGCCTTGGCGCGCCCCCGGGATCCGCGCAGAAAGGCGCTTCCCCACTCCCACCCAGCCTCCTGCGCCCTCCCGCCGCGCCGGAGCGCCAACTTCCCAAGAAAGCTCCAACTCCAGGCCACCCTGCTGGGCAGAGGGGGCGCTGCTCCTGGGCACGGGCCGTGAGGACGCGCCCCTGGCCCCAGGGAGCCAGCCGGCATCTTCGGGGTCGCTCGGGCGCCCCTGAGTGGGCGGCAGCGGCTGCAGACGCCTCCCCCGGCAGTCCAGGACCTGCCAGCGCTGGCGATTCCTCCAGGGCAGGCGCTTGCCCTCTCTTTTATGGTGAGTATTCTCCATCTTCTGGTGAGGGGCGCGCGGGAGCCGAGATCTGGCCGCGCGGACCTCGTGCGGGCCGGCACTCGCCACAGCCGGCGCTCCTGGCGTGGGTCCCGTCCAGGTCCCCGGGAATTCCTCTCTGCGGGCTGTGGCAGTCCGACCTGGTTGGTTTGCGCGCAGCCTTGGGGCGTTGAGGGCTGGCCCCTGGTGCCATAGGTTCGAAGCCCGCTGCTTTTCTGCGTAATGGAGACAGCACATAAAACTACCCCCTCCCCCCAGTCACCCTGCCTGGGTTTGGGTCCATGATCTGTCATTCACTGGCTGGGTGACCTTGGGCAAGGCGCCAAACCTCGATTTCCTCATCCATAGGATGGGGATGATAATGGTACCCTTTTAATAGGGCTATTGGTAAGATCTGTGGGGTGGTCCTCGTAATGTACGTGGACCTGTGCCTGGCACATAGGAAATACTCGATCAAATGTTAGCCAGCATTATTATTAGCTGTGTGAGCCCAAGCGTGTTATCCAACTTTCCAGAGCTGCAGCAGCTCTCTCGTGTATGTATTGGGGACAGTAATTTCCAGGGGTCTGTTCCTCTGGGTTGGTGGGGGGCGGGGGCGGTTCGGAGCGGTGGAAATCAAGCGCCCGGCACGCAGTGGGCGCTGGTGAAGTGGTGGCTGTTATCGTTTACTCTTGACGCTGGATAGTGAGGCTTGTCGCCCGGTCCGGTCGCTGCTTGGGGCCAGTTCCAGGCCTCGCTTGGAGACAAACTTGGCGATGCTTAGGAAGGGAGGGGGTCGCGTGCTGCGTGAGTCACGGGCAGGGGGTGGGGGTGGGGTCTGGGAAGGAGGGAGGAGGCCAGAGCTTGGAGCGCGGTAAATGTGTCCGCCCGGGTAGCGCAAGACGCGCCACGGGCTCAGAGCCAGGAGGGGACGCGAGCCCAGGACCTCTCCCTGGCGGGAGAAGCGGGGGGGAGTGGCTGCTCCCGCCTCCCGGATGGCGGAGCGTGGGCTGTTGCGGACTGGAAAGGAGAGGAGGGCACTTCTGGGCCGCCAGCGCTAGGAGGTGGGGAGCTCTCGGCTCTGGAGTAAGGCTTGAGTTCGAATTCCGCCTCCATCACCAGCCCGCGGTGTGACCTTGGGCAAGTACTCTCATCTCTCCCAGCTCAGTTTCCTCGTCTGCCCCATCCTCCTCCTGGGGGAGTTTGGGGGGTGAAGGTAGGAGTTCTCTCCTCTCTAGGAATCTGAGCCTCCCTCCTCCATGCACCTTCTGTCCCCCTGCAATCGATGAGCATAAATCAGGAAGGCGTGCCTGAGCCTCAGAAAAACGCTATTAAAAGGAGAATCCAGGAGCTGCCCCTCCCCCCTTCCAGGAGGTCATCGCACCGAGGAAAGAAGCATCAGTGCACTACGTCTCTCCCCTCTCCCGTCTCTCCCTCTGTTTTCCCACCTTCGTGCCTCTATCCTCCAACAAAATCCTGCAGCCTCTGTCACTGAGGCTGATGGGGGAATCCCTCCTCTTCTCCCACACCTTCATTTTTCAAAAAGGGCTACTGATTAATGGAGTTTGTAGAAAGACGGTGTCAGTAACATGAAATGAACGTGCTTGACACAAGGGCATAATCCTCTTGAGATACATACCCTCTGATTGATTCCATTTTTTAAACTTCCTTTAAAAGTACTAATAAAAGGAATTTAAGACACTTTTGGCAAACAGCAAACAAAATTCAACTTGCTGGCCATTCCACTCAAATATCTCTCCAGTCTGTATTTCTATTTTATTTCAGAGACTGATAAACTCAATTATATAAAAAGAAAATCTACAGGGACATCACCAGAAACAGTTAAAAGACATATGACAAACTGGGGAGAGAATCGTCACTCCTGTCACAAAGGGCTCATCTCTTTAATGCGTAAAAATGTTCTCAAGTCAAGAAGAAAAAGAGCAAAAACAGACAAAGACCATTAACAGTTCACATGCACAAAATAAAATTGAAATAACAAACATAAGACAAGCTGCTCTACCTCACTCAGTAAGAAAAATGTAAGTTAAAACTACAATAAGGTACAATTTTTCACATATCAGATTAGCAAATAATAATAATTTATCAGAAACATCTTTTAAAAATATAAAATAGATCAAATCCCTCCCAGTCTTAGAACGTCCTCGAGGTTGCCAGGGTGTAAAATCTAGGTGCCCCCAGGGCCCTCCGGGTCTGGTTACTGCTTCCTTCACCCCTTTCTCACTGTTTGCCTCTCTCATTACCCTCCACACCCTGGCCATTTTGGTTTTGCTCCAACACTCCAAGGACTTTTTCCCTTGGCTTTTTTAAGACTGGCTCCTTCTCCTCATTTAGACAGGCCTGTCCTTGGGAGGCTTCGCTTCTACCCCAGAAAGTGGCCAAGACCTGTGCCAGTGCAGAGTTCCCCATCCCTCTGGGAAAAGACCTAGTACCATTCACCATATGGGGGCTAATTGATTCTCCCCGAGTTGCCTGACCTGTTGTAACATAGCCAGGTTCTTGAAAGGCCCCTTCTCTATTGGGACAGGAATGAAGGGTCTCAGGCAGCCCAGCAGGTAGAACAGGCCACTCGGTGCAGAAGATCAGGGGGTGTGAAGGTACCTGGAGCAAAGCTACCAGAAGTCTCTGCCTGAGTCATTTAAAAAAATAAGTACATAAATACATGCACTTAACTTATGTGAACATAACCAAACATACTTGGCAAGAAAGATCAGCAACAAAAAAATTAAATAAAACAGCAACACATTTTATTTTGTTATTATTATTTTTTTTTGGCCGTGCCGCGTGGCATGCGGGATCTTAGTTCCCCAACCAGGGAACGAACCCATGCCCCCTGCAGTGGAAGTGCAGAGTCTTAACCACTGGACCATCAGGGAAGTCCCCATTTTAAATAAAATATTTTAAATAAAACGTGGTCCCTAAATAAGTCTCACTGGCTGTATCCGTTCCAAAGCTGGAGGGAAAACAGTTGTCTGTGCTGAACCCCTTGGGAAAGAGGATGGCAGACCCAAATTGGGTGTCATGAACCTTCTTCAGAAGAACTTTCCAGGGCAGTGTTGATTGCATGTGATTTTTTGCTACACATATTGAGTTAACCCCCATTTAAAATGTTATGAAAGAAAAATGAAAGAAAAGTTACGAAAGAAAAATGTTTGTTGTTAAAAATGTAAACTATACAAGAGGTGTGGAGTGGAAGTTTCTTCTTCAGTCTGAGAAGTGCTTTCTAATGCAGACAGAGGTAGCAGGTGCCGGTACGGTGCTGGTAGGAGATAGAGGCTGGCTGGGTGCTGGCCTCGCCAGCAAGAAATGTAGCACGGGGTGCAGAAGACAGCTGTGGATGCAGGACGAGGCCGAAGGGGGATGGAGGGACGCCACAGAGGGTGCCCGGCCCCGCATGCGGGTGGGAGGAGAACGAATGACTGTCAGCCAGGCGAGGGAAGGTGGGAAGGCCCCCTGGAGGCCAAGGTATGGGCAGGATGTGGTCTCTCAGGGTAGTCTGCTATGACTGGTCTGATGGGGGCCGTGCTGGGAGACTAGGCGTGCGAGAAGTAAGCAAGAACAGGTCTTAAGGACTCTTATATGCCAAGCTAAGGGGTGCGGCTTCTCCCTGGAGAAGCCACCTGGAGAGTTGAACAAAAGGTGTGTGTGTGCCTTGGTCAGATTTACCCTGTGGCAGCATGGAGGGTGGTTTGGGGGCCACAGACTGGAGTCAGGGAGCCCCACTGGGAGACCATTGTAGTAATCCAGGCAAGATCTGAATTGAGGGAGAGCTGAAAGCATTGAGGGAGACTGAGAGACAGGGGGATCCATGGCAGAAATGGGGATGAGAGAGGAACCTGGTTTGCCGGAGAGGGAAGAGGCTGCTTTCAGTCCTGGGCGTGTAGATTCTGAGGTGCCAGTGGCCCCCGAAACCCCACGTCTGATATCTAGAGTGGGTGGGCGTGTCCAAGGGGAAAGAGACCAGCTGGCTTTACAAGGTCGTTTGAAGGAGCCCCTCGTCTGGTGTGGCCAGAGGCCTTGGGATAGGTGGGTCTGGTGCTGAGGAGAGAAAGCGGGGCTGGAGGCTCAGTTTGCGAGGATCCACAGAGGGCTGGAAATGCCGGTCGTAAGAGAAGATGCATGCAGGGAGCGAGCAGCAGGTCCTGAAGGTGCGGCAGTGGGTGTGCCCCGTTTATGAGGCCAGCCAGCGGGACCTCAGAGCCGAGAGGTGGCAGGAGACTGCCCCGAGCGCTACACCTCCATGTGCTGGTGTGTGCAGAGGGGGAGGCCCAGAGCAGTTCCCAAGTACCCCACCTGGCTTTCAGTGCTGTGAAAAGTCACTTATGAGTGAGCCTGGAGCTCTGACTTCTCCAGAAACTAGTGGGGCTGAGTCCGCAGAGGCCTCTCACCTGTCAGCCGCATTCTGTGTGATGCGCAAGTCACACAGATTCCCACAGGTCACACAGATTCCAGGGGCCAGAGTGGCTCTCTGCTCCCTGGGGCTTCCTGCCTCTCCTCTCTCTCTCTCTGGGTCTCCCTGTCTCCCCACTTCCTCTCCATCCCCTCTTCCTCTCCAACAATGCCCACCCCGCCCCGCCCCCCGGTAATCTCAAAAATGCTCCCAGAGACAGCTGAAGCTTAACAGAGGGACCTTCAGAAATCCTAGCAGGTTCCTACTATGATCTCCTAGACCAAGCCTGAGTTTCCCTTTTCATTCAGGCATCCCGAGTTTTCAGACAACCAGTTATACTAAGTGGGCAAAGTTCGGCTCATGAGATAAATGATGGGCCAGACATGAAGATCATTGTGTTTTCTTCATAGAAGTTGATCCAAGAGGGTCCCGTCATGCAGCACCCACCCTGGCCCCTTTCTCCTAGCTCTGCTCCAGCCTGAGCCATGCTGGGTCTCACAGAGGCCAGCTGTCCTGCAGAACTACCCACGTGTGCTTGGGGCACAGGGCACAGGGGCAGCTGGAGCGATGACCAGACCCGCCAGGAATGCACATGGAAATAGGGCCTCTGACCTTCCTGCCTTGGAGGTGTGTCTCTTTCAAATGACTTGGCAGAGCACGCTGGCTTGGTCACCGCCCCGCACACCTCCTCCATCCCATCCCCTGGGTTCCTTGCTGGCTGACAGCCTGAGCTTCCACCCTGGGGGCTCCTGGCTCAGTCACGCGTGGGAAGATTCCCATGGAAACCCCACAAGAAGGAGAGGCACGGGGAAGCCTCATTGATTCACACTCCAGGAAGATGGGCGTGAGATGGTTCCACCTGGAGCTGGACAGATGGCTCTCCTGGGAAGAAAGGTCCTGCCCAGCCTAGTGTCGTACGAGCTCCATGCATGTGTACAGAGAGAAAAGTTAATGGACGCCTGTGAATAAAAGCTTGGAGGTTCTTTAGCTCATTCACCACTGACAGGTTCATTCTGAATCAGCATCTTTTAGTAGAATAGCCTCTCTACTTAATATTTGCACTAAGAAAATCTTAGAAACATCCCAGCCGAACCAGGTCCAAGCGGGTACCGTTGGCACCATTGCACAGAGGTGAAAATTGAGGGCTGAAAATGTAAATGAGTTGCCCGAGCTCAGGGAGCTCTGCTCTCCCAGTCATGCCTCGGTGGAGGTTCTTTCTAAAGCGGCAGGTTGCTTTTATTTCTTTGCTCGTGCTTGTGCATCCACCACTTTCTCTGAGCCAGGGCCCTGCAGAGTCCTGGGGACTCCGGTGAGGAGACCCAGCCCCTGCTCTTGCATTGTCCCCCGTCTGGTGGGAGGGAGGCAGCTGAGGAGACGTTAAGGCCCCTCGTGATAAGTCTGTGATGGAGACAGGTGCAGGGGCTCTGAGGGCACGGGATGGGGAGCTCCCCAGGGGCACTGATACCCGAGTAGAATGAATTCCCCAGGTGTGTGTATGTGGAGGGGTGTGCAAGGGAGGGGGAAGGGGTGAAGGCAGCAGAGGGTCAGGACACGCAGGTTAGTGGGGATGCTGTGAAGGGCTTCACAGAGGGAGATGGGCCAGGGAAGCATCAGGGAGCATTTGGGGAGGGTTAGGGCTAGGAGGTTGTACTTTATCCTGAAAGCTGTGGAGATCCTGTGAAGGATTTTAAGCAGGGAGCGTGATTAGATCAGCTTTGCGTTTTTACAAGTGGTGTCGTATATAGTTGAAACCAATATGCAGTGTATTATAGGAATTCAAGTGGTATCAAAGTGCACTGCTTTTTACAGTCCTTGTCATTATTCAGACCTGTCGCTGGGTCTGACCCCCTTTGGCGTGAGCTCTCCCAGAAGGGAAGTGATCGGGTCTTACACTTTTCTGTAGCCTCAGATCCCCAGGGAGGCACCGTTACTGCTGGTTAAATGAAGGAATGAAATCCGCCCCCAACCCCTACCCCAGCAAGTCCAAAGCCACAGGCCGCCTTGAGCGGAGGGCATTTAACCGAGTCATTATCAATCCTGCGGCAGTCCTGTCTCCTGGCAGACACCGTGCCTGGCTGAGTCCAGCAGACAAGACTTCGAGAATGGGATTTTGGGTCCTGGGCCTCTGAAGACTGAGTGTCACACCTTGCAAACCGTTGAGGCTCCTTAAGAAGTGCCACATCCACGCTTCGTGTCTCCTCATTTCCCCTGTCAGGTTGCAATACCCACCAGCGTCCTGGGAAGGGCAATTGGCAATCTGAGTTTTTGTTTTCTTGCTCAGCCATCACTGAAGCCCTGGGGCGGATCCTTCCGGATAATGTCATTAAGCATCCCCATCCAAGCATGGCCTAAGAAATTAAGTTTGGTTTGAGGAAATGTGATGGAGGCATTGTTCAGTATGCTCTCTGCTTGCTGGGTTGAGAGACAATGTTATTCCTACCAGGAAGTTAGACTCTGTGGTATCTCCTCTGTGCCTGGCCCAGCGCCACGAGCTGTGGTGGAGACAAGAGGAGAAAGGTGACCAGTACCCGCTCCCTCTGTCTGGAGAGAGAGGGCAGGGGCTGAGCCTGACTTGGCCACGGCTGCGTGTCCCTAGCTCTCAGCCTCACAGAGCCTGGCACGTGACAGCCATCCACCAAGTGTTTGTTGAAAGAATAAATGAGGCTGGGAGTAGGAAGGGTGCACAGCAGTATATAACAAGGGGCAGACTGGATACAGCCCAGGGTCAGCGGCTCAGAGGCAGTGACTGTGTTAGTGGAGAACTGGGACCCATGCTCTCATCTCCTGACTCCAGCCCCGGCCCTTTCCCTGCTGAATCCTCTAGAGAGAGCAGAACGTGAGAACTTACTGAAGCCCAGAATCTCCTCTTCACATCCATACATGTATTCTGCCCTGTCTTCCAAAGCACCATGCTTGTTTGTATTATATGTGCTAGGTGGGGTTGGGTGGGGGGTGGTGAAGAAGCCCAGGGGAGAGCTTCCTGTCCCCAGAGGAATGCCCCTCAAGGTAGAAAAATGCACATCAGTGGACCAGAAAGTCGTGGCTGGCTCAGGGGTGACAAAAGTGTGAGACAGGCACCTAGAGGCCCTGGGGGATCAGGGCGGGCTTCCTGGAGGAGGTGGGGCTCTCAGGCTGAATTGGGGAGGTGAGGAAGGAAGGACTGGGGGTCCCAACTGCCTGGACAAAGACATGAAGATTGACCTGTGACTCCGGTTTAGGGGTTGGGAATCTGCATTAGTAACTCCCTGTCTCCCAGCTCTGGCTTCTGATCCTGACCACTGCCTTTGACAGGTTCCATGGAGAGTAAAACCAAGTTGCTTAGCCTGTCTTTTATTCATTTGTTAGTTCAGTCACAGTTGCAGGAGACCGTAGGAGCTGGAACTTCTCTGGGGTGAGGACTGCAGAGGCAACGTCCCAGCTGGGTGCAGGCAGAGTAGATCTGGCTGGAAGCTGGGGACCCCATGAAAAAGTTATAGCCCCCTATTGTGAGCATTTACATTGATCTCCACCGTTTGGTTCTATGAACCACGCTGCCCTTTGCTTCTGTAGCTGAATCCTAGTGCACGCCCTGGTGTTTCTTTAGGATGCATTCAGGTGCTGAAATGGCAATGTCGGAGGACATACACAGTTTAAAGGAGCACTTAACATTTACTCGGTGCCTCCCAGGTGCCCTGTGCCATTTCAGACTTTACAGATATCTCCCCTGATCCTTGCAAAGACAGGCAAGCTTAGCACATAGTTAGAGCACTTTTCAGATGAGTCTCAGAGAGGGTAAGCCCTTGCCAGGGCCCAATGGACAGGAAGGGATTCAAACCCTGCCCTTCGTTATATTGTGCTGTCACTAATTTTTCTTAGTGGATGGCCATTAGTGGACATGAGCACTCCACTCTGGGTCCTGTCTTGGGGGGAGTAGCAAAGGGCTGCTGTGTGTCCACTCCACCATCGCCAGGGTGGGCAGCTTTTGAGGCCCCCGCCTGCCACTGATGGGGCAGAGGCCGGGAGGCCAGAAGGGAAAGCACCATGCCCTCCACGACCCAGCAGGGTCTCCTCTGGGGCTGCTGCTTGGCCGCTGCTTTCAAATATGTTACAGTTGTCTTTCAACAGCTCCAAAGTTGGCATGGTGTGCACAAGGATAAAGCAATTTCCCTAAGAAATGTCCCGTGTGGGCCACAGAACTGCTTGCAGTCGGCACCGTGAGAGGCCCTGTTCTGTTTTTTGATTAGATCTTGTTGTTTTGTTTTGAAGTCTATTAATTTATTGAGTAAAAAAATCATTGTCAGACATATTAAATTCAGTTTGGTTCAAATTTGGCTGATGTCCATTTGCAGCAGAGATGAATGGAGGAGAAGAGAAGACACAGTGATGCTGGTAAGGGGACACTGAAACAAAACCATCTTCTGTTAATTATAAAAGCGGGCATCACACGGCCAGCGTGAGTCAGTTAGCTAACGAGCAGGGATAAAACCAGAGTAAGCGAGAACTTTCAAGGAAAGAGAGGCCAGAGCTTTCAGAGGACAAGATGCAGCAGGGGCTCGCTGGAGAGCAGTGTTGGGTGCAGAGCTGCCGGCTCACTTAGGGAACACGGTGATCACATCGTAGCCCTCGGGTGGAGTGACCCGCAGAGCTGCCGGCTCACTTGGGGAACACGGTGATCACATCGTAGCCCTCGGGTGGAGTGACCCGCAGAGCTGCCGGCTCACTTGGGGAACACGGTGATCACATCGTAGCCCTCGGGTGGAGTGACCCGCAGAGCTGCCGGCTCACTTGGGGAACACGGTGATCACATCGTAGCCCTCGGGTGGAGTGACCCGCAGAGCTGCCGGCTCACTTGGGGAACACGGTGATCACATCGTAGCCCTCGGGTGGAGTGACCCGCAGAGCTGCCGGCTCACTTGGGGAACACGGTGATCACATCGGAGCCCTCGGGTGGAGTGACCCGCAGAGCTGCCGGCTCACTTGGGGAACACGGTGATCACATCGTAGCCCTCGGGTGGAGTGACCCGCAGAGCTGCCGGCTCACTTGGGGAACACGGTGATCACATCGTAGCCCTCGGGTGGAGTGACCCGCAGAGCTGCCGGCTCACTTGGGGAACACGGTGATCACATCGTAGCCCTCGGGTGGAGTGACCCGCAGAGCTGCCGGCTCACTTGGGGAACACGGTGATCACATCGGAGCCCTCGGGTGGAGTGACCCGCAGAGCTGCCGGCTCACTTGGGGAACACGGTGATCACATCGGAGCCCTCGGGTGGAGTGACCCGCAGAGCTGCCGGCTCACTTGGGGAACACGGTGATCACATCGTAGCCCTCGGGTGGAGTGACCCGCAGAGCTGCCGGCTCACTTGGGGAACACGGTGATCACATCGGAGCCCTCGGGTGGAGTGACCCGCAGAGCTGCCGGCTCACTTGGGGAACACGGTGATCACATCGTAGCCCTCGGGTGGAGTGACCCGCTCCTGGGCGTGCTTTTCACAGTAGATCTGATCCTCCACAAAGAAATGGCCCTTCTGTTTCAGGTTGTTGCCACACTCGGTGCACACATAACACTCAGGGTGGCGGTGACGGTCCCGCCGCTTCACAAACATGCCGACAATGCCGGTGCCACATTTGTCACACATGGGCAGCTTCTGGGCATTTCCAATCTATGCAGCCACTTTGGTGACTGGAGCCTTAACTCTTCTGAATCCTGAGGGCTTGTTGGGATCCCCTTTCTCCTCAGACTCCAGGATTTCCTGCAAAACCAGGAATGAAGTGGACTGTTTCGGAGGCTCATTTAACTCTTGTTTCTCCTGAGGCATCTTGTAAACGTCAGATTTTTATCAATGACGAGTCCGCTTGGAAGCTGAGAATGGTCTAATGCTCTGCCATTCGTCTCCTGCCCACTGGCTGCCGTCTTTGACTCCAAGGCACTGTTGAAGTTGGATGTTTTCAGAGGAGTAGAGGCCAGCTGGGCTGTTGTACTGGTTTGTGATGACCCTGGGGCAGAAGTGGAGGCAGGTGAGGCGGTAAGAGGCAGGGCGCTCTGGTTGTGGGCGCTTCCTCTGTGTAGGACCTCTTGTGGTTCAGAGGCTAAATTCATCTTGTATGGATGATGTTTCCCTTCCTCTGTCACCAGAGGAGACCAGATTTTCTGTTCAGATCTGGTTACTGTGAGAGTCATGTTGTCTGTGCAGCCCTTGATTTTGTCCTGAGCTTCCAGGTGCGTCATGTTGCTGGTATTTTCCCCATCGATGGCTGTGATTACCTCTCCAACACATAAATTAGCTATAGCAGCCTTGCTTCCGGGAGTGACCCGGGAGATGGTGAGAGGCTGCTCGAAGTCCTTGCCCACCACAAGGCAGAAGCCCCACGGTCCCGGGCCCTGGAGGACTATTTGCTGGGTGGTCATGGCGCGGTGACGGCGGGTGGCGACTCCAGGGGACAGACGGGGCAGGACGCGGAGTGGCGCGTTGGGCTCCCCGGCAGCTGTGCTGATTAGATCTTTTATTTTTCTATTTTATTATGCTTAATTTGTATATTTTCACTCTTTTGCATTTACTAACATAAGTACACCAGCCATGACTTCCTCTGAGCTCTACTTTAATGGGATCCCACAGGTTCCAATATATGGAATGTTTTTTGATATTCTTATTTTCTAGATACTCTACAATTTCTATATAGGTCTCTTTTTTGATCCGAGTTGTTTAAAAGAGAGTTTTCAAAAACGTCCAAGTGATAGGATTTTGTGATCCATAATTTTGTGATTAATTTCTAGTTTTTCTTCTGTGTTACCAGGTTCTGTATTATGTCTGCTGTTTTGGTGAGGTTTTATTTGTGGCCTAATATATGGGCAATTTTTAGAAATACATATACATCAATTAAATGTCATTACTTATGCAATTTTGGTTTTTCTATGTCTTTACTTAATTTGGTCCATTGATCTGTCATGAGCTGAAAGAGGTGAATTAAAATCATCTGCCTCTACTGTGTATCTGTCTGACCTTTCTTGTATTTCCTGTAGCTTTTGCTTTGAATTTTGGTGCTGTTATTTGGTGTGTTCGATCTTCAATTGTGGATTATGTTCTTTATTGTTATAAAGTGTTCTTTGTCTCACTTAATATCGTTTGCCCTGAATTCACCCTTACTTGCCTCATATTAAGTTATTGTACCTGCTTAGTTTGATGTAGCCCTTACTTGATATATATTTACCTTTCCTATTTTTTCAACATTGTTGAATTACTTTGCTTTGGGGATATCTCTTAAATATGCCATATGGTGGGAGTTTTGTCTTGTTCCCCAACCTTACAATCTTTTCTTTTTAATAGTTCACTATGGCCATTCATTAACATAGCTAGTATTTTGGTCATAGTTTTACCATCATACTTTATGTCTCTGTGTTTTTGTTTCTATTGCTTCTATTTTTTTTAATTTTTGAATTTTATTTTATCTATTTTTTTATACAACAGGTTCTTATTAGTCATCAATTTTATACACATCAGTGTATACATGTCAATCTCAATTGCCCAATTCATCACACCACCATCCCCACCCCTCCGCGGCTTTCCCCCCTTGGTGTCCATACGTTTGTTCTCTACATCTGTGCCTCAACGTCTGCCCTGCAAACCGGTTCATCTGTACCATTTTTCTAGGTTCCACGTACATGCGTTAATATACGATATTTGTTTTTCTCTTTCTGACTTACTTCACTCTGTATGACAGTCTCTAGATCCATCCACATCTCAACAAATGACCCAATTTCGTTCCTTTTTATGGCTGAATAATATTCCATTGTATATATGTACCACATCTTCTTTATCCATTTGTCTGTCGATGGGCATTTAGGTTGCTTCCATGACCTGGCTATTGTAAATAGAGCTGCGATGAACATTGGGATGCATGTTTCTTTTTGAATTATGGTTTTCTCTGGGTATACGCCCAGTAGTGGGATTGCTGGATCATATGGTAATTCTATTTTTAGTTTTTAAAGGAACCTCCATACTGTTCTCCATAGTGGCTGTATCCATTTACATTCCCACCAACAGTGCAAGAGGGTTCCCTTTTCTCCACACCCTCTCCAGCATTTGTTGTTTGTAGATTTTCTGATGATGGACATTCTGACCGGTGTGAGGTGATACCTCATTGTAGTTTTGATTTGCATTTCTCTAATAATTAGTGATGTTAAGCAGCTTTTCATGTGCTTCTTGGCCATCTGTATGTCTTCTTTGGAGAAATGTCTATTTAGGTCTTCTGCCCATTTTTGGATTGGGGTGTTTGTTTCTTTAATATTGAGCTGCATGAGCTGTTTATATATTTTGGAGATTAATCCTTTGTCCGTTGACTTGTTTGCAAATATTTTCTCCCATTCTGAGGGTTGTCTTTTCATCTTGTTTATGGTCTCCTTTGCTATGCAAAAGCTTTGAAGTTTCATTAGGTCCCATTTGTTTATTTTTGTTTTTATTTCCATTACTCTAGGAGGTGGATCAAAAAAGATCTTGCTGTGATTTATGTCAAAGAGGGTTCTTCCTATGTTTTCCTCTAAGAGTTTTATAGTGTCCGGTCTTAAATTGAGGTCTTGAATCCATTTTGATTTTATTTTTGTGTATGGTGTTAGGCTGTGTTCTAATTTCATTCTTTTACAGATAGCTGTCCAGTTTTCCCAGCACCACTTATTGAAGAGACTGTCTTTTCTCCATTGTATATCCTTGCCTCCTTTGTCATAGATTAGTTGACCATAGGTGCTTGGGTATATCTCTGGGCTTTCTATCTTGTTCCATTGATCTATGTTTCTGTTTTTGTGCCAGTACCATATTGTCTTGATTACTGTAGCTTTGTAGTGTAGTCTGAAATCAGGGAGTCTGATTCCTCCCACTCTGTTTTTTTCCCTCAGAACTGCTTTGGCTATTCGGGATCTTTTGTGTCTCCATACAAATTTTAAGATTTTTTGTTCTAGTTCTGTAAAAAATGCCATTGGTAATTTGATAGGGATTGCACTGAATCTGTAGATTGCTTTGGGTAGTATAGTCATTTTCACAATATTGATTCTTCCAATCCAAGAACATGGTATATCTCTCCATCTGTTGGTATCATCTTTAATTTCTTTCGTCAGTGTCTTATAGTTTTCTGCATACAGGTCTTTTGTCTCCCTAGGTAGGTTTATTCCTAGGTATTTTATTCTTTTTGTTGCAATGGTAAATGGGAGTGTTTCCTTAATATCTCTTTCAGATTTTTCATCATTAGTGTATAGGAATGCAAGAGATTTCTGTGCATTAATTTTGTATCCTGCAACTTTACCAAATTCATTGATTAGCTCTAGTAGTTTTCTGATGGCATTTTTAGGATTCTCTATGTATAGTATCATGTCATCTGCAAACAGTGACAGTTTTACTTCTTCTTTTCCAATTTGTATTCCTTTTATTTCTTTTTCTTCTCTGATTGCTGTGGCTAGGACTTCTAAAACTATGTTGAATAATAGTGGTGAGAGTGGACATCCTTGTCTTGTTCCTGATCTCAGAGGAAATGCTTTCCGTTTTTCACCATTGAGAATGATGTTTGCTGTGGGTTTGTCGTATATTGCCTTTATTATGTTGAGGTAGGTTCCCTCTATGCCCACTTTCAGGAGAGTTTTTATCATAAATGGTGTTGAATTTTGTCCAAAGCTTTTTCTGCATCTATTGAGATGATCATATGGTTTGTATTCTTCAATTTGTTAATATGATGTATCACATTGATTGATTTGCATATAGTGAAGAATCCTTGCATCCCTGGGTAAATCCCACTTGATCATGGTGTATGATCCTTTTAATGTCTTGTTGCACTCTGTTTGCTAGTGTTTTGTTGAGGATTTTTGCATCTATATTCATCAGTGATATTGGTCTGTAATTTTCTTTTTTTGTACTATCTTTGTCTGGTTTTGGTATCAGGGTGATGGTGGCATCATAGAATGAGTTTGGGAGTGTTCCTTCCTCTGCAATATTTTGGAAGAGTTTGAGAAAGATGGGTGTTAGCTCTTCTCTAAATGTTTGATAGAATTCACCTGTGAAGCCATCTGGTCCTGGACTTTTGTTTGTTGGAAGATTTTTAATCACAGTTTCAATTTCATTACTTGTGATTGGTCTGTTCATATTTTCTGTGTCTTCCTGGTTCAGTCTTGGAAGTTTATACCTTTCTAAGAATTTGTCCATTTCTTCCAGGTTGTCCATTTTATTGTCATAGAGTTGCTTGTAGTAGTCTCTTACGATGCTTTGTATTTCTGCGGTGTCTGTTGTAACTTCTCCTTTTTCATTTCTAATTTTATTGATTTGAATCCTCTCGCCCTTTTTCTTGATGAGCATGGCTAATGGTTTATCAATTTTGTTTATCTTCTCAAAGAACCAGGTTTTAGTTTTATTGATCTTTGCTACTGTTTTCTTTCTTTCTTTTTCATTTATTTCTGCTCTGATCTTTATGATTTCTTTCCTTCTGCTAACTTTGGGTTTTGTTTGTTCTTCCTTCTCTAGTTCCTTTAGGTGTAAGGTTAGATTGTTTACTTGAGTTTTCCTTGTTTCTGGAGGTAGGCTTGTATAGCTATAAACTTCCCACTTAGAACTGCTTTTGCTGCATCCCATAGGTTTTGGATCATTGTGTTTTCATTGTCATTTGTCTCTAGGTATTTTTTGATTTCCTCTTTGATTTCTTCAGTGATCTCTTGGTTATTTAGTAACGTATTGTTTAGCCTCCATGTGTTTGTGTTTTTTACGTTTTTTTCCCTGTAATTCATTTCTAATCTCATAATATTGTGGTCCAAAAAGATGCTTGATATCATTTCAATTTTCTTAAATTTACTGAGGCTTGATTTGTGACCCAAGATGTGATCTATCCTGGAGAACGTTCCGTGCGCACTTGAGAAGAAAGTGTAATCTGCTGTTTTTGGATGGACTGTCCTATAAATATCAATGAAATCTATCTGGTCTATTGTGTCATTTAAAGCTTCTGTTTCCTTATTTATTTTCATTTTGGATGATCTGTCCATTGGTGTAAGTGAGGTGTTAAAGTCCCCCACTATTATTGTGTTACTGTCGATTTCCTCTTTTATAGCTGTTAGCAGTCACCTTATGTATTGAGGTGCTCCTATGTTGGGTGCATGTATATTTATAATTGTTATATCCTCTTCTTGAATTGATCCCTTGATCATTATGTAGTGTCCTTCTTTGTCTCTTGTAACATTCTTTATTTTAAAGTCTATTTTATCTGATATGAGTATTGCTACTACAGCTTTCTTTCTTTCTTTTTTTTTTAAACATCTTTATTGGAGTATAATTGCTTTACAATGGTGTGTTAGTTTCTGCTTTATAACAAAGTGAATCAGTTATACATATACATATGTTCCCATATCTCTTCCCTCTTGCATCTCCCTCCCTCCCGCCCTCCCTATCCCACACCTCTGGGTGGTCACAAAGCACAGAGCTGATCTCTGTGTGCTATGCGGTTGCTTCCCACTAGCTATCTATTTTACGTTTGGTAGTGTATATATGTCCATGCCACTCTCTCTTTGTCACATCTTACCCTTCCCCCTCCCCATATCCTCAAGTCCATTCTCTAGTAGTTCTGTGTCTTTATTTCCGTCTTGCCACTAGGTTCTTCATGACCTTTTTTTTTTTCTCCCTTAGATTCCATATATATATATGTTAGCATACTGTATTTGTTTTTCTCTTTCTAACTTACTTCACTCTGTATGACGGACTCTTAACTCCATCCACCTCACTACAAATAACTCCATTTCGTTTCTTTTTATGGCTGAATAATATTCCATTGTATATATGTGCCACATCTTCTTTATCCATTCATCCGATGATGGACATTTAGGTTGCTTCCATGTCCTGGCTATTGTAAATAGAGCTGCAATGAACATTTTGGTACATGACTCTTTTTGAATTATGGTTATGGTTTTCTCAGGGTATATGCCCAGTAGTGGGATTGCTGGGTCGTATGGTAGTTCTATTTTTAGTTTTTTAAGGAACCTCCATACTGTTCTCCATAGTGGCTGTATCAATTTACATTCCCACCAACAGTGCAAGAGTGTTCCCTTTTCTCCACACCCTCTCCAGCATTTATTGTTTCGAGATTTTTTGATGATGGCCATTCTGACCGGTGTGAGATGATATCTTATTGTAGTTTTAATTTGCATTTCTCTAATGATTAATGATGTTGAGCATTCTTTCATGTGTCTGTTGGCAATCTGTATATCTTCTTTGGAGAAATGTCTGTTTAGGTCTTCTGCCCATTTTTGGATTGGGTTGTTTTTTTTTTGTTATTGAGCTGCATGAGTTGCTTGTAAATCTTGGAGATTAATCCTTTGTCAGTTGCTTCATTGGCAAATATTTTCTCCCATTCTGAGGGTTGTCTTTTGGTCTTGTTTATGGTTTCCTTTGCTGTGCAAAAGCTTTTAAGTTTCATTAGGTCCCATTTGTTTATTTTTGTTTTTATTTCCATTTCTCTAGGAGGTGGATCAAAAAGGATCTTGCTGTGATTTATGTCATAGAGTGTTCTATCTATGTTTTCCTCTAAGAGTTTGATAGTGTCTGGCCTTACATTTAGGTCTTTAATCCATTTTGAGTTTATTTTTGTGTATGGTGTTAGGGAGTGTTCTAATTTCATACTTTTACATGTACCTGTCCAGTTTTCCCAGCACCACTTATGGAAGAGGCTGTCTTTTCTCCATTGTATATCCTTGCCTCCTTTATCAAAGATAAGGTGACCATATGTGCGTGGGTTTATCTCTGGGCTTTCTATCCTGTTCCATTGATCTACGTTTCTGTTTTTGTGCCAGTACCAAACTGTCTTGATTACTGTAGCTTTGTAGTATAGTCTGAAGTCAGGGAGCCTGAGTCCTCCAGCTCCATTTTTCGTTCTCAAGATTGCTTTGGCTATTCGGGGTCTTTTGTGTTTCCATACAAATTGTGAAATTTTTTGTTCAAGTTCTCTGAAAAATGCCAGTGGTAGTTTGATAGGGATTGCTTGAATCTATAGATTGCTTTGGATAGTAGAGTCATTTTCACGATGTTGATTCTTCCAATCCTAGAACTTGGTATATCTCTCCATCTATTTGTATCATCTTTAGTTTCTTTCATCAGTGTCTTATAATTTTTTGCATACAGGTCTTTTGTCTCCGTAGGTACGTTTATTCCTAGATATTTTATTCTTTTTGTTGCAATGGTAAACGGGAGTGTTTTCTTAATTTCACTTTCAGATTTTTCATCATTAGTGTATAGAAATGCAAGAGATTTCTGTGCATTAATTTTGTATCCTGCTACTTTACCAAATTCATTGATTAGCTCTAGTAGTTTTCTGGTAGCATCTTTAGGATTCTCTATGTATAGTATCATGTCATCTGCAAACAGTGACAGCTTTACTTCTTCTTTTCCAATTTGTATTCCTTTTATTTCTTTTTCTTCTCTGATTGCTGTGGCTAACACTTCCAAAACTATGTTGAATAATAGTGGTGAGAGTGGGCAACCTTGTCTTGTTCCTGATCTTAGTGGAAATGGTTTCAGTTTTTCACCATTGAGGACAATGTTGGCTGTGGGTTTGTCATATATGGCCTTTATTATGTTGAGGAAAGTTCCCTCTATGCCTCCTTTCTGCAGGGCTTTTATCATAAATCGGTGTTGAATTTTGTCAAAAGCTTTCTCTCATCTATTGAGATGATCATATGGTTTTTCTCCTTCAATTTGTGAATATGGTGTATCATGTTGATTGATTTGCGTATATTGAAGAATCCTTGCATTCCTGGAATAAACCCCACTTGATCATGGTGTATGATCCTTTTAATGTGCTGTTGGATTCTGTTTGCTAGTATTTTGTTGAGGACTTTTGCATCTATGTTCATCAGTGATATTGGCCTGTAGTTTTCTTTCTTTGTGACATCTTTGTCTGGTTTTGGTATCAGGGTGATGGTGGCCTTGTAGAATGAGTTGGGGAGTGTTCCTCCCTCTGCAATATTTTGGAAGAGTTTGAGAAGGATAGGTGTTAGGTCTTCTCTAAATGTTTGATAGAATTCACCTGTGAAGCCATCAGGTCCTGGGCTTTTGTTTGTTGGAAGATTTTTAATCACAGTTTCAATTTCAGTGCTTGTGATTGGTCTGTTCATATTTTCTATTTCTTCCTGGTTCAGTCTCGGCAGTTTGTGCATTTCTAAGAATTTGTCCATTTCTTCCAGGTTGTCCATTTTATTGGCATAGAGTTGCTTGTAGTAATCTTTCATGATCGTTTGTATTTCTGCAGTGTCAGTTGTTACTTCTCCTTTTTCATTTCTAATTCTATTGATTTGAGTCTTCTCCCTTTTTTTCTTGATGAGTCTGGCTATTGTTTTATCAATTTTGTTTATCTTCTCAAAGAACCAGCTTTCAGTTTTATTGATCTTTGCTATTGTGTCCTTCATTTCTTTTTCACTTATTTCTGATCTGATCTTTATGATTTCTTTCCTTCTGCTATCTTTGGGGTTTTTTTGTTCTTCTTTCTCTAATTGCTTTAGGTGCAAGGTTAGGTTGTTTATTCGAGATGTTTCCTGTTTCTTGAGGTAGGCTTGTATTGCTATAAACTTCCCTCTTAGAACTGCTTTTCCTGCATCCTATAGGTTTTGGGTCGTCGTGTCTCCATTGTCATTTGTTTCTAGGTATTTTTTGATTTCCCCTTTGATTTCTTCAGTGATCATTTCGTTATTAAGTAGTGTATTGTGTAGCCTCCATGTGTTTATATTTTTTACAGATCTTTTCCTGTAATTGATATCTAGTCTCATAGCGTTGTGGTCAGAAAAGATACTTGATACGATTTCAATTTTCTTAAATTTACCAAGGCTTGATTTGTGACCCAAGATATGATCTATCCTGGAGAATGTTCCATGAGCACTTGAGAAAAATGTGTAGTCTGTTGTTTTAGGATGGAATGTCCTATAAATATCAATTAAGTCCATCTTGTTTAATGTATCATTTAAAGCTTGTGTTTCCTTATTTATTTTCTGTTTGAATGATCTGTCCATTGGTGAAAGTGGGGTGTTAAAGTCCCCTACTATGATTGTGTTGCTGTCGATTTCCCCTCTTATGGCTGTTAGTATTTGCCTTATGTATTGAGGTGCTCCTATATTGGGTGCATAAATATTTACAATTGTTATATCTTCTTCTTGGATCGATCCCTTGATCATTATGTAGTGTCCTTCTTTGTCTCTTGTAATAGTCTTTATTTTAAAGTCTATTTTGTCTGATATGAGAATTGCTACTCCAGCTTTCTTTTGATGTCCTTTTGCATGGATTATCTTTTTCCATCCCCTCACTTTCAGTCTGTATATGTCCCTAGGTCTGAAGTGGGTCTCATATATATGGGGCTTGTTTTTGTATCCATTCAGCAAGCCTGTGTCTTTTGTTTGGAGCATTTAATCCATTCACGTTTAAAGTAATTATCGATATATATGTTCCTATGACTATTTTCTTAATTGTTTTGGGTTTGCTTTTGTAGGTCCTTTTCTTCTCTTGTGTTTCCCACTTAGAGAAGTTCCTTTAGCATTTGTTGTAGAGCTGGTTTGGTGATGCTGAATTCTCTTAGCTTTCGCTTGTCTGTAAAGCTTTTGATTTCTCCATCGAATCTGAATGAGATCCTTGCTGGGTAGAGTAATCTTGGTTGTAGGTTCTTCCCTGTCATCACTTTAAGTATATCATGCCACTCCCTTCTGGCTTGTAGAGTTTCTGCTGAGAAATCAGCTGTTAACCTTATGGGTGTTCCTTTGTATGTTATTTCTCGTTTTTCCCTTGCTCCTTTCAATAATTTTTCTTTGTCTTTAATTTTTGCCAATTTGATTACTATGTGTCTCGGCATGTTTCTCCTTGGGTTTATCCTGTATGGGACTCGCTGCGCTTCCTGGACTTGGGTGGATATTTCCTTTCCCATGTTAGGGAAGTTTTCGACTATAATCTCTTCAAATATTTTCTCTGGTCCGTTCTCTCTCTCTTCTCCTTCTGGGACCCCTATAATGGGAATGTTGTTGCGTTTAATGTTTTCCCAGAGGTCTCTTAGGCTGTCTTCATTTCTTTTCATTCTTTTTTCTTTATTCTGTTCCACAGCCGTGAATTCCACCATTCTGTCTTCCAGGTCACTTATCAGTTCTTCTGCCTCAGTTCTGCTATTGATTCCTTCTAGTGTAGTTTTCATTTCAGTTATTGTATTGTTCATCTCTGTTTGTTCTTTAATTCTTCCAGGTCTTTGTTAAACATTTCTTGCATCTTCTTGATCTTTGCGTCCATTCTTTTTCCGAGGTCCTGGATCATCTTCACTATCATTATTCTGAATTCTTTTCCTGGAAGGTTGCCTATCTCCACTTCATTTAGTTGTTTTTCTGGGGTTTTATCTTATTGCTTCATCTGGTACATAGCCCTCTGCCTTTTCATCTTGTCTCTCTTTCTGTGAATGTGGTTTTTGTTCCACAGGCTGCAGGATTGTATTTCTTTTTGCTTCTGCTGTCTGCCCTCTGGTGGATGAGGCTAAGGGGCTAAGAGGCTAAGAGGCTTGCGTAAGTTTCCTGATGGGAGGGACTGGTGGTGGGTAGAGCTGACTGTTGCTCTGGTGGGCAGAGCTCAGTAAAACTTTAATCCACTTGACTGCTGATGGGTGGGGCTGGGTTCCCTCCCTGTTGGCTGTTTGGCCTGAGGCAATCCAACACTGGAGCCTACCTGGGCTCTTTGGTGGGGCTAATGGTGGACTCTGGGAGGGCTTACGCCAAGGAGTACTCCCCAGAACTTCTGCTGCCAGTGTCCTTGTCCCCACGGTGAGCCACAGCCACCCCCCGCCTCTGCAGTAGACCCTCCAACACTAGCAGGTAGGTCTGGTTCAGTCTCCCCTGGGGTCACTGCTCCTTCCCCTGGGTCCCGATGCGCACACTACTTTGTGTGTGCCCTCCAAGAGTGGAGTCTCTTGTTTCCTGCAGTCCTGTCGATGTCCTGCAATCAAATCCTGCTAGCCTTCAAAGTCTGATTCTCTAGGAATTCCTCCTCTTGTTGCTGGACCCGCAGGTTGGGAAGCCTGACGTGGGGCTCAGAACCTTCACTCCGGTGGGTGGACTTCTGTGGTATAAGTGTTCTCCAATCTGTGAGTCACCCACCCAGCAGTTATGGGATTTGATTTTACTGTGATTGCGCCCCTCCTACCGTCTCATTGTGGCTTCTCCTTTGTCTTTGGATGTGGGGTATCTTTTTTGGTGAGTTCCAGTGTCTTCCTGTCGATGACTGTCCAGCAGCTAGTTGTGATTCTGGTGTTCTCACAAGAGGATGTGAGAGCACGTCCTGCTACTCCGCCATCTTGGTTCCTAGTCTCTATTGCTTCTTAAAGCAAAATCTTTCAGTATAGTCTGTTTTATTTTGTGTTCTTTTTGACAATTTGGAAGATCTGTATTTTATTCTTCTGGAGTTCTTCTGGAGGTTGCCTTTGTAACTATGTAAAAATGTATTTAATCCTGTTTTTTTTTTTTTTAGGCTGTACTAGCTGTCTCCCTTCTGAAATAAGTGATCACAAAATTAGTTTACAAATTTGCTCACAATTTTTATCTGCTTTGTGACAGCTTTTTCTTCTGGTGAGTTTTCTTGGCTTACCATATTTTTTCCTGTTCTGTTCCTCCTCTATTTCTTTTCCAGCATCTTTGACTACATCATGTGCTGGTTCCTAGTTGGAAGAGGCGGACCTTCCTGGATCAGCATTTTGCAGGGGATGCATGCAGAGGAGATGCCAGGAGGTATTTTAGGAGAGCAGGATTGCTCCCTGGTTCCTGGTAACTCTGTTCACAGGACTGTGGCAGTGATTTCTTTCAGCTTCTACACAGTCAGCAGAGATCTGCAGCCCTGGGCTTCCCCCAGTCCAGGCGCTTCTCCCACTCTGCCTCAGCAGCACACTGCTTCCTGTGAAGATGGCAGACCTGTAAAGTTTTCTCTATTAGCCCTGCCCTCCTCTTTCCCCACAGTGTCAGAGGCAGCTCCAACTGCTAGACCGCATACCCTGTTCCCATTGTTCCTGATTAGGAATCATTGGTTTTCTCCTTCAGGGAGTGCCAGCTACTGGCTGGCTCTGCCATCTTCAACTGAGATCTGCAGCCACAGGTGTCTTCTGTAGGTGTTTTCTCACACCTCGTTTGATCTTCACTGGTTTTGGCAGCCCTTGACCATTTTTTTGGCAGCCTTTCTTTATAAGTTGTGGTTGGATTACAAATGTGCTCTAGTTTTGCTGAAGACAAAATTTGCATTCCTCTTTCTCTTTCTCCTTTATTTTGGGTGATTTTGGATATGAAAAGGAGTAACTATTCTGCTATCTTAGAACTGTCTAGTGTTGTAAATTTTTATGTATTCTGGTATTTCCTTAAACATTAGCCAGAACTCTCTGGATAGGGTCAGCATGAGCTGAAGCTGGGGTCTGACAGTAGAAAGGAAAGAAAATAGGAGTCGAGAATAAAATTGGAGGGTTAAAAAAGCAATGCATACTATTGCTGCCTGTGCTGTATGGCACTTTGGCTGGGATTGTGCCACTATTTGGGTGGGAGGTCATGGCCAGGCAGAGCAGGGCATGAAAAACATCTGCCTCCTGGTCTATCTCAGGGAAAGCCTAGGAGCTCTCAGACCAGGGAGGGGAGGACACACACCTCTGCTCTGGACAGGTTGCAGGGCTCAGCTCTCCATCTCTCCCCACACCCAGGGCCCATCCAAACAGCCCAAGCACCCTGGATTCTGACTAGTCTCTTAGTGATGGTGGCCAAGTCCTGAAAACCAGGATCTTGTCTCAGAGGAGGCTGCCCAGGGTCAATGCTGTTAACTATGTTTATATGCCTAAAGAAAGAGCTTGCCCATCCAAAGGGAAGGTGTATATGCAGGATACCCAGAAGATAGAGCCAGAGAGGAAAACCTGCCCACAGAATCTCAGGCTTGACTTTTGGTATTGTCTCTTAGCTTCCCACACCACCTGGAGGGAGCATTTTATCCCCATTTAACAAATGAGGAAACTGGAGTCTTAGAGAGGCTAAGAGGCCTTCCCGTGGACACACAGCTAAGAGATGGAGAGAGGGATTTGCATATACTTCTCGCTGGCTCCAGAGTCTGGACATCAACTCTCTCATCCCCCTGCCTCCAACTCACCTTCCCATGGAGACCCCACCCCATCCTCAGATGGTTATCTTATGTCCATGTCCACGTGCCTGGGTGACCTTGGTGGATCCTTGCTCAGTGTCTGGCTTCTCAAGCCTGGCTGCACTTTAAATGCTGTTTAAGCTCCCCAGGGCAGCCAGGGATGGGAACCAATGGGCCACACCCTAAACATCTTTGACCCCCTGTCTTGGGCACTCTGTCCCCCCAACCTTGGCACAGGGCTTGTTTCTTGGGACCAAATGCATTGGGGTTCTCTATGTTCCGTGATCTTGAGCAAATCACAACTTCTCTGGGCTCAGTCCTTATTTCTAAAATAAAATTGCCTGTGACTGCTCTAAGAGCCGAATACGGACTCTGAAGCCAGATGGCCTCAGTGTGAATCTGGGCTCAGTCCCTTCTTAACCGTGGGACGTTGGTTAATTACTTATCTCCTCTATGCTCTTTACTTTTCTCATCTATAAAATGGGAATAATAATGAATGTCTTATAGGGAGGTCTTAAGGATTAAATGAGCTAATAAATATGAATCACTTAAAACAGTGTCTGGCATATGGCAAGTTCTAGATAAGTGCCAGATATCATTCGATTCATTAGTTATTATTAGTAATGCATGCCCAGGGCCCAGCCAAGGCATGGGCATAAGTGGCTGTCGAGGTTGCTATAGTAACCCGCGTCCTTTGCTTCCTTCCAGGAGCTTGGGCCCCTGCCCCAGCCCCGTAGAGGCTGTGGACGTGTACGGTCCGGAAGCCTGGTTTCCAGCCCCGTGGCCCATCCCTGGCTGCGGGGAGCGGAAGCACCCACGAGGTAGCGGTGGCCCGCAGCGGCCCCGTCCCGGCAGCGAGCCATGGGCCAGAAGCTCTCGGGGAGCCTCAAGTCGGTGGAGGTGCGAGAGCCGGCGCTGCGGCCGGCCAAGCGCGAGCTGCGGGGAGCGGAGCCGGGGCGGCCGGCGCGGCTGGACCAGCTGCTGGACATGCCGGCGGCGGGGCTGGCGGTGCAGCTGCGCCACGCGTGGAACCCCGAGGACCGCTCGCTCAACGTCTTCGTCAAGGATGACGACCGGCTCACCTTCCACCGGCACCCGGTGGCGCAGAGCACGGACGGCATCCGCGGCAAGGTGGGCCACGCCCGCGGCCTGCACGCCTGGCAGATCCACTGGCCGGCGCGGCAGCGGGGCACACACGCTGTGGTGGGCGTGGCCACGGCGCGGGCCCCGCTGCACTCGGTGGGCTACACGGCGCTGGTGGGCAGCGACGCCGAGTCCTGGGGCTGGGATCTGGGCCGCAGCCGCCTCTACCACGACGGCAAGAACCGACCCGGCGTGGCCTACCCCGCCTTCCTGGGGCCCGAGGAGGCCTTCGCGCTGCCTGACTCGCTGCTCGTGGTGCTGGACATGGACGAGGGCACACTCAGCTTCGTCGTGGACGGCCAGTACCTGGGCGTGGCCTTCCGTGGCCTCAAGGGCAAGAAGCTTTACCCGGTGGTGAGTGCCGTGTGGGGCCACTGTGAAGTCACCATGCGCTACATCAATGGCCTTGACCGTAAGTGCAGCCTGCTGAGGGGGGAAGGGGTGGGCAGGGGTGGGTCCGGAGGCTGCCTGTCCCAGGCAGAACTCAGGGGGGAGGCGGGGGAAATCAGGTGAGGCCCCATCCTCCATCAGCACTTGGGATAATCCTGCGGTGTGAACTCGTGGTGAGGACGTGGACTCTGAGGCCAGGCTCCTGGGTTTGGACCTTGACTCTTTTGTGCTCGCTGGGTGATCTTGGCGTGTGCCTCAGTTTCCCTTTCTGCAATAGTGGCTCAATGATAGTAATCTAGGTCCGCGTTGTTGTGAGAAATCAAATAAGATAATAATATATGTGAAGTGCTTAGGACAGTGCTTAAAACTGGCGCCTAATAAGTGATTTGGGTGTTGATGCTAATTACGAACGTTTCAGTCTCTGTAAGGGTTGTGCAAAACGATGTCTCCTGTGCTCCTGGCTTCAAGTTCACAGTGGGAGGAGAGTGACAAGTAGAAGACACAGTCCCTGCACTTGAATCCCATGCACTCGAGTTACTGATAAATAATAAGTAGTGATAACTATCATTTATTGAACGCCTACTGTATGCAGGGGCTGAACACTCAAATCTAGGTCTTCCTGCTGAACTCTCTGTTAAAGGGGGCATCTAGCTGATTATTGCCTCATGGGAATGAGAGCCACGAGTTGTGGAATCTTCTGATTTCTTTCACGAGGACCCAGAAATCTAGATTTTGTGTGAACTATTCCAATTTTTTTTTTTTTAAAACATACCTTAATCCTATGCTCTTTTTTTTTTTTTAATTTTTATTTATTTATTTATTTATTTATTTATTTATGGCTGTGTTGGGTCTTCGTTTCTGTGAGAGGGCTTTCTCTAGTTGCGGCAAGCGGGGGCCACTCTTCATCGTGGTGCGCGGGCCTCTCATTATCGCGGCCTCTCTTGTTGCGGAGCACAGGCTCCAGACGCGCAGGCTCAGTAATTGTGGCTCACGGGCTTAGTTGCTCCGCGGCATGTGGGATCTTCCCAGACCAGGGCTCGAACCCGTGTCCCCTGCATTGGCAGGCAGATTCTCAACCACTGCGCCACCAGGGAAGCCCCTATTCCAATTTTTAACGTTGGCAGCTGCTTAAGACACCGTGTGGACACACAAAACGCCCTCGCAGGTTGCACATAAGCCCACAGGCTGCTGTGTTTGACTGCTGACAACTCTAAGGCCTCCTCTCATTTAATATACACAACCATCCTGTGAGGCAGCTTAAAAATCCTAGTAACGAAAATAGTTACTGGTTTTAGGAGGGAGTCACTTAGGGAGGCAGGGTGGCCTCTGGACCACAGGTGCATGTGGCCGCCTGTCCCGTGTTGAATCCCAGCCGAGTGGGGCCTGGAGTCAGTCACCTGTGAGCTTGCACACACCTCATCCAAACAGACTTCCTGCCACACCCCTGACGAAGCTCCCAGAGGTGGGCGCTTAAAGCCAGAATTCCAGCGTATTCATTTTAAATGAGAGATATAGTTGCCCCCCTTCAGAGGAGAAAAACTGGAGAGCAGAGCTACGGAGAACCAGAACCCGGACCTCCCCAGGTCTGTCAGCCTCCGAAGCCCACTCTTTTCCCATGCTCCCACCTTTAGCTGAGGGGCTGAGAGTGACACTCCAGAAAAGAGGTCAAGAACAAGATTTTACTCAAGTAAAAATTGACATTGACTCAGGTTAGCGTGGGTTGACCATTTTCAAGGGTGACAGACCACCAGAAAGGGGCTGGTGTGCTCCACTCTGTGGTATCATTGGCGACACTTTTGCTCATATTTCATTTCCATAGTTGTTGGACTCGGGTGGCCATTGAATGGCAAAGTGGCCTGTTTTCTCTGATTAACTGGTTACATAAAGAGAGGTGAGTGTGTCCTGAATCGGGCTAGCTTAGTCGCCGCAGTGCCTTGTGGAGAATGTTGAGAACCCTCAAAGACATGGCGACCAGGCAAACCCCAGTGCTTAGAAAACCAACGGCAACAACAAACGCTCTTTTTAAATGGAATTGGAAAATCTACTTGCCAGAACTGATCACTGGACTACAAGGATGGCCTTGGTGTACCAAGGCTCTGGGGTCTGACATGCCTCATTTCCCACTGCATCCCCAATGCTCAGTGGTTTTGTGTCTTTGGTGAGTCACTCTAATGCTTTAGGGCTCGTTTTACTCATCTGTAAAATGGGACAGTATCAGGTCCCTTTCACAGCTGCTGTGAGATCTTGTGTGACGGCACCAATAATATGGTAGCTGGGATTAAAGGCTGGCACTGATACCCAGAGGAATTACCTGAGCCAACCATTGGGGCCCCAAGGTGGGCTTCCTCTTGGGTATTGATTCACACTTGGATTATTGTCTGTTGCTTGGTTTACTGGCACAAAACTAAGGTGCTAACAAGGTTGCAGCCAGTGGCTCCCCCACGAAGGATAGGATCAAGAGCATTCAAGCCATGGTGTTCTGCTTGGTGTGCTGCTGAGGATAGAGGCTGGGTGGGAGAGGACAGTCGTGATCAGAGCATTTTGAGCTCTTGGATCCTTCAGGTGGCTGGAGACGCTTGGTGAGACTGAAACTTGGAGCATTCTATCCTCCCTGTTGGCAGTGATTTTTTTCAGGTTGGCTGAGGCTAGAGAGCCCATCCAGGAGGCAAGGGGAGGCAAGGCCAGGATGTCATATGATGCGAGCCTGTGGCATCTCCTGTTGGGTGACAGGATTGGCTTGAGTGCTATGGTGCTGGCCCCTTCTCCAGATAGGAGTGGTGTTCTCTATCTTGGGCAGGGTGTGATTGCAGAAAGGGGGAGCTCAGCTTTTTTGAACAAGCCCTGACTACAGGGTGAGCCACCAAAGAACAGGCTGAGGGGAGTCTGACGGGCTGGTTGGGAAGGGACTGTGTGATGCCTGTAGCTAGTGACCTGGGCTGAAGTCCAGTGGATCCCTGGACACCGAGAAGGGTTTGGCCCTAGGGAGTCCCTGGGCAGGTAGCGTGACCCAAGGTGGAATTCTGTGCATGAAAAGAATTCTGAGCCAACACTGGTTGTGGACACGAAGGTCGGTCCCCAAATTCAGACCCAGCAAGGGGGTTAGGGGACCACATTTAGAGACAGGTTCTAGAGCAGAAAGGCAGGGCTGCTCTCTGGGGTTGCTTCCCCACAAGGCCATGGGGGGTAGAACAGATGGGGTTAGAGTGTGGTCCCAGGACTCACCAGGAGGCCCTGGACGATGATTACCTCCTCGCTCTGGACCTTAGTGTTCTCCTTTGTAAAAGAGGCATGATAAAGCTCGCCAGCACAGAGCAGGCCCACAGCGACTGGTGCTCGCTGCTTTGACTAACTAGGTGAGCTGGGCCAGGTCCGGGGCTTCACCTATGGATAAAAACAAAAGTGGCCTCAATAAGAGGCTTCCCTTCCAATGGGTAGGAAGGAAGTTAATGGGCATGGTTTTCTCAATTTTTGATTTTTATGACTATGAAAGCAAGACTTAGAGCTAACTGCCTGTAACTCTGAAGTATGTGTTTGTGGAGGTTAATGGGCATGATTTTCTCCATTTTTGATTTTTATGACTATGAAAGCAAGACTTAGAAAGAGCTAACTGCCTGTAACTCTGAGGTGTGTGTCTGTGGAGGACAAGAGCTCCTGGAAGTGCATTTTCCTATTACGAATGTGTTCTTTGGCTACACCATGGAACGAAACAGCTCAGAATCTTGGGGAGTTTACAGTAAAGAGCTGCAGGACGCCCAGGGGCTCTGCCATCTGAGTGAGCTGGGAAGTGCAGAACCGAGGCCAGGCAAACAGGCCAGCTGGCTCCGGATGACTGGGTCCCGGGTCAAATAATAACAGCACCACACTAACGAACACTTCTCTGATACTTAGTCTGTGCTGGGCTAGATTCTAAGCACTTTACAAATTTTAATTCATTTAAGCCTTGTAACAACTCTTTGAGCTAATACCTTTATTAGCATCTTCATTTTCCGATGAAGAAATTGAAGCCCAGAGAGCTTGAATAATTTGCTCAAGGTCACACAGCTAATAACTGGATCAAACTGAGGCACACTGGCTTAGTGGGTCCCTTGTGGAGATGTTTATAGACCAGGCAGGAAGAGAAGGAATAGGAGAGGCTGCTCCACCGGGCTGGGAGGCCACTTAGCAAAGGACTGGACCCTTTCCTTCAGCGGTGAGTTTGGAGGAAGCCCTGAGATGCTGTCCCTCCCCCCGGTTTCGCCTCCAGCCCTCAAAGCTCTTGGCTGAGCACAGCACTCCGCGAGGCGTTCTGAAAAGCTAGTTGAGTAAAGACAGTCCCAGCGGGGGCTGTGAATCAGGCATCCTTTGGTCGCTAACAGGAGAATGTCACTGAAAATGTCCCAACTGCTGTGAGGGTGGCCCGTGGGGTGGGCCAGGCCTTTGGAATCGGCTCCGGGCTGGTTTCCGGAATTGCCCCCCAGCCCCTGGCTCCTCCTTCCACATGCTGGCAGCCAGGAGGGCTGACAGAGCGGCTTTGTCTCCTGTCTTGGGAGTTCTTGTGGTAGTGAGTAGTACGCGAGTGACACAGGAAGAGGAGAGGGGACCCCGGACGGAGCAGCTTTTGATTTGAGGGTCATAATAATTATACGTTTGGGGGAATCCACCCAAGTTCTGTGCCCTGGGCCAAGTGTTTTACTCATTTTCTTTTTTTTTCAGCCCACGCAATAAACCTTGAGGCAATGTAATTGTTATTAAACCCATCTTATAGATGAGGAAACTGACTCTTGGAAAGGTGAAGAGTTAGCCCAAGGCCACACGGCTAGCCAGTGGCAGAGCTGCCCTGAAACCCAGGTCGTCATGACCACTCCCGTGCCTCCTGCTACCTGGGCCAGCCCTGCCCGCCGATTCCAAGGAGCAGGTGTCCGAGCCCAGGGCTGACTCAGTGGGGGTTAGGGAGCGGGACCCCAGGATCTCAGGCCCAGTGGGCAGGGAAGCCTTCTCCACCTGCTTCGAGCCAGGGAAACTGTCGTTCCAGACGTCATTCCTAGATGGTTTAATTGATCTGCCAACAAGCATTTATTGGCGCATCAGCTCAGCAGAGGAGGCTGGCGTCCAGCCAAGGCTTCTGGTACTGCTGAAGGCCAGAGAGAGTTTTCTACCGGGGTGGCTGCAAGCACACCGTCGCCTTGCCAGAGCTGTCTGCACTGCACTCACAACCTTCCTGCCCAGCTCCCCCGTGTCTCCTGGGTGGCACCATCCTCTGGACTCTGCTCCCCCTCCCTCCTGAGCCAGGTCCAGGCCTGGTCTCCCCTTTGCCCCGCACCCTATCATTTTGCCCTGACTCCGGCTCACCACAGCCCTCAGCCCAGGGCTCTGTCCCCTGCACCCCCAATTCAAGGCTGAGTCCTCCTCCTACCCCACCCTCCAATCGCCGCTTTGCCCCAGTCACTCACTTTTCCACATGTGTATGCCTTCTTTCCCCAGGTGGGTGTGCAGTTCCCCAGGGCACAGATGGTCAGCCAGGAGGCATGTGTGGGGAAGCGGGCAGACTGGGGACTTTAAAATACTTTTGAAAGGTAAATGATGCATGTGGCAACAAATAGCAGCGCTACAAAAGCGTGCCTGGTGAAGTACCTCCACCCCGAAGCTCCCCAGCCTCTCTTCCTGCTGGTAACCCCCATTATCACTTTCTCCTACGTCCTTCCAGAATTTTATGACAGAGAAGTTTCAGGCAAATGTGATCATCCTGTGAACATTGCTCTGCATCTCGTTTTCCCCCTTAATAGATCTTGGTGATTGTTTCATATGATTAACGTAGAGCTGCCTCATTCCTTATTAACAGCTGCATGGGTTTCCATGGTATGGTTGTATCATAATTGGATTATCCAGACCCTTATTTTTGGACATGTAGGCAGTTTCCAGTCTTTGAGAATGAACTTTTGATCCTGATTTGAATTTTATTTCTGCCCCCCTGCTGGCTAATTGACATCCTCAAGCCTTTGTTTTGCCATCTGTGCAGTGGGAATAATTATACGTACCTTGCCGAGTTGGTGAGTATTAAGATTGATGCAGAAACGCAGCGTGGTCCAGCATGTGGCTCACGTGAGGTGCCGGGGTGGAGGGGAGCTGTTGATATCACACACTTAGGCTGCATTATTGATTGTGCTGTGCCCACTGCTGAGCTCGTCTTGGGCACCCGATGAATGCTTGTGAAAGATTTGGTTTCTGATTTAAAATACGGCACAATCACATTAATTTGCAATTAAGACGGCTTCAGACTCATTGTTGGACTATGGTCATTTGAGATATATAATTCAGTCTGTCCTTACATGGGGTGCATGTCAGCACAGTGAGACCCCTGGACCCCTTACTTGCACAGAGCAGGTTCATAAGAGGTGTGTTTTGCTGTTTTGTTATTGCTGCTGCTGCTACTGCTGAGGGTGGCAGTTCTTTGAGGCGGGACTGCATCCTAGCCTCCTCAGCCACCCTCATAGCAGAGTACATAGTAGGTGCTCAATAAGTGCATGTTTTCTCCATCGCAGCGGGACTGGAGTCATAGTTGCCTGGAACGAAGTGAGGCTGGCTCTGAGCTGTCACCCCCTGGAAGCCTGACCCCGGAGTGATCCACTTCCACCCCTCATTGTGCACCGTGCACAGCACGTCTGTCCCCACACCTGGGCCAAGCAGAGGCTGCATGATGGCCCAGCAATTCAATTCAGGATCTCAGCATTCAGAAACTGGCCCCTACCCTTTGTTTCCCACCAAAAAGGAACAGACTTGCAGCTGAAAAAACGTTTCACTCAGACGCTGTGGCCCTGCTTTGAGGGTTTTTTCCCACATTTAACACAGTCACGAGTAGGTTCAGTCCAGGAAGTCCTGCCTGCAGAAGGGAGCTTTGAAACGCAGGCGTGTTTGGGACAGGTGTCACCGTGGGCCACCGCAGAGCTGCTGCCATCTTCCTCAGAGGGTCACAGCCTGGTGTCATGGGAAGAACTGCGGCTCAGGGGTCTCCCAGCCCCGGGCTCAGTCCCGACTTGGCTGCTAGTTGGCTGTGACCCTGAGCGAGTCACTTCACCCCTGAGCCGGTTTCCTCATCTGTAATAGTAATAGAAATTTACTTTGCCACGAGCCATCAGGATCGTGGGTCATATATAGAAAGTGACTAGGCTGGTGCCTGTCACATAGAAGGTACTGAAAAAGGTAGGTTTAAAAATTGCCAGTTGTAACTATTACAGCTCCCGTAGGTTGTTAAAGTTACTTAGTGTTACTAGATGTGGGAATAATTATTATTATTAAATTTGGGTCCACATTGTGAACTCTGAGGGATTCCACACAAGGGAATACATTGGTTTGGGGAGGTTTTTGACTCTTTCCTCTTTAGGATACGTGAAGGAAATGCCACCTGAGGTTCAGAGGCCACTGTGAGTTTGTCACAAATGAGCTGGGAGCGTTCAGCCTTCCCTGTGAGCAGTTTTAAAGGCTTCCAGCTAAATGTCTGGCTCAAACACTCTGTAGCTCCTGGTGGTGACTTGCCTAGTGAGCGTGTGTTCAGCACGGATGTCCAAGCAAGTGGTGTCCTCGCCAGCTGTGCCCACATGTGTGTTCAGCAGGGATGGGCTGTGCGGTGGTGGGCCTGAGGAACAGCATCTGCCGCTGAACAGATGGTTGCTAGGCCCGGCTGTGGGCTGGCCGCCACTGGACCTTGGAGGAAAGGGAGTGAGGAAGAGACGGCCAGTCTCCATCTTTCTGGGACTAGCAGGGGTTGAAGGCAGGCCCCAGGCTTTAGGGCTGGAACGTGCCATTCAGCAGCCTGTGCAAGACCCACATTTTACAGCTGGGCGCTGAATGGACTAGAGAGCCGGGAGGACTTGCCCAAGGTCACCCGCTAATTAGCGGCAGAACCAGACTAAAACCCAGGCCTCCAACCCCTCCTTGACAGTGCACCTTGCCAGAAACAAGAGAGTAAAAATTCAGTGCAGTTTATGAGTCCATATTGAAAAGCCCGACATAGGTGAAGGAGGACGTAGGAGTTCAGGAGGAGAATGATGGGTGAGGGTGGAAGGGCCTTTGGAGCTTGGGTGGAATTTAGAATAGGTGCTCCCCACTCCCACATCCACACATAGGAAGACCTTCCATGGCCTCTCAGTGCCTCCCACGTGTCAGATACCCCCCTCCTGCTCAGACCACAGAACTAGGGGGGTTCAGTGCCGTCAGGACCAGACATAACTGGTCTCTCCATTTACTACCTGGATGACCTGGGCATAGGTTTCCTAACTTCTCCGTCCTGTACAGTGGGTGTGATGCTGGGACTTCCCCATAGACTTGCTGTCGGCTGTGCACCTCAGACTTTCATGTGCCACTCACGTCAGCTGGGGATCTTGTTAAAAGCAGGTTCTGACTTAGCAGGTCTGGGGAGGGCCCCAGACTGCATTTCTGACCAGCCCCTGAGGATGCTAATGATGCAGCCTGTTGAGGCACCAGGCAGTCTGTTTAGCCCAAGGGTTTCCCGAAGCTGGTGTCGGCACTGCCACTGCATGGAAACACCCTTAAATACAGCACAGCCGGACCATTCGTTCTCACCCCTGCCGATGGGCGTCGGCGGGACTGGCGGGGGTGCCGCTGGGAGGGGGCATAGGGCAAGGCCTCCACGGCAGCTCGTCGCCCACTCCCCACCATCCCCCCCGCCTAGCCCCACTCTGATCCTGCAGCCCAGCTGATCTGCCTGGGCCTGTGCCGACCTCTTTATTGGAAATGGCCTGCTTCCCGCCCCGCCCCCCCCCCAGCAAGGCCCAGGGTGGCCTAGCCTGGCTCTGCCCTCCGCCCCTCCCACCTGGCTGATGGGAGGGCAAGTCCTGTCCCTCAGCGGCCCAGCGGTGCCTTCTACATCCCCTCCCTTTCCCATCCAGCCCCACTTCCCTCATGTTCTCAGCTTTCCCAACCACCCCTGGACTCAGTTTACGGGACCCAAGTTCTCACAGTTGCTGGCGAGGGGTACCCAAGTGAATCCATACTGTTATCCATGAATTTCCCGCGAGGGCGACTTCATTTGGGAAGGGATTACCGCAAATAGAAACAGCTCTGTGTTAGAAACAGTCATCGCGTGAGCACTTAACAAGAGGCCAGGCGCTGCTCAGCATGGCGCGTGCGCCATCTGATTTAACCTGCCACAGCCCCATGCAAACGCCAGTGAGCGTCCTGTGCATGTTATCTCGTTCCATCCACGGATGACAAGGCACTGCTCTCCCACTTCACTCGTGAGGAGGCTGAGGCTGAGGCTGAGGGGGGACGAAGAGCCCGCTCGTGGCAGGAGCTTGGCAGGCAACCATCCGGCAGCCTTGAACCCACGCCTCTCACCTCCGTGCCGCTCGGGGTCACGTGAGCCTGCCGTGGCTCTGTGGGTGGTCCCAGGCCTCGGCTTTCCTGTGCTCCGCAGAAGGGCTTCCCGACGCTGGTGCCGGCAGCTCCCACTGCCACAGCCTGTGAACACCCTTAAATACCGCACAGCCGGGTCCTCCGTCCTCACCCCTGCCCGTGGGAGTGGGTGCTGCTGGGAAGGCAACGCACGGAGCAAAACACATTTGCAGGAGGGTGTTTAAACCGCTGGGAGAGCAGACAGCCTGCTGGGCTATGCCTGCGGCCAGGGAGCCGGCTGATTCTCCCCGTCTCCTCACTTGGTTAAGGCCAGGGGGCGGTTAGCATGAGTTATGGCCTAACCCAGACACTAATAAGGCTGCTTGTCTGAGGCCTTCCATAATTCAAATTAAGGCTGTGCCGTTTAATGGCCCTTCTTCATCAGATCTTCCAGGACTTGGTGCCTCCTTAATGATTTATTTGCTTGGGATGAAATTAAGCCGAGACAGCGTGAGCTTGGAAAACACTGTCGAGCCGGTTCTCCCCAGTTCTTCATCCTCCGCAGCAGCTGCTTTCTATAAATAGAGCTGCGAGCCCCGCTTCGTGACCTGCCTGCTGGGAACCCCAACGGGTACAGGCTGCCCCATCCTGGGGCCCTGGGGCCCCACTTGACGAGGCACCTGAGGTCCCCATCTCTCACACCTCCAAGGCCCATGACCTCACCAGGGAGCACTGAGGGCCAGAGCTGCCAGCAGAGACATGGCCGTCTGGCTTTGGAGTCACTTAAGTAGAAGCGTTGACCCATTTGGATCCATTTGAGTCAATCCATTTGGAGCCGCAGCGGCATTCCAGATCTTGTCCCATTTGTTGAGGTTTCTCCCTCAAAATGCATCCACGATGGTGTCCCAGGGTGAGGGCAGTTTTGCCCTAGTGTTTACTGAGGTGGACAGCTCGCTGCTTGTGGTCTGGGCCCTGCTGGGGGTGCCAGTGGGATCCCGGTCTTCTCCCTGAGGGGGGCTACCTCTGGGGTGAGGGGCCAGAGTCACAGCCCAGGGCCACTCACAAAGCTCACCCAGGGGCCAAGCATCGAGAAAAGGGGAGGGACGTTTAGTTGAGGCTCCCTTGGAAATCCAGACCCCAGGAGATCCAAGTTGCCTGAGGGAAGGGGTGAGCGTAAGGTTGCATGTGTAGTGGGTGGGTCCAGGAATGAGTTGCTCTCAGGCACCCCACTGCTGCCTCCGCTGCACGTCTGGCCCAGACCCCCTCCCGTCCACCTGTGCCCCACCTCTCCTATGTCATCTCTGTTCCCTCATAATTTGGGTAACCCTTGGGGTTAGCTCACCAGGGCCCTGACCCCTCCTTGGTCCCTGACTGCTTCCGCCTCGCTGTTAGCTGGCACGTTGTTTTCCCAGGTCTTGGTTTAAAGTCCTGAGCGTCTCTGATGGGTCAGCGCTTCTCAGGTGCAGACAGAGTTTCCCACCTGCCCTCTGATTGGTGCCTCTGGGTCGGGTCCCACCTGCTGGTTCCCTTAGTTGTGGGGAATCCTGGAGCTGGTCACGGCACACTTGCCTGGACCTCAGCGACCCTCAGGGAGAGTGGGAGAAACACAGATTCTGGCTGTCTCTGAATCCATGGGCCCTGGATTCAGAGTGTGTGTGTGTGTGAGTGTGTGTGTGTGTGTGTGTGTATTATAAGCTTCCCAGTTGATGATGCCATCAACCCAGCACTGGCTGGAAGTCAGCTCCTTGAGATGCCTGGCTGGAAGGAGGCTGCTGGGGTGAGTAGGGGTGCAGAGTCATGTAGTGAGGGGTTGCTGGTGGCTAAGCAGAGATGTCCCAGGTTTACAGGTACTAGTTGTTGGGAGGTGCTTGGAAAAGGTGGGGGGGATAGGTCCTTGAAGGAGCACTGTACTAGGAGCCAGGAAACCTGGCTGGGCCCCTCCAGCTGGGCAACTGGCTGTGTGACCTTGGGCGAATCACCTCGCCTCTCTGTGCCTCTGTTTCTCCATCACAGGAAGGAAGGGATTAGACAAGATGGCCTGGAAGAGTCCATTATTCATTGGTATCTAATATCCAGAGGCTGTCTGCACGTCTGATTTTTTGGATGACAAACTTTATACAGCTGTGCTGTGCAATACAGTAGCCACTAGCCACGTGTGGCTATTTACATTTAAGTTTAATGAAAATAAAGTTAAAAATCCAGTTTTTCAGTTGCGGTAGCCACATTCGAGTACTCCGTAGCCGCGTGTGGCTGGTGGCTACCATACCGGACAGGGCAGATGTAGAACATTTCCATCCTCGCCCGAAACTCTAGTGGACAAGCTGCTTTAGAGCCACTGGGAGGACTGGGGAGCCTCACGGAGAGGGCGTTGGCCACCGTTTCCGTCATGGGGCTCTTTCCATCTGGGGCTGCAAGGAGGTTCAGCTCTCCCATGAGTTAGTCATTCTAGGGCCCAGCTCAAGGATGGTGGGTCACGAAGAAGATTCAGCACAGACGCCTGCGCAAGGGGAGTTGGGCAGCACACTACCAGGAATCCTTGGAGAACGTTGAAGGTTCTGGGTGGGGAGAGCCAGGAGGGGGGCAACACAGGAGGTATGCCAGGAATGCGAGGAGGAGGGCCTGGGGGACTGCAGGGTTCAGGAGCCCTGGTGGGGGGGAGGGGCAGCTGCACCAGAGAAGCAGGAGCCCAGGTACACCCAGCCGCAGGGTGGGGAAGCAGCAGAACCCCCTCACTGGTCTGTGTCCTTGGGAGCATCGCTGAGCCCGCGGAGCCTCCACCTCATGGGTGAAAGGGGAGGAATGAGAAAGAGGCTTGTTACAGAGATGAAATAAAACCAGACCCTTGAGATCCCTTCGTAAATGGTGGCCCGGATCGCGGTAGAGACTGCTTCACAAGGCATGGTTGAGTGTTTGTTTTGACTTGTGATCGTAGCTACCCTCAGTGGTGATTTTAAGGTTCTGGGGTGTCTGTCCTGTCTCTCCATCTGGTCAGTAGGCTCTTTGGAGAAGCGGTGGGTGTGTTCTTCCCATGTCCCTGCAGCCCTGGGCACGCAGGCGGCTTCCGTCCGTTCTGTCCCACTGCAGCTGAACAGAACGGCACTGGTGGCCGCCATGCGGGGGCCACTGGCTCTTCCTCCTTCCTCCTGACCTGGTGGCCCTTCGCCGGCACGTACTCATGCCCCGGGAGTTGTCCAACACTTTCCTTGTCCCTGACACATGTGTGTGTCTGCCTGGGTCTGGTTGTCATTTTCTGACCCCAGCCCCGCCATGTATAAACAAACCAAGGGCAGAGGTCAAAGGCCAGAGCGGGGCTTTGCTGGCATCTCGCAAGGGGTGCACTTGGCAGGAAGTAGCCTGGTGTCTAGTTTCATGATGAAATGGGCTTTCATCTGCATTCCTCACTGGGAGGTGACTTGACTGGCTGACTGTGGATGATGGATTGCCTGCTGCACCCCAGCCCTGGATGGGTTCATGGCTCAGGTCTGGCTCTGGCTTTTCATGAAGTCCCTACCAGGACACGCAGAACATAGAAAGGGGAGTTGATCCCCACCAGAGCCACCTGTCCCACCATATGGTTGGTGGGCTTCCCCACAGAAGTGGCTGTGAAGATAAGTCAAAGTAACCGTTTGCTAAACACTTCCCTGCCCCAAACTAAGTGCTTTATATATATGCAATTCCATTAAATCCTTTTTGGTGAGTCATGTTAACATCCCCATTTCATGGATAAGGAAACTGAGGCTGTGAGAGGCCAAATGGTCACAGGGTCAGAACTGGAATGTGGACCCTAGTCTCTCTGATTCCCAGGTTCAAATGTCCTGAAAGTCTCCTTCTTGCCTCTGGTATCTTCCATCTGATCACACTGAGGTTTTTCAACACCTGAAATGCTCCCTGCTCTCATTGTTTAGCCTCAGCGTGATGATCTGAACTTCTCTAGGTGTGGGCTTAGGGCCAGGTTTTGCAGAGCTGTGTGACCTGGGCCAGCCACAGAACCCCTCTGAGCCCCAGGTGCCCTCACTAGACAGTGGGTGCACCTCACATATCCAAGAAACTGGAGTGGTGGGGTGCCAGGTACATGGAGGGGCCCAGGGGAACTGTGCTCCGTGGTTTCTGAGGAGACAGTCACTGCTGTCCCCATGCTACCCACCCTCACCACCCCCGGTAGGACCCTGGTGGTGCCTCTCTTGATCCCAGGACATGTCCAGCAGAGGACATGGGAAAGGCATCAGCCCCGCGTGGGCCCCGTGTTCTCAGCCTTCTGAGAGCACAGCTGACTCTGCCCTGGGAAGTGAGGGCTCTTAGTTGCACCCCTTTCTCGGGGCAGACCCAAGGAGATGGACCTTGTATGTGGCCTCCCTCACCAGAGCCGGCTTCTCAGCACCTCTGTCACAAGAGTGGGCCCCCAGTGCTCAGGCCAGCATTCACATCTCACCAGGCAGATTTCACCTCTGCTTTTGCCTGTGTTGTGCCTCCTGCCTGGATGCCGTCTTCTCCATCTCCATCTGCCCAGAGCTTTCCTTTCTCAAGGCTCAGAGAGATGCCAACTTCGTTTGTAAAGCGCTCCCTAAAGACCTCAGTCCATACTGACAGCTCTGCTCTGTGCTGCTGGAGCGCACTTGGGTGGATGGAGGGTGTGCGGGGCTTTACAACTCAGAAAACTTGAAGGCACGACCACATTCTTAGTGACCAGCCCTCCGACGCCTCTCTCCGTGGCTCCTCTTCCTTAGACTCTGGCCCCCCAGCTTACCTCTCCTCCTCTGAACTCCGGAATCCTCTGGGGTCCCTGCAGAGTAGAGGGAAAGGCTCTGAAGTCAGGCAGAAAGCCCGGGTTTGAATCCTAGCTCCGCCATTCCGGGCTGCGGCCTCTCTGTGCTTCCCCTTTGGTGTCATCACCTGCAAAGGGCGGCTAACGATGGCCGTGCTGGAGGGTGGCAGAGAGAGGGCAGGGAACCTGTCAGCTTGGCAAGCCCAGCTCAGTGCTGGAGGGGGGCTGCCCTGGAAGGCGCTCACGTGGATTCCCTTCCTCTCCCAGATAGGAACAGCCTGAGATACAGCCCTGAGTAGACAGTGGGCACACAATAAAGACTTCTTGGCTCTTCCAATACTTTCTTTTGCCATGTTTCTCTGTTAAAAGCACCCTGAGGTGCTCGAGGCTGAGAGCAGAAGCGCGGTGCTCGCTCAGCCTCTGAGGGGGCCCCTGCCTGGCCCTTCCCTCCTCCTCCCCCCACACCCCTGCCCTGGCCTCCCTGTGCCCTCCCTCCATGCCGCCTGGGCGGCTGCACCGGCCTATAAATCAAACCTGTCCCTGGAGACCTCTGACCCAAACCAGATGGCTGTACAACGCCAGCACAGAGTAGGCTCAGCTTCCAACAATGCCTGACCCCCCCCCGCCGCTGCCTGACCTGGGGCCTTGGAGATTCTTTAGGCAGCTGCCCTGTCAATCACTACCAATTGGTGATCCAGGCCTGGCAGCAGCTAGGGGCCATGACCTCAGAGAGACGCTTAAGAGACTGTCTTGGAGACATTCCATTAAGCCATATATAAAGATCTCTTGAGGGTTTGTGGTGTCTACTTTCTGTGCCACAGGCAGTAGCCTGGCCCAATAGCCTGAGCTGGTATGCTCTGTGCCACTGTCTGCCTCCTCCTCCTGGAAGTCTTCCCTGGCTAGAGCCACTGCTGGAGCTTCTGTAGCAGAGCCTGTCTGACCCTCCAGACACTCATTCAGACACTGTTCATTCTGTCTACAGCCTTTCACTGTGCTTCCTTGCCTGGGCCCATGGGGACGCTTGGACATTGCCTTGCTACCAGGAGCCCCCCGAGACAGCTATAGATAATTACAGGACAGGGTGAGCAGGGCACCCAGAGCACCATAAGAACTCAGAAGGTGGATGCACTATAGCCTGGGAATCCAGGACAGCTTCTCTAGGTTGAGCTGTCTTGAAGGATGATTTGGAGTTTGCCAACTAGAGGAGGGGGAGAGTGTGTTTCAGACAGAAGAACGGCATGCGGCAGGTACTGGCTCGGGGTGCAAAGCAGCTTGATAGATTCAGGGGCCTGCAAATTGGAGAGCATGCCAGAAGTACACCTGGAGGATGATTGAGGGTTAGAGGTATATCAGTATGAATTAGGTTTGATTGTGTGCAACCCCAAATCCCTAATAATAGGCTTAAACACGAGTAGAGGTTCATTTCTCTCTCACTTAAGACAAGTCTGGAAACAGGCAATCCAAGGATATTGTGGGGCTCCAGGAGGTGATCAGCACCTCAGGCTCCACCTGCCTGTTGCTCTAGCTTCCCGGCTTGTGATTTTCATTCTCTAAGTTACCTCATGGTCTCAAATGGCTGCCAGACCTCCAGCCTTGGCACCTACATTCCAGGAAGTAGGATGGGAAAAGAGCAGGAGGGCACACTGGCTATCTTTAAAAGGATGTCTCAGAAATACCCTACTATGCTTCTGCTTATAGCTCAGTGGTTAAAACATCACATACCACTCTTAGCTGCAAGGAAGCTGAGAAATGTAGTTCTGACCAATAGGTGCTGACTAGAACATTGTTCTGCAAAGGATCCAGAGGCCCTGCCTTGCCTCTATGGGAAAGAACACTGCTCGATTAATGATGTCTGCCTTCACTGCGGGCATGGAGCCAACAAGATGCATCCCAGTGTTTGTCTTGCTGGTCTGCCGCCAGAAGCTCCTCTCCCCAGGGATTCCCAAGGTGTTTGGTGCAATTCCTGCAAACAGAGCCAGCCACATGGCCAGCCACTCTCCAAAGCCCCAGAGCTGAGCAGAATTCTGGGTGAAGGGTTTCTTGGTGCTTTGCAGTCTGATTTTGTGTCTGATCTACAGCGTCCTTAAGGCATCCATTGAGCTTCGGCAAGCCTAGAGTCTGCAGAATGGGCCGTGCCGTTAGAGCATGGACTTGGAGGACAAGAAAGGAATACAGTGTCACTAAGGTAACTGCAGCCTCATCCCCCAGTGAGAGCTTTTCCAGAAGGTAATAATAGAGAAAGGATTTGAGGAAAGTTCTGAGCCATTTTATTTCACAGCTGGAAGTGCATTGTCTCCTGGTTTAATTTCACACCTGCTGTGTGTCAGAGCCCCAGTTTCCTTAGCTGTGAAATGGGGTTAATACTACCTGTCTTCAGGGGTTGCTGGAAGGATCGCATGTAACAAAGGAAGGCAAAGCAGGGAAGAGACACAGAGGGTAGCAGTTAGGAGTACAGGCTCTGGCCTCAAACTGCCTGGGTTCCAATTCTGGCCTTGCTGCTGGTATATGTTACTTAACCTTGTGTAACCTTGTGTGTGATAACTTAACCTCTCAGTTCCTTTGTCTCCTTATCTGTGAAATGATGATGATAATAATAGTACCTACCTTGAAGGGCTGTTGTAAGGCCCATACGTGTCATAATATACACATAAAGGGTTTACACATCCGGCACACGGTATGTGCGTGTAAGAGGTAACGGCTCTGAAGAGCAGTCTTTGTGACCAGGCAGGTGTGGGCTAGGATTCTGGGTAAATTACTCCTCTGGGTCTTAGCTTCCTCATTTGTAAAACAAGGCTAATAGGACCTGCCTTGCAGAGTGAGGATTAGTGACAGAATAGCTGTAAAGTGACACATAGGACACACTCAACGAGTCAGCACTATGGTGGCATGAGACCGTGACCCAGGCTCTGTTATCAGCATCTTTTCCTCCTAAGAACACTAGACAGCTAGGTTGCTAGTGACATTCCTCCTGGGGAAAGTGAGGCCTAGGGACTTGCCCAGGGTCACTCAGCTGGTGAAAAATGAAGCCGAGCTTTGACCTCCCGGGTCAGCTGACCCGCAGCCCGTGCTGTCTTACGTGGGAACATTGGTCCTGAAGAGGAGCAGGCCTTGTGTTTAAGGGGGGGAAGGGCTGGGCGTGGAGGTTGCCCAGAGCTTCAGGGACAGCTGCCCCAGAGGTGCCATGCGACACAGAGGACCAGGGCTTCTGAGCCCTTGTAGTCAAATTCGCCTGCAGGACCCTGACCCTTGCTCGGAGCACGAGCTCTCTGGGCCTGTCTCGAAGAAGGGCTGTCCTCGTGGGACTCCCGTGGCAGGCAGTGTGGACGGCGGTGGGGCAGCAGGCGTGCGGCTCGCTCCCTCAGAGTTGAGATCCGCAGGTAGACAGTGGGAGGCGAGGGAGGGGCTGGAGGAGCATGTGAAAGCCAGGTGTCCACAGAGGATTCCGCGTTAGCGGGGGGTAGGGGGGGGATTGTGGACGGGGGGCAGACAGGATGCCAGCAGATGGTGGAGGGAGGTAGGCCACGCAGGGAGGTGGGCCCAGGGGAGGGACCCAGCAGGAGGTGAAAAGTCCCGGGTGTGCTCTCGGGGCCCCCAGTTTTGGGGCCCCAACAGTGTCAGGCACCGTGGCAGCTGCTTCACATCCATGTCCTTGTTTGATCCCCAAATTGTCCTGGGGAGCAGGTGTGACGTACCCATTTTCCAGGTAAGGAAGCAGAGGCTCCAGAGGCGAAGGGGCTTGCCTGGGCTGGCCGGGGGCAGCAGAGCTGGACCTGGGCCCAGAGCCGAGTGCCAAGCCCACCTGCCGAGGCTGGCGGGGGGGGGTGTGGGGGGGTGGCGGGGAGGGATGGTGAGTGTCCCCAGCCACCTCCTTGAGGAGTCCCTGCCTTGTCTGTGGCGGGGACCCGGGTGCTGGGATACTTCTGCGCTTACAACCTTAAAGGATAGACTTTTCTTTAGGAAGCCAAAGTTTGGTCGTGCTCAGTGAGCAGGAAAATGGAAGTGACCCCGGGGCAGAGATTTAAGGCCCTGTTGGCCCCTTGGGCAGTACCGTGTTTAATAGCTGGGACGGAGGCGGCGGTGTCGGCGATAAATCCGCTCTGTGCCGTGGGGTGGGGGGCCGCCCTCCCCTCTGAGTTCCATCTGGACCTCAAACTCCTTCCCAAGCCTGGCTTGGAAGTGGGCCGGCGGCCGGCCATCCCCCTGCCCTGGACAGCTGAGCTGTTAGCACCAGCTCCAAGGGGAGGCGTCCCCCGTGCTACATGGGGACACACAAAGAGGGCACAAAGTTACAGGGACCGCACTGACACACACTATAAAAAATAATGCTGGAAGGCTGTGCTCCAAGCAGGTTATCTAGGTGGCGGGAGAAGAGGTGAATTTCCTGCTTCTTTGTGCTTAATGTCCTTTCCAAATCAACACTTACAAAAGGATAGAACTGTGGAAAGTCTAACGCTTTCTAACCATCCCCATTTCCTATATGATTCCTGGGGTGCCCACCCCCCATCCCCTCCACCCCACAGTGGCAGGCAGTCCCAGGCCTGGTGCTTCCTGCAGGGCAGGATCCATCCGCTGTGCTCTCCCCGGAGCTGCAGGTGGCCACGCAGCTGGGCACAGGTACAACCTTGAGGGCTCCCCTCAACCATTGGGAGCACAGGGGTCAGCGGATAAGTGTCCCCGGCTCCCCAGCCTCCAGTGGGGCAGCTCTGAGGCGCATTCTACACAGCTGCTCAGAGGGGCCGAGCACGAGCCCCCGGCTGTGTCCACTCATTAACACTCCCTCTCTAGTCTTCCTCCCTTTCCTGTTTCACTCTCCCCTCTCCCTCACTTTTATTTCCTGAGATTGCCTCCCCCCAAAACTACCGGCACCCAAAGCCTCGTCTCAGGGGAACCCCAACTAAGACAGGCCCACTCTGACCACTTTCTTGTAGAGCATCTCAGATGTGTTCTAGGCATACACAAGTGCATCTGTATCCGTATCCAAATACTGATTTCCAGATTCCTGTCTTGTTCTCTTTATGCTTATGCCATCTACTCAATAAATTTACTGAATAAACTAAAAAAAAAAATCCACAAATGGGACCATTCTGCAACGTGCTTCCTTTGTGACTGGATGAGACACTCAGGAGGATTTCAGGTGCCGGTCGGTGCACCTAGGAGCCCTTCCTGGCAACCTCGATCCTGTTTATGGGGGCATCCACATCCCCCAAGAGTGGGACCAACCCCAGCTAGAGGTTACTGGTCCTCAAGGAAAGGGAGTGTGGGACAAATCCTCCTCTTCATCCAGCCGGTCAGTATGCACTGTCCAAACACTGGCTGAGCCTTCTCTACCTCCCCCAGCAGGCCAGACCTGGGCAGCTGCAAAGATGGGCTGACATGGTCCAGTCCGTATGTCCAGCAAGAGTAGGACAGTCTAGTAGGAGCCCCAGGTTCCCACAGTCCTCAGACAGGGACAGAGGGCACACAGGGGACACAGATATCCAATCAAGGAGGGCTCTGCAGAGGAAGGGACTTCTGCCAGGTTGGGCAGAGCCTGAAGGAGCAGGGCAGGCCACGGGGGGCTGCTAGAGCGAAGGTGTGGAGGTGTGACAGACGGGGTCGGGGGAGGGAGGGAGAGTAGGACGGTGAGCACATGGGGTGTTTCTAACAACTGACCCTGTCATTTTCCTCGACTGCAATGACTTCTTTACGCAGACTTTCACAAGCAGGTCTGTGTGTGCCAGCGGCCTCAGGGTCAGGAACCAGATGAGATGATGAATGCACTTGGACAGAAGCCCTTACCTTATTCCGTAGGGAATTTGCCAATAGCCAGTTATCTTTGAAAAACCAATTTTCAGGGATTTCACAGAAATCTTTTCAGAATTTGTGGATGTTGACAGCTCTGCCACTAATCAGCTGGCTGACCTGGGGAAAGTCACTTTAGAGCCTGCTTGGAACTGCGCTTTTTGTTTCTTCAAAGCAGCAAGTGAGATGTAGGTATATCTACTGTGGGAGGGACGGGGGCATTTATGAACACCAGTCTTGGGTGATGCTGGCCACCCACCCCTTTTTTCTGCTCCTGCTGCCCTTCTAGACTGTTCATAAATTGAGGGGAATACTAAGCAGAATACTTTTTCTCTCTCTCTCTTTCTCTCTCTCTCTCTCCCTCGCCCTCCACTGCCTCCCAGATTGGGAATATACATAGGGTCAGCCCAGAATTTAGACCCCAGTTCTACTACCATGGGACCCTGGGCAAGTAATTTTTTAAAAATTCACTCTGTACATATTAATTGAGCACCTCCTACTATCCCATGCACTGGGGATACAGAACTTCAGGGACAAAACAGACAAAAATCCCTGTCCTTATGAAGCATATGTTTTAGTAGGAGGAGATAGACAATCAGTCAATAAGTGAATAATAAACTGTTAGCTGGTGATATGTGCTATGGAGAAAAATGAATCAGGGACGGGGCTAGGGTGTGTTGGGGGAAGTTGGAGTTTGTGATTTTTAAATAAAGTGGCTGAGGAAGGCCTTGTTGAGAAAGTGACATTTGAGCAAAGAACTTGAAAGAGGAGTGGGAATGAGCCATGTGGGTGTATCTGGGAAGAGCTCTCCAGGCAGAACTAACAGCAGGTGCAAAGGCCCTGAGTCACATGGTCACATGTGCTGGAACTGAAAGGTGAAGGGAAGAGGCACAGGGGGTGAGGCCAGAGAGGAACCAGGCGGTGGGGGGAGGCAGACCAAGTATGACCTTCAGTTTTCTCTCTGAACGAGATGGGGAGTCACTACAGAATTTGGGGAAGAGGAGTGACCTGATTTGCCTTAGGTTTCAGCCATCACTTTAATTGCAGTCTTGGGAATAAATTTTTTGGGGGGGTGAGGGTAAAAGCAGGGAGGCCAGTTAGGAGGCTGTTTCAATACAAATGAGAGACGCTAGTGGCTTGGATCAGGATGGTAATGGTGGTGATGAAAGGTAGCTGATGCTGGATGTATTCTGAAAGTGAGACCAACACTTTCTCTTTTTGAGAGAAAAAGAAAAGTCAAAGAGTAAAGGATGATCCCCAGGTTTGGGGCCCAGGCAACTAGAAGGATGAAGGTGCCTTTATCCAAGATGGGCAAGACTACAGGTTGGGGGTGGTCGTCAGGAGCTGGACTTGGGACATGTAAGGGTTGAGATGCCCATCGGGCATCCAAGAAGAGGTGCAGTTGGATATGGAGTGCAGGGGAGAGGTCCAGCATATAGATGGCTTTTGTAACCATGACACAGTGCGAAATCCCTGGGGTAATGGATGTACCTACTAAAGAGAAGAGGTATCAGGACCAAGCCCTGGGGCACCGTAATGCTTGGAAACCAAGCCTCAATTTCTCCTTCTGTAAAACAGGGATGAAAACCATAATTACCTTCTAGGGGCTGTTGTGGAGATTATGTGAAATGGTGCATGTAAAGTCTCTAATAATAAATGGCATAGAGTAAGAGTACCATAAACAAGCATTGTTATTAATGATAGAAATTATTGTCTCAGCAAGCATAATGCCTCTTACAGGTGGTTTTCAACTTTTAAATCCACTTTCTATGGTTTTTGACCCTCCAAAGTGTCCTGAGCAAAAAGACAGGACATACTTAGCCCCATCTGGCAAGTGAGAAGCCTGCGGTTCAGAGAGTTTTAAGGGAGGTGCTCCGCTCTCCCCTGCATGTTAGTGACAGAGCCCGGGCTCGAGTGCAGACCCCAGACTCCTGCTTCTCTGATCTTTCTGCCACAGTCTGTTAATGCTGACAAACGACTTAATTAAGCAGAGCAGGTGCTGCTTGCCCTCCAGAATGTGGACGCCAGCTCTGCTTGGGACAAGCTCCCATGGCAGTGCCCACCGCAGGTAGTGCCAGGGGCCCAGGTTCATGCTGAAAGGCCAGGGGACACAGGCTGAAACCTACAGCGATAGTGACGGGGGAGGACAACCTCCTTTTGTTGCAGAACTTCCTTTTGAAAAGCAGCTGCAGAGGTAGGGCTCATTCACATCCTAGCTAGTTCAGCAAAACTGGCATTCACTGGGGCCGGCCCACCCAGCTGCTGCTTGTCTCAGTGGTCAGTGTGTCGTCCGACCCAGCAGGAAGCAAACTTTGCAAGAAGCCATGAACCCAGAGTTAGCAGTATGGGGACGAGGAGCCTGGGGTGGCTTTGAGTCAAGCTGAGCGGGGTTCACGTCTCAGTTTCCTTTGTCCCCAGCTGGGAGCCCTGGTGCAGGGTATTTCACCTCTTCGAGCTTCAGCTTCTTCTTCTGCAAGGTGGGGCGGGGGGCTTGATTCTTAGCATCATTCACGAACTGGAAGTAAAGAATGTGGTGCAAAACAGGACTGGATAACTAATAGATGATATCATTATGGGCAAACAAAAGGAAGACTTCCAGGGTGAAATCAACCTGTGCCCAACCAAGCCCTGCTCCCTCACTAACCACATCTTCCGTTCTCGACCATCACGGAGGGGTGATTAGGACATAGTGCCCTGAAGGCCTTCATCACCGTTACAGTTAGCACCTCTGCGGGCCCCTGTGCACCAGGAGTGAGGCTTGAGGCTGGGACGCAGCGAGACTCTGCTGGAGCAGCCCAGGCAGCTGCCGGCTTTGCCATGCCTTGCCCATGAGTTGGTCCTCTGGAGGAATGGCTGGCAAGAGGGCTCAGTCCCCTGCTGTGGGGTTCGCAGCCTCTCCAATGGCTTCCCAAGCTTGCTGACTGCTTGGGGTGATCGTCCAGCCCTCAGCTCCCCGGAACAGGAAGAGCAGGGAGGAAAACAGGCTGGGTGAGCAGCCCGGCACCGACCCAAGGCAGGGAGAGAGAGGAGGCATTGCCCCCTCCACCCGGAGGGAGCCCCTCCCTGTGCCAGCATACACTGGCTATCTTATCAACTCCTTCACCCGTGCTCCACTGCAGGGAGGGGCTGCTCTCCCTTATTAAGAGGCTCAGAGAGGTAAAGCAACTTGCCCGGTCTGTTTCCAGGACAGTCTGATGCTCGGGCTTGGGCTCCTCCTCCTCCGTCTCCCTCCCTCGGCCCTGCTCAGCAGGGGCTGTGGGCCGCACTGTGGCTCTGAGCAGAGGGGTGGTGTGGGGTGCTGAGCCTGACCTGCCTGGAGATGAAAGGTGCCAGGACCCCCACTCAGAGGCAGGAGAGGAGGTCAGGGGTCTGGGCAGCCCCGCGGATGCGGGAACATTTGCAGAGGTCACGCAGGGAGATGAAGCGGATCCTTTTCATAATAAGAGTCTGTAGGGAGAAATCAAGGCTTCTTGGAACTTAAAGCTAAAAATGCCAGCTGGACATAATGACAACAACAACAATGATAAAATATGTAGTCATGCCATATATTGTGGTCAGCACTTTTCATAGTGTAAATCTTCCCAGCAATCTGCTGCGCGGATGTTACTTCCTTTTCTACTTTGTAAATGAGGTAATTGGGCTCAGAGAGGTCACTTAACTCGCCCAAGGTCACCCAGCCAATAAGTGGCGGAGCCAGGATCCAAACCAGAGTCTCTCTCATTCCCCAAACATGCTTATTCTGCTACACTAACTGAGGTGTAATTTAATTCATCAGAAGGTTCCACCTTAGGTGACAAAGAGGAGGCCCAGAGAGGTTAACCCGCGCTCGAGGCCCCAGTGGATTAGTCACAGCTGGGGAAGCTTCCGGATCTCCAGAGCCACCTTGCCGCCCTGCAGTGCTGGAGGAGAGCTGTGTGCCAGCTGCCAGGCCCAGCTGCGCCCTCCCCTCCCCTCCCCCCTCCTCCGACACACATCGATCACACACATACACATTTTCATGAAGCAGCTCAACCTCTGCAAGAGGGCCCAGACAGGAAGCCAAGGGTCCTTCTTACCAGCTGGGTATGAAGAGCCATGTGCCTACTTCCTCAACCATCCAGAGCCTGAGCCACGCCTTGCTGAACTCGGGCCAAACAGCCCCTTCCCCTAATACCACATAACCCTCCTGTGTGACCTTGGGCAGTCTTGGCCATGTTCTGGGCCTCAGTTTCCTCTTCTGGGAAGTGGGGGGTAGCGGCACCTCCCCCCTGGGATGTCGGGGGGCTTTAGTGTGGTGGTGTCTATAAAAAAAGGCAGCCAAGTGTCCGGCATGCCGTGGACGTTGAACAAATGCCACCCGGCCTGGCCTGGTTCCCTTTAGTTACTGGTAGCTGGGCACGCTCGCGCTGTTTCTAGAGCAGTGTCTGCAGCAGCCGGGCTGCCCGGGGCCCGGTGGAGTCCAGTGGGCACCCTCTGCAGCTGGCACAGCTCGTGCCCATCTTCCTCCTCCTCCTGTGGTCCCACCGGCAGCCCCTGTTGTCCCGCCCGGGCGTCCCCACGCTGACTGGGCGCTGCCCACCCCTCTCTCCACCGCGGCGCTGCACACAGTAGGTGCTTGGGAACTTGGTGAATCACGGAATTTGTGCTCTGGCCCCGGGCAGGTCTGTGCTGGCTCCCACAGCGCATCCCGAGGAGCGACTCTGCCGGCCTTCACCAGGCCAACGTGGCCGACGGGGCAGCCGCCCAGCTGCTCCCTGGTCCTGCCTCATCTTGTGAGGGTCCCTCTGCCCACAGTGCCGGAGCAGATGCGGCATTATTAGAGATCTTGAGTTCAAACCGGTGGGCAGCCAGGAGACCCTTGCAGGCAAGTCTGGGCTGAGTCTGTGCCTGGATTCGGGGAGCCTCCTCGGAGGCGGTGGAGCTGCACAGCTGCTCCCTGCACACACTCTGTGCCCTGAGCCCAGGGAAGGGCGAGCAGAGCAGGGCAGGCTTCTCGGAGGAGGCAATTTTTGAGTCGGCCTGAGGAGAACACGGGTTGGATCTTGCGCTTGCTCCTGGCCTTTTGTTTAGCCCATCCCAAAAGTCCTGCAACAAACAAGTGGAAACCACTCGCCTGGTAGGGCTGAGACTGGAGGAGGCCCCGTCACTCTCGGCCGACCCTCCGGGCCCCGTGGCCTGAGCTCTGCGCCTGCCCCAGCGCTGAAACCTCCCTCTGGCCGTGGGCCCCGGCTGGCCACCCACTGCCCTGGAGCAGCTGCAGTCACTCTCTAGAGGGGCGTTGTGAACGCCCCAGTTCCCTCGCCCCTCAGGTGGGGTCACCCTGAGTGAGGCTGTGCCCCCGGCGCTCACGGCAGTAGCTGCAGTAAGGGCACTCCCCTCCTGGTGTCACCTCCACCCTCCTGCCCGTGACTCTCTTGTCCCCGACCCGACACTTTTTCTCTGCAGCTGCACTTTCCTTCTCAGAGAACAGGGGGGATCTAGCAGCGTCCTCACAGGGCACCAGGGAAGCATTTTACGAGAAAGTGTGTCAGATAAAGTCCTGACTATCTAACTATATATTCTTGCTGCCCGACAGGGCGTGACCAGCCTGTCCCCACTTGAAGAGCGGCCCCGGCCCCTGTCTTGGGCCTGCCTGGACGTGGCAGTGGGGACGGGAGGCCCGGGCAGGCGGGGACCGCTGCCCGGCGTGATGCTAGGTTTGCGGGCGATCCTGCAGCCCCTGCAGTGCCCCGGGAGGGACCTGCCCCAGGGCAGACTGCAGAGGGCATGTTCAGGAAGGGAGTTCCGGGCTACTCCGAGGCGGAAAATTTGAGACTGTAAGCTCCTCAACAGCTGTGTCCTCTGTATTGTTTGGGCCCCTGCCTGGAGCACCATGGCTACAGGATGAATACAAATGCATAATGGAAGGGGCTGTCCTGGGGCTCAGAACAGACTTTTTCATTCCTTGCTCCCCCAGCTGCTCCCTTCCCCGGCTCCCCTGAGACTGTGCTGGGACTTGATGTTGTCAAAACTCATATAAATCCTAATGTCATCTGGCTCTGTTGACTGCAAGGCCCCAGACATCAGGAGGAAGGAGGGAATTTTCACTTTTCTCTGTGAGGGGAGTGACTGGGGAGGGCCCATGCCTACCCAGACTTCCTGGGAAGCAGCTGGGACCTGGCATGCTGGAATGGCACGGAACCCTCGGTGCCCTGTCCCCCTGGAACATTTTAGGTAATCTGCCCCCACTGCTTTCGGCTTAGAAGGCTGGGCGGGGCCGGGGGTGGGGGTGCGTAACCCAGGGCTGGCACTGTGGACAGAGGAACTCTCACAGGATGGGGAAGGACCAGGGAGCAGATGTGGCATTATTAGAGATCTTGAGTTCAAACTGGTGGGCAACCAGGAGACCCTTGCAAGCAAGTCTGGGCTGAGTCTGTGCCTGGATTCAGGAATCTGTAAGAAGAGCATCGACGGCGTAGAAATAACACCCAAGGCAGAAGAACTGGAGGCATCTTCTGCCTCAGTCAGAAGCTTCTTATATGCTTTCCTCTGGAAGAGGAAAACCTAGGATGTGATGACCACCCGGGGCCAGAGGTGGAAGCAGCTAAGTAGGTTAATAAGACAGCAAGTGAGTTTAGTGGCCAAAGGAGGTAGATGGTATGATGCATAGTCAGGGCCTCTCCAACCCAAGTTATAGTGGGACCTCGCCTCCTTTCATATGGACCTCGTACTTCTTTTGATGTGGCCTCTGTTAGTCTTAGCTAACTGAGCAGGCAGCTCTCATTGTCCAGCCTCAGGGAGCTTGTGACTCTCTTTCGCAGAATATTATGTCACAGAATAATATTGTCACAGAATATTATTGTCACAGAATATTATTGTCACAGAATAATATGTCCTGCCAGCCAGATTTACTTCCAAGGCCTAAAAGCAGGACTTTATAGGAATCCCCGATGGGTTCCATCCTATGGCACTATGCCAGATAGTTTCATAGACTATGGAGGGCATTTGGGTTTCTAATTCCCTGCTCGGTATTATCTATCATTTCCAGCTTGTGCTGCTTACACAGGTGGTAACATCATCATAACAAACATGTTAAAAATGCACAACATCCTACATTAAATATAATGAAGGTGTAACTGTCAGCTGAGTTGCACTTGACTTCTTGACACAATGCTTTTTTTTTGGTAAATATTTAATTAACATGTATTAATTTTAATTTTGCAACCTTCTTTCAGTAGCTTTTGAATCAATACATTCACCCTAGTGCTCAAACATTTTTTAAGGCCCTTGAAAAATTTGTGGTCCAGAGCCTTATGCCTGACGTGCCCCATGGTTGAAACAGGCCCATTGTCTTCTCCCCTCTTTCCTGGTCAGCTGCATCAGTGTCCTGGCTGACCTTCCTGTCTCTGGGTCCCCTGTCCTCAACCTGGTGTCTTTGGTGCATGGCTTCCAGCTTATCACCCTGAAATACCATTTCTTTTTGTTCCATTCTCTCTTGAAAGTCTGTGTTGGTGGCCAGAACGAGGCCAGACCACTCAGCCTGCAGGGGGGACTCTCCATCACTAGCTCCCAGCCCCTGTGTGACCCAGTGACCCTCTGCCCTAACGCAGGCCATCCTTGAAGTCAGGCCAGGGCCTTCGTTGACTCCTGGGCCCACGATGCCGATTCCTCCATCTCCTCCACTGCTGCTCTCACCCACCCTGAGAAGGGGAAGAGCTTCAATGATACCATCCTGGGCCCACGACCAAGGCTTTGAAACAAGAGAGACTGTGTTTCCGAGGCTGACCACCATCTCTCGGAAGACTCACATTTCCCAAAGTCTTGATCCTTTCTTGGGAGCATCTCTTAAGGTCTCTTCACTTGGACTTTCTGCTTGTCTCCCATGAAGGACGTGGACTGGCCTCTCTCTGTTAGGCGAGGAAGGATGGGTCGGGGATCTGCAGGCAGCTCTATTATGGAGGGAGGACCAGATGGGGAGCTGGGGTGTGGCTAGTGCCACAGAACACAAGGCCAGGGGGCCTCTGATTGGGTGGCAGAGTGGTAATAGTCAATAGTTAAATTAATTTTACTTTTTTTTTGGCTGCATTGGGTCTTCGTTGCTGCGCATGGGCTTTCTCTAGCTGCGGCGAGCAGGGGCTATTCTTCGTGGTGGTGCACGGGCTTCTCATTGCGGTGGCTTCTCTTGTTGTAGAGCACAGGCTCTAGGCACGTGGGCTTCAGTAGTTGCAGCACACAGGCTCAGTAGTTGCAGCACGTGGGCTCTAGGGTGCACGGGCTTCTGTAGTTGTGGTGCACAGTCTCAGTAGTTGTGGCTCACAGGCTTAGTTGCTCCACGGCATGTGGGATCTTCCCGGACCAGGGCTCGAACCCGTGTCTCCTGCATTGGCAGGCGGATTCTTAACCACTGCGCCACCAGGGAAGTCCTAAATTAATTTTAAAATAAAAATAATATTGATAATAAATTATTGTTAGTAATAGTGACCTTTCAGTGAGTACATTTGAGACCCTGTTCTGAGCACTTTACATACATAACCTTCTTAAGTTCTCACGATACTCACATGAAACAAAAACAGGCTCAGAACAGAAGCCACAGGCGTCCAAGGCCACACAGGCTGGGAGGACAGCCCAGGTCTGTCTGGCTCTCAAATCCATGCCCTTCCTTCTCCACCAGACCACTTTCTTACAAGCAGCAGCTTTTTGCCGATTCTTGGAGAAATGCAGCATTCCATTGATCCATCCGTCTAGGCCTTCACCAGGACCACATGGTTTTAATTACTGTAGCGCTATGATTAAAAATCTTTTAATAACCCGTAGGACTGCTCCTGCCTCATTATTCTTTATTTTAGTGTTTTTCTGTTTCTTCTTTTGTGTTTACTTTTCCAGACAAACCTTAGTTAATCATTTTGGTAAGGTCCCCCAAAACCTGAAGGTATTTTAATTGAGATCATACTGCATTTATACGTTATTTTAGGGGATAATTGGCGTTTTTGAGTTATTGAGTACTCCTCTGCAAACATAAAATGCCTTTCCATTATTCAAGTTTTCTGTCATGTCCTTTAGTCTGATTTAAATTTTTATTCTTACAAGTCTTACGCATATCTTGTTATGTTTAGCCCTAGGTATTTCATTTTTTTTGTAGTTATTATGGAAGGAATCCTATCTTCCGCTATATTTCCTAGCTGGTTCTGTGTCTAGTGGGAAGCTGCTGATTTTTGATTACCAGTGATTTTCTGCTTCACTGAATTCATATTTCTCTAGTAGGTTCCCTTCTGATTCTCTTGGGTATTGTAGGTATACAAGCATATTGTCTGCAGATAATGACAATTTTTCTTTCTTTCTCTTACTAATTATTTGGCCAGTACTTCTAGAAGAGTGCTAAGTAGTGGTGGTGTTGGTGGGATAATTTAATTGTTAATGAGTAAATAATATGTCACTATTTGGTTATATCGTCATGTAATTAACCATCCTCACTTCTGTACATTTAGGTTGTTTCCAATTTTTCCCTTTTGCACATAATGTTTCAGTGAATGCTTCTGCTTATAATTGCTGTCCTTTTTATTTCGATCAGCATGGTAGATTGTTAGGAGTAAAAATAATGGCTCGCTTTTGAGATTGCTGATACTGAGTGCCAACTGATTTTCCAGGAAAGGATTCTCTAATTAATTAAACTAACATGTATATTTTGAAGCTTCAAACTTTTGGTTAGTGCCTCGCACAGTCTCAGGACCAGGGTCAGGGGTTAGGGGGTGGGCACCATTTCCTTAGAGGGAATTTATGTTAAGTGAGCTTGGTCGTTAGTCCTGTCGGGAAGGCTTTTTATTGTGAATTCAGATTTAGTTAAGAACAAGAGATTGGGGCATCAGAATAGGCTGGTGCTGAGGTTGTCCGGCCTCTAGGGGCCCCCTGACCTAAAGTCCAACATGGCTTATGTTTACCTTCTGAGAATCCCCTCTGTTCGGGGCTGTCGTAGACTGTGCAGCCCTCAGATGTGTGCTGCGGCGTTGTCTTGACTGGTCTTGCCCTGGCCTGACTGGGCAACCACGGGTCTGCGGCAGTGGTTGTTATGGCCCCGCGGCGGCCACGTGGCCCCCTGCTCTGGCTGCCATGGCTCTGCCCACCCTGTGCTGTCTTCTGCACAAAGTCTCACTTTCTTTCGTGGCTCTCCAGTGGTGTTCTGGGGGCTCTTGTCAACCCAGCTATGCTATAGTCAGCTGCTGGGCTGCATCATTCTTCCCTATCACCCTGGTCTCCCCTGGCATAAAGTAAACAGAGTGTTATGGGTTGAACTGTGTCCCCCTAAAATTCATTTGTTGAAGTCCTAACTCCCAGTACCTCAGAAGGTGACCTCACTTGGAAATAAGATGTAATAAGTTAAGATGGGGTCATGAGAGTGGGCCCTAATCTAATACGACTGGTGTCCTTATAAAAAGGGGAAATTTGGACACAGAGACACAGCTGCTGGGAGAATGCCACGTGAACATGAAGGCAGAGATCGGTGTGCTGTGTCTACAAGCCAAGGACCACCAGAGATAGCCGGCACGCCACCAGAAGCTAGGGGAGAGGCCTGGAACAGACTCTCTCTCTCAGCCTCCAAAGGAACCAACCCTGCCGACACCTGGATCTTGGCCTTCCTGCCTCCGGAACTGTGAGACAATACATTCCTGTGGCCCTTTACAGCGGCAGTCCTAGCTAACTAGTACAGAGGGTAAAGTCTCATCTGCTCAACACAGGTCTCCGTTTGCTCAGGAATGATGCCTCAGGATGGCTTGAACAGGTGGAGAGGGATGGAGGGGACTAGAGCCTGTATAGGGGACACCCTGCCTCCCAGGACCTGGCTGCCCTAGGCTTGAGCCTGGAGCCTAGAGAGAGAAGGCAAGGGTGCCCTCGGTGCCCAGAGCGTTAACCACACAGTAGCTCTCTGGGGAATGCTTCTTGCATGCACCTGACAAGGAGTTCCTGTGAACGGCTCAGAGGCCCCCCGTTTCCAGGGCCCAAGCCAACTAGCTGCTCTTCTGGTGGTGGAGATACATGGTGACCACGCAGGGATGTAACTCCCAGAAGGCCAAGGACGGGCTTTATGGGACCTGCAGCTCTGCAGTTACGGAAGGACAGGTGGGAGGTGAATGGGGCCGCCCTTAACCGTGCCCCCCAGACTGTGCAAGGCCGGCAATGGAGGCGCTCCCTGTGGAGAAGGACGGGGACCTTAGAGCCCGACTGCCATCCCCTTGGGAACGGCCACCACCGCCCCACCACAGGCTGGCCCCATGTGCCCTAGTGGCCTGGCCTGCATGGTCTGAGAGCTGCCCTTCCCCTCCTCCCTGGTCACTGCAGACCCCCAGGCTGGGAGGCTGGGGGAGACCTGGTTAAAGACTCGGGAAGCAGACCTGGCAGGGCCGGAAGCTGGGAACCTTGTTTCCATGGCAGCACTTCACCTTCAGCTTGGGGGACGCCTGCCCAGAGACCCCTGACCAGCAGCTCGCTCTGTAGCCGGGGCAGAGACTTGGGAGTCCAGCTGCTTGGGGTAAAGCCCACCTCTGCCGCAGCGAGTTCTGTGACCTTGGCCGAGCTACTCAACCTCTCCGAACCCCCATCTTCTCATCTGCAACATGGACATAACTCCCGCCTTTCAAAGTTCTCTCGAGGATTCAATAATATAAGGCATACAAACTGCCCAGCACAGTGCTGGCATGCTGACGTGATCACTGCCAGTTAGCTCTTATTACTACCTGCGTAATATTCTCCAGATGACGGACACCTAGGTTCTTTCCACTGTATGAATGTTTTCCCCTTCCTTAAGCTGAACAACAGACAGCACACGAAGTTCAAGATGCACTGATGACGCGTGCCCATCTCAAATTCATCATAGTACGTTCCGCACGACTCATTTCCACTCACCAGCCCTTGCTCACCAGAGACTTTTTAGGATTTCCCAAAAGCATTTGAGAAGGACGCTTGTGCATTCCTTGAGCTTTGTTGTGGGCAGTACTCCCACGCAAGGGCCTTTTCCTCTGTGAATACTTCTCTTGCCACACATTTGGTGCCTTTTCAGTTGTGCAGTGGAGGCCCTCAGAGAATTATAAGTTCTCTGACATTCTGATAGTTTGTTTATTGGTTCATGCTTTCATTGATTTAGTCATTCCTTCATCAAAGAGCAGGAATTACTTAGGCAAGAAAGGTATATCCAGGCAGAAAGAGCAAGGGATTAGAGTTATGAGAGGGCTTGGGGTCTGGGGGCAGCTCGGCATGGCTCGAGTTGGAGAGAAGGGTGTGGGCATTGATTAATAGCAAGTATTTACTGACTGTGAACTATGTGCCAGGCCCTGTGCTAGGTGCTGGAGATAAGGCCATGAACAAGCAGCCAGGGACCCCACCCCATGGAACTTATAAGTCCACAGGGAGACATGTCACAGCCAAGTACAGAGATTATCCTGTGGTTCCTATTGTGTTAGGCGTCACACTGGGGAAGCAGAGGGTGCTGAGAGAGTGTGTGAGGGGCCTGGTCTGTCTTGGGCATCAGAGAAGGCCAATCTAGGGACCCTGTAAGCTCAGAGGAAACATGAACAAACTAGTAAAGTGTCTGCTATGGGGTGAGAGTGAACAAAATGGTGTTCCAGGCAGAAGGAGCAGCATGTGCAAAGGCCCTGAGGCGGGAAGGAGCCTGGTACAGTTTAGGAATGGAGATGGCAGGTGGCACACATGGAGCATGGCAGGAAACAAAGCTGGCGGTGGGGGGCAGGCAGGGTCTCACAAAGGTTAAAGGAAGTTGGACCTCCCTGGCGGTCCAGTGGTTAAGAATCCACGCTTCCACTGCAGGGGGCGTGGGTTCAATCCCTGGTCGGGGAACTAAGATCCTGCATTCTCAGCAGTGCAGCCAAAAAAAAAAAAAAAGGTCAAAGGAAGCAAGCAGGAAGTAAAGCTTTGTGTATATAAGAATTTTGAGTGAGGATAATTTGGGGTATGGGCGAGATTACAAGCTCACTAACAGCGCCCAAGGCCAGGTGGCCAAGGGGTACCTTCGAGATGCCTCGTGGTCAAAGTAGCCGCTCGAGGAAAGCAACATCGCCGGGGGGAACACGCTGCCCGGCAGAGCTCATCAACCTCAGGGCAGCAGGGCCACCCTACCTGGAGGAGAGAGGCCACATCTGTGCCTCCACACCCAACCTGGTCTCCCGGGCCCTCCTAGGCCCTTTCTTCCCCCGTCCCTGGACCCTGACAGTGCAGTGTAGTCACTGCACCCAGCTTGCGCTTTGTGCAGCCCCTCTGTTCCCCGGGCTTAAAAGAGGATTTACTGCAGCCCGAACCAGCTGTGGTAACTTACAAGAAACCAGATGGTTCCTAAGTGGCCATGCCTGTCTTGTGTGCTGCATAAAGTTGTTGGACATCTCTGTTTTCCCAAGAACCACAGATCAGATGCAGCGATTGTTTGCAACAAGGCTTTAGAAATCTTTACCCGTCCCAAACCTACATCCTTTGGAGACGGCAGCCGCCAGCGACCTGAAGCCACGGCCCCTGGGAGCCCGTGATGAGGCTGAGCCAGCTCCACCTGCAGGCCCAGCTGCCCTTTTAGGATGCAATTGATTCTAAAGTAAGAGCTGATGATGGAGCTCTGGGATGAGCCACATCCAGGTCACGCATCCCAAAGCAAGTCAGCTGGGTCCTGTCTCTGAGCTACCCTGGGTCAGGCTCTGTATGGGCACAGGGGACCCCACTCATCACCCCACGGATGCATCAGCATAGGAACAATGCCCTTATGTGGCACCCTCAGCTCTACACAACCCCAACCCTGAGAGCGAACGGGAAGACTCACTTGGGGCCTTGAAAGGAACCCTTCTCAGATACTGTTTGCTGTTCATCTACATCCTACTGGCATTGACACACGCTTTGTCATCTGCGTCCCCCTCCCTTCACAGAATAGAAACAGCAGATGGGAGCGTAGGGGGTAGGTGAGGCCAGAGGCAAGCACACCAACTGCATCCCCCGCAGCATGGACCACCTACCCATGTGGAGGGACACAGAACAGCGACAGCACGCGTGAGCCCCCAAAGCATAGCCATCTGGGGCCAGTCAGCAAAGGGGCACACAGCCCCCAGCTCGGGAGCCGAACAGAGCAAGGTCACGGTACCAGAAGTGGCATTTTCTTTTCTAATTCTGCATCCTCAAAAATGGATTCCATTCCATCTAGGGATAATTCATTTAAGAGGAGGACATAGTACCCTTTTTGCAGTATATGCATATATCAAATTATTGTGGTACACCTTAAACTTATACAGTATCATGTATCAATCATATCTCAGTAAAACGGAAAACATAAAATTTAAAAACAGTGAAGGCATAATGCATTTTAGAAAAATTCCCACCCAAAGAGATCAAGCTGAAAGTAAGTTGGTGCTTACAAGGATAATTTATCAGACAAATTCACTGATGTTGACAAAGCTCTTTCCCTAAGTTTCAAATAAATGAGGTGTCAGTGAAATAAATAATCCCAGCATTAAGTAATAAGAGGCACCCCAAGAAGGGTGTGATTCATTACCTCATGAGAGGCACAGGCAGTGAGTGCTGTCAGCTCGTGCAAAGGAACAGTCCCTGTGGGCCCAGAGTGACAGAGGCACTGGGCTGAGAGGGGGATGCTGGGCAGGACTGGGAAGGCGTGGGTGGAGAGGACAGGGAGAGGTGGTCCAGGCAGGGGGGATGGCAGGAACAAGGGCAGGGAGGCTGGGAAGCATGAGGGTGGATTCCTTGAGGGGAGCCCTCCTGGGGCCAGACCATGACCCAGACACACTGCAGACCTCTCCTGGGTGGCTGTCACTGACGAGTCCACAGAAGCTTCTTTGAGGGCCTCCCTGCCCCCCGAGGATCCCCCCCTGCAGGGCCAATGGCTGGTGTTGTTTTTGGCAGCTCAGGGTCTGGAAGGGTGTGGGAGGAGATGGCCTGGCGGGGCTGAGAGGCTGCCAGGCCTCTGCACGCAGGTGGCCGGTGTCAAGCGGGCAGTGGTTGTCTGCGGACCTCGCTGCCCAGACCTGGGCAGGGCCACCCATCACAACTGAGCCTTTGTGGCCCCGGCTTACAAAACCAGCCAAATATTTTCCCGGTCACTTTATGAGGTGCTAGCTCTGCCCGTTCAACCTGGGAAAAATAAGGTGTCACATAATTTGCTCCTTTAGAGTTGAGAAGGTTTGAAGTTAAGCGAATTCTGTGCCCCTGGGAAGGCCAGTCAGCCCAAGGGGGAGGGGTGTTCCCTCTGGAGGGGACGTGGGCACCAGCCAAGCCAGCTGCAGGTTTTGCAGAGGGAGAGAATGAGGCCCTGAGCCTGGGAAGTCAGCCCTCGAGCCGGTGTTAGATGAGGAGACCCTGTTCCCCGAGAATCTTCTTTAACACCATGCTCTGGGGACCGTTAGCCCCCTGCCCACAGGTGAGGCCAGGGAGCTCACGGAGAGACTTGAATGGGAATTGTCCTGCAGACCCTCCTCACGAGGCAGAGAGGATTCCAGAAGGGTTTCAGAGCCGAGGTGCATGGTGAGGGGGGATGATGTGCGCTGAGGTTGAAAAGCATCAACCTTATGCAGTAAGCTCGTGGGCAGCCATGGACACACTGTGATTTCTGGCCTCCGGTGAGTTCTCACATCCCCTACAAACCCCCCTCCCTTTTTTTTTTTTTAACTGCCCATGGCCTGTAATTTCACTGGTAGACCTGCTTCCCTTCTGCCTCTGATAAGAAGTGTCATTTATAGAGTACTTGCTGTATTATGCCAAACACTTCAGTAGGTGCGGCATTCATTGCTTCAACTGAGACCTAATCAGCACCTGCTGTATGCTAGCCCTGGGGATGCAACAAGGAAGTTCTCCTTCACGGCAGCCCTGTCCAGAGTAGTAGTGAACCCATCGTTACAGATGGACGGAAGTGTGGAGCTCAAAGAGGAGTGACTTTCGAAGACATACAGCTAAGACCTACAGCTAAGACACATACAGCTAACACACAGCTAAGCAGAGCTGGGTTTCACAGCCAGGCCAGTCTGACTTCAAAGCTTGGCTTCTCTCCATTCCCTCCTCAGCAGGGTTAGAAAGAGGCAAGTAATTAGTAAAGAAGAGACAATGTGTGTAACCCTATTATAATCTTGTGGTTTGTCCTCGAGGTTTTATTCAAATTAATCATAGCTTTATATGCCAATTATCTTTTGAGATGAATAAAGATACATTTTTATGTAAAAGGAAATCTATGAGGCCCACTGAATTCCACGCCGAATGCGGTAACTCCATATTGCCACCTGGTGGCAGAATCTTTGCATACATAGCAGGGGAGAGAGATTTAAAAGAGAAGAGCAAAGACTTAACCCGGGTAAGCTGGGACGAAGTGAGAGAGTGGCATGGACATATATACACTACCAAACGTAAAATAGAAAGCTAGTGGGAAGCAGCCACATAGCACAGGGAGATCAGCTCGGTGCTTTGTGACCACCTAGAGGGGTGGGATAGGGAGGGTGGGAGGGATGGAGATGCAAGAGGGAAGAGATATGGGAACATATGTATATGTATAACTGATTCACTTTGTTATACAGCAGAAACTAACACACCATTGTAACGCAATTATACTCCAATAAAGATGTTAAAAAAAAAAAAAAGACTTAACCAGAGAGCAGCTGTGGCCAGTGGGAGGGACTCTGTGTTGGAAGTGAGAACCCAGGGGCTCCAGTCTGTGCCCTGCCCTAGACCCACCCCGCTGGCCCTGAGTCAGACGCTTCAGCTCTCTGGACAGCAGATCCTTGATTGTGCAGCTCCGGCATCGGCTGGTATTCTTCCTGGAGATCCCTTCTAACAGACATTCCCTGACTCTTCGTTGTCTCTCTTATGTTGCATTGAACTTGGGAAAATTGTGCAGGTAGATTTTGAGGCACCACAGGGGGAAGTGGGGTTGGGCAAGGAGGGCTTTCCGGAGCCCTCAGGCCTCTGTGTGAAACACCTTGTAGTAGCATCTTCACTTGAAGTAGCACCTTCTCCTGCATGTGGGCGGCTTGGCCCACTGTGGGTTCTCACTCTCTCTCTGGGATTCTCTCAGACCCCAGGCGCTTAAGGTCAGTTCTCGCCCCCTGCCTTTCTTCAGGGGACCAGAGATCCTCTTCCACACACTAGGGTGTTTCCACCAGGAATGACCTCTGATCGTAGCCCAAGAACTTAAGTTCAGGATCTAGCGAAGACTTAGCACAGTGGGGGAGGTTACTAGTTGTATTCACTTGTAAGGAACTGGAAACCTGACCCGAACTGCCTTACGTTGATAAAGGGAATGTATGTGCTTTTTAGTTATGGGGTAAATCTGGCTTCAACTTCACCTGTATCCAGGGTTCAGACACCGTTGCCAGGATCTAGATCTGGTTTCTCTCTATTTCTCAGCCCTTCTTCCTTCAAGCCTAGTGGTGCCTTAGGGGTGTCTTATGGGGCTTTAGGTCCTCATCCTCTCAACCTACATGAAAAGACACAATCTAAGTAAAGACAGTGATTCCACACTGATCTCCAGATCTCCCATCCCACAGAGCACCATCCTTAAGCGCCTCCAACACACACACATTCTGGATGGAGGCCCCATGGTTGGGGGTCTTCTTCTTTCTAGGGTCCCAAAATGACTGCAGGAGCCCCTGGGGGCACCCCTTCCCTCCTTATCCAGCAGGAGCCAGCATGCTTGCGCCAGCTTTGCCTAGCACAGGTCCTGGAATGCATTCTGATTGGTCCCATTTGGGTCACATTCCCCGCCCCCCGCCCCCACCCCCAACCAATCACCGTGGCCACTGGATTGGAATGTGCTGACTGGCTCAGCCCCTGTCACAGGCTCCACCCCTGAAGGTGGGAGGGGGCAAAGTCTCGAAACAAACACCCTCCACAAGGGAATCCAAAGATGTTTTACTTAAAAAAGGAAGCAGAGGATGCTGGAGGCAAAACCATTAGGAATCCATTAGTAACTAACATAAGGGTTAGTAGAATGGAAGTTTATAAATGATTGATCTTTCAGTTAAATCAGGGTGATAAGGCCATCCTTCTGATAGCATCACTTCATTGCCCCTGGGAAGTTTCATTTGGTAGCAACCATGTCCTGTCCTACCATGCTACCATCCACAGAAGACAGTCACGCCAAGGACACATTTCAATGGTGACTTCCATTCAGAGACCTGAAAGAAGAGAGGTATTTCCTTAGGGTTCGGGGTTTACACATGGGTGTGTGCCTTGCATGTGACTATCTTCCTGTAACTATTGGGGCTTCCTTACATCCCCTGCTCTTGTCTCTGATGTTCAATGGGAGATTTTACTTATTTATCTAGAGTGGGCTTCTCTCACTGTTCTGCCCTGCTTGGCTGATGTTTAAAATTCCAGATAGAGTTCCAAATAGGGAGGGCTTTAGGGACCTGGTCCAAGCCCCCTCCAAGGTATAGATGGGGACCAGAGAGGGTCAGAGGGACCCTGGTCCAAGCCCTCCAGGCAGTGGATGGGACGAGTGAGGGTCAGGGCCTTGCTGAGCTCCTCCAGCCAGTTAAATTGCAGAGCCAAGACACTCTGCCTGGCAGCCCCTTCTCCAGGGGTGCCTCGTTACCATGGGATTCCTGAGCTGGCAGGCAGGAAGGCAGCCGAGGTGAAGGCCCAGACGACAACTTTGCCATGAATAATCCACAAAATCAGTTATCCCCAGTCAGGCAGTAGGCAGGCCCCTCACCGTGGCATTGCTGGCACCTCTGTTGCAAGTACTTGTTGCTACAGGGCTTCCCTTCCTAATTGTATTTTGCTCAGGCCGATGTTACAAATTAACTTTCCCAGCACATTCAGATGAGGCCAAGGGAGGAGGTGGTGTGAGAGCAGAGACTTGATTTTCTGCAGACAAACCACAAGGGGATCATCGGTAATGAATGCTCTGTGCGTGTGCGTGAGTCCTCAGAGACCCAGAGTGTTGTACTGAGTGGCACCCTGTGCCAGGTCCCAGTATACACCCTAGAATCAGACCTGGGCCCTGCTGAGAAAGGCATTTCAGGGGTGGGCACAGCATGTGCAAAGGCACAGAGGCTTAAAACACACAGCCAAGTTGAGGAGCACATAAGGCAGAGAGTAGTAGCGAAGAGACTAGTTCATGGAAAGAGACCCCACTGGTCTAGTTAGTCATTTATTCATTCGTTAAAACCTGGGCCTTCTGAAGTCCCGTATTTTTTAAATTTAGATTTTATTTACACTGAATACATTCATAAGGTTTATTTAAAATAACAGTTATAAGTTCCCTGCCTACCCCTGTTTCCAGCCACCCTCCCCAGAAGCAGCCAGTGCTGTCAGATTCTCCCGTTTTCTTCTAAGATACCTTTTGAAAATACACAAACAGCAGTATTCCCCTCCCGGCTGACATGCACCCTTCTTTCTTCTTCTTTTTTAAAAAATTAATTAATTAATTAATTTTTGGCTCTGTTGGGTCTTCGTTGCTGCGCGCGGGCTTTCTCTAGTTGCGGCGAGCGGGGGCTACTCTTCATTACGGTGCGTGGGCTTCTCATTGCGGTGGCTTCTCTCGTTGCGGAGCATGGGCTCTAGGCGTGTGGGCTTCAGTAGTTGTGGCACATGGGCTCAGTAGTTGTGGCTCACAGGCTTAGCTGCTCCATGGCATGTGGGATCTTCCCAGACCAGGGCTTGAACCCATGTCCCCTGCATTGGCAGGTGGATTCTTAACCACTGCTCCACCAGGAAGTCCCACACCCTTCTTTCTCCACTTCCTGGACCTTGGAGGTTACTCAGCATACGATGGGCTTCTTCCTTCTTCTTGACGTTGGTGGGAGTTCCGAGGTAGCGCCCCAGGCTGAGCATCTAGAGTTTAGAGACCTCTCGTGCCGCCCTCGTGTTGCAGTGGAAAAGACCAGAGACCCAGGGAAAGTGGGGAGCCCCCCACCCAGGTCTCCCAGCTGTCCAGTGACTGAGCCAGGACCGAAACGCTAGTCTTCTGCCCTCACATCTACCCAGGGCCAACCAGGCCCACTTCCCTGCCTTGGTGGTCCTCATTTGTCAGACCAGCGGTTGGAAAAGGTGAGGGGTGAGGCTGCCGTTTTGGGTGGTCATTGCAGGCCGTCAGCTGATGTAGCACCACCTCTTGTGGTGTGGCTCCAGACTTCCACAGTCACCTTCAGACGTGTGCCCTCCCCTCCCCTTTCTCTCTCCTCCTCCTCCTTCCCACCTTTGCAGCAGCAGCCCTGTGTCCAGCCTCTGCCCCATGCCTAGCCCAGCAGCTGGTCCCTATGACAACACGGGCCTTCCATCCAAAAGTGGCATCCCAGGTATTTTATTATGAGCCCCAATTAAGCAGGGCAGGCTGCTGGCTCGGAGCGATGCAGGGAAGTATGTTTTATGGCCTGTGAAAGAGCTCAGGTGCTATTTATAGCTCCTTAATCGGTGTTGCTAAATGGGGTCTTAATGCAAGTCCCCTGGCAACTGCGCATTCTCATCACGGAGAATATCCTCCACGCAGCCTTGCTCCCTGCATCTGGTGCCCCTCTCAGAGGAAGTGGTGCCTCCCCCGTGCTCAGCAGCTGTCAGCAGGCTGCCTGGCCCTCCTAACCTCCTCCTGACACAAGCGGGCCCTTTGCAGTCCCGCCTTTGGGGATATTTGGTCCACAGCTGTCACTTCCATCAGGAACCTGAAGTCCTTGGGCAGCTGTTTGTCTCAGGGCTGACATTCTGTCCCCAACCTCCCTCCACTTCCACCCAGCCTCTCCGTCAATGCTAGGGTGGCATGAGGGACACATATGACTCAGTACATTGGTAAACATCCACAAAATCCTTTCCATGAATACCTCATGGGTTAACAGTATTTTCAGTTATTTAAACGGAGCAAGGTAACTATTACCGCCTTTCTCCACTCTCCCTCCCCCACCCTTCTTTACAGCTGGGGAATTCAGGCTGAGCATGGGAAAGGGAATCAACTAATGTCATTGGCCGGGCACTCTCCTGGAACTTTACATGTGCCACTTAATTCAGTCTTCGCACCACTTACTTTATAGAGAAGGAGCCTGTATCAGTCAGGATGGGCCAGGTCTTGCTGCAGTAATAGACAAGCCCCAAGTCACACTGACTTCAAACAACCAAGATTTGTCTTTGCCCTTGGTGCATGCTCATCACTAGTCCCCTGGAGGCTCTATTCTGCAAGGTTTGTGTCCTCACTTCAGGTCCGGGTCACTAGGATCAGCCCCTAATGGTCACTAATGGAAGAGGGAAGGCAGCAATGCCCTGACCAGCTAGCTGCTAAAGCTTCCAGTTGGAAGTGACACACAGCACTTCCACTCATTGGCCAAGGCAAGACTTATGACCGCACCTAACTTCGGTGAGTAGGAAAGGGCAAGGTGATTCTGTGCCCGGAGGGTGAGAGCTGGAATATTTGAGAATAGTCCTAACAACCTCCACAGAAGCCGAGGGTCCCAGGGTGAAGCCAGATCCCAGAGCTCCAAAGTGGCAGAGCAGGGATTCGAACACTCTGTTGTTTCTCCCAGATATCTGTGCTCTTTTCCCATGTTTAGACATGGGCGCTCTAGTCAGACTTCCGGCTTGAATCCTACCTCCAGTACCCACCTGTTGCGTCACACTCACTAGGCAAGCCACTCCACCTCTAGAGCCTCATTTCTCCATCAAATGAAGATGTTAGCACAAGACTATGTTCTGAAAAACAAAAACTTCATTCTTAAGTTTGGGGCAAACTCCTTTGGCAGCCAGATCAACCTGAACTGGTGTGAGGCTATTTTGAGTCGTTTACTTATTTCACTCAGTGTGACTATTCATAGGTTTCGCTGTAGAAATATCAACGTGTGTGATTGCAGACGCTGCCCCAGACCCCTGGGATGTTAGGCAACACGTGGCATATGCAACCTGATGACTAAACTCTGGAACTCTGAATTCCCAAACAGTCTGCCCCAGGGTTTTGGATAAGGGACCACAGATCTGTCTCACCTCCCTCAAGGGGTTGTAGTGAGGATGAAGGGAGACGATGTGTCAGAAGTTCTGAGCACGTGGGCTTCCCTGGTGGCACAGTGGTTAAGAATCCGCCTGCCAATGCAGGGGACACGGGTTCGAGCCCTGGCCCGGGAAGATTCCCACATGCCGCGGAGCAACTAAGCCTCTTCGCCACAACTACTGAGCCTGCGCTCTAGCACCCTTGAGCCACAACTCCTGAGCCCACGTGCCACATCTACTGAAGCCCGCGTGCCTAGAGCCCGTGCTCTGCAGCAAGAGAAGCCACCGCAATGAGAAGTCCACACATCACAACGAAGAGTAGCCCCCGCTTGCTGCAACTAGAGAAAAGCAATGAAGCAGCAACAAAGACCCAACGCAGCCAGAAACAATAAATAAATAAAATAAAATAATAAAATAAATAAATTTATAAAAAAAAAAAAAAAGAAGAAGTTCTGAGCTCAGGCCCAGCACATAGTAAGTGCACAGACATTGGTGGTGATTCTGGGTCCCTAGGTTGGACGGACGAGGCAGGAAAGAGGTCCCACAAGAGCTGAAACAAAAGCAGGAAAACAGTGGGGCTGCTCCAGTTGGCACATGATTGAAATCAGCGCCTCTCCCTCGTTCCTGAGTACTGTATCCTAGTCAATAGAGGTTCTTTAGGACCTCATAAATCCTTGAATGTGTTTTGGAATGGTTCACTCTGACAGCAAATAGGATGTTTGTGCAGGTCCTCGGAAAAGACAACATGCTTTGTAAATCTAAGGTATTGTTCTCACACATTAAATTTAAAAGCAGAAGGGTGTGCCCTTGCCCGCCATTGGGCAAGAGTCCGAGATTTTGTCTTCTCACTCACTTCTCAGTATCTCACTCAGAATCACGGAATTTGCAAGAGGGTTCCAAAACCCTCTTCCTCCGAAGTCCCCAAGGCCCCACCTTAAGGTGGGAAACTGGGACCCCATCCTTCCAGCAGCTTCCCTTCTATCTGCTAAATAGACTGGGGTCGTACGTAAAATTTCATCTGGCAAAGGGGTTCTCCTGCTTTGGCAAAGAGACCTGCCCTTCCTCGTCACACAGGCTGAGAACTGTTGCCGTGTGTGCCCCTTAGACCTGGGTTAAGACTGCCTGGGTTGGAATCCCAGATCACTAGCTGTGTGACCTTGGCCAATTATGACCCCCCCGTGACTCACTTTCCTCATCTGTAAAGAAAGATGTTGATGGTTGTGGGGATTAAATAAGTTAATTTATGGAAGTTCTTAAGACAGTGCCTGGTGCAGTAAACTCACTAGAAATGTTAACTGTCATTATTATTATTAATCAATATATATATGTTATTATGTTATTACTCTCACAATGAATTTGTGGCAGAGCCAGACCTGTGTCTCCTGTCTCTCACTTCAGAATCTTATCCAACTAAAGTCAAATGTTTGAAAATAAGAAATGGTGAGGGTACGGACAAATTGCTGGTGGGAATATACAGTGATACAGCTGCTGTGGAAAGCTGTCTGGCAGGTTCCTCAAAAACTTAAACATGGAATCGACATGACCCAGCAATTCCACTCCTAGGTGTATACCCGAGAGAAATGAAAACAGGTTCTCAAACAGATACTTATACACTAATATTCATAGAAGCACTGATCACAATAGCCAAAAGGGGAATACACCCCAAAATGTCCATCGGTGGCTGAAAGGATAAACAAAATGTGGTATATCAATACAATGGAGTATTACTTAGCCATTAAAAGAAACGAAATTCTGGGCTTCCCTGGTGGCACAGTGGTTAAGAATCTGCCTGCCAATGCAGGGGACATGGGTTCGAGTCCTGGTCTGGGAAGATCCCACATGCCGCGGAGCAACTAAGCCCGTGAGCCACAATTACTGAGCGAGCCTGCGCGTCTGGAGCCTGTGCTACGCAACGGGAGAGGCCGCGACAGCGAGAGGCCCATGCACCACGATGAAGAGTGGCCCCCGCTCGCCACAGTTGGAGAAAGCCCTCGCACAGAAACGAAGACCCAACACAGCCATAAATAAATAAATAAATAAATTTATTAAAAAAAGAAACGAAATTCTGATACATGCTACAGCACAGATGAACCTCGAAGACGTGCTGAGTGAAGAAGGCCAGATACAAAGGTCATGTATTGTATCATCCCATTTATATGGAATATCCAGAATAGATCAGTTCATAGAGATAGAAAGCAGGTTAGCTGTTTCTGAAGGAATGGGGAGGAACTGCTGAATGGATACAGGGTTTCCTCTGTGGGTGATGAGAATGGTTTGGAACTTGACAGAGGTGATGGTTGCCCAACATTGTGAATGTGCCAAATGCCACTGAATCACGCATTTTAAAACAGTCCCTTTTATGTTATGCAAACTTCACCTCAATTAAAAAATAAAATTCAGTGCAAGGAAGTTGTCACCAGACTTCAATCAACAGGGCAACTATGTGCATGCAGAAAATACCCGAGGGGTGAACTTAGTCACTCTGAGCATGGCACGGGGGGAAGCACCCTTCACCTCCCAGGCCCCTCAGGAAGCTGTGTGCTTCTCAAATTCAGGGTGTCCGACTTTTGTGATTCCCCAGCGCCTGGCCTGGCACACAGCGGATCCTCAAGAAATATGGGACTCCTGGTGGTAAAAACATAGCGAATACACATCGGGTCTGCCCGCCCCTCACCCTCTATGTAGTATTGTGCCAGTAGCTCAGTCTCGATTGATTCCCTCACTGCGAAATAACACGGGACATGGTGCTGTGTCTACACTCACTGTGTTGGCCCAGTGACATGATGCATCTAAGCCCCCCTTTGGCCGGGCCAGTCTTGGCCTAGAGGCAGGGCTCAGCAAAGGGCAGCTGCTACTTGCCTTAGGCTATTAGTATTGTTATTTCAATTGGGAAATAAGCCTTTTATTTCTGCAGCTTTATTGAGATACAGTTGACATATAACCTTGTGTAAGTTTAAGGGACAAAACGTGTTGATCTGATATACTTATATATCACAAAATGATTGCCACCGTAGTGTCAGCTGACACCTCCGTCATCTCACATAATTACCATTTCTTATTTGTGGTGGGAACATTTAAGATCTACTCTCCTAGCAACTTGCGAGTATATAATACAGTATTAGTTGGTTATTATTACTGTTATCCAAGGTCAAGGGGATTCTCAAACTACGTTCCTTTAGGAAACTGGTTTTGCCATATCCTGAACTAAGGGATTTTTCTGCATTTTCTCAACTCCCACGATCAAAAAAGTTGATTTTGTCTGTCGTTTTTCTCTGCTAATATGTTTTTGTCCGTAAATCTCTACCATCCGCCACCGCTTGTCCAGAGTAAAATAAGAAATAAGAAGATACCTGATTTTATGGGAAGACAGATGTTATAGGCATCTTACACCAAATACAGAAATGTTCTGGGCGTTGAGGCGTGTCTTGTGAGGAACACAGACTCTGGAGCCCACGGCTGTGCCATTTCTCGGAAGCCCCTCTCTGTGCCTGAGCCCCCTTGTCTCTAAAGTGAGGGCACACGGGGCCTGCGCAGAGGCGCTGAGGACTGATCAGCTGCCCAAGGGCAGTGCTCGCACAGCACCTGCCCGGGCGAACTCCGTATTTGCCGCAGTGGTGGTGGTACCACTACCATCCCCCTGTGGGGATCTCTGCGGTGCCCTCTCCTCCCAGTGTTCTCACCCCTGCACACTCACGGAGAACTGGTGGGGAGAAGGAGTGGGTGTGTCTGAGGACCGGGCGAGTGACATTTGCTCAATCTAGACTCTCAGAATCCACGCGGAGACCAAAGGGAGAAAATGGGTTTTCGTGAAGCTCTGGTTTTCACATGTAGTTGTGGATATTATGGCTGTGGAAGGACGGGGAGCAAACTCATGGATCCCTTGGAGTTTGTGCCTCTGTGGTTGGATCAGACCTTCTGGCAGTTCATGGGGGATGGGCTGCCCCCTGGGTGGGATGGGCAGGTTCCGACTTCCCATCAAGGTGGTAGATAAGCTTCACTCTGAGCAGAGATGACACTGTCAGCCCAGGGCTGTGTCTGGGCCTAGAAATGTCAATATTTTGTTTGGCCATACTAAATTAAAGTAACTCAGAAATGTCACATAAAAAAATCTGGATTCTTGGCTTTTTTGGAAAGGGCAGGGAATCTGGTAACAGGGGCCCACATTCCTGCTTGGAGCTGAGGCCAGAGCTGAGTGATGACCCCCGGCGTGTGTCTCCGGTGTCCGTGGACCCCACCACTCTCCCCCTGCCCGCTGCTTTCATCTGCTCCGCGCTGGTCACTTAGGGTACCTGCCTGGCCCCTGGGCATTGGAGTTTGCAGCCTCTGGTCTAAAACCCAAACATACTGGTGATACTAGAAGTGGTTTCATTCATGCACTGATCATTAACTTTTTGAAAAGTTATTTTAAAACAAGAAATCATTTGCCTTGAAACTGGAAGTGAAAATAGAGCAGTCATTGCTAAATATACTAGCGATTATCCTTTATCAGGGCTCTTGACACACTGAAAATATTTATCTGCAGACCTCATCATTTAGCACTTCTTAGTAGACACAGTTTTCCTCTTCCAGAGCTATCCCATAAACACAGGTTCCTCTTGAGTCTAATTGGATCTTGTAACTGAGGGAGGCGGGGAGCCAGGGTGAGAAAACTCAGCAGACTCCATCCAAGAATTCAGTTTACTCATCAGTTTTCCTTAGCTTAAGAAAAACAAGCTTCTGCCATCCTCCTCTGGGCCTGTTTCTGGGCTCACACTGGGAAAGGTCAAATAAACACAATAAATCCATTAGAAGGCCTTCATAGTAAATCCCTGGGGCTGGTGCTGTTTAGCAAGAGGCTAAAGTGATGCCGTTTCCCAAGTGGAAGTTGGCCTGACCTTGGCAATTTGCTAGAAAACAAGAGTCAACTGTGCCAGTTGGCTTTAGTGGTTGCAAGGAGCACAGCCCCAGGGCTGCTTCGGGAAGGGATGGGTGATTCTGGTGGTTGGCCCTGGAGAGGAGAAGACCCCTCACGTGGTCTGCACCTGCTTCCTTCTCCTCTCCAATGTCTTCAGGCCAAATCCCAGACAGAACCAGGTGGATTGAACAACCCGTTAGGAACTATCCCCATAGGCAGGGTCCTTCATCGAGGCCACCTCATCGCTTACCTGCCAGCCAGGGCTGGGCTTTGTGGGGTCAGGGGCCCACCTCCAGTCCATTCAGGGGCCTCTAGTGCACAGACAGTGATCTAGCGCTACCACATGGCGCTGGGTTGGGGTCTGGGGCATGGGGGCACTGTCACTGAGGGACAGAATCAGTAGGGCTGCATTTCCTTTGCAGTGACTGTCACCCTGCCTTCCCAGGAGAGTTTGGCAACAGAATGCGCCCCAAACCACACTGCCTGAATTCCAGTCCCATTTTTCACTACTTAACTGTGGCTTTCGGTGAGTTACTCTGTGCCTTGGTTTCCTCAGTCTATAAATGGGCTTTCATGATAGTAACTACCTCGCTGGGTCATAGTGAAGTATAAGTACAGTAAGACATAAACTGCTTAGAACATCTCACGACATAGGAAGTGCTAGGTAAGTCCTTGCTGTGACTATTCACATCATTATCATTATTATTGCCAGCAATCCAGCCAAAGAGCCCAGAACACCAAGATGGGCTTTGAAAATCTACCAGCACTCATGAGTGCCCTCATGCTTCTGCTTACGATGAAAGATTGGAAGGAACATCCCCCAAAGTAGAAGAGGCTGAGGGATAGGGCTGGATCAGGGTCCCACAGGGCCGGGGCTGGACCCCGGCTCCTGGCCTGCTCAGACCTCTGGTCGGAATTATCTGTAGTTGTCGACATGCAGGCATCCCACACAGGGCGTCAGGTCCTCCGCTCACCACACCAGCTGCCTCTTTTTTTTGCACTTTGTCCTAAAGGACTACCTGCTCTGAAAACAAAATAGCTGTCATGTGACGATGGCCCACATGTGCCAGGGCCTATGCCGGGTACCTATCCTCCGTCCCCGTCTCGTCCTGCCACTGCTCCCCATGAGGCGGGACTTGTTCCCCTGCTACAGAGGAAGCAACTGCCCTGTGAGACCAGACCTGGCTCTATGGCTTCTCACCCCAGGCCTGTGCTTCTCCTTCCCAGTGACGCCTTCCCCGCAGCTATGCTAAGTTCTCAACAGACAAGAGCATTATTACCCATTAACTAGAATTTAACTGTAATTCATCTTCTAGCCAAGCTCTCATTTGAGCCAGGTTAAGGCCAACTCATGACTCTTCTCATTCGCTTTTGCCCTTTCTCTTTTTCTGCTTTTAACTGATACACAGAATTGGATTAAACAGAATCTTTGGTTGTAATACACTGTCATCATTGGTCCCGTGCATAGCCCTCTTTTATTCTGCTTTGCTGATTCCTATATTTATTTCTTACTAATTTAATGCCACCACGAATCCGTCATCCAACCCAAGGACTAGAAAATTGACAACCAGCACTTCTGTGCCTCCGTGGTCTAGCCTTGCCCACCCCCATCCCCTCTGCCTCAAGGCAACCACTCCTCTGAATTCTGTGTTTCCTGTTCCTTGCAGACTTTTTAGACACCTATAGTGTGTGTCTAAATAATGCCTTGCTTAGTTTAGTTCTCGAACTTTCGAGTTTGCCTCTTCCTTTCCCAATACCACACTGTGTTCATCGCCATGGCTTTAAGTAAGTCCTGCTCTCCAGCTGGCAAGTTCTGCTATCCCCACGCTCATTTTTCTTCTTTAGAAGGGGACACACCATGAGGAATCGGGGGTCCCATCCCTGAGGGCCCCAACCTTGCCCTGGATGGGATGAGTACCCCCTGTCTCTGAAGGGCCCTGCTCCCCTCCCTGGTCTCCCTATGTCGGACGTGCTTCTTTCCGCGTCTGTAGGAGCCGCCAGGTTGTTCCCATGGCTGCAGCAGCAGAGGTAACTTCTAGGGGTGTTGGGATGATCCGTGGTGCAGGGTACACGCCAGCCAGGCCCTCCCCCACTGAGGCTCTCCCCACGTGACCAGAGGCTGTCCTCGGCCAGGGCCAGGGTGTCCAGCCATCGTGCAGCTCCCTGGGGCGAGCTCCAAATCGAAAACAGTCAGATTTTCTGGGAAATTTTTCAGCTGAGTCAGGAGCATCCCTCCAGCAGACCCGCGGAGCCGGCACAGCGTGTTGCTAATTCTGTCCGCCTGCAGGAACCTTGCTGGAGGGTTCTTTACCTGCCTTAGGGCAGTAGGAAAGGGCTGCTTTTAAAATTCATTCCCTGCACCAGAAGAGCTGGGCCATAGTTTGCTTTGTAGAGATGAAGGCTCATTGCAGCTGTCTCGCCTCCCCCAGATACCCTCCCACTGGCCCAGCACCCACGATGTCCAAAGCAGAGCCACGGGGCTGGGCAGCGAGGACAAGAGCCAGTCCCTGCCTGTGGGAGCCCACAGTCTGCAGGGGTTAAGACGACATCACCACTATGTCAGGTGATGCACAAGGTGTCACATGGTGTGGGTCCATCCCCCAGATGCTCCCAGTCGCCCACACGGGCACTTGGCTGAGACACCTAGGGTACAGCCTCTGTTCCCAATGAGATAAGGACACTGACTTTTTTTTTTTTAACAGACAAGACTTTCTCCAACAACTGATTATTGTTTCCTCAAAGTGTCTTCTGGGAAAACTGTGAACTTTTCCCAATGTTACACAAAAGAGATTTCTTTGAACGCATCTTAGAGATATGCCTTCAGAGCCAACAGACATCCTTCTCAGCCCTCAGCGGAGATAACTCTTATTCATCCTCTAAAACTTCTCTTAGCTGCAGTCTCCTCCAGGAAGCCGTCCTGGACACCCCCTGGCTGGGTTAGGTGCCCTTCTTCCTGGCTCCCTCAGCTCCCCCTCCAATTCCTTCTCTTAAGCACAGACCCCTCTGTGCTTATTTCCGTCTCCCTGTCCTGTCTGTAGCCCCATGAGCCTCTGTGTGTCTGGCTGTCTACTCAGGACCTGCAAAGCACGTTTGTAAGTAGAAGTCTGATGAATACACGCATGTGTGGTGAGCGTCACAAGTTGGACAAGACTTCATCCCCAGAGTCCACAAAATGACATTAGAACTCTGATATCCCTCCAAACCCTTCTTGAGAAGCCTTTAACCAAAACAGTGATGTTCTTTGTGCCTTGATTTTTCCATCTGCAGAACGCACCAATCATCTTACATGGTTCAAGTTTGCTGCTGAAACTGACTGGCCTTGGCCATGTACTAGGGTGGAGGCTGAGCTCGGGGTCCTATCCAGCACAGCTCCCTACACCCCAGCCAGGCTCTCAGAGGCTGGGCAGGTGATGGGCCCCTCTTCCCTCTGTCCACTCCTTCCCAGCCCAAGCACACAGAGGTTTCTCCAGGCTGCATCTGCTTGGAGGTTGAGAAGGCCCAGTAGGGGCCAAGGCCACAAACCACCCCAGGAGGGGAGGCCCCAGTGCCCACCTGGAGCCATTCATTCAGCCTCAGAGCTGGGAGAGGGCAACAGCTAACACCCCCCTGGCTTCAGCAGGGCCAGGCATGGCTGCAAGGTGGGCGGACAGGCAGCTCCAACCCTGCCGAGATCTTGGCCAGCGGAGTAGAGAGTACTGGTGGATGGAAGGCCCTCGGACAGGGGATTCAGGTCACCGGATCCCTCGTCCTTCTGACAATGCTGTGGCTAAAATGAACCTCACCTGGTAAAGCTGAGGACAGCCTTTGAGCAGCCAGCCTTGCTTTTGATATAATAGCAGATTGTAACCAGCTAGCCCCCTGGACCTGGCTCAGCACCACCTCCCCCAGGAAGCCTGCCTGGCTTGTGCCAGCAGCTTGGGAGCCACGGCCCTGGATCACCAAGGCTCATCTAACATGTATTTCACAGGCATCCCTGGCCTTGCCATTCACTTTTTCTTGTGTGTTGAAGCCTGATTTGATTGGGTGCAGTCAGAGTCCTTCCACTGCCAGGATTAAACGTGACGTCTGTTCTGTCAAGTGTCAGCTGGTAGAAAGGACCCCCAGCCTTCTTGCCAAGCCACTTGCTGCACTGGTACAGGCTGAGGCCCCAAGGAGGATGGAGAGGCCGCTCTGCCAGACGGTAGCCGAGGCCGGCCGGAGCCCAGGCCTGCCAGCTGCTCAGCCACTTCCCAGGCAGCTGTGAGGCCGGCTCGGGAAGAAGGAGCTCTGAAGTGGCACTGAACACAGACGACCTGAATGCCAGAGGCTTCTTGTCCCCAGTTCATTGTCCAGCCCCCAACCCGGTGACCCCACAGCTACTCACCGCCCGCCCCCGCCCCTCACCGTCCTGCCTGCCTTGCCCCCGTACGCTTTGTCCCTGAGAATAGCGAACTGGTCAGCTGGGTGAGGAGGGAGGTGAAGAAAGGCAATGCTGATGGGCTGAGCAAAAGAGAGTGGGAAGTAATGGTCACAGTGGGGGTGGCTGATTCAGCATCCCTGGGGTCCTGGAAGGGGCATTTGGAGCAATGCTGCAGTCCGTGGTGTGGCCCAGGATGTGGGTAGCCGGGTGGGGGAGCGTGGCCCTGAGGAGGAGGCAGTCCAGACACAGGAGGCTGCATGGTGAGAGGGTCGTGCCTGTGGAGGATTCTGTCATCGGGGAGGTGGCAGGTATGGGTTGAGAAGGGACCAGGGAGGCCAGGCCAGAGCCCTGACAGGGACCAGAAGAGGACCCGGCCAAGTGGTGTGAGCCACGGAGGGGCTGGGACTTCTTCTAGCAGACAGAGGCTGCAGAGCTTTGTATGTGGCAGAGGAGCGAGGGGTCCTGCCCACCTCCTGGCCCTGAGACACCAACAGCGCCCGGGCAAGGCTGAAGGGCAGTGGTGTCCTGGAAGAGGAAGCTGGGTTCAGTTAGGGCGGGAGGTGGAGGGAGCTCTCAGAAAAGAAGTCGAGTTGCAGTTTTCTGTGTGGAGTGGCATTTCCAGAGGGCACAATGGGAGCTCTGAGGGTGGGGAAGCCAAGGGCTGGGGTCAGAGGTCAGGAGGCACGGAGCTTTGTGGGTGTGGCACTTTAGAGACACGACGGCCCCTGGAAGGAGGCTGTTCCAAGCATCACAGTCTAATGGACCTTCATATCACTCATTCTACCTTCCTTTGCTTCTGTGTTCCACTTACTCCCCCCACCCCCTTTCCTGGAAGCTTGTGCCATCCTGTTTCTTGGATTCCTTTTTCATTTTGCTGGAATAACTCCTTAAGTAACTTTCAGGCTGGGTGGGTAGAGGCTCTTCTTTTAGAGCCACTGAACACATCTAAAAATGCAGCTGCTCTTCACTTCACAGTCATGTAGCTAGCTCCCCTTTGCCTGGGAGCACCGCAGAGTCTTTAGGTGAGAATATTTTGCTGTCTAGTACTGTGTCGGGGAGCTGGTGGACAGGCCAGCCCCTCGGGCACGTCCTCCGGTGGAAGTGTCTGTGCCCGTGATGCTTGCTGGCACCAAGTTCATCTGAAGATGCTGCTTTTGTCCTGGCTGTAGTCATACCCTTTTTGTTGGGGAAACAGTGACGCTTGCTAAGAGAAACCTCCAGATTCCAGGGGCTTTCTAGATGTGAGCTGAGGTCTCTGTTGGCCATGATAGGGCCAATTGGTAGAGGTATGGCGTATTTTAGAAGTGAGCAGGTAATGACACATTTGTCCATTTGTGTAGTTAGCTAAGTGGGTTGACACTTGACAGGTGCAGACCCAGAAGGTGGGGGAGCCATGTCATTGGGGAGCAGGTGACACTTGGTTTACATCCTGAAAGGGGAGACAGGCTTCTGGCAGGCAGTACAGGGGAAGGTGTTCTAGCTGAAGGAATAGCAGGAGGGGAGGCCCAGAGGCATGCAGACAATCCTCTGAGTCTTTGGACACCAAAACCATGGTCTGCAGAAAGTGATTAGCACAGTGTCGGATACGTAGAGTGTGTGTGCTTGCCCACATGCGTGTCTTCTCCTTTTTTCCCCCGAAAACCATGTCTACTTAAGTTCAGATTTCAGGGCTGTCACTGAAAACTTCCCTCATCTGCTGACCATTGTCTAAACTGTTCCAAAAGAATTTCACCTCTTGACCTTAAAAATGTTGATCTTCTTTTTTTTTCAAAATATAAATGCAGGAATGGGGGTAGGGTGATGACTCACGTCTTGGCATCTCCTCACCATCAGCAGAGGAGACTTAAAGGGGCCCAGAGAAGAAGCTTAAGGCACAAGGTGCCTAGCTCTCCACTGTTTCATCATAGACATAGACCATCAAAACCAGATGAGCTAACACCCCCATTTTATTGACAGCAAAACAGAGTCCCTGGGCAGTTCTGTGGCTTACTGAGGGTCATGTAGGGGGTGAGTGGTGGAGAATTATGGAAAATACAGCTCCCTGGAGAACTTTGGAAATGATTGCCTTGCGATATTTTTAGCGCAGAACAAGACATCCAGCCCTGGCTCCAGTAAGTCTTCATCAAGAGCAGAGCATTGTTGTCAATTAGGATGATGTAATGGGACATTTTTAGGACCACGATAAGTAAATTAGTACTATTTTTTAAAGGTACCTCTTGGGCTGATGGCCTGGATTAAGACATATTGTAGAGAGAATGACTTTGGAACAAGGAGCATGTTGTGTCATACCATTGTCACAAGGCATGGATGGAGGTGTTGCTGCCCCCATTTTACAGATGAGAAAAATGTGGCTCTGTGAAGGTGAGCCAGCTGTCTGGCCCGCTGGTGGTGGGAGCAGAAGCTGGATAGTTTTCTTTTAATAAATGTTTACTGCATTCTTTTTTCCTTTGGCCTTGCCACACGGCATGCAGGATCTTAGTTCCCCAGCCAGGGATCAAACCCGGGCCCCCTGCAGTGGAAGCGCGGAGTCTTAACCACTGGACCACCAGGGAAGTCCCTGGGAGCAGAAGCTGGGATTCCAAACTAGTCCCTTCCACCCACTTTGCCTGTTGGGACAGGTGGGAAGGTGCCCGGCTTGTGTCATATCCACACCTACCCACCAGAGAGCCAGGGCACTCCTAACTCAGTCAGTGACTGATTTTTTTTTAATGTAAACTTGTTTTTGAAGTATAACATATATGCTGAAAGTGTACAAGTCTCAGGTGATTAAGCCTGATGATTTTTACAAACTGACCACACTGGTATTGCCAGAGCTCAAATCAAGGAGCAGAACAATACCCACCCCCCAATCACTGCTCCCCACTAATGTCACCACTACCTTAACTTCATCATCCTGCTATTGAACTCTATACAGATGAGGTTACACAAAATGTACTTCTTTCACTCAAAATTATGTTTGAGTGATTCATCCATGTTTTTCTTGCATGTAATTGTGGTTCCTTCATTCTCACGGCTGATTAGTATTCTACTATAAGAAGAGACACAGTTTGTGTGTGCATTCCACTGATGGCGGAGAGTAGAATTCTTGTTTCTAGTTTGGCACTTCTCTAAGCATCCGTGTACGTGCATTTTGGTGAGCATGTGTACAGCAGGGGGAGACTGTGGGCCCTAGGTTCAGTCTTAGTAGATGCTCCCAGTTTTCCAAAATGGTTGTGCCAGTTTACACGCCCACTGGAAGCCATATGAGAGTTCCAGTTGCCCCACATCCTCACCAGCACTTGCTACTGTCTTATTTTCATTTTAGCCATCCTTGTTGGCATATAGCAGAGTCACATTATGCTGTTAATTTGCATTTTTCTGATGGTTCTTGAAGTTGAGCACTTTTTCATATATTTATTGGTTATTTGGATATCCACTTTTGCAAAAATGATTCCTTTTTAAGTTTATCTCTGTCAGAAAATATTTCTAAGAATGGCTTCCAGGCTGAAAGATGCTGTGTTTCTCTTGCCACCTGGGTGATCATTTCTAAACCTTGACACTTGGCAGTTCTAAAGCCAAAGGGAGTTAGAAAGAGGAGTTGGGGGATGGCCCAGGCCACACGGGACATCCTTGGAGCTCTGAAAGTCACTTTCTCTGTGCGCTTTGGGGTTACTGTGAAGTCGTCAGTTAAAGTTCCCTCAGAAATTAGGAGAGATTTTTTTTTTTTTAAACAATTGCAAGATCTTTTTTTTTTAATTAATTAATTTATTTGTTTATTTTTGGCTGCGTTGGGTCTTTGTTGCGGTGCGCGAGCTTCTCATGGCGGCGGCTTCTCTTGTTGCACTGGCTCTAGGCGCGCGGGCTTCAGTAGTTGTGGCACGTGGGCTTAGTAGTTGTGTCTGCGGGCTCTAGAGCGCAGGCTCAGTAGTTGTGGCACACGGGCTTAGTTGCTCCGCGGCATGTGGGATCTTCCCGGACCAGGGATCATACCCGTGTCCCCTGCATTGGCAGGCGGATTCTTAACCACTGTGCCACCAGGGAAGCCCCGGGAAAGATGGTTTATATTTCACATTTAGAGCTAAAGGTGTGCTCTGAACCCCAGCCCCTCCCCCCTCCCTCGCTTCCTTTGGAGTTTGGGCTCTGGAGTGATTTCAGTGACTGCAGAGGAATGAATGGAAACAGAGCTTTTTCCTTCTCTTCAGCACCTACCGGGGCAGGGAACACACAGGGAATTGAGTTTGCTGACCAGGCTTAGCATTTTGGACATTGAGGACCTAGTATGTGCCTAGAGCTTTAAAGTGATTACAAAAGTTCTTAAGCCCTGGCAATGATTCTCAAACGTTAACAGCTCAAAATTTTCCCGATGCAGAATGCGAGCCCATCTCCCGACATTTAGAGAAAGAACTGCTAGCCTCCTAGCAGACCCCACCTCATTAACAGCCCTGCCCAAGCTCATCCTCACAAAGGGTGACCAAACAAATGCCTGGATGGGGACGAGATAGCTAGAAGTGCTGAATGTCGGACACCTACTATGTGCTGGTCACTGTGCCAAGTGCTTTCTACTCTCTAACTCGGTTTAACTCTCACCTCAAGCCTCCTGTCAATTAAGACCTGCCCTGTTCTCAGGGGGTTTACAGGAGAGTGGGAACTCAGACAGCAACCTTGTCAGGTAAGAACAATTTATTTCAATAGCTTGAAACAACTGTAGAAGACACGCCCCAAAGAAGCAAGTCAATTCGTTCATTTAACAGATGTTTCTGGGCCATCCCCCTGTGACAGGCCCAGGTTGGGGATTGTTGGTCCATTTTACAAATGAAGAAACAAGCGCTCAGAGTACCCTTCACAAAGGCACAAACTTGCAGTTGGCAGAGCTGGAGCTGGAAATCAGGGACTCCAAATTTCTGAGGATCCCTGGGATGTGCCAGAGGAGAGGGGTCTGATGGCCGTGAAGAAAGGGAAAGTGGCTGACCGGGTCCACGTTGAAATGTGTGGGCATGAGAGCAGAAAAGGCATCTTGGTGGCAGGGCGGCCCATTTAGGTGGGTGCAGACCTCACGGCAGGAGAGGTGGGCACCGGTGAACTGGAAAGCGGTCGGAGCCAGAGTAAGAGCCTGTGGACTGTGTGAGCCTGGGAGACAGGTGACCCTCTCCTTCGCTTCATACCTTAAAGCGATCTTCCATTATTGCATGGTGTTTAAGGGAGGCACCGTGAAGCTCCACCTGTAGGCTTTTGGGCTGTGTGATTCTGGACAAGCCCCTTCACCTCTGAGCCTCAGTTTCCTTTTCTCTGAAGTAGGCATCTCTAAATGAGATACAGTAAGTCCCCTACACACAGTCATCTCTAAATGAGATACAGTAAGTCCCCTACATACGAACCTTCAAGTTGCGAACTTTCAAAGATGCGAACATTCATTCGCATGTCCAATCACGTAAGTTAGTCCACGTGTCTGGCGTACATTGTCAAGTGCGTGCATCCTCTACAAGTGGTTGTGCTTTTGTGTACAGTACTGTATAGAGTACAGTAGTACAGTATCTTTATTTCAAGCCCAGGATGTCCGGAAGCAAGCGTAAAAGTGGCGGTGTTGTAGCTGGTACTGCTAAGAGGTGCCAAGCGATAATGATGGAAACAAAAGTGAAAATAATTGAGAGAGTGGAGTGAGGCAAAAAGATGGTTAGACGTCGCTCGTTCTTATAACATGAATGGTTCAACCATCAGCACGATTCTAAAGAACAAGTACAAGATAATGGAGCATGTGAAGTCCGCTGTGCTGATGATGTCGACAGTGATATTGAAGAAGTGTGGAAAAGTGATGGAGGAAATGAGGAACTTCTCAGCGTGTGGTTGCAGCATCAGCGTCAGCGTTGAGTCCTGCTCAGCTTAATGCTGATTCAAGAGAAAGCTAAAAGCCTTTATGAAGACTTGAAGAAGAAACACGGCGAAGAATCAGAGGGTGCATCTTTTAATGCCAGCCATGGCTGGTTTCATCGGTTCAAGGCTAGAGACAACCTTCACAAGGTAAAAGTAAGTGGCAAGGCAGCGAGTGCAGATATGGTAGCTGCCCGGGAATTTCTTGAATTCTCTTCGTCCCAGAGAAAGGACTAAGAGAGACAAGAGGAAGAAAAAGTAACTGAAGAACCGAAGAGATTCACGATGCAGGAAATGGCGGGGGATTTTCTTTATTTGAGGAGGCACTGTTAGTCTCTGAGGCACAGACCCGGATGTAAAAAGCTACACAGAGGTTGCAGCAGCCGTGCAGAATGCAATCCAGTGCTACCGTGTCATCTATGGCGAGAGAAAAAGAGCTACTACCCAGATATCACTGGACCATTTTTTCAAGAGGGTAGATAGAATTGAATCCAGCAAGGAACCAGAACCTGTGCCGTCACCATCAGGTGTGAGTGAAATTGCAGCTTGCCCTCCGTCTCCTATTGCTGACGATCCTTCAGCTCTACCATCTCCCTCCTCCAGTCAGTAACTCTTCTTGCCTGTTCACTCGATGCCAGCCCCTGTATGCCAGCTGTTGTACTGCACTACTGTGCTTTTCAAGGTACTGTACTGTAAGATTTAAAATGTTTGCTTATTTATTTTTTCTTTTTTATGTATTATTTGTGTGAAAAGTATTATAAACCTATTACAGTACAGTACTATATAGCTGATTGTGCTAGTTGGGTACCTAGGCTAACTTTGTTGGACTTACGATCAAATTGGACTTACGAACGCACTCTCGGAATGGAACTTGTTCATATGTAGGTGACTTAACTGTAAACCTAACGTAGCAAAGGGACAGAACAGATGCTCAATAAATGTGGTTAAATATAAGGCAGTTTCCAGTTTCCAGCTGCCTGGGTCCAACTCCCAGCTTTGCCATTTACCAGCTGTGTGTCCTTGGGCAAGTGACTTACCCACTCTGTGTTTCTGTTTCTTCCTCCTTAAAATGGGGATAATAATAATAGTTCCTACCCTAAGAGGTAATTTTTTTTTTTTACTGTATTACCTTTTTATTTTATTTTTTTTTACGTCTTTATTGGAGTATAATTGCTTTACAATGTTGTGTTAGTTTCTGCTATACAACAAAGTGAATCAGCTATACATATACATATATCCCCATATCCCATCCCTCTTGTGTCTCCCTCCCACCCTCCCTATCCCACCCCTCTAGGTCGTCACTAGGCATCGAGCTGATCTCCCTGTGCTATGCAGCAGCTTCCCACTAGCTATCTGTTTTACATTTGGTAGTGTATATATGTCAACGTTACTCTCTCACTTCGTCCCAGCTTCCCCTCCCCACCACCGTTTCCTCAAGTCCGTTCTCTACGTCTGCATTTTTATTCCTGCCCTGCCACTAGGTTCATCAGTACCAATTTTTTAGATTCCATATATATGCATTAGCATACGGTACTTGTTTTTCTATTTCTGACTTACTTCACTCTGTATGACAGACTCTAGGTCCATCCACCCCTAAGAGGTAACTGTGATATGAGTTTGATACATACATTCACGTGAGTTGGTACAGATAAAGAGCTTAGCACAGCACCTGGCCACATAATATGTCTTCAATAAACAGTAGCTACAATTATATTTCATCTCTCATGTTGCCTGGTAAATAAGTAACAATTGATCATTAAATAAGGCTTTTAAGGTTTTTTTCTCCCCAGCGTCCAGTGGCACAGGCAGCAAGCATTAGTGCTATAGGAACTAAAAGGAAATCATGGGAACTTGCAGTGGGCAGGTCAAGATGTCAAGGATGGGAAGATTTGGGTGGGGAGGCAGGGAAAGGGGTTCACAGAGGCATAATTTGGGGGACTGTGCAAAGCTTGGATGAGAACCGGGTGGGAGACAGTGAGAGGAGAGCTGGGTGCAGGGGCATTGCTAGGGGAGAGATGGGGACACCTCGAGGGGGGTGTCAGGTGTTGGCCTAGGCATGGTGACCATGTGACCGCAAGACTCGGGGTGAGTAATCTGCTTTCTAGGCCTGGGAAAGAGGGGATGCCCAGGCCTCCCTAGCTAACTTCAAGGGTTTGTATGAGGATCAAAAGAGGATACGGAGGTGGGAGTGTTTAAAACCACCAACACTCCGCAAGGATACGCAGCCTCGCCCCATGTGAAGGAGGGCTGGGTACGCTTTTGTGTGTGGCTTCCAACGCACCAGCCAAGTCCGGGTTTGATTTTAATGGCTCTCCTCATTAACTCTGCAGCTCCAGTAAACGAAAATTCCTATAAAACGCACTCTCAACAACCTTCCCATTCCTTCCCTTCCCTTGTGATATTATTCCTCTCACAACTCTTGTATTAGTGTTTACCACTTACAGTTTTATTGTATCTTAACACGTCATAGAATGCTTTTAAAACATCACTTGTTCTGTTGACAAAAAAACAAGTGCTAAGATGCAGCATCAGGCCTCTAGCATGTTCCTGTGGGTTTGGGGAAACTAGGGCTGCAGAAGCCACATGAAACAGCATGTGACCACCACCCTCTTCATTCCAGATCCAGCTGATCAGCACCATTCCTCTCCCTCCAGACCTCCCAGCCTGTCCTGTCTTATGCCTCCATGCTTTTACCCGTTCTCTCTGCCTAGAATACCCTCCCCAACCTCACATCACATAAAACTCCTATTCACCCTTCAAAACCCCTTTCCAGTATCCTCTCTTGGAAGCTTTCAAACAACTCTTCCATATAGGAACTTCTCAGTTTCTGTCCTTGTGCATTTAAGAATTATTGCATATGTTACACTCTACTACAATTATTCACATATTTAAACTTCCAGACCTCGAGCCTTCCTTCACACCCAGGGCTGCCATTGGCCTTGGCTTAGTTATCTTTGTATCCCCGGGGTCCAATTAGAGGGCCCGGAAGAGAATAAGAGCTTCATAAATATGTCTGCAATAAACCTAACTAAACCTCGGTCCTATGTCCAGAGGTTCCATGGCTTATGAATTCTAATTCATGAATTTTTTCTAGAACTGGACATTTGAAGAAAATGCATTCTTCCATTCACCATCAAAAGAGGCTAGAGGAGAAGTTGGAGGGTTCAAGGACATTTCAAACAGCCCCCTCCACCTCACCTGTTTCTAAGAGGAAGTCCCCTGCAGATGCACCCTAGGTCAATGTCTCTCATTTTATCACGACCTGCAGTGAAAAGTATTTTTTACATTGAGACACACTGAACACTTACATCAGAGACAGAGCTTTCGTGGAGCAGTATTCACCCCTTGCTGTGGGCATTGCTCTCTGTTTCTTCTTTCTTTTCTTTTTTTCTTTTTTTTAAATCGCTGGTCACCACCTAATGAATTGATTCCATGTGTCCTTAGTCGGGTTGGTTGCATCCCACAATTTGAAAGACACTGCTCTAAGCCTTCAGCTACTATAACCAGAGAAGGCTTCTCTGAGGAACCTGGGGCCCTGAAGGGCAGCTCAGGAGCAGGCGGGCAGGGGGTGGGCAGGGGGTGGGTAGGGGTGAGAGGTGTAGGGACGGCTCTGGTGAGACTCTAACTCTCTTCCCTCTCGTTGTAGCCGAGCCCCTGCCGTTGATGGACCTGTGCCGGAGGTGCATCCGCCTGGCTCTGGGCCGCCAGCGCCTACAGGACATCGGCTCCCTGCCGCTGCCTCAATCTCTCAAAAACTATCTGCAGTACCAGTGAGCCGGGGACGGAGGGGCAGCGGAGGGCACCCACATCCCCAGGCCTGTCACTTCACGGTCACACTGTACATCAGGAAGGAGTCTCCCTCCTCACCCTGGTTTCCCAGGACATTCACTTCTTTGAAAGGCCAGGACATCTTCCCAACTTTGAAAATGAAATGTCTGTTGCCAACAGTATTTGCTGCCTTGGAAGCAGCTCTCCCAAGTCAGACACCTCCTTGGAAGCCGGGAAGAGCCCGAAGCCTGCGCTGGGTGGAGATCCTGCCCGCTGAGCAGGACACAGCAGCCAAGCGGCCACCGGTATTGATCCGAGAGCCTGTTTCCTTATCCAAGAGAATGAATAAAACATTTGGGCAGGAGACTTTCTGTTGTGTGCCCCGCTGCAGACAGGGCCAGGGGAAAACTGGCCAGCTCCGGGAGAACATTGCCTCTGAATAATGCATGGTGAAAGCAGCTTGATGCCCTTGCCCCTCTGGTTCCCCACCCTTCCCAGGGCAGCAGGATCGTCATGACACTTTAGGACTTTGCACCCCTTTGAGAGACCGTTACCTAGGGATGCCCAGCTGCGGAATTGGCAAGTGGACAAAACCGTGTTGAGACACCTCCCAGCTTACCTCTCTGAACGTTGTTTACTTCCCCTCTCTCTCGCCGTCCTTCCCCACCCGGACCCCCAGTCTCTGGATGCCCAGGGCACCTCTATTCAGGGAAGCTGAGTCTGACAAATTCACCCCAGGGAATGAGCGTATCCTTTATTATTATTGTTTTAAGTAGCGTCGCATTTTGAAAGAGTGTGGTGAGGGCAGTACTTAGTCCAAAGGTGCTAATGGGGGAATTGGGGGCCTTGTGACACCCACGGGGGTGATGTCCTCGGGCTGGGGAGCCTTCCTGGGGGGCTGAGGGTCTCCAGGCAACCGTCCATTCAGGATGCAGCCTGGCCGCCACAAAGCTTTATTTGAGCGAATTATTTTTTCACTTGAGGAGACTTGTACGAGTTTGTTTCTGTTTCACGTGTGTGTGTGTGTGTGTGTGTGTGTGTGTGTGTGTGTGTGTGTGTGTGTGTGTGATGTGCTGCTTATTTATCAGCTTGGGGCCATGGGGGCAGCTTTGTAACTGGAAGGGTGGATGTGAGGCATCTTCTCCGCCCGCCCCAGCCTGTCGTCCCCCCGGGAAAAATGCTGCTGCCGCCACTGCCACCACCAGGCATCTCTCGCGTTTCCAACACTCTCTGCCCAGACTGATTTTTAACTGGAAATTGTCACAGCAGCGGGACACCAGAGCCCCAGACGGCACTGCCCCCTGCCACTTTAATGTGAATTCGATGAATGAAGAGCGTTTCTAATAAAGTTTGGCATTCAGTCCTTCAGTTTATTCAGTGCTCTTTGGGAAGGGACCGGGAAGGAGTCTTCTATCAACCTGGCTGCCAGACCTTCAGAAGGCAGGACTGTGCATCTCTCTCCAGGCACTCCCCGTCTCTTCTGTCTGGTTGTTCCCATGTAATCCCAGACTCTAGTCATTTTACAGAGGCCTGCCCCGGCGGAGACAATGGGCCTGGGGCCTGGAGCCATATAATGCTAGCTTCCATGGTGGAAAAACAGGCCAAATTATTGATGCCAGGGCCGTGATGTCCACAGGGTGGCTCTTTAGGGGGCAGAGGGTCAAGCAGGGTAAACCCTAAGGGCCAGCAAAGTGACCCAGAGGTGGGGCTGGATGCGACTTTGGAAGTGCATGGTGTCACCAAGGAGCAGTGCAAGTTGCTGAAGGGTGAGTGCGTGAGGTGAGGAGCCAGTTCAGGCTGGGGTCTAGGTCAGGACTAGTGCAGTATCCACTCAGTAGTACAGGCCACCGACACACACTGTGTCAACCTCTGAGGACCCAGCGCTCAAGCAGATCTATCCCATCTCCAGCGGAGACATTTACGGCACAGCCTAATAAAGTGATAGGGAGCTCACGAAGGGGTTGGGGAAGATAGGGCCTGAAGGGAGGGCTTCCTGGAGGAAGAAGCACTCTTCACACCCGCTTTTTAAGGGAAGACAACCTTGGTGAGAACAGACCAAAGGAACCAGACATGCTGCACCTGCCCCCAGGGGCTGTGTCCTCTACCACTCTGACCTCTGACCTGGGCTCAGCCTCAGGCAGGTTTGGGCTGTGGAAGGGCAGCTTCCTGCATAGGCGCGGGCTCAGGCTTCAGGGTCAGGAGGCCTGGGTTTGAGTCCCAGCTTTATATATGCTGTGACCTTGGATAAGTCACCTCCTCTACACAGTGTAGGGGATGAACCAGGTGGCCAGTGGATAAGGACCCTTCCTCTCCCAACTCATAGCGTCCCAGTTTCAGCGCCAGCTTTCCAGCTTGGCTGCATCCGCCTTGCTTATGTAATTGCCTCCCCCCAGCAGTGCCCTCCCAGTCCTCATTCCACCCTCCTCCAGGAAGCCCTCCCTCACCACCCACCAAACTCTGCCCGCTCTGAGAGCCAGCTCCACGCCTCCTGGGCTGATGACACCTCTCCTGGCACCCAGGACCCTCACCCAAACACTTGGAATGGAGCCCCTCTCTGCCCTGTGGCCTCATCTGCTCAGTAGGCTGTGAGCCTTGGGACGGTAGGACCTGTGCCCATTCTTCCCACACAGCCCTGGGGCCAGACACATGGACTCAGCGAAGGCCTGGGGGTGGCGGGGAATGAGAAGATACCCCCTTTATAGCTGGGGTGCCCATGAAACCTGCAAGGAAAATCCTGGGGGCAGAGAGGAATTCCTGCTGGATCCTCCGGGGCACCACGCCTCTGACTCCCTGGCCATTCCACGGGTATTGTTGGGCATTTGCACGCGCCCAGCGCTGCCTGGGGATAAGAGGGAGATGTGGCCCTGCCCTTCTGGAGCTCACGTTCTAAGGGGGAGACAATGACTCAGAAGAAAACAACTGTGAGATGACATCAGAGGGAAGAGATGAGCTGGGCCGGGGGCTAAGAGCAGGGGGCAGAGGGACCCCATTACTGAGGGTGATCAAGGAAGGCCTCTGGGGAGATGCTGAGTTCTGAAAAAAACAAGACGGAGCGAAACACGTGAAAGGCAGTGGTGGAGGGGTCTCTCAGTAGGGGGAACTTCCGGCTGTCCCATCCTGCTCAAAGCGGGGAGTTCTGTGCCCCGATGAGCTGAGCTGAGGTCAGAAGCCCTGCGCTACACTCTGCCCAGGCTCCTGTTCAGTTTGCCTGTGTATGTGCAACGAACGTCCAGGGTTCCTTGTGTATCAGTACCCTCACACACACACACACACACACACACACACACACACACACACACTGATGGCCTTTCCCTGGCGGACATCCTGGACACCTCATGACCCTCCAGGGCCAGTACCCATCATCACCCAGCCCCAGACCCTCCCATCCCCGGCATCTTCTCTGAGGTTCCTGACAGCGGCACCTGCTGAAACAGTCCTGCTAATCGCTTTTTAATGGTCTGCAGAAGAGCATATGGTGAGCCCGGTTCCCCCACAGATCTGAGCCCTGCTGAGTCCCCTCGTTCACACTTTACCCCAATGTCACATTCCCAGTTTCTGGATCAAAGCCGTCCCTCTTTCCCTGGCTTTCTCCCCATCATCATTCATGCCATGCCGCTGGCTACTTTAGGGGGCTGTCTTTCACGAAGAAACAGATTTCATCACCTCACGATGTTACAGCCAAAAGGGCAGCAGGTGGCAAGTAGCACAGTTACGTGGCGATTGATCTGCGCCAGGACAGCTGTGCCTGCTCCCCGGGACCTGGCTGCAACAGAAGGCACATCTGTGCCTCGGCAAACGGACAGGAGACTCTGCGGCATTGCTCTTCAGGTCCTTGACGAGGAGTGGAAATCTCCGCTTTTAATCCAAAACACGAGGAGCTGGTCTGCTGTTCCCTCTAGTTCTGGGGCCCTGGGTCCCATCCCAGACTGCAGATGTGTTTTGTTGTCCAACTTAGAGTGTGTGTGTGTGTGTGTGTGTGTGTGTGTGTGTGTGTGTGGTTTAATAAAATTGAGCTCAACTCAGAAAAGTCAAGTAATTGAACAGAAAATCCAGAAGCCTCTGACTCCTCTTGAAAATTAGGGAGGTGTGGTAAGACCAACCACACATTCCTTGATGGCGATGCTGGCAGAGGCTGAGCAGTGACAGCCCCTTGAGAAGGGCCTCTGTTCTGTGATCCACCCTTGGGTCCCCCCCTCCCAAGTCACATCAGGCGTTAACTCTCCGGGCGTTAACTGTCTGGGTCTGGATCAAGACTTCTGCATTCGCCTCTCTGGACTATTACCAGGACATACATCAGCTGGTAAACACACACACACACGCACACGTACACACACGCACGCACACACGCACAAGCACGCACACGCATACCCCAACCAAGCGAGGCTTCAGGAGGGGAGTCTGGGAGTTCTGGACTTGACTTTGAAATATCTCACATGCCCAGCCACTGGTGTCCAAGGAGCTCACAGACACCCAGGATCTGTGCCCAGACACCAAAGATGACCTGTGGTTAGACGGTGAACTTGAGCACGAAGACAAGAATTCTTGGGTCCTCCTGTTAATGAGCTGGATGATATGATTAGGCAAGCCTGGCTGCACATTAGAACCCCTTTGAGGAACTTTGTAAAACGTCCCAGGGCCCAGGTCCTTCCCCAGACCAACTGAATCAAGACCTCTGGGGGTTGGGGTCCCTGCTTTGATAGTTTTTAAAGCTCTCCAGGTGAGTCCAATGTGCAGCCAGGGTTGAGCTCCCCTAGATAAGGTGCTGAATTACGTCATCTCAGTGAAAACACGGTTGATGTTAGAAGGTACAGCCGTCCCTCGGTATTCATGAGGGATTGGTTCCAGGATGCCCCAGGGATACCAGAATCCTCAGATGCTCAAGTTCCTTATAGTATAAAATGGCATAGTGCGGTTGGCCCTTGGTATCCACAGGTTCCACATCTGCAGATTCAACCAACCGCAGATCGATCTGGTTGGTTGAATTGGAGGATGCGGAGGTAGTGAACACGAAGGGCCAACTGTATATCATAGACTAGAGAAAGCTGCCCCAGCCCACCCAGAATTCTCAAGGAGGAGAAGATATTGAATGGTGCTTGTCACCAATGTGATTAAGTCCAAAGGCAGGGAGTCCTTCCCAACCTTCTTCCTTCCTTTAGTGATGTTGACCTGGTTGCTCTCCAGAACCAGGGAGGAAGGACCAGCCACTTCTGCCCTGATGCTGCACAATTCAGGATAGATTGATTCTAGCCCCACCCGCTCCTGTCCTGTGGGGCTGGAGGTGTGTGGAGAATGTCTCAGAGAGCATTGCCATGGTCCATCAGAATAACTGTAGAATAAAAGGTATGGGACAGACTGAAGATGATTTGGTTTTGAATAGAAGAATTTGAGACAGTGAGACTTGGCTGTAAGAGTGGTTTGGTTCCTAATATTTCCAAACTTTGCTTCCTTAAGCAAGCTGATAAATTTGGCCAATAATAATGATGCCGCCTCCACTTTCTTGATGGGTTTTGGGAGTAAATAAGCCAGTGACAAGCCAACTCTGGCTTGGCAACCGTGTCCTTACCTGCTTTGTCTATGCAACAAATAAGACTCTTTTCCTGAGGATCCCTGGCATTGGTTGAGCGCCCAGCCCACCAGCCTGTGTGGGAGAATCAGGGTGAGTGCCATTTCTTCCAACTGGCACAGAGACCTCAGTTATACTGTCCCCGTGCCTGGGGATTTTTCCATCCAGCAGAGATAATATGCTAATGATCTGCTGCACAGGGATGGCATTTGAAGGGAAAAGTTGCCATTCAGTCATCACTTTGAGTCAACAACTGGCTGTGCGCCAGGCTTTGTGCCAGCCCCAAGGGGTGTCTTGCTCCTGCCGCCAGGGGCACCCCACACCCCAGCAGAGGGACTGACACGCAAACTGGGGGGTGCAAAGCCCAGTGCCTGCTGATGGTGTGAGCAAGGGGCCCAGTGGAGAGAAGGCCCAGCAGAAGCAATGCGTGGAGGTGGGAAAGGGCTCAGAGTGTGGTAGGGAACGCCCAGGTGATGGAGGACAAGCTGTGTGGAGGCAGGGCGCAGTGATGCAGAATGAGGGCTTGTAAGTCACACTCAGGGATAAGGGCTTGGAAGGGGTCGGGGTTCCAGGACACAGCCAGCACACTCAAACGGGAGGCTGAGGAGAGTTAATAAAAGGACTGCACACACAGGTGTGGGCAGGGCTCGGGGAATCCAACCATTGAGAGTGAAGCACCTTGAATCAGTGGGAGGGGAAAGTTGTTACGTCACTAGGTTCAGAGGGCTAAAAGAGGGGAACGGTAACTGGAAAAAGGGGACCTGCAGCTAGAAGAGAGCTATGGCCTTAGATGGAGGGACACAGCCTGTGCCAACCACCGTCTGGCAAGGAGGGAGCCGGGGCGTAAATACTCTGACCCATCTCTTGTCCCTCCTCCCATCTCCATCCATGCCTCCCCATTGGTTGAAACCCCAGGGAGCACAGCAGGCAAGGGAACCTGATTGGTGTTGTCCTTAGAAGTCCTACAGAGCAGGGCAGAGAAGGAAGAATGTGGATCTATGGGTGTCAAGAGAACAGTCCATAGACTTTATCTTAGAGATCTGCAAAATTCTTTTTTCAAACACAGTTGCAAAGATCCAAAACTTTAGTGAAATAGATAAAAGCCAGTGTGTTCCAGATGTGTGTGTTGGGGGTGCTTTTGAAGCCCAACCCTCTGCCTCTCCCACCTGAACATCAGATGACAAACAGCTGAAGCATCTCCAAGGAGCCTTAGGCTACCGTCAAAATGATATCCTTCTGAGTAACGAGAAGCAGCAGGGGCAGGGCCTGGACTAGATTTCTTAAATGCTGTTGCAGGAATCACAGCAGGCTTGAGGCGGGAATGATGAGGGTTAGTCTGTGTCTTTGTACAGCCTTCCTGGAGGGTCTGTGGAAGGGGACTTAGCACGCAGGTGAAAGTAGAGGTGGGGAAGTCAAGGGCAAAGCTGTTGGTCCCAGGGACCCTTGGGAGTAGGGGCTGGGGAAGAGAGAGCCAGTGCAGAAGGCCCACATCCTTGGGGCTTGATGACTGGGAGCCTGCAGGAGTTAGGCAGGGGTAGATGGGAGGACACTCGCCATCCATTCATTCACTCATCCATTCGTTCATTCATTCAGCGGCTGTGTATCTAGGCCTGCCATGTGCCAGGTACTGCGGGTGGTGCTAAGGATACTATAGTGAAGAAAACAAACAAACTCTCCACCCTCATGGAATTTATCTTCTAGTAGGAAAAGTACAAAACCAAGTAAGCTGGTAAATATAGAGTACGCTGGATGTTGCCAAACAGGGAAAAGACGTAGGGAGCAGATGGGGAAGTTGCTACAGTGGTGGGCTTGCAAAAGTTTAACAACCAGCTCTCTGGGGAAAAATTAAAAACCCTGATTTGTAGTGTTTGCTGTTTTCCATAATGTAGATACTCCCACCACGGCTGATTTCAAGCTCCAACGTGATGTCACTAAATACAGAGTTGGGAAAAGATGATCAGTGACCAATCCTTTGTAGTATTTCCACAATATACATACAATAAATGTAATTACCCATAGGACAAAGATGATAGCAATATAATTAAAAGTGATGAGTTTAGGGTATCTATTACCTTTTAAAAATATGACTTACTTAATTGCAAGTTTATATAATTTATTTTTAATAATTGTTGTAATCAATAACCATCTTTCAAAATTCCTGAAATTTTAACCACCAGCTGTTGCAAGCCACTATGAGCCAGCTCCAGGATGCCACCAGACTGCCGGGATTGGAATTACCCCAGTGCCATTCTGATCCACCAAATGTGAGCACATTTTGACTGGCCTAAGATTAAAATGGTCTTTTTCCTGAAGTGCCCCTTGCAGAGTGATGAGGTTAAAGTAGACAGGAGTGAGATTTAGAGTAGACAGGAGTGGTTTAGAGTAGACAGGAGTGAGGAAACCATGCCTGGATGAAGCCCTTCCATCAATGACCCAGAGTCTGACCCAGGCACAATCAGAAGTTTATGCCACTCTTGAGCACTCACGATGCACGTAACATTTCCAGATACTACTCAAAATAGAAATGCAAGATCTTAAAGAAAATGCAAAGCAAATCCAGGGGTATATAAAAAGGTTTATCATGATGAAAGTCAGTTTGTTTCACGAGTTGATTTAAAATTCAAAAAGTGATGCAATTCATCATAGTGACCAAGTAAAAGAGAAAAAACATTATCATCTCAGATGTAGTAAAAGCATTTGCTAAAATGCAATACTTGTTTATGATTTAAAAAAAAAACTTTCAGAAAACTAAGAAGAGGGGAACATTCTTAATCTAGTAAAGGAAATCTATAAAACACCTGTAGCTAATATCACACTTAATGATAAATTATTGAATGCTTTCCTCTTAGCTGACAAACAAGAAAGACTGTCCACTCTCACTATTTCTATGCAACATTATATTGGAAATCTAGGCAGTTCAATAAGAAAAGAACAAGAAATTACAAGGTATTAAAAATTGTAAGAGAAGAAATGAAACCCACATTATTTGCAGATGACATCATTGTATACATAGAAATGAATCTACAGAAGATTTGAGAACTAATAAAAGAATTTAGAAAGGTCATTGGATGCAAGGTCAATTTTTAAAAATTGTATGTCTACATACTAGCAACAATTAGAAAATGAAGTATAAAACAGTGCCATTTACAGTAACAAAAATAAGAAAATCTAATGAAGGATGTGCAGGACCTCTACACTGAAAACTACAAAATATTGTCAAGAGACACTGAAGAAGGTCTAAATAAATGGAGAGATATACCATGTCCATTGAAAGGTTCAATATTGTTAAGATGTCAATTCTTCCCCAAATATCTATAGAGTCAATACAATAGCAATAAAATTTTTCTCAGTTGTGTTGTGGAAATTGACAAGTTGATTCTAAATTCATTTGGAAACATAAAGGACTTAAAATAATTATAAACAATCTAAAAAAAGAAAAGCAAAGTAGGAGAACTTATTATTACCAGATACTGAGACTTACTATAAAGATATAATAATTAAGATAGTTTGATTTGCCTAAGGATAAACAAATAGACCAATGAACAGACTAGACTAGACTAGACTAGACTAGACTAGACTAGACTAATAGAATAGAATAGACCATGCTTACATCGTCAAATTGTGTTACTGGAATTCAGTGGGAGAAAGATGGTCTTTTCAACGAGTATTGCTCTGTCAATTGTATATCCAGGTGGAAAAATACAAGTTTTCCCCCTATCTCATGTCACAGACAAAAATTAAATTGAAAGTGATTATAGACCTAAACATGAAATGTAAAACAACAACAACAACAAAATCTTCTAGAAGAAAACATAGGAAAAAATTTTCATGTCCTTGGGGTAAGCAAGGCTTCTTTAGCAGCGCACACAATGCAGTAACCATAAAGAAAAAGCTAAATATATTGAACTTCATTAAAATTAATAACTTCTTCATCAAAAGACACATTAGAAAGTGAAAAGGCAAGGGCATAGTCTGGGGGAAGATGGTTACCATACACATAACTGACCAGGGTGTGCATTACTATTCCTAACAGGCCCAAACTGGAAACAACCCAAATATCCATCAACAGGAGAATAGATAAATACATTGGGGCAATATTCATACAATGGAATAGTACATAATAATTTTTTTTTGAAGAGGAATGAACTACTGCTACACACAGTATGGATGAATCTCATGACAATGTTGACTAAAAGAAGCTAGACATAAGAGAATACAAAACTCCATTTAGGTGAGTTCAAGAACAGACAAAACCGAGCTCTGATTGTAGAAGTCAGAAGAGTGTTGCTTTGGAGGGGGCAGGGGGTGTGTTATTGATCTTGGGACTATACATGAGGAAGCTTGCTGGGGTCCTAGAAAAGTTCCACATTTGTATCCAGGTGACAGTTACATGAATACGTACATATGTAAAAATCCATCAAGCTATGTGCTAAGGATTCATGTACTTCTTTTATGAATAACATATCTAAATGCAAAAAAAAAAGGGAAGAAGCTGTATCCCTAATATTTCTGTTTTCAAAGTTATTTCCTTCCCACTAGAAATACTTTGGATTCAATGCAGTATTTCCCTTGGCAGCAACTAGTAGAGCTATTGCATCTGAGAAGGGAGATGGTTCCACAGCAGAAAAAAAAAAAAAAAGAGAAAAAGAAAAAGAAAAAAGAAAAGGGGGCTGAGAGATTTGAAGGTTTTGAAGAACAAAGAATCTCATTGTCTTGTGAAATCATCTCCAGGGAGCTGATGTCTCAGAAGAACTCACAGGAGCACAACATCTGTTCGGTGATTTCCCATATCAAGTAGCCGCCTGTAAAGCAAGTGTGGATACCCTTAGAAGCCTCATTGCCCACAGGGAATATGCTCTAGAATTTCACATTTCCATGTAAAAATGCACATTGCTTTCCTGGATAACGGTCACATTACACAACAGCTCCTGGGATTTTCACATAGAGTCTAATAAGATATCACTGCCTGCTAGCTACAGAAAAGGCAACTTTTTCTTCTTCTTTCTGTAAACAGAGAAGATAAATCTTTTATTTTAAAATTTTCTTAAGAAAAATCTTTGGCTTCCCTGATGGCGCAGTGGTTAAGAATCCGCCTGCCAATGCAGGGGACACGGGTTCGAGCCCTGGTCTGGGAAGATCCCACATGCCGCGGAGCAACTAAGCCCGTGTGCCACAACTACTGAGCCTGCGCTCTAGAGCCCGCGAGCCACAACTACTGAAGCCCGCACGCCTAGAGCCCATGCTCCGCAACAAGAGAAGTGCCCCAATGAGAAGCCCGCACACCGCAACGAAGAGTAACCCCTGCTCGATGCAACTAAAGAAAGCCTGCACGCAGCAACGAAGACCCAATGCAGCCATAAATAAGTAAGTAAATAAATAAATAAATAAATAAAAATACATAAATAAATTTATTTTTAAAAAAAAGAAAAAAAAAATCTCTTGGCAGGTTAGTCAATGTGATCAATATTCATCCCCAACCCCTCCAAGATTTTCAGATGAAGTTGCCAGCACTCATTCTGAATTACTAGAAATCTGAAACAGAGACTGAAAATAATCCTCTTCTTGTAGGAACACAAACAAATATTTCCAGATGAAATAGCATATGTTGGGGGCTGCAGGCACAGGGGGTGGGTGGGGACACATAGATGAAACAAGATAGGTGATGAGTTGAAAATTTTTGAAGCTGAGTAATGGGAACATGAGAGTTTATTATACTGTTCATTCTATTCATTGTTTAAAATTGTCCGTAATAATAAAAAGAACGGATTCTCTGCAGGTGAACTGATTTGGAAGGATGGACATTTACATCTGATCACATGAGTTAATAATCAGGGAGATTCTGATTGTTGAAATCAACTTGCCATTTCTCATCAACATTTGAAAATGAAAATAAAATCCCCTCATTTGATCTCCAGGTCACTAATCATTTCCTATCATCATTGTCTTCTTCACTGACTGGAGTCTAAACTTGGAGTTTAATAGCTTGTTATTTTCATTTTTTGATCACTAATGAACATATTTGATTTTTATGTGCTTTTTTTTTTTAATCTAGGTTCTTTCATTTAGGATAATTATTTTATGAAACGTCCATATCTTTATGTGCTGCCATAGTTCATTCCTCTTCACTGCTGAGTAACGTTCCATTGGATAGATACACCACAATTTGTTTATCCATTCACCACTGATGGACATTTGAGTCGCTTCTAGATTGGGGTTATTACAAATAAAGCTGCTATGAATATTCATGTGTGGGCATGTGCTTTCTTTTCTCTTGGGTAAATACCTAGGAGTAGAATGCTGGATCATATGGTAGGTGTATGTTTAACTTTTTAAGAAATTGCCATATTGTTTCCAAAGTTGTGTCATTTTACTTTCCCAGTATGTCAGAGTTCTAGTTCCTTCACATCCTTGCCAACATTTGATAGGGTCAGCTTTTTTATAAGTTTAGGTGTGAAGTGGTATTTCACTGAGGTTTTAATTTCCAGATCCTAATGACTAATGCTGTTAAGTATCTTTTCATATGCTTATTTACCACCGATATATCTTCTTTGCTAAAATATCTGTTAAATATTTTGTCCATTTTTAAGTGGCTTGTTTTATATTATTAAATTTTGAGAGTTCTTTACATATTCTGCATCTGATATCCTTTTTCGGATGTATGCTTTATTTTCTCCCAGTGTGTAGCTTGTCTTTTCATTCTCTTAGCAGGGTCCTTTAAGAGCAGGTATCTTTAATTTCAGTGAAGTCCAAATCATTCATTTGTTCTGTTATAGACTGTGCTTTTGGTGTCTTATTAAAGGAATCTTTGCTTTACCCAAGCTCACAAAGATTTTCTCCTATGTTTTCTTCTAGAAGTTTTATAGTTTTAGGTTTTACTTTGAGATTTTGATCCACTTTGAGTTAATTTTTGTGTTTTCTGTAAGACATTGATGAAAGTCATGCTATTGCATAGAGATACCCAAATGTCCCAGCACCGTTTATTGAAAAGACTAACATTTCTCCACCTAATTGCTTTTGCACGTTTGTAAAAACTCAGTTGTCTATATATGTGTGGACTTTTTCTGGACTCTTTATTCTGTTCTATTGATCTATTTGTCTGTCTTGATGCCAATAATACACAGTCTTGACTACTGCAGCTTTATAATAAGTCATGAAATCAGTTAGCATTAGTCATCCAAATTTGTCCTTTATGAAATTTATTTTGGCTATCCTCAGTCCTCTGTACTTCCACATACCTTTTAGAATCAGCTTATCAATTTCTCTCCAAAAGAAAATTTGCTTGGATTTCAATAGGGATTGCATTGAATCTATAGATCAATTTGGGAAGAATTGATATCTTAACAATATTAAGTCTTCCAACTTGTGTAAAACATGTATTTCTCTATTTACTTAGGTCTTCTTTAATTTCTCTCAGTAGTGATTAGTAGTTTGTTGTTTTTTTAATCAGTCATCAATTTTAGTGATTAGTAGTTTTAGTGGATAAGTCTTGCACAAATTTTGTGAGATTCACCTCTAAGTATTATTTGTTGTTGCTGTTGTACATTTTAAAAAATATTTCCTACTTTGGACCATTGGTTGCTAGTATATAGAAATACAATTGATTTGTGTATGTGTGTGTGTTCTTGTATCCTGCAACATTGCTACACTCATTTATTAGTTCCAGTGTCTTTTTTGTAGATTTCATCAGATTTTTTACATAATAGATCATGCTGCCTGCAAATAAGGATGGCTCTTCTTCTTTATTAGCAGTCTGAATGTCTTTTATTTCTTTTCCTTGCCTTATTTTCATCGGCTAGACCCACCAGTACAATGTTGAAGAGAAGCAGTGAGAGCAGACATTCTTGTTTTGCTCCTGATCTTAAGTAGTCAGTCTTTCTCCTTTAACTAAGATGTTAGCTCTAGGTTTTTCATAAATGCGGTTCAACAATTTGAAGAAGTTTCCTTTAGAAGAACTGCTATTTGCTGTGAGTTTTTATCTGGAGCAGATGTTGGATTTTGTCAAGTGTTTTTCTCCATATTTGAGATGATTGTAGGGTTTTTCTTTTTTAGTTCATTAATATGATAAATTGTATTAATCAGCTGACACATGTTAAACCAACCCTGCTCTTGGAATAAACTCACCGGTGATGTATAATCCCTTTTTACACATTGTTGGATTTGATCAGCTAACATTTTGTTTTGAATTTTTGCATCAATTTAGTGATGGATATAGTCTGTGGTTTTCTTTTCTTGTAATGTCTTTTGTCTGGTTTTGGTGTCAGAGTAATACTGACCTCGTAGAATGAGTTGGAAAGGATTCCCTCCGTTTCAATTTTCTAGAAAAGTTTGGGTAGAAATGATGTTATTTCTTCCTTAAATGTTTCGCAGAATTCATCAGTCAAGTCATCTGTGCCTGGATTTTTCTACGTGGATAAAAAAGCAAGACCCAACTTTATACTGCCTAAAACAAATACTTTTTTTTAAAAAAAGGGAGTTCATGTCCCATCTGTTCTGTGTTCCCTTTTTATTCTTTTTCTGCCTTCTTTTGGATGAACTGTGTATTGTTTATGCTTCATTTTATTTCCTTTGTTGACTTATAAGCTATAGCTCTTTGTTTTGTTATGTTAGTAGTTTGCTTTAAGGTTTATACCTCTTTAACTTATCATGTTATACTATCAAGAGATGTTTTATTCACTACTCATATTGTATAAGAACCTTACAATCTATGCTTTCATTTCACCCATCCTAGCCTTCTTGATTTTGTTATCATATATTTTACTTATATATATATTATAACCCCCAAAAGCCATTCGGTTTGTTTTTGTTGTTTAGACAATTATCTTTTCAATGAGATTTAAATAAGAAGAAAAAATCTTACAGACTTACTCTTAGTTACCATTTCCAGTTTTCTTCATAAATGTACATATCTGCATATTTGAATTAGGATTGCAGATTTTCATACTGACCATCTGTTAGCAAATACAACTTCTATCTTCCTTCCTTTCCATCGTTTGTTACTTTGCAAGCTTTGAACATCTTGAGGCTTTTTCCATCTGTGGTGTGTCATATCTCTCTCTGATTGTTATAAGATCATCATCATTCAACTATGCTTTGGAATGTTCCAGAAAGACAGCCCATTCTCCCCTCTGTATGAAGAAGAATGTGCCATGAGCCTGCTGGTAAAATAAGTAAATGGAGTTTAACAATTTAGTGCAAATGAATTGAAATCTGAACAGAGGTTCAAAGGGATCATGGATACCAGGGAAACTTCTCTTTCCTGAAGAGAGGCCATTCTGTGATTTCTGCAGGTCAGAGAAAAGTCATAAGCCTGAAGAAACTTGCAGAGATATTTGGAACCTAGTTCCTGACGAGATGGAAATATGAACACAGGATATTTTCCCCTCAGTGCTTTGCTCATAGTAGGCAATAAATATCCGCTCATTTCTTTAATAGGTAGAGGAATAAAAAATTATTATTGGTCCTCACATGCTTGAGTTAATGTGTTCTGCCTCCCAGATTTCAGCACTTTAAACCTTATTTGTTGTTAGGAGATTGTAGACTTTGTCCCCAAGAGAGGGATGTAGTGGACAACAGTCATTCTTTCTGGCTGTCTATCCCCTTTGAACTGAGCTTGGGGATACCCCACTGTATGGGTTAGGCCAGCTGGACTAGGGGAGCTCCCTTTCCCAGCTTCCCTTGCAGCGAGAGACCAGCCTGAACCCCACTCTGCCAGTCAGATGCCCCATGCCAGCCTGTGATTCTGAAGCTCATGATGTGAAGAAACGGGCCCCCATGGGATCCACTCAGCAAGGGTGGCAGCAGTGTGGGTCTCAGTGCCAGCAGGGCGCCGCAGTGCCTGTTCCTACTTTCCCGTGTGATCTGAGCATTATTCCTGACCTGAAGCCACTTTCCCTGGTTTTCTGACTCACCTGGTAATTCTGAGAGCTATTTAATGTTCTCTAAACTTTGCTACATGGGCCAGCAGGACAGGCATCACCTGAGAAATCATTAGAAATGCAGACTCTCAGGCCCCACCCCAGACCTACTGAATCAAAATGTGCATTTTAACAAGATCCCCAGTGGCCTGAATTCTCAACTCCTCCACTGAAGGTTTCCATGATTTGTGATTAAGAATCTGCTGATGGGGGTACACGTCACTGGTGCCCCAGTGTCTTCATCCATATATTGAGAAGGTTGGACTTGATGATTTCTGAGGCTTCTTCCCACCCTGACCTTCTGGGTTCTTTGAATTTTAAAAGCCCCTCCTTAAGGGGCTCACTCCTCCAGTTTCAGCCCTGCCAATCCATTTCTACCTAAATCTCATCTTGTTACTTTCCTTTACCTGCAAGATTAAGTACAGCTATTTATCACGACATGTACACAGTGTAACCAGACACCCTGTACAGTTGTGGTTTGTTCCTGTTATTTCTATTTGCTCCCGATGTGTCTCATTTGGATCTAAGGCTAGGCAAAAAGTTCTTAGACCTGACACCAAAAGCACGATCCATAAAAGGGAAAAATGATAAATTGGATTTAAGTAAAATTTAAAACTTTTGTTCCATGAAAGGCTCAGTAAGGAAGATAGAAAGACAAGCTACAGGGTGAGAGAAATATTAGCAAACCACATATTCAGCAAGACTGGTAGTATTTAGAATATGTAAAGAACACTCAAACTCAAAAGTTAAAAGAAAAAACCACAATGCAGTTAGAAAATGGGCAAAAGACATGAACAGACACTTTACTGATATACAAACAGCAAATAAGCACATGAAAAGGTGTTCAGCATCATTAGCCATTAGGGAAGTACAAATTGAAACCAAAATGAAATATCACTGCACACCTATCAGAACGGATATAATAAAAATGAGGGACAACGCCACTGGCAAGGATGTGGAGAAAAAGGAACGCTTGTGCACTGTTAGTGGAATGTAAATTGGTACAGCCACTGTGGAGAACAGTATGGAGGGTCCTCAAAAAATTAAAAACTGGAAACCATCCAAATGTCCTTCAACAGGTGAGTGGTTAAACAATCTGTGTCACATCCACACCATGGAATACTACTCAGCAATAAAAAGGGATGAACTATTGATACGTGTGACAACCTGGATGAATCTCCAGAGAATGATGCTGAGGGAAAAAAACTATTCCAGAGGTTACGTACTGTATGATTTCATTTATACAGCACTCTTGAAATGACAAAATCATAGAAATAGAAAAATGGTTACCAGGGGTTAAAGAGACAGTAGGTGGGAGAGAATTGGGTGTTGCTAAAAAGCGCAGCTGCAGATATCCTGGTGGTGAGGCTCTGTATCTTCACTGTATCAATGTCAATCTCCTGTCTGTGACATTGTACTATAGTTTTGCAAAACATTACCATTGGGGGAAACTGGGTAAAGGGTACTCAGGACCTCTCTGGATTATTTCTTACAACTGCATGTGAATCTATAATTATCTCAAAACAAAATGTTTAATTTTTTTAAAGTGTCCCAATTTAAAGAATAATATATGGTTATTATAATTATAGGGAACCACCATGATCTGACATTTGTTTATGTCTCCAACTCCTGTCCTGAAACTTCCAACTTGCACTTCCTGCCACACAGAGCTGCCTGTGTTCCCCGCCCTCCCCTGCCGACTCTACTGCTTCTCACCTCCCCCTGCAGCTGAGGCTGCTTCTGGTGGAATCAGGGATGCCTTTCAGACCCTGATTTCATAAAGGCACCTCCTCCATCACTCAAAGGTTAGAATTATTACCTTAGGGCTGGCCTGAGGCATGTGCATGCCTCACACAGGCTATAAATAAATGTGGCGTCCCTTCGATAGTTTAACCATGTTTGTTCCATGTGTATTAGGTGGATGCACTCTGGGTGTTTTTAATTTCCCCTCCAGTGTGCCGTGTGCTTCCACAGAAGTGGGACCACAGTATGTTCTGTCAGGTGCGGACGTCTGAGTTACTGGTAACTTGTTTTCAATGTATTCACTGGTATCTTCGTCGTGGATGTAGAATGATAGCTCTGTGGTTTGCCACCCCACACGCTCTGGCCTGCCCGTCCCTATGGCTTTGCTGGCTATGGTGTTTTGGGAAGTTCAGGAGAGTCCTTTTATCAGGCACAGTTGCCCCAGTCTTTGAATTCCCCAAGTAACGCACCTGCCTGAGTCAGGTGTGACTTCCTCCTAGCCTTTCTTGAACCTGTCTCCATTTGCCACCTGTGCTGTCTCTCAAAGTGACAGGCTGCCTTTGGGGAACAGGATGTCCTGCTCTTATAAATTTATTTTATTTATTTATTTTGGGCTGTGTTGGGTCTTCGTTGCTGAGTGCGGGCTTGCTCTAGTTGCAGCGAGCAGGGGCTACTCTTCGTTGTGGTGCACGGGCTTCTCATTGTGGTGGCTTCTCTTGTTGCAGAGCACGGGCTCTAGGTGCACAGGCTTCAGTAGTTGTGGCACGCGGGCTCAGTAGTTGTGGCGCACGGGCTTAGTTGCTCCGCGGCATGTGGGATCTTCCCGGACCAGGGCTCGAACCCGTGTCCCCTGCATTGGCAGGCGGATTCTTAACTACTGCACCACCAGGGAAGTCCCCTGCTCTGTTTTAAAGTCCCCCTGAATGTCTAGACTTTGTCATAAGACCCAAGTCCTATTCTTCATCTTCTCCATGACTCAACACACTCTGTGAGTCTTTAAAGATGAAGAGGCATTTTGGGGGGTCTCAGTCTCTTAAAAATCATTCTCTGCTCTGTGTTCCAGCCTCTTGACGCTATTTTTACTTGCTGTAGAAAAGACCTTTCTCCCTGTGTCTGTGCTGGACACACAGGATTTCAGTACAAGGGCTCACCTTTCAGGCGTCTCTCCTTTCTGATTTCAAAACTTTATTCACTCCAACCACTGAAATAGGTTTGCATTTGCTCCACAACACTCAAGGGCAACAAAGCCCACGTGACAGTCAGCCCTTGGTATCCAGAGATCCGAAGATTCAAACAACCACGGATAGCAAACATTCAGATAAAAAAAAAAAGCCAGAAAGTTCCAAAAAGCAACACTTGAATTTGCCACGTGCTGGCAGCTATTTACATAGCATTTACATTGTATTAGGTAGTATAAGTAATCTAGAGATGATTTCAAGTACACAGTGTTTCAAGTGTGCAGTAGGTTATACACAAATGCTACACCATTTTATATAAGGGACTTGAGCATCCCCAGATCTTGGTATCTGCAGAGGGCCCTGGAAATAATCCCCCCACTCACCTCAGATACTGAGGGACAACTGTAATTTCTTTTCTCTTAATTCAAGTTCAGTCTGGCTCTCAGCTCCGACTTAGCAGGACAGTGAGATGCCCAACATAACTCGTGACTGGGGATACCCTCTCTTCCCCAGGGTCACCCAAGAAGCCAGTGGGATTTGCACAGTCCTGAAAACTTGAGGAAATATCTCTGGTCTTCGGGTCATCACAACCACCACTGAGATTCTCATTGATCATGTGGTCCATTTAAAATGGGTGGTGTAACCTCCTCCTGCCTAGCTTGGGCACAGCCTTTGTTCACTGCTGCTCCCCAATGTCACACACCCTAGGGTCCCGTCCCCAACATCTGTGCCTTCGCTCAGAGGACCTGCCATGAAAGTGAAGGTTAATCCTCACCTTGCATGCACTCACCGCCGCCAGCTTCCCCTTCACCCCCTAAAGTCACACCCCAGCTCCAGCCTCTACTTGCCCCCCTCAGAGAGAGCCGAGCTTAACCCCCTCCACGTGGCACTGTCTTCTGGGTGCCGGGTCCCTGGAGGTGCTCTACTCCTCACCCTAGAACTCACCTTTCTGGGGAAGCCGACGGCACCTTCCTACAAAGCCCCCGACACTCTGCCTGAGGACTTCTCCAGCTGCAGAAGTGTGCAGGGCCCAGGGTGCAGGCCAGAAGTGCCCAGATGCCAACACCCTGGGAGCAACTTCAACCAATGACGAATAGCACTTGGGGCATAAGTCCGCCAGCTCCTGGCCCCTGGGGCGGACAAAGCAGAGCTGTGTTTCCCACGATCTCCCAGGTGGCCAGTGAGGGACCGGGGTGGCAAGTGGTTTCCTTCCTGCTCCCGCTTCACTCCCCTACCTCTGACTCCAGGGATCACTTCCCATATTGTCCCAAATCCTTGTCTTGGGGTCTGCTTCTGGGGACCCTGACCTAAGACTCCTGGCAGTTTCAGTTCTGGGCTCTGAAACCCCAAAGCATCAACATGTCCAGAGGCAAAGAAGTCCAGACCCGCTCTGCCCTTATCTGTTCAGAGAGGCAAGAGAAGAGAGGAAAATTACCTTCTCCGCCTTTGGAGAGTCACCTGCTGCAAAAAGGATATAAGAAAGGAACAACCAATACATTTTCCTGCCATAGAACAATTACTTACTGAACATCTAGTTCACGTCCAGCCTGATCCATGGCCATCCATGGGGGAATAAAGAAGAAAAATGAGAGGGAAGGGGTATATATGTGTACATATAGTTGATTCATTTTGTTATATAGCAGAAGCTAACACAACGTTGTAAAGCAATTATACTCTAATAAAATTTTTTTATTATTTAAAAAAAAGAAGAAAACTGAGAAGGCATGGATGACCCAGACATCAGGAGAAGAACATTAACATTTGTGGGTGGGAATGAATACTTGGGGAGCACCTTGTGTGTTACACTCACCGCCCCTGGTATTTATTAGAGAAACTGGGGCTGGGAGGAATGCAGTGACTTGCTCAAGCTGAAGGTCACCCTGTCCCACCTTGATGTGACCAGACATTGGCCAGCAGAGTCTACTGCCCTGATATGGGGGCTCTGGGCCAAAAGGAAGGGACGTTGGCCTTAGCAGGTCCCACATTTGACATGACTGAGGCCAGCTTCTCTGCCTTGGCTGAACATTTTAAAATCATGTACTCCAGGCCCACCTAACCCTTCTAGATAAATGATAAAATGACCACTCATGAAACAGGTCAACAATAGTGCAGGGAACACCTGATTCATTGCCCACCTAAGTGACCCAGGTGCTATAGGGGTCACACATAACAGAATTGGTGGACATTTCTCTGTACCCAGGTCAACAAGGGTCAAAGTCACTGAAATTGGGGACCCAAAGTCCTCTCCGGGCCACTGTTGATGGCTGCCCACTTATTGTGGACTCCTCACCCGTAACTTGTATAAGAGCCTGACGGGGCTGAAAGTCTCTGCTGAGACAAAGCGCAGGCTGTGTTTGGTCAAGCAACTTCTCAAAGACACAGTCTGTGTGGAGTGAGCCTTCCCTGGCTTTCCTCTTCTAAAGACCAAGAGTTTGCAAATACTGCAATGAGAACTATGCATTAAAATTTTATACACTAATATATATTTTACTGAACTTTTTAATAACCCATGGAGAAATGGTTTTAAATAATTCAATATGGTGTTGGCCCCGAGCTGAACTATGTTACAAGTAACCATGTATAAAATATGACATTCAAATTGCATACCTTCATAGAATAAATGTTTATCTTGATAATAAACCATTTGAATTCAAGTAGTGTGGGAGTTAACCGTTGTCATGGCCCGGTCTTGTTAAGGTTTTACACAAGACGTCAACAGCAACAGCGACATAAATACACGTGTTCACCTCTTGCTGTTTATAAAAGAACCAAGTGGAGAGTGAATAGCTTATTCATCAATAAAAGTTTTAAATGTCATTTATGAAGCAATTCAATGACTGAGGAAGTGTGTCGCCAGTGAGGTATGTTCATTCTCAGAGCCAGCTTTAGGATTTTACACCAAGTCCAGCATGAGGATGGAGGGTACCCTCCCCGCCCAGCAAGAAGGCCATTGTCAGAAAAAGGTGCCCCTGACATATAGTAGGTGCTCAGTAAATTCCTATCAGATGCACCTTTAAACTGCTGCTTTAGGAAGAAGAATTTAAGAATCTGAGTGGTTTCCAAACCTGGCTACATATCAAAACCACCTGGACGTTGCGTTACAAATACAGATTTCTAAACCCCACCCAGACACAGAGTCAGAATCTCCAGATTTGCAGCCCAGGAATCCCACCCCAAGTCCAGGGTAAATTTGCCTTTCATTAAATTTGTACAAAATTTTTAGGCGGAAGATCTTAGAGTTGGAAGCAACCCTGGAGATGACCTAATCCAACCCTTAAAATCACAGCAAGTTTGTGGGAAAGCTGGGACCCAAATCCAGTCTTCTGGCTCCCATGCCAAAGCTCTGAAATTCTTTCCAGTAAGACTGGGCCGCTAAACTGGGGCATGTGTCCACTGGTTGAATTAGTCAGAACTCTGTTGGTTACATGTGAAAGAAACCTAATGCAAACCAGTTTAACCCAAAAATTAAGTGGCTTCAGGTATAGCTAGATCCAGAGATTTACATGACCCATTGGGACTTTGCCTCTTTCCATGTTTCAGCTCTGCTATCCTTTGGATTGATTCATTCCCAGGCAGCTTTTTCTACTAAGCGGCCCCAAAACTTCCAGGCTATCTTGCAACAGTTTAGCCATCCTAGCAGGAATAAGCCTTCTCATCCCAGTAGTAGCAGCTGAAGTCCTAAGGCTGATGCTTATTGCTTCAACTCGGGCCACGTGTTCACCCCCGAGCAAACACTGGGCTCAGAAGAACGTAACCTGATTTAGGGGTCCAACGCCAGGGACAGAGGGCAGAGTCTGACTGTGGACAGAGAGTGGAGAGGGATGTTTCTCCCAAAGGGAAACTGAGCCATCAGTACCAGAAAGGGACGGAGACAGGGCAGGATAAACAACAGCTGTCTCCACTCCAAGACTGTGCTGGCAGGATGTGAAGTCACAGGGAAACGCGGGCATCTTTCTGCAGCTTCTATTTTACTCCTGGAAAGAAGTTTAACACACAACATTACGTTAAAACAAGCCCAGAAGTTGAGTGCAAAATCCTCATGAATTTTTAAGATGAAACAGGTAATTTTCAAAGAGCCCTTGAGCTTGTAGCAGACAGTACAGGCTCACTCCAGACTCCCAGGGGCCCCAGCAGGAGCTCAGTGGATCCGCTCACTGGTGGAGTCTGGGAGGCCTGAACCACAGAGTGTGGCCCTGAAACGTGGCTTTGAATTATTCATTATTTGTTCTCGTGATAAATGTGATATCTCCCCACCCTGGTTATAACTCCCTCATGGCAGGACCTGTCTCTTATCCCTCCTTGGGGAGCAGATCTTCCTTTGGGTAAAAGAATTTCAGAGACTACTCCCACCTCTAGACTCAGATACTTTGCCTAGACTGAGTCCCACTGGAGGGCAGAAATAGGGTGCCCTGAGCCCAAGCTGAGGAGAAGTAGAGACAGAAGGTGTAGCCCTGGCCCCACCAGGCAGGCTGTGCAATGCAGCTGTGCAGTGCGGCTCCTGGCTTCCCTTGCCCTTACTTTGACAGTTGAGCTGGAGGACATGGGTGTGAGGCCACTCACTCATCCCACCAGGCCCTGTTCCTGGACACTGGGCTGTCAGAGATGAGTACAACAGTGTCTTTGTTCCCAAGGTGCGATGCCGCCGCCCCTGCCAAAACCAGTCTGAGCAGAAAGCTGGGCAGTTTCTTAAGCAACAGGATCACCATGTACGGTTGTGCAGGTTGAGCACTGCACAAAGGGCCCAAATGAAAGGCGAGTGGGACTGAAGTCCAATCAGCACTCCATTTGCTTAACTGTGAACCCTGGCTCAGGGCTGTGTCTGCCTGGAGGAAGAGGCACAAAACCACACTGTGGGCTAGTGGCAACACTCAGGGGACGGTTTTCCCAAGACCTGAGTCAGAGCTGAGGAGGAAGCTGGGCAGCCAAACAGTGGGGGTCTGAGGTGCTAGCCCAAAACACAGTCTCCAAACCCAGCAGCAGGGAGAGGGGAGAGCAATTTCCTGCCAGTGAAAAGATCAGAAGCCTTCGTCTGAAGCCAGAAAGAGCCTGGAAGCCAAGAGACATGAAGTCAGATGAGGCTGGCAGTGGGGGAGGGGCTTGGGGCAATCTGTCCGGGACGGGCAGGGAAACTGCCCATTGGCTCTCTGACCCATCCCTGGCCCTCTCACGCCCTGCTCTGTGCTGCGGAGACTGCCTTCCCCAGACCCTCCTGCCCTCTAGCTGCTGGGCAGTGCCCTGTGCGAATCCCAGCCCTGGCCCTGTGCCCCTCCCTCCACCAGGCTGACTGCTTCCGAACTCAATCCTGGGGGCACCTCAAGGAGGGCAACATTTCCTCTTGCTCATAGCAGATCCCACAACTCTCCCCTGGTCCCCACAGTCCCCCGCGCTTCTATGTAGTAACAGACACTCCCCGTGTTGTTGGAAATTGAATATGGGCGGATCTATCAGTCCCCCGACCCCGCCCATCCCCGGGCTCTGAACTCTCAGAGGGCAGGGTGTCATCGCCCATCTCTACATCCCCGGCATCTGGCACTGGCCTGGAAAATTGTTTATAGAGGGATTTGCATACCTTCTCACTGAATAATCAAATACCGCCCCCTCACCACCCCCCGCAACCCTCCAGCCAGCCGCCTTGGAACAGAAACTGTCATTATCATTCTCACTCCAAAGAGGAGGCTAAGTGACTGGCCCAAAGTCACCCTCTTCAAAAGTGGTTCTTGAACCCAAGTCCCCTCCCACTTTGTCCCTAGCTCTTCCCAGCTCTTGGACACCCTCTCCTGCTTTTCTTTTTTAAAATAAACACAAAGCCTCCCAGGATGGATAACAGAGTTGCTGACCTCTGTCTTGAGACCTCAGAGTTTTTTGGAGCCAGATTGCCTGGTTTCAAATCCCACTTCTGCTCTTTGCTGTGTGACCGTAAGCAAATGGCTTGATCTCTCCAAACTTTAGCTTCTTCATCTGGAAAACGGATTCAGCAGAGTCCCTACTTTGTAAAGTTGTGTGAAAGTTAAATAAGACAAGACATGCAAAGTCTTAGCACACAGCCTGGATCATAGGAAGGATTTTTTTTTTTTTAATGTCAACTAGTAGTATTGGATAAATTGATTTGTCAGATGGTGTAATCTAACTCACTGCCTCTCAGACTTTAAAGCACATGTGAATTCCTTGAAAGTTTTCTTAAAACGCACCTTCCGAAGCAGGAGGTCTGAAGTGGAGCCCCAAGACTCTGCATCTCCAATAAGCTTCCGGGTGACACCCATGCTGCTGGTCCAAGAACCACGCTTTGCGTAGCAAGGATCCGGGTCAGTTGGGAGCAGGACCTTGAGAGTCGGGGCTTGATGGAGAGGAGTGATGCATTATTATGGCATCAAGGGCCCTGTGCAAGGTGGGAGGAATCTGGGGGTCCAGGCGGGGTCTGGGGTGGGCAGAAAGCGGAGTGGTAGGAGGGGCAGGAGGGTACACTGAAGACCGGTATTCTCAGCTCTTCAGATTGGGGCAGAGGGGGAGGAGGGGAATGAGAAGGACAGGCCTGCCTTCCTGGGACCCGCCCTCCCACCTGTGCATGTGTCTGGCAGACAACACTGCCTCCATCTGTCCTCGGGGAGGAATGCAGAATGGCCCAGGGGCTGGGGGCAGCTGGTCCAGCAGGCAAGTGGCCCTGAGACCCAGTTCATCAGGCAGGAATGACCTCCCCCCCACCATTCCTTTGTCCTCCATCCCAGTCAGGGGTGTGCAGGAGGCATGAGGGCCCTGGATGGCCAAGCTCCTGCTGTCTGGGATCTGGTCTGGTTCCTTCCCTGCCACACCCCACCTGGGAGCCCCACCTGAAGAGCCCTCAGTCCCCTTCTGACCCCATCGGCAGCCTTCCAGCCCTGGGACCCCACCTGGTCACCTCTCTCGGGCCTCCTTCAATGAGGTCCAACAGAGGAGAGAGGCCCAGTTTCTTCGGGGAGAGTCTGAATGGCAACAGATTTCTCATCAAAGCTGTCTGTCAATAAATTTTAGATCTCATGAACTGTCATGGAATGGAATATTGTCAAACAGTCCTCACCTCATACATTTTAATCGCAAAAAACTTCCATTTACTGCTTTGGAGTTTTTAGCACAGGCACATGGTTGGTTAAAAAGTCAAGAAGCACAAAGGAGCTTGTAAGGAAAGGCCCCAGTCACCCTCCCGGGCTCCCAGTGGGGCCACTCTGAATTCTTCCAGCTGCTTTGCTGGTGGTTCACTCTGTGTCTCAAGATAATGTGATTTTAACATGCTTTCTAGAATTATTAATTTTAGGTATTACCTATTAGCTTCCTGATTAATCTGAGTTCAGATACTCATATGCATTCCTTGTTTGGATGACTTTGTCAGTATAAATACTACCTTTATATTTCTACTCCTAAGCCCACCATCCTTCCCCAGTGTTTTTTGACTTTCCCTTGGTTAGATGAAAATACCAATTTCCCTCTCTATTCCGTCCTCCCTGCGCTGGTAAGCTTTACTTTATTTCTTCATGATTACTGTTCTGTTCCACAACTACAAATAAGGTTTCTGTTCTTTGTTTACAGGCTGAGTCTAAAAATTGAAAATCGGGAAGCAATGTTTACATGATTATGATAAGGCAAATATTGATGGTGGCTCAGCCAGCTACTGTAACATACTATGAGCAAGCTATCTTTCTGGTAAGCCTTTTGTTTGTCCTGGAGTTTCTACTTGCCTTTCTTTTCTTTGTACTGTTTGTCTATATCATATCCTCACTTTTGTTTCCAAACCTTCCTTCATATCAGATATTCTAATGAGCAGAGAATTATGCTGAAAAGATTTAATCACCAACCAAGCCAATTTAATTCAGTATATGGGGATGATTCATAGCAGACAGCAACCAGAATGGACAAAGCACTAGCCACCAAAGCCAGGGGCAGATGCTAGAAGCCCCCTGTCGTGCCAGGCGTACTCCTGGGGTCTGGATCTGGATCGTGGTGAGGTCCAGCTGCTGGGAAGAGGCTGGGCAGTGGAAGAAGGGTGGCTCATGTTAGCTGCTATTTAACATCCAGTTCAGAAGTACTTAAACTAGCACATCCTGACTAAACATCAGGCCTGCCAACAAGTCATTTTCCCCAGAGTCCTCCAGCCATCAGCTCCATCTGAGCTGGCTGCTTTCTGGGCCTGATGCCCATCAGCCATTCTGACATCCCCTGCCCTGCTGTGCTATGGGGGATGCCCTGGGTCCCAAATCCCATGTCTCCTTTCTTGGTCGACCCCCTTGTTTTGCTAAACATAAAGCCCAGTTTTGCCATTTGATATTCAATTCAGGGGATGATATTAAACATATTTAACCACCAACTAATTCAAAAATTGTAATCACTCAATATCTTGTACAAAGTCACACAAAGATTTTGATACTCGAAGATCTCGCTTATATAAATTAACATCAGTGACACCACAGTTGAAGAATGACTGTATTTGCAATTGCTTGAAAACTAGTGAACAAGAGAGGGGTTCCCAGTAGTCCATCCACAGGTGGAAACTCCCATCCTCCTCTCAGGATGCTTCACCTACTAGGAGTGAGGCAGGACTACCCAGTACATCAGTGACACCGTTGTCAATCTGGATATCAAATATCAGGAGAGGATTAATTATGTTCTTGCTATTTAATTAAAAATTAAAATACTAACGGAAGTTTTAAAATGGTCTTCCTGCATTCCAGTGGATCATCTTAGACAAATCTTGAGTGCCCAGCTCCTGCTTTGGGCATCACTGCTTTATTAACAAGCATTTACTGAATGTCTTACAGTTTCCCTTCTCCAGTTTCCTGTTCTCAGGGAACTCGCTGTTTAGAAGGGAATACAGGCTAGAGAATAGACCATTATAAGAGAGTGATCAGTGATGTGATAAAGGGAACACAAATGACTGTAGGAGCACTAAAGAGGGTGTTCCTTCACCCAGAGGAAGGAACATCTAAACAGTTGTTTAGATGGATGTACAGATAAATGGGTACATTCATGGTTGGATGGTTGGATGGATGGATGGGTGAGTGGATAAATTGATAGGTGAGTGGATGAATTGATAGATAGGTGGGTGGATAGATGGGTGGATGAATATGTGGGCAGATAGGTGGATGGATGGATGGATAGGTTGGTGGATGGGTGACTGAGTGACTGGGTGAATTGGTGGGTGGGTCTATGAATGAATGTATGGGTGAGGTGACTTCACAGAATGCAGCGGGGATGAGAGCATAGTCCTGATTTCCCTAGAATGTGAATACCTGAAGTTTGGGGCAATATCTTACTGCCTAGCACAGGCCTGATACGTGATAAGTATTCAATAAATGTTTGTCAAGTATGTGAATCAAGGAGAATTAATGAACACCAGCCAGTTCACAGAGTTCAGCCAAATCTCATCCCCCTTTTGGCCTCAGTTTTTTGTGTAAATCAGATATGAAAACACCTGCCACTGGAATTTCTAATGCTATTGGTGCTAGAGAAGGGAGACTGTGCTTGGGTACCTGTTTTAGAATTCACCACGTGACAGACCTCAGGTAATCAGCATCTTTTACTTCACCCATGTTAGCACTCCACATCTTTGCCCTCTCTGAAGCACTTCACGTACATTACCTTATTCAACACTGGGATAGGTATTATAATTATGCCCCTTTAACAGATGAGGTGATTAAGGCTCAGAGAGGTTAAGAAACTTTGAACTTGGATCCACTGAGGTTGAAATTCTGGCTCTGCTGTGTAAACTTGGGCAAGTTACTTCACCTCTCAGAACCCCTCAAAGATGTGAAGATAAAATGAGATAAAGCATGTAAAGCGCCCGGCACACAGGAGACAATTAATGGTGGTTCTCTTTGTTGGCCAAGCCAGGAAGTTGCAGAGATGGAATTCTGTTCTTTCTACCAACCATGCTGATGCCTTTAAGTCAACAAAAAAGATTACAGTTCGGCTTAGGCTATGGTGCTTCAATTATATGTAAGGAAGATTTCAGTTAACACATTTTTAAACTTGTAATGTTTGTAATAACTAAAATAATCAATGAGCTTCTGTGGCCTTCCCCAGTCCTAAGGTAATGGGGTTCACTAGTCATTTGATAAGGGGGTTCTATAGTCTAGGGGCTAATTTGCCCCCTTGTGTGGCCCTATGTGCCATTTCTTTTCCCCTCCTGCCCCCTAGTGGTAAATGTGGGCACCACAGGTTCGGCATGCCACCAACGTGCCATGCAGGCCAGCCAAGCTCGAGACTGCCTCGCGACGCCACCTAGCGGCTTTTGTTAACACTGCAGAGCGGTAAAGGAGTTTGTGCTGTTATGGAAATGATTGAACAGGCCTTGCCTGGACCTCACTCCCGGGCTCCATCTCTCACTCGCTGTGAGACCTTGGGCACATCGTTTAGCTTTCCCGAACGTTAGTTTCTGCATCAATAAATTGGGTACTACACCTACCTCAAAGAGTTTTTGTGATGAATAAATAACTGAGGCCAAACACCTAGAAAAGGGCAGATGTGCTGTAAAGTTTAGCTCTTCTAATAAAATGAAAAAATTAAATATATGATTGAATTATCACAAACTGGCTTATTGATTTTATGACAGAGTAAAGGGCCACAAGGAAGGTCAGTTTTGAGGACAGGGGAAGGAGGGAAAAGGAGATTGTTAGGAAAATCCAGGGCTTGGGGCATAGCTGGGGAGTGCAGGTGCACAGTCCAGAAGACATTCAAGATCCAGCCAATGACCTTGATAAGTGACCTCTGCTTGTGTTGTTAGGACACAAACACGTAGAGATCACAGGACACAGCAGAATCCGAGGCATAAATGACAGCAAGTCTTCCAGGAAGGAATATTGGCCAGGGCAGTCATGAAGGGCTCCCTGGAGGAGGGGATATTCAAGCTGGAGGGGGATCTGGAGAGTGAAGAAGGGCTCTAGGGGGTATTCCAGGCCAGGGAGGGGGAGAAGGGGGAAGCAGAGCAAAGGGTCCAGCATCTTCCTGAAGGAGACCAGCCAGAGAGAAGGCAGGAGCAGGAGGTCAGGTCAGACCACCTGGGGACCAGGAGCTTCATCTGGATCCTTTGGATGGGGAGGAGCCCGTGAAAATGTTCAAACGGGCTGACACGGGCAGTTGCTGTGCCCAGCAGCTTAACTTGGCATCTCTGTGTAGGGGGGATAGAAAGAAGAAAGACAAGATTTGGTCAAATGCACAAAGAACTCAAAGCAACAATCCCTGAGCCCGGTACTGGGGAGGAATAACAAAGGGACACAGCTGTCTCCTGGCCTCTGCACTTTTCAGCAGGCTCTGCTGGGCCTACTGCTGAGTACACTTCTTTCATACTTGGCCAGACCCCTGTGCAGGGCAGCAGCTGCCTCATCAAGGCCAACCAAGTGGCTTCCCCTCCCTGCTGCACTGGGGAAGCGGCAGCTTCTATCACCTAGAGGCAGCGGGACCTGATGCAGGGCCAGTCCTGGGCCTGCTGAGTGTCAGGATCACCTGGGAGACCTGGTGCCCTTGTGAAAACCCAAATCCCCAGCTCCAGCCTAAAACAGCTGAAGCAGAATCTCTGGGTGTTGGCTCCAGAATCAAAATTCTTAATAGCTCTGCAGGTGATGGAGATCTTTATCCAGGCTTAGGATAATTGGTGAGCAGGACAAGAGGAGTGGTTTGGAGTCAGACAGTCCCAGGGGCCAATCTCAGGCCCATTCCTTTCGAGCTGTGCTGCCCTGGCTGTCCTGGGCAAGTCACTTCACCACTCTGAGTCCCAGTGTCCCACCTACAAAATAGGCATGAAAAACTCTCCCAAAGGGTGGTGGAGGTTGTCAGCATGGTGCCAGGCTCACAGCAGGTACTTAGTAGATGGAAGATTAAACCTGGGAATGCCGGGGGCCTTGATTGCCTTTACCGACTCCACACACACAGCCTGTGAGTTGATAATAAGTCTCCCGAAGAAGTGGCTAGAAGTGACTTTGGAGTGAAAGAGGGAAGTCCCCAGGAAGGGCCTGCTGCAGCAGAGCTAAAAAGCCAGTGTTGAGATTTGGCCTGGCTCTTCCTTTGCCTGTGACACAATCCCAGCTGGCTGGCGCTGGAAGAAATGGTGGGGCAGACGGGGCTTGTCTCTGGGACCTCACGTCCCTTCAGGGGCTCCTCCTCCCTTTTGTCTCAGGCGGGCCAGGCCTAGCTTCCAGGCACCCTCAACCATGCAAGTTTGTGCATTTGTCCTTTTTTTGTTTTTTTTTAAATACATTTAAATTATCACACTGCTGGCACATCTCATTTGCATGAAATTCTGCACCATATATGCTAATCATAGTAAAGTTACCACCCCACTTCCTGGGAAGGGGAAAACTACTCTGGAAGATAATTTTCACTGAAATCTAACCAAACTTCGTTAAGTAGACTGTGACAAGATTATAAATGATATGAAAAATAACATTTTAACATTTGGCCATCAACTTAAGGAAATGGTTTGCCTATACAAATTTTTGTAATTTTTAATATATTCTACCCTCGTAGCTCGCAGGCATTCTCACCTCCCCGTCTCCCCTTTCGTCTCAGGCTTAGCTCCCAGGATCACTGCCTGCGTTCAGCAGTTTCCCAGCATCCCAGGATCCTGAGAGCTGTGGGTGGTCGTGGAGCGGTGGTTTATGGTGGCCTGAAACAGGGCCTAGAAGCAGTGTGTATCCTGAGATGCAGTGGCAAGGCAGGTATGACAGGATGTGATCACTGGGTGGGTCTAAGGAGATAGGAGGGAATTGAACGTGACACCACGGTTTCTAGTCTGGACAAAGAGTGAGCCAGGAAGGGAGCTGGGAGGGAGGGGTGGGAGGACACACAGGAGGAGGAGCAAGTTTGGGATGGGAGAAGGTCATCAACTTAATGGGCAAGAGGAGGAGAGATGTATCAGGATTCCTGATGACTCCCAATCTCAACAGATTCAACAGGGACTTAAACACACTGCACAAGTGTTCTGTTCTGTGTGTTTGTTTTCCTCTCCCATAAAAGAAGTCCCGGTGGGCATGCAAGGCAGGTGTTGAGGCTCTACCAAGTTATCCAGGCTGCTCCCATCTTTTTAATCTACCACTTGGGACTGCCATCCTTAAAATCGCCTCATGATCCAAGATGGCAGTGGAGTCAGGCATGAAATCTCCTTCCAGTCTGTGCAAAGGAGGAAAGCGGGAGGTGACCCCGAGTGAAGTGAGCTTTTTTGAAGTAGTCTTCTTAGAAATCCCACATAACACGTTCACATCAGCTGGACCGAGTCACATGGCCACAACCTCATGCAGGGGAGGCTGGGAAATACCGTCTTTATTGCGGATCACCACGTACTCAGGTAAATATCGGGTATCCGTTACTAGGTAAAAAGGGGAGAATAGATGCAACCCGCAATCCTGCTATAATCATCATCCCCAAGAAACCAGAACTTTCCAGGGAGAGGCGTGGTGTGACAAATGATGGTTATGACACCAGCCTTGCTCAGCGAGAGCACTCAAGAGTGGGAAGATTCCTGAAGACGAAGCCAGGCAGAACTACCTTTTCAGGGGCGGGCGAGGGAGGACCACGAGGAGGGGCAGCCGGAGCTGAGACGCAGGAGGGAAGCCAGCGGGGCGAGGGTACGGTCCCAGAGCCCGAGGACCCGGGTCTGGAGCGTAGGGCATGTTCCCAGCACGGAACGCAGCGGAGAGAGAGCATCGGGGCTGCGGGGTGGCCGCTAGATTTCGCAGCAGAGAAGTCGCCTGTGGTGTAAACGGAGCAGGTTTCTGTGGAGTGGAGAGAGCGGCGCCCTGATGGGAGACCTGGGACTGGGGATGCCTGTCCCGTGAGCAGAGACGACTTTTCCAGATCTTGGCTGAGAACTAGGGGCGAAAAGCAGGGCAGCAGCTGGAGATGGAAGACGAGATTTAAAGAGGGTTTGGGTATTTTCTTTTTTTTTCTCCCCCAAAGACTGAAAGAGAATTGAGAGTCATTAAATCCAGATGGAAAGAAGCCAATGGAGATAGTAGTTCAAACGCAGAGAAAGAGGAGAAAAATAGATGAGGGAGGAGGGAGCAGGCAGGAGGGGTGAGAACAGCAGACTCAGGTGGTTTGATTCTAGGGAGAAGAGCATCTCTTCCATTGAGGGGGACTGACTGGGGGAGGGGGCGGGCGTGTTGGGGGAGCAGGACATGGGAAACTGGTGTCCCAGGGAAAGGAGTGGTTTCTAAAATCAAAACTGGAGTCTGCCACACTGCCAGATGGAGAACCCTCACACTTACTCTTGGAGGATGGTTGAACTAGTATAGAATTCCTTCAGCTCTTTGAAGATGTCATGTCAGTTTTTCCTAGCGTTTATTTTTTGCTAATGAAAATTCTTCTGCAAGTGCGATTCTCTGACTATCTCCAGGTGGTGTCAGTGGCTCCTGGAAGCTGTAGAATAAGCTGGTCCTCAAATAATATGATCTCACAGAAAGGGAGAAAAACATCTCTTCTTCAGCAGCCTTATCCACCCCTGAGAAGGATTCGAATTGGCCTTGTTGAGCCATGTGGCTGACAGGGTCTTGGTGCTCCCGCCTGGTGACAGGCCTGAGCCTCTGAGGTGGGAGAGCCAAGTACAGGACATTGGACAACCAGAGACCTCCTGGCCCCATGTAATATCAATCAGTGAGAGCTCTCCCAGAGAGCTCTGTCTCAACGCTAAGACCCAGCTCCACCCAACGGCTGGCAAGCTTCAGTGCTGGATGCCCCATGCCAATCAACTAGCAAGACAGGAACACAACCCCACCCATTAGCAGAGAAGCTGCCTAAAATCATACTAAGGTCACAGACACCCCAAAACAAACCACCGGACCTGGTCCTGCCCACCAGAAAGACAAGATCCAGCCTCATCCTCTAGAACACAGACACCAGTCCCCTCCACCAGGAAGCCTATACAACCCACTGAACCAACCTTACCCACTGGGGGAAGACACCAAAAACAACGGGAACTACAAACCTGCAGCCTGCGAAAAGGAGACCACAAACACAGTAAGTTAAGCAAAATGAGAAGACAGAGAAATACGCAGCAGATGAAGGAGCAAGGCAAAACCCCACCAGACCAAACAAATGAAGAAGAAATAGGCAGTCTACCTGAAAAAGAATTCAGAGTAATGATAGTAAATATTTTGATCCAAAATCTTGGAAATAGAATGAGAAAACACAAGAAACATTTAATAAGGACCTAGAAGAACTAAAGAGCAAACAAACAATGATGAACAACACAAAAAATGAAATTTAAAATTCTCTAGAAGGAATCAATAGCAGAATAATTGAGGCAGAAGAACGGATAAGTGACCTGGAAGATAAAATAGTGGAAATAACTACCACAGAGCAGAATAAAGAAAAAAGAATGAAAAGAATTGAGGACAGTCTCAGAGACCTCTGGGACAACATTAAACGCACCAACATTCGAATTATAGGGGTCCCAGAAGAAGAAGAGAAACAGAAAGGGTCTGAGAAAATATTTGAAGAGATTATAGTTGAAAACTTCCCTAACATGGGAAAGGAAATAGTTAATCAAGTCCAGGAAACACAGAGAGTCCCATACAGGATAAATCCAAGGAGAAACACTCCAAGACACATATTAATCAAACTATCAAAAATTAAATACAAAGAAAAACTATTAAAAGCTGCAAGGGAAAAACAACAAATAACATACAAGGGAATCCCCATAAGGTTAACAGCTGATCTTTCAGCAGAAACTCTGCAAGCCAGAAAGGAGTGGCAGGACATACTTAAAGTGATGAAACAGAAAAACCTACAACCAAGATTACTACCCAGCAAGGATCTCATTCAGATTCGATGGAGAAATTAAAACCTTTACAGACAAGCAAAAGTTAAGAGAATTCAGCACCACCAAACTAGCTTTACAACAAATGCTAAAGGAATTTCTCCAGGCAGGAAACACAAGCGAAGGATAAGACCTGCAATAACAAACCCAAAACAGTTAAGAAAATGGTAATAGGAACATACATATCGATAACTACCTTAAATGTAAATGGATTAAATGCTCCAACCAAAAGACATAGACTAGCTGAATGGATACAAAAACAAGACCCGAATATATGCTGTCTACAAGAGACCCACTTCACACTTAGGGACACATACAGACTGAAAGTGAGGGGATGGAAAAAGATATGCCATGCAAATGGAAATCAAAAGAAAGTTGGAGTAGAAATTCTCAGATCAGGCAAAATAGACTTGAAAATAGACTAATTCAAGAGACAAAGAAGGACACTACATAATGATCAAGGGATCAATCCAAGAAGAAGATATAACAATTGTAAATATTTATGCACCCAACATAGGAACACCTTGATACATAAGGCAAATGCTAACAGCCATAAAAGGGGAAATTGACAGTAACACAATCATAGTAGGGGACTTTAACACCCCACTTTCACCAATGGACAGATCATCCAGAATGAAAATAAATAAGGAAACACAAGCTTTAAATGACACATTAAACAAGATGGACTTCATTGATATTTATATGACATTCCAACCAAAAACAACAGAATACACTTTCTTCTCAAGCTCCCATGGAACATTCTCCAGGATAGATCATATCTTGGGTCACAAATCAAGCCTTGGTAAATTTAAGAAAATTGAAATCATATCAAGTATCTTTTCCGACGACAACACTAGGAGGCTAGACATCAATTACAGGAAAAAAAAACTGTAAAAAATACAAACACATGAAGGCTAAACAATACACTACTAAATAACCAAGAGATTACTGAAGAAATCAAAGAGGAAATCAAAAAATAGAAACAAATGACAATGAAAACACGACGACCCAAAACCTATGGGATGCAGCAAAAGTAGTTCTAAGAGGGAAGTTTATAGGAATACAACCTACCTCAAGAAACAAGAAAAATCTCAAATAAACAACCTAACTTTACACCTAAAGCAATTAGAAAAGAAGAACAAAAAAACCCCCAAAGTTAGCAGAAGGAAAGAAATCATAAAGATCAGATCAGAAATAAATGAAAAAGAAATGAAGGAAACAATAGCAAAGATCAATAAAAGTAAAAGCTGGCTCTTTGAAAAGATAAACAAAATTGATAAACCATTAGCCAGACTCATAAAGAAAAAAGGGAAAAGACTCAAATCAATGGAATTAGAAATGAAAATGGAGAAGTAACAAGTGACACTGCAGAAATACAAAGGATCATGAGAGATTACTACAGGCAACTATATGCCAATAAAATGGACAACCTGGAAGAAATGGACAAATTCCTAGAAAAGCACAACCTTCTGAGACTGAACCAGGAAGAAATAGAAAATAGAAACAGACCAATCACACACACTGAAATTGAAACTGTGATTAAAAATCTTCCAAGAAACACAAGCTCAGGACCAGATGGCTTCACAGGTGAATTCTATCAAACGTTTAGAGAAGAGCTAACACCTATCCATCTCAAACTCTTCCAAAATATATCAGAGAGAGGAACACTCCTAAACTCATTCTACGAGGCCACCATCACCCTGATACCAAAACCAGACAAAGATGTCACAAAAAAAGAAAACTACAGACCAATATCACTGATGAACATAGATGCAAAAATCCTCAACAAAATACTAGCAAACAGAATCCAACAGCCCATTAAAAGGATCATACATCATGATCAAGGGGCATTTATCCCAGGAATGTAAGGATTCTTCAATATATGCTAATCAATCAATGTGATACACCATATTAACAAATTGAAGGATAAAAACCATATGATAATCTCAGTAGATGCAGAAAAAGCTTTTGACAAAATTCAACACCCACTTATGATAAAAACTCTCCAGAAGGTAGGTATAGAAGGAACTTACCTCAACATAATAAAGGCCATATATGACAAACTCACAGCCAACATCATTCTCAATGGTGAAAAACTGAAACCATTTCCTCTAAGATCAGGAATAAGACAAGGTTGCCCACTCTCACCACTATTATTCAACATAGTTTTGGAAGTTTTAGCCACAGCAATCAGAGAAGAAAAAGAAATAAAGGGAATCCAAACAGGAAAAGAAGAAGTAAAACTGTCACTGTTTGCAGATGACACGATACTATACATAGAGAACCCTAAAGATGCTACCAGAAAACTACTAGAGCTAATCAATGAATTTGGTAAAGTAGCAGGATACACAATTAATGCACAGAAATCTCTTGCACTCCTATACACTAATGATGAAAAAGCTGAAAGAGAAATAAAGGAAACACTCGCATTTACCACTGCAACAGAAAGAATAAAATACCTAGGAATAAACCTACGTAGGGAGACAAAAGACCAGTATGCAGAAAACTATAAGACACCGATGAAAGAAATTAAAAACAATACAAACAGGTGGAGAGATATACCATGTTCTTGGATTGGAAGAATCAACATTGTGAAAATGACTATACTACCCAAAGCAAACTACAGATCCAATGCAATCCCTATCAAACTACCACTGGCATTTTTCACAGAACTAGAACAAAAAATTTCACAATTTGTATGGAAACACAAAAGACCCCAAATAGCCAAAGCAATCTTGAGAAAGAAAAACGGAGCTGGAGGAATCAGGCTCCCTGACTTCAGACTATACTACAGAGCTACAGTAATCAACACAGTATGGTACTGGCACAAAAACAGAAATATAGATCAATGGAACAGGATAGAAAGCCCAGAGATAAACCCACACACATATGGTCATCTTATCTTTGGTAAAGGAGGCAAGAATATACAATGGAGAAAAGACAGCCTCTTCAGTAAGTGGTGCTGGGAAAACTCAACAACTACATGCAAAAGGATGAAACTAGAATACTCCCTAACACCATACACAAAAATAAACTCAAAATGGATTAAAGACCTAAATGTAAGGCCAGACACTATCAAACTCTTAGAGGAAAACATAGGCAGAACACTCTATGACATACATCACAGCAAGATCCTTTTTGATCCACCTCCTAGAAAAATGGAAATAAAAACAAAAATAAACAAATGGGACCTAATGAAACTTGAAAGCTTTTGCACAGCAAAGGAAACCATAAACAGCCGAAGAAACAGCCCTCAGAATGAGAGAAAATATTTGTAAACAAAGCAACTGGTAAAGGATTAATCTCCAAAATATACAAGCAGCTCATGCAGCTCAATATCAAAAAAACAAACAACCCAATCCAAAAATGAGCAGAAGACCTAAATAGACATTTCTCCAAAGAAGATATACAGATTGCCAACAAACACATGAAAGAATGCTCAGCATCACTAATCATTAGAGAAATGCAAATCAAAGCTACAATAAGGTATCACCTCACACCAGTCAGAAAGGCCACCATCAAAAAATCTACAAACAATAAATGCTGGAGAGGGTGTGGAGAAAAGGGAACCCTCTTGCACTGTTGGTGGGAATGTAAATTGATACAGCCACTATGGAGAACAGTATGGAGGTTCCTTAAAAAACTAAAAATAGAACTACCATATGACCCCGCAATCCCACTAATGGGCATATACCCTGAGAAAACCATAATTCAAAAAAAGTCATGTACCACAATGTTCATTGCAACACTATTTACAATAGCCAGGACACAAAAGCAACCTAAGTGTCCATCAACAGACGAATGGATAAAGAAGATGTGGCACATATATACAATGGAATATTACTCAGCCATAAAAAGAAACAAAATTGAGTTATTTGTAGTGAGGTGGATGGACCTAGAGTCTGTCATACAGAGTGAAGTGAGTCAGAAAGAGAAAACCAAATACCGTATGCTAACGCATATATATGGAATCTAAAAAAAAAAAAAAAGAAATGGTTCTGATGAACCTAGGGGCAGGACAGGAATAAAAACGCAGATGTAGGGAATGGACTTGAGGACACGGGGATGGGGAAGGGTAAGCTGGGACGAAGTGAGAGAGTGGCACTGACATATATACACTGCCGAATGTAAAATAGGTAGCTAGTGGGAAGCAACTGCATAGCACAGGGAGATCAGCTCGGTGCTTTGTGACCACCTAGAGGGGTGGGATAGGGAGGGTGGGAGGGAGACCCAAGAGGGAGGAGATATGGGGATATAGGTATATGTATAGCTGATTCACTTCGTTATACAGCAGCAACTAACACACCATTGTAAAGCAATTATACTCCAATAAAGATGTAAATAAATAAATAAATAAATAAATAAATAAATAAATAAATAAATAAATAAATAAATAAAGTCAAAACTGGCTGTGGCTTCTTCCCCACCACCACTCTCCATACCAGAGGGTCAGAGCGGGAAGGAATTTCTCTCCTTCTCCTGAGCCTGGCAGAGACTGGGGTACTGCAGAGACTCACAGGAGGTGCCCATTGCTTAGCTGAATATGTGGTCTTTGGCCACGTAAAAGGAGGTCTGGGGTGATTTAAGTGTAGAGGCTGGGGAGGGCGACAGTGCCCTGAAAAAGAAGTGGGGGAGGAGTGTTGCCATTGCTGGGATGTGAACAAAAGCGAAGCAGAGGGCAAGGGAGAGTGGCGCCCCGGCGACATACTCTAATTGGCAAAAGTCAATTAGACTGAGGGAATTTTACAAACAGGAAATTCTAACGTTCAATTTTAGGTTGTTTGTACTTCTATGATCTAAACTCCATTGGTGGCCAAAATGATCAGTAAAATCTACCATACCCATGATGCTTTGTATGAGTGGTATGACTTCCCTCTCAGATCCCCAGAGTTGGTATAAAGATTATTTTAAATTGAAAACATTTGAGCTACAGAAGATGTAGAAAGAAACCTTATCTGACTAAAGTAGAGCCTCCCAAAACACAGCTGCTGAATCCCCTCCCAGGGAGTTTCCTACGAATATACAGCTGCCTAGAAGACCAACTGCCCATTCCCCATAGCATCAAAAAGCCCAGTAGAGGGACTTCCCTGGAGGTCCAATGGTTAAGACTCTGTGCTTCCACTGCAGGGGGCACAGGTTCAATCCCTGGTCAGGGAATTAAGATCCTGCATGCTGCCCGGCACGGCAAAAAAAAAAAAAAGCCCAGTAGAATTTCCCACCATACTCTCCCACTGAAGCACTAGCTCCCACTTCTGTTAAGTATATATATATAAACTTTTAGTTTGAACTATTTTGTGAGTTTTTCCTTTACTGGGAGCTCCTGCTTTCACGTGTGAAAATAAACCTTGTCTTTTCTCCTGTTAGTCTGGCTTTTCTCAGTTAATTTGCAGGCCCCCAATCATAGGACACAAGTTGGAAGAGGAAAAGTCTTCTTCCCAACAGTGGTTTTACGTGGGCATCAAAAAAGGGGAGGTATGGAGTAGGGAGGAGGGGGCAGCCAGCAGGAGGGATGGGAGTAAGGCTGAGGGGTCCACTGAGGCAGGCACTCAGGACCAGAAGGGATGGGGGGATATAAGCCCCCAGGTATGTGCAGACAATCTTAGGGTGAATGTGGGAAGGGGGTTAACATTTGATGATGTGCCAGCAGGATGCTGAAAGACCCCTCCCCCTTAGAAGTGGGGGCAAAGTCACCTGCTGAGAGTGTGAGGGGAGGGGCGGGGCTGGAGCTTTGGAGAGGTTTACAAAGACCTGCTGTGGCACTTTGGGGGCAGAATTCCTGCAGCATTGAGGACCCAGCTGAGTTGCATCCATGGGGTTATATGCTGCCAGCCAGAGATTGTGGGACGTTCCCCAGAAGCTCTCAGCCACGGGGAGGCGGGCACAGTGGAGCAGACACTTGGATTCCTTCAGAACTGGGGATTTGGGGGATTGAATATGATTACAGAGGGGCAAGGAGGTGGAGGATACCGTGAGAGGGAGGAAAGCTTGCATGAAGAGCTGTGAAGCCTGGCGGGAGTCTATTAAATGCGTGCCGATCTCGCAGAGGTGAGGGGCAGGTACGGGGGGAGGAGGGAGGGAGAGCTGAAGACGGGCTGGGTTTAGAACGTGTAACAGGGGGATTCAGGATGCTCATCGTGGAGAGCAGCTAAGGCTACGTGACGGGAGGTCTGCAGTGTGGCTATGGGAATGGGAGGCTCAGGTAGGAGCAGGTGAAGGTCCTGGGAAACATAGCCGTCTAGGACCTGAGAGGCTAGGATATTGGGAGGGTCAGCCCTGTAGGCACTGGAGCCCCCGGGCTAGTGACAGTACCTGGGATGAGGAAGAAGTCAGCCCGGAGGGTAACACAAGTCAGCCCTAAGCAGGGGCAGAGGGCGATGTGGTTATATGGCAGAACCCCAAGGAGAGGGGATTTCATGCCATGTGGTTTGGGCGTGGCAGGAGGAGTAGGAAGATGGGTTATGAGGCATGAAGGAGGTGAGTTACCTGCAGTGAGGAAACCTGTGGGGGAGCAGTGGCCCAGGGGCTGGACAGTGAAGGCAGATGCTGGAGGAGGACTTGGGTTAGAGGGGAAGGACAAAGAGGGGTTGCTTTCTGTGAAGCAAGGGTTCCCGGGGGCTCAGTTTGAGGAACTGGCTGGTCCCCACTGCCACGTGATTGCCTGACTGCTCTGTCGTTTTTTTCTTTTTTACTTTAGTTTTTTTTTTTTTTTAATATTTTATTTATTTATTTATTTTTGGCTGTGTTGGGTCTTCGTTTCTGTGCGAGGGCTTTCTCTAGTTGCGGCAAGCGGGGGCCACTCTTCATCGCGGTGCGCAGGCCTCTCACTATCGCGGTCTCTCTTGTTGCAGAGCACAGGCTCCAGACTTGCAGGCTCAGTAGTTGTGGCTCACGGGCCTAGTTGCTCCGCGGCATGTGGGATCTTCCCAGACCAGGGCTCGAACCAGTGTCCCCTGCATTGGCAGGCAGATTCACAACCACTGCGCCACCAGGGAAGCCCTTTACTTTAGTTTTTAAATTTTAATTTTGTTGGAGTATAGTTGATTTACAATGTTTGTTAGTTTCAGGCATACAGCAAAGTGATTCAGTTATACATATATATATATATATATATATATATATATATATATATATATATATATATATATATATTCATTCTTTTGACAGACACGACTAATGGATCATTGCATTCTTCTCTGGTGAATCCTGAAGGGGTCTCAACCTAGTTTTCCCAGAAAGTCACCACCAATGGATTGGACCAAGGGTCAGCAAACTACAGTCTGCAGACAAATCTGACCCACTGCCTGTTTCTGTAATAAAGTTTTATTGGCACACACCACACCAGCTCATTTATTTATTGTCTGTGACTGCTTTTCTGGGGCAAGGGCAAGGGTGAGTCATTGTGACAGAGCTGGTATAGCCCAGAAAGCCGAAAATATTTACTATTTGCCTCTTAAGAAAAATGTAGCTTGATTAGAGCCTGAATGAGAGATTAAATACACTTGTCCTTCCTGGATTCGAGGAATACCCTGCTCAGGACTAACTGCATTCTTTAAAATTTTCCCTATTTTTGTTTTCTTTTTTGACGTTGAAAAAGGGTGACCTGAAGTAAATTGCCAAGAGTGCACTATTTTTCAATGTACAGCCAATGAATTTTCACATATGAATACATTCATGTCGCCACCACCCAGATCATGATAAAGTATATGTCCAGCCCCCAGAAGGCTTTTCTGTGCCCTTTCTCAGTCAGTATCCGCCACCCTGAGGTCCCCTCTACTCTGACCTCTATTACCGTTAATTTTGCCTGTTCTTGAATTTCATATGGATGGAACGATAGAGTATGGAGCCTTTTGTGTCTGACATTTTTCACTCACTGTATGTCTGTAAGATTCATCCATATTGCTGCATGTATCACTACTTTCTTCTTCTTTACTGCTGTGTAATATTTTATTGTACGGATATCCACAGTGTTTTATCCATTCTTCTATTGATGGACATTTGGGTTTCTTGCTATAATGGAAAAAGTTATGATGGACATTCTTATATATGTCTTTTGCTGGATGTATGCACTCATTTCTCTCGAGTATAGACCTAGAAATGGAATTTCTGGATCATGGAGTAGGTGTTTATCTTTAGCAAATACTCCCCAAATTGAACAAATTTATACTCATGTGCAAACTGGATTTAAACAGCATGGAAACCTTAGCCACTGGAGTGATGGCGCCTATGGGTGAACGCTCAGGTGTTACTGAATAAATAAGGGAAATGGCAGAACTGATAGTCCTGGAAATCACAGCAAGAAGGTGGTCTTGCCCACCTGGTGCAAATGTGTATCAACTGGATGTCATTAATGCCGTACAAAACAGACGGTGACTCCCTGGGCCACCAGAACCTGGGGAGTCCAGGTTCGGGCTGGGCTAGGGTTCTCAGCCCACTCAGAATGATGTCTTTCAGCATCTGGCTCACATTAACCATACTCACAGGAGACCGGTGTACCCCCTCCCCTGAAAGGGGGTGTATTCACAGAGTGGGCTCCTGATCTGGAGTCATAAAGGTTCTGAAGGTATCAATGGGCTTAGGAGGTAACATTTTAATCATTCAGTTGCTTAGGAAGCATGGACCCTGAACCAGAGAGTCCTAAAATAATCTCCCACCCCACGGCCAAGGTCTCTTTCTATGGCAGGACTGCCCAGAACCCCTCTATCCAGAGTCTCACCTCCTTGGACAATAACATAGTTTTCTCCCTGAGCCCCTGGTTTTCTTCGCAGCTCACCCTCTCTTTGATGCCTGTTTCTTGAGCTGGGTTCATGTCCCTGAATAGCTCTAGTCTCTCTGACTCTGGTCAGTCCAGGAGACATTCCCTATGGATTTCATTCATCAGATCTTAGGGATCTGGGACCTTGCTTTTGTACTTGCCATAAGAGTTTGGTTTAGGACACAATGAGCTTGTGTCCTCTTGGGACATGTGGGTCCAGCAGGAAAACAGACAAGCAAGTCAAGAGCTTAGGAAATCTAGTTGGATCAGGATTCAGATTTGGTGAAAGAAGTGGATGAGATCACTCAGGGTACATAAAGGGGAAGGCTAAGAAGTTAACCTTGGGGAACACATCAAAATTAGGGCAGAAGCAGTAGAGAGGAGCAGGACCTAGAAGAACCATGTAGTTTTTGAAAATAAGAATATACTCATCAATGCTGCTAGCATGTAGTAATTATTCAACACATTTGAATAGAGTAAGTCCCCGACATACAAACGAGCTCCATTCCAAGAGTGCATTCATAAGTCCAATTTTGTTCGTAAGTGCAACAAAGTTATCCTAGGTACCCAACTAACACAATCGGCTATATAGTACTGTACTGTAATACGTTTATAATACTTTTCACACAAATAATACATAAAAAACAAACAAAAAAAAGAAAACATTTTTAATCTTACAGTACAGTACCTTGAAAAGTACAGTAGTACAGTACAACAGCTGGCATACAGGGGCTGGCATCGAGTGAACAGGCAAGAAGAGTTACTGACTGGAGAAGGGAGAGGAGGTGGGAGATGGTAGAGCTGAAGGATCATCAGCAATAGGAGACGGAGGGCAAGCTGCAATTTCACTCATGCCTGACGTTGATGGCACAGGTTCTGGTTCCTTGCTGGATTCAATTCTACCTACCCTCTTAAAAAAATGGTCCAGTGATGTCTGGGTAGTAGCTCTTTTTTTTCTTGTCATAGATGACACGGTAGCACTGGATTGCATTCTGAATGGGTGCTGCAAACTTTGTGTACCATTTTACGTTCAGGTCCTGTGCCTCAAAAACTAACAGTGCCTCCTCAAATAGAGCTAACTGACATGATTGGACACATGAATATACGTTTGCATCTTTGAAAGTTCACAACTTGAAGGTTTGTATGTAGGGGACTTACTGTATTTGTTTCAGAGGTTTTGTGCTATTAGTATTGGTACCTAGAAAAGCTTCTTTGTGAATTAGGCACCAGAAGGACTTTGGACCAGATTCTGAGACCTCTGCTAATCCACTCTGCCCACAACCGTCTCAGAGAGTGATTTGAGGGAATCTCTTGGATTCTGGTCCCCAAGACTGGAGAGCAAAGTTTATCTGGACATCCGCCAGCAAGGCTGAGATGTGTGATTGCATAAATGGAGCTCAAGAGCAGTGGAGGACTCGGTGCTTGAGGAAAGGTACCCAAATTTGTGTGGAGAACAAAGATTAGACTATATGAAGACAGGGGCAGTGTCTGCCTCGTCTCCAGCTTTCTATTACAACGTCTGGTTCTGTTTGGTGCTCATTAAATATTTGTTGGATGGATGGATGGGTGAATAAATAAATGAATGGATGGGTGAATGGATGGATGAGTGGATGAACGGGTGAGTGGAAGGATGGATGGATGGGTAGGTGGATGAGTGGCTGCATGGCTGGGTGGATGGATGGATGAGTGGATGAGTGGATGGATGAGGGGATGGATGGAGGGCAGGGTGAGGTTTCAGTCACCTGTTTTCCAATACGGTTAGGTTTGCTGCCTTCTCCCTCTCCTGTTGCCCAAGCCAGCATGACCCACTGAGAAAACATAGAGGCCCTTTACTTAAACTCTTTAAGTTCAGGGATAATACAGATTTCTCTTTCAAACCTGAGTTTTATGTTTACTTAACAAAAATATTGTATGTGTGGAACTCAAACCTTACAAAAAATAAGGTTGAGGGATTAATAATAAATGTGAGTATAAAAAACATCTAGGGACTTCCCTGGTGGCGCAGTGGTTAAGAATCCACCTGCCAATGCAGGGGACATGGGTTCAAGCCCTGGTCCAGGAAGGTCCCACAATCTGCGGAGCAACTAAGCCCATGCGCCACAACTACTGTGCCTGCGCTCTAGAGCCCACGAGCCACAACTACTGAGCCTGCGTGCTGCAACTACTGAAGCCCACGTGCCTAGAGCCCGTGCTCTCCAACAAGAGAAGCCACCGCAATGAGAAGCCCGCACACCGCAACAAAGAGTAGCCCCCGCTCACCGCAACTAGAGAAAGCCCGTGCACAGCAACGAAGACCCAACAGATCCAAAAATAAATAAATGAAATAAATAAAATTTTAAAAAGTCTAATATGTTTATATAGCCTCTAAAAGAACACAATAGAGTACCACTCAAAAAAAAAAAAACACGAAAAAACAAAAAAAACCCACATCTTAATGGCATTTGAAACATTTTAGGTTAGCAATAATGTGTCCTATATAGTTCATTCACAGGAAACATTTTCAGAATCTTCTTTCTGGATAATTTCAAAAAGATACTCGTAAATTAAAAAAAAAAAGTTTTCTATACATCTACTTGCCTTGCTGCAAATACTGTGCATCTGAAAAGCACTGTTTTTCATCTGTTCCATCTCCCATGCAAATATTCACAACCTTCTTGACATTATGATCAGGGCCCCTGAGTCATGTCTGGAGTGACTCACCATTTGTTCTGTCTCCATTCTAATGGGGCTCCTGAGTGTGGGAAAAGGACTCAAGAGTCCAACCATATAGATCAGCCTTTTGAACTAGAGGGATGCAAAATTTGGGAGGAATTCCTGTACCTGCCCCATCTACTCCAAAGGGCTTCTGGGAGAATCCCTGAAGAAAAATAGATGAGAGGCTCTTTGTCACTTTCCATGCCCTGTGTAGCTTCTGTGCAGTTCATGTTCTGGGTATTCCAGAGAGACTCTTACCCTCAGGGCAGATGATGTCACTTACCTGCTCAGAAGGCTCAAGGAGCGTCCTCTCACGTGGCCAATATAAGCAAAGCCCTCCCCACGGCCTGCAGGGCCATCTGTGATCTGACCCCACTAACTCTCTGAGCTCAGCTCTTACTCCCTGTACTAACTGGGATTCAACCTGCCAATCTTGATCCCACCCAGACCTGTGGACTTGCTCTTTCCTCTGCCTGTAGCGCTCCTCCTTCTGATATGCCCACTTCTTCAGTTCTCTGCTCAAATGTTCCCTCCGCTCAGACAACATTACTCATTAACCCTATCTAAAATACCATCCACTTCTTCCTCTATTCTCTTGCCTTAATTTCCTTTTCTTCATGGCAGTAATTTATTAATTTACTTATTAATAATTTATTAATTTACTTTACTTATTAATTTACAACTAGAAGGGAAAGTCCATGAAGACAGCGAACTCTCTGTCTTGTCTACCAGTGTGTCCATGTCACTTAGAACATCGGTAGGTGCTTGTATTAGTTATCTATTACTGTGCAGCAACTCATCACAAAGCTAGTGGCTTAAAACAACACGTATTTATTATCTCTGTGTTTGTGTGGGTCAAGAATCCAGGCATGGCTTAGCTAAGTCTTCTGCTCCAGGATATCTCATGAGGCTGCAATCAAGGGGTTGGCCAGGGATGGAGTCATTTGAAGGTATGATTGGGAAAGAATCTACTTCCAAGCTCACGTGGGTGTTGGCTGGATTCAGTTTCTTCAGCGTTGTTGGAATGAGGGCCTCAGTTCCTTTCTGGATGTTGGCCAGAGTCTGCCCTCAGTTGCTTGCCAGAGGGGGTCTCTCCATAGTGTAGTTCACTATATGGCATCTTGCTTCATCAAAGCCAGTGAGGGAGAGAGTCAGCTAACAAGACAGAAGTTACGTCTTATGTAACATAATCACAGAAGTGTCATCTCATCCCCTTTGCCCTATTCTATTGTTTAGAAGCAAGTCACAGGTCCTGCCCTCACTCAAGGTGAGGGGGTGATGCAAGGGTGTGAATATCAGGAGGTGGGGATCACTGGGGGACATTTTAGGGTCTATCTGCCAAATTACTTGCTCAATAAACGCCAAATATTACTAAATCCAATGTTAAAAGATGGCACTGGGCAGGAGGGCTGTAAGATTCAATATTCTTGCAATTCCTCTCTTGCACAATGTAGAACTTCTGTGAAATTTACTTGTTTTTTTCCCCCCAACTTCCTTCTGATACTTTGTCATCAGCCTGGTCTGCTAGCCTGTGTGGGCTGCCCCAGGTTTTGAGGATTCACTCAAGTGAAGTGACCCACACACAACCCGGTCCCTTCAAGAATCTACAACCCGAAGACCACCATTCACAGAGCTTATTCTTTATACGCCAGGATCTCTGGAATTAATGAGTTGTATCTTATTTATTCTGTGCTGGAAGTGGTGTTCTTCTTGAATAGGCATTTTGCATTTATGAGGTCTTGCTGCTAGCCAAGTTAATAATGCATCTAATAAAAAAAAGAAAGAAAGAAAGAAACATCATTCAGTTGGGTAGATCTTATTAATATGATTCAATTTTAAAAGGGCCATTGCTTCAGAGTCTTGATGTCTGGGATGCCGTTAAAGAAAAAAATTTTTTCAGAGTCACCATGACAACAGAGAGACCCCCCTTCTACACCCCTCTGAATCAATTACAGATTTGTCCATGTAAGAGATTGGAATACATCCAGCTTATTGGAAATTCTTTTCTGCCTCCTTTGGCAAAAGCCCTGGCTTGTTGTCCAGAGTGAGCAGGAGCCTCAAATCCATCAATATTTACTGATGAAGTCGTTGCCATTCATTAACAGGAACTTGATCAGCAGACGTTTATTGATCGCCAGGCATGTGCGAGAAACTCTGGGGGATTCAGCGCCATCACCATCTGAGAAGCTTACAGGCCTACTGCAGTGACAAGGCACAGCCGCGTGGGGCATCAGGAGCTGCGTGGGGCCCACCTCTGGGTTGTACAGACCCTGCTGAAGGACCTGGGACCTGCACAAAGGACCCTGGTGAAGAATCATGACATCATGACATGCATGCTGGACAGTTCTGCTCTGCGAGGGGCATCTTGATCTCTGGGGGAGGGCTGCAGTGATGCGAGGGTTGGGGGAACCTACCTTGGGCCTTGATTTCATACAAACTCAGCCACCAGATTGCTGGGTCACCCAGGCATGTCCTTTAACCTCTCTAGCCATTACTTTTATCCCTTACATAAAATGGGATTACATTTTTTCCTGCTGAACCCACAGTGATCACATTGCGATCTGTTGCTTGTTTGGCCAGATGTCTCCTCAGACAAGCCTTGGAAGCTGTTCTGGCAGTGACGATTCACTGTTGTCTTCGAGGCCCCCAGCACAGTACTGGGCATGTCCTAGGCACTCAATAAATGAATGAATGGGGAGTGGAGGCTTCTTGTAACCTCTCCATTCTTTGCCCACCCCTCCACACTGCCCTTATGCTGGCCACTCACTCTTCCAAAGGGACTTGGGTCCATCCCCTCTTTGGTTCTCCAGAACAGCAGGGAGCACCCCAGTTGTCCCAGGCCTGCTTTCCACTCCACCCCAGATATGGTTCAACTCAACTTCTCTCCTTTGGACCATTTTGCAACCCAGGGAGGATACAAGGGAGTGGGATAGGGTGTTGGAGGCAGGTAGGATGGATAGAGAGAAGGGGCAGAGGAGGGAGGGTGAAGGCTGTGTAGCTCCTTGCTCCCTGTAAGATGTGTGAGAATATACTGGGTGCTCTGGGTATTGAGGGAGCAGCTAGATCTAATAGTGCTTTAGTTTCTTGGGAAAATAAAGAGTGGAAGGACTCTTCTGAGCCCTCATCAAAGGCAGGTGGAGAGGTTTTTCACTAAGCCCCAAACAGGAGGAATGAAAGGAAAGCTACATCAAAGCAAATCATCATCTAATTGCTTAAAACCAGTGATAGAGTGAAAATTATAAAAGCAAGCAGGAGGAAAAAAGACACATTACATAAAGAGGAAGAAAGAGAAGAATGACAGTAGATTCTTGTCGGAAACAATACAAATCAGAGGACAGTGGTGCAACATCTTTAAAGGACTGAAAGAAACAGACTGTCAACCTAGGATTCTATACCCAGAGAAAATATCTTCCAGAAACAAGGGCGAAGTCAAGATATTTTTCAGACATAGAAAAGCTGGAAGAATTTATCACCATAAGACATATAGTACAAGAAATGTTAAAGAGAGTCCTTTAGGCAAAAGGAAAATGATATTAGATGGAAATGTGGGTCTACACAAAGAAATGGAGATCGCCGGAAATGGTGAATATGTATGTAAGTATAAAATGACTCTTTCTTATTTTAAAAATCACCTTAAAAGGTTGTTGATGTTTTGAAGCAAGAATGATAACAATGTATTATGGAGTTTGTAACAAATGTAGATGTAAAATGTATGAAAACAATATTGCCAAGAGCAGGAGGGGGAAATCGAAGTATATTTTAATAGGCTTCTGATACTGTACATCAAGTGGTAAAACAAAACTAGCATGACTGTGATAAGCTAAAAATGTATACTATAACCCTAATACAACCATTGGAAATAAAAAACCAAAGAGATATAACAAATAAGCAGAGAAGGTAAAAAGAAATAATAAAAAATACTCAACAAAATAGAAGCAAAAAAATATAGAATGGGACAAGCAGAAAACAAATAGTAAAGTGATACCATTAAACCCAACCAAATTATTAATCTCATTAAATAAAAATAGTTTAAACACCTCAAATAAAAGGCAGAGATTGTCGGATTGAATAAAAAAGCAATGTACAACTTTTTGATGCTTACCAAAAAACTACTTTAAATATAAAGACACAAATAGATTAAAGGGAAGAGGGAAGGAAAAGGAGGTACCATACTAACCAAAACAAAATTAGAGTGGCTATGTTAACATCAGATGAAGTAGATTTCACATCAAAGAATATTAAAAGGGATAAAGAGATAAAGGGGCAATTCATCAAGTGTACATAAAAATCCAAAACATTTCTGCACCTAATAAAAGCTTAAAAACATGAAGCAAAAATTAATAGGTCTGAAAGGAGAAATAAATTAGTTATAGTAATTATAGTAGACGTCAACTACTCAATAATTTTTAAAAATTAATTAATTAATTTTATTTTTGGCTGAGTTGGGTCTTCATTGCTGTGCGCAGGCTTCCTCTAGTTGCGGAGAGCGGGGGCTACTCTTCGCTGCGGTGCGCGGGCTTCTCATTGCGGTGGCTTCTCTTGTTGCAGAGCACGGGCTCTAGGCACGCGGGCTTCAGTAGCTGTGGCTCGCGGGCTCTAGAGCTCAGGCTCAGTAGTTGTGGCACATGGGCTTAGTTGCTCCGCAGCATGTGGGATCTTCCCGGACCAGAGCTCGAACCCGTGTCCCCTGAATTGGCAGGTGGATTCTTAACCACTGTACCACCAGGGAAGTCTCTCACTCAATAATTGATAGAAAAGTAGAAAAAAAAATTAGTGAGGATCTGGAAGTGTTGAAAGACACTACTGAATTAATTTGCATCTGTATGACACTCCACCCAATAATAGCAGAATATACATTCTTTTCCATTACTGTGATTGATTTGGGGCAAATTGATTACCCTCTGTCTCTCGTTTTCTCTGAGCATAGAATTCTACATTGGCAATGACTTCCTTTCAGCATTCTAAGGCTGTTTCCTAGCTTCCATCTTTTCTGTTTTGGGTCCTAACAGGAAGTCTGGGGTGTCAGCTGGGCCCCACTTCTCTCATGGACACTGACCTCCCGTTTTTTGTCTCCCAAGCGGCCGTGAGATCGCAGAAAGCTCTACCAGATTCCCACTCTCCTCCTGTCTCCTTTCTGCTTGGCTTCTAATTGTAAAATGAGAGGGATGGGCTCCTGGCCCATTCATCCATGCATCCAATTTTTATACGTCTGTTTCTGGCACTTTTGGCACTGTTGTAGATGAAATAGACAGCCGAAATCCTTGTTGTCCTTTTATGATTTCTAAATAAGATTTGTGTGAGCTCATCTAGTGCTTGTTTGTTTCTTTTTTCCTTAGAAACATCTTTTGGTTGGGCTCAGAGGTGAGAGGACAAAAATGAATATTTAGATCTATGAATCAGCAGATTACTTCAGTTCTTTGTCATTTTTTTGGCTCAAGGTCAGGTTTGAAGCCATCTCTTATTTTTATTTAATGTGGTTATTTTGTGTTCTGTTCTTCCAGATTTGCCTTTCTAATTAGATTTCACCCAGATATATGGTAAAATGAGTTTGCGCTCCCTGGCTGCTCTTAGGAGGGGCAGGGGCTTGTATAATAAGCCTGCTGGGGTGGGGAGAAGAGGTTGCAGCTGGTAGCAAGTACAATGAATCATGCACACATAAATAATAGAGCGCAGACCACCCTGGAGCTGGGAGGCCGGGATTGCAGTTTTGAAAAGTATACGTGTGGTAGGGAGAGTGCAGGATTTTTAAAAGAACCTAAGAAATGACCCCTAACCTTTTGCAGGATATTTATCTCCCTGAGGCCCTGGGGTGGCCAGTGGTGAAATGGAAACATGTATGGATTAGTCTTCTGACTTTAAATCTTAGTTTGATGTTTACTATATTACTTGACACCAATTTATTGCAGATAATTAAAAATTTCATCCTTATGTGTACTTTGTCTTTTCCCAAGTTTTCACAATGAATGGGAACTTTTATAATCAGAGAAACAAAACCCATGGTACATGGAACTTAAGAATAATATTTGTCATCTAGATACTGTGGTGGTCACAAAAGAAATGTTTTGTACAGATGTGTAACTCTGGGGGAAGGCAGGCTTGCGGGTGGCACAGACCTTTGGAACTTAGAACCTGCTGCTAAAAACCACTTCACCTGGGCCCCTAGGGGCCTCCCTGGTATTGTTAAGTTACCTCAGACTCCGTCAGAGACTGTCTTCCCCCAGTCAACCCTTTCAGGGTGGGAGCAGTAGCCCATTGTTTCTCTAAGTCTACAGTGCAGGACAAAGGAGGCTGTACAAATATTTGCTCGGCTTTGTTTCGCTCAACGGATTGAAACTGAATTGAAGATGGCACCTGCTCCCAGCTGCTCAGGCAGGGACTGCTTGCATAAAACGACAGCAAGTGCTGCCTGGCAGAATATTCATGACTTGGCTGAGTCTGGGACTATTTTCATAAGATGGGAGGGTTCGACTTTCAACAAATTTTGAGTTTCCCTGGGGGGGCCAAAATGTGTGTGTGGGAAGGACAAAGGCTGGGAATAGAAGGGGAGACTAAGGTTTTGAACAAATGGCAGCATGCTTTTTTCTTTCTACTCTGTTTTATGGTCATCGATGGGCATAGCTTGCTCCTGTATCTGATGAACAATGATGCTGATTGATAGTTACTCTTTTGCAGGGACCAATGTGCCAGGAGCTGTGCTATGGGTCTGTGCTACTCAGGACTCTTGGCTGCAAGTGATAGTAAAACCAATTCCAGTTTGCTTGGGGAAAAGTGGGGATTTACTGGACATGTACTTGAAAAATCCAGGTCCTGGTTTTAGGAGCAACAGAAAGCTGCCTGTCTCTCGACTCTGTTTTCCTCTGTGTCGGCTTTGGCATGGCATCCCCTGGTGCTGGCCAGAAAGTCACCAGCTGCTTCAGGCCCCATCTTACCTCAACGGCAACAGAGGAAAGAGGTTTAATGGGGGGAATGGTTTTGAGATGCTTCCCAATATATATTTTCCCTGTGGAAATCTTTTTCTTTCCTGTAGCCCCTTCCTCCTTTAAGTTTCAGCCAAGAAGTGTTACTGCCCCAGGGGCAGGGAAGGGTGGGTACCGTTCCGAACCTAAAGTCCACAGGGAGGAGGGAGAGGACACCTCCTTCAGAATGGAAGGGGGGATTAAGCCATCAGAGAACAGGGAAAGTGAGGAAAGAGACTGAGAGGGTGAGTCTAGGGAGAATATGACACCTGGTTCCCTGAGGGGCCTGAGGCCATCTCCGTACCAAGTCTTGACTTACGGAGGGGGTATGATACAAAGAGAGAAATCCCAGATAGGCTGAGAAGGAAGCTGTAAACAGAGAGGGCCTGTGCCCCACTTCTGGTTTGGAACAAAACACCCTGTGCCAACACAGGAAGGCTGCAGCTAGGTGAAGCGTATTGTGGTATATTTTGTGGGGAAATGGTTAGCAATGGTGTCCCGTGTCACCTTCAGTCCCACTGTGACAGACAAAGGATCCAGGAGCAGGCACTGGTTCCCTGTGGGGGATGAGAAGGTAGCAGAGAGGGAGGGGTCGCCGTGGCTGGGAGAACAGGATGGACAGGTGACCCAGTCGTGCCAAGCAGAGTCGGGACACAGGCTTGCGGGAACAGTGGGCAAAGAGAAGCCGTTTTTCTGTTGGCCTTGTTGCTGCGAGGCTGTGAGCCTGGGGTCTCGCATGGAGCCTGAGAGTATAGCTCACATGGAAGGAAGCAAAGCTGGGAGATGGAGAGTCCTTGAAGGCTTTGGTTTCCAGGGCCTGAAGCAGACGTGCCCTGAGCTTTTAATTTATGTGAGTCAATCAATTCCTTTTTGTTTAAGCGAGTGTGAATTGGGTTGCCTGTCATTTAGAGCAGGAAGCGCCCTAACTCTTGTAGGGAAGAGGGAGGAGGCAGCACCAGGGAAGGGAGGGGTAGAGCCTGGAATTAGTGAGAGGACAGTCAGCGGGGTTGTGGAGGGAAGGAGGAGAGGTGTTGGGTGGGGTGCGGTGGGCTGAGAGCCAGGTGGGAGAGTCTGGGGCGATGCTAAGGCGGACAGTGAAAGGACTTTGTGCTGGGAGGTGCGGCTCATGACTGGGAGGGGTTGTGTCAGTGGTCAGGGCAGGGAGGAGCCGAGCACAGTGTGGCATCCCAGAAACGGGTTGAGAAAAGCAGGTTATCAGGATTTAGAAGCAAAGCCTCCCTGGACATTGAGCCTTCAGCTGAGGAAGGCAAACCAGGGGGCTGCGTAAATGGTGAGACCATAGAGCAGATGCAATTGGGAGCCGGCAAGAGATAGAATTTGGTGCTGGGAGTGCTGAACTGAGATGGAAAGTTCTAAGCGGAAAACCAGAGAGTAGGTAGAAATATGGGTAAAGTATCTCCGTGTCAAGTGTGGATTTGGGAGCCATCAATACAGGAGTGAAAGCAGAGGCCAAGTGAGAAACTCCTCCAGAAAGTGCGCCCGGGAGGTCAATGGTAAATATACTTAGGAGCCTATTTTCCGCAAGACCAGTTGCTCTAGGGCACGTAGGGGTCACTGCAGATCTTGAACTGACACCAAAGTCCTCTCTGACAGTCGCAGTTGGTCAGATCATCTCGCGCAGAGAAATCAGGTAGGAATCACCACAGCTGGGACCCAACATTTGAAAGAAATGACCCCCAACACGATATCATATCAAGTTCAACTGCACGTCTCTCGGGTGTCTTAACAGGGAGTTACAGAAATCAGTCAAGTGCTCTGTGGCTCTCCAGTAGCTCCGAGAACGCTGAGAACCACGGGACGGTGAAGGGGTGGGGAGAGACGCTGCCCGGACCGCGACCTCGCCAGGGCGCCGGCAGGCCACCCAGAGACAGCAGCGTGAAGGTCTAGAGTTGACACACAGGGCCGGATGTGGTGGGAGCCGGAAGGGAAACGTGGAGTAGCCTGAGGGGGGAGGGGGCAAGGTGGCGAGAATCGTGACAGTTTGGATCAGTCACCGGCAATGGTGGACCCCAAACACGCGCGTCCAGCTCAGCACCGGCCCCCGGGTGGCGCCGGGTCAGGCACACTGTCCACAGGCACCCACACTAGGGCTCCAGGCCGTGTCTGTGTACCCGGCCTAGACGTGCGTCCACGCATCCCTGATCCCGAGTCCCGCGTTGTTAGGCGCGCAGAGGCCCTGCGCTCCGGTGGCCGCGGTCCCCGCGCCCTCAGGGTGCCCGTGACCGTGACTTTCACACGCTGGGATCTCTGAAGACTGGCCCGTCTCTGGGGCCTGTGTTTGACCTCCTCCAATCAGTGTCCTCTCCGCAGCCCCTTCTGCTCCCTTCCGGCCGCCCGGGCCGCACCGCATCGCCGCCTCCGGGGCGGAGCTCGAGGGCGGCGAGGTCACTAGGGGGCGCTGCGGGCCGTCGCGCTGCCCCGAAGTCGCTGCGCGCCGCCCTCGCCTCCCCCTGCGCCAGGCGGAGCGGGCGGCGAGCGCCGAACCGGGCGCGCTGTGGCGGAGCCGGGGCCGGGCAGGGACCATGGGCGGTGAGCGCGGCGCGGGCCGCGGTCGGGGTGGTTACCTTTGAGGCTGAGCGGAGCCTCCCGCGGAGGCTCGAGGCGGGCGGGTGTCCTGGGGTGCCGGTCTCGGAGACCGAAGGGGTCCTCTGGACGCGCCAAGGCCGGGACGACCGGGCGTGACTCCGGTGGGAGAGGGGTGGGGGGTCGGGGGCGCGCTTGCGAGCACCGGGTCTGAACGCGGCTACTAAACTCCCTCCTCCATCCACGCCCCTTCCCCAAACCCCAGCCCCCGACTCGCTTCCACTCCCCAAGCCGCCCCCCCACGCCCACGCGCCCGGATCCCAGTCCCCGCCTTCTCATCCACCGCCCCCTCTCCTAGCCCCAGCGCCCCCTAACCCGGCCTACGATTCCGCCGCCCTTTCCGCAGGCCTTTGCCCCGCAGCCTCCGGTGGGTGCCTCCCTTCACCCGCGCTGCGTCCTGCTTCTCCACCTCCAGCCCCGCACCTCGCCAGCCTCCATCCGCGGTCCCGCCCCTCCAGCCCGCTCCTGCCCGGCCCCCGCACTCCTGCCGCCTGATTCCTGCCGGAACTGGAGCTCGCAGGATCCCCCTTCCCCGGCCGTGGCGAGACGGCTGGTCTCCAGGTAAGGAGGCTGCGGTGACGGCAAGTTCTCTGCCGTCTTCCTCGGGGGTGGGGCCGGCTTCTGCCGGCAGCTACCTGCGCCCGGCGCCCCCGGGAGTCCCGGGGCCCAGCGGAGGGGGCCGCTGCGTGCGCAGGTTAACATTCCGGGATGCTCAGGTTAGGACTGCGTGGTTTACAACCCCCGGCGTTGTTTTTGCTCGTGAACCTGCTTAGGTCGCAGTCTTTTAAAGAAGCCGGCTTTGTTACACACACGAAATTGGCTGTGCTTCGAGCTGGTGGCCTTCTTGGCGGCTGCAGCGGTCTTTCAAGGTGTAAGTGTGGGCGGCTAAAGGATTAGCAGTGCCGGAGGGTGTGGAGCCATATTTTCCCGCTTCGGCGGGACGTTTCGTGTGGAGGGAGGACATCACCGCCTGGGTGGCCAGTGCCTTCGTGGGAAGACAGGGATGCTTTGTAAGCATTCGAAAAGTAAAATCAGGAGAGTTGCGGAATCAGATCGCGTGCGAATGGGCAAGTGTGGGGTGGACGGCCAAAGGAGCCTCAAGAAGGCTCCACAACTTGGGGACATCTGTTGCTATTTGCAGAAGGCCCGCGGGTGAACCCGAGTGTGGAGCAGGCAGTGCCCAGCCAGCCTCACAGACGTGACGTAACTGCGGACGGAGCTTGGCAACAACTCCTCCTCGGAGGTGTTGGTGCCCCGTCTGGACATCTGTGCGAAGAGGATCTAAAGCAGGTGGGTTTTTTTTTTTTAATTAATTAATTTTATTTTATTTATTTTTGGCTACGTTGGGTCTTTGTTGCTGAGCACAGGCTTTCTCTAGTTGGGTGAGCGGGGGCTACTCTTCATTGCATTGCGTGGGCTTCTCATTGCGGTGGCTTCTCTTGTTGTGGAGCACGGGCTCTAGGTGCGCAGGCTTCAGTAGTTGTGGCGCACGGGCTTATTTGCTCCGGGGCATGTGGGATCTTCCCAGACAAGGGCTTGAACCTGTGTACCCTGCATTGGCAGGCGGATTCTTAGCCACTGCGCCACTAGGGAAGTCCTAAAGCAGGTGGTTTGAAAAGCCTCGTGTTCCCTGGAGAGAGGTAGAGATGCAGGGTGACAGCCAGAAAGCCAGTGCATGAACCTGCCCCATCGCTTCTCCTGGCTTTCAGTAAGTCTTGGATTAAGTTAATTGCCTATTTTAGAGAAAGGGCTTGTAGGAGTCATGTCTCTTCTACAGATCAGCTCCTGGCCAGCCCGCCCTCACTGATGACGCTTGGGAGCCTACTTTTGGGCACCAGGGCCTAGACGGGCCACCTGACCTTCGGAGCACTGCATTTGGAGCATTTGCGGAACTGCGATATCTGCAACTCTTTCTTTTTAGTGATTGACTCGAAGAGTAATTAGCTCAATATTCGTTCACTGTTGAGTAGTGAATTAGTAGGTAATTAGCCCAAGGTCACACTGGGGCTGGGTAGGCTCCCTCTGAGTGCCCACACACTCCTGTGGGTATCTCCTCAGCCCTCGCCAGGTTGCTGTGTGATGAGTTGTTGAACGTCAGATGCCCCACTGCCCAGGGTCACCTTCAGCGGTGGGGTGGAACCATCTTTGTGGCCCCAGCACCCAGCCTGGCACCCTGTAAGTGACAGGTGCTCAGTGTTTGTCTAGTAAAGAAGTGGGTGTCTTTCCTGAATCCAGGCTGAGTCCACTACCCGTGGTTTTCCGTTGTGCTGCACTGTTTCCAAAACATTATCCTTCGATTCATCAGATTTTAAAGAAATATCTTATCTCAAGAGAGACATTCATTTCTGTGTGTATTTGGGGCAGAGAGCTCAATTTATGGGTCAGGCTTTGACCACTGGGTCTCTAACCTCAGGGGGCACTCCAGAATTTCCACGAAGAAAAGCAGTTGTCCTCATGCCACAGTTGGGGTGAGAGGGTGATGGGCACTGTGGAGAGCTAAGGCTTTCTGCTGAGGGGTGAGTCCTCCACAGCTTAACCTCTAGGGCCCTGAGCTGTGGCCGCAGCCCCCTTCAGCATCCCTCATCCCCGCGCATGGTGGGGGAAGCCACTCGTGGAGCCCCGCTGGCTGCTTCAGACGACAGCATCTTCACTCCAGTGGGTGCTGCCCGCCCCAGGCAGAGCTGGGAGCACCTCTTCTTGCGCTTTTCGGGCAATCTGATTTGCTGTGCTGTTGGGGTGGGGGGAGGCTGGTGTTTGGGGAAGGTGTTTCTGTCTGTGGGAGGTGGCCGTGACCCACTGGCAGGTAGATCAAAGTCTAGCTCTTCGGCCTCTGTCAAAGGCCAGCTCTGGAGAGAACGGCCAGAGGCTAAAGGGGTGGGAGCAACCTGTGTCCCCTTTTTTCAGGAGTATGGATAGGGCTGGAATTCAGAATGTCACTTTGATGCGGGAACCCGCACTGCCCACAGGTTCACAGCTGTCATGGGCTTATCTTCCTCACCTGGACTGTCTGTGTCTCCAGGTCTGGCTCATACCCAGGATAACTGCAGCTGGTGAAAATCTGTTTTCTAGAAGACATTTAATTAATGCCTGCAGTTTGTGAGTGAGAGAGAAAGGGGGGGAGGGAGAGAGGAAGAGAGAGAGAGAACTTGCTCTATGGAGGGGGTAGGAAAAAGGGTCGCAGAATAGCCAAGGTCCTGAAAACTCACAGAGGTAGACTTCAGCCTTGGGACGAGGCTCTGGGTTGGTGGATGAGGACGTGGGCCCACATTCAGGTGGAGGGGTTGCCATTCGGAGCAAAGTCACTGTGATAGGAAAAACGGCCCCACAGTTACCTGAAATAAGGTGTGCTGGGCCCACTGTTCTGCTTCCTAGAAAGCCTTGAAAGCCAGGTGAGGGCTGGACATAGTGAGGTGGGAGAGCACTGAGCCATTTGAAGTTTTGGATGAGGGTTGTGCCCCTTTGGAAAAGGTGGCTTGAGTGATGACAGTGGTCTGGGGTCTGGCCTGGGGGAGCCAGCTCACACCTGAGATGCGGTGTGGGGGAGCGTTCAGGGGTGTGGCCAAAAGAGATGCGGCTGGGAGGGTCTGTGCCCCTGCACTTAGGGGGTGGAGGAGAGACAACAGCTGCCTTCTGGTAGGACGGTGGGTCTGTTGGCAGAAGCAGCCTCCCACAGACTCTTCTTGAGCCTGCTGGGCCGCCTTGAAGATGGAGTAGGGCCTGCTAAGGCCCCTCAACCTGGAGATCCTGCAAGGCAGCCATGAGGAGGCACCCGTGAACCGGGAGTGACCTGTACGTCTGCTCTGAGTGCAAAAGGCAGGAGGGCCAGGGCGGCCTAACTGAGCCACAGACTCCAGGATAGTAAGCAGCCTTCATCCCTAGAACCAGGAGGCTGCTCCGAATCTTCTTGGGCCTTGGTTAGGGAGCCCACTGGCTTTGGAAAAGAAACAGGGCTATCAGTAATGAAGAGAGGAGACATCGCAGGAGCATGGAGGATGTTAATGATTAAAAAGTCATTGAGGGCTTCCCTGGTGGCGCAGTGGTTAAGAATCTGCCTGCCAATGCAGGAGACATGAGTTCGAGCCCTGCTCCTGGAAGATCCCACATGCCGCGGAGAAACTAAGCCCGTGCACCACAACCACTGAGCCTGTGCTCTAGAGCTTGCGAGCCACAACTACTGAGCCTGTGTGCCACAACTACTGAGCCTGTGCTCTAGAGCCCACGAGCCACAACTACTGAGCCCTCGTGCCACAACTACTGAAGCCCACATGCTCTAGAGCCCGTGCTCCACAAGAGAACACCGCAATGAGAAGCCCACGTACCGCAATGAAGAGTAGCCCCTGCTCACTGCAACTAGAGAAAGCCCGCACACAGCAGTGAAGACCCGACACAGCCAAAAGTAAATAAATAAAATTTATTAAGAAAAAAAAAAAGGCATTGAGAAAGGACTTGGAGGAGCCTAGTTGTGTGGTTCCTGCAGCCAGGAGGCAGCCTTCACCCATGTCCTCTACTCCGCAAGGAGTATCTGGGATTCATCCCTGCATTCCGGCCCCTCCCTCCCTCCCTCCTCGTCCCTCAGCCCCATCCTCCTGCACTGCACACATTGATCGAGCCACCTCTGTGCTGGTACTAGGGTGGAGGAGAGGTTGGGCAACTCAAATATCTAGTGGTAGCAACTTAGGAACTTGCAAATTCTGTGTGTATTTGCGTAGTCACTTCCCCAACGTATGTGTTCATGTTTCTGTACTATGAGGCATCCTTTTGTCATCTGCTCACCACTCTCTCTGTCTCTGTGTGTAACCCACTTCCTTAGAGGGAGCCACAATCAACAGCATAGAAACCAGAGCTTTAAAGAACAGACTAAGATGAAAATTATTGCACCGGGTTCTGACACTGCCTCCCCCTCCTCTCCTCTCCTGTGTGTGGTCAGAGTCATCATTTACACCCAGTTTACAAATAGTTTGAATACTATTTGAACTGCCCCTCAATTACATGGAGACATGTGTCTTTCCAGCTAACAGAAACCACAGCTTACTTTTCTAGACCCACCTCATTCTTGGATCTAACACCAAACTTCAGGCCTTCAGAGATAGAGCAGTATCATTTTGAGCTTTTTAATTATAAAGCTCAAATGAAGCTCTATTTGCTAATTGTGTCGGCTGCTAATATAGGAGAATCTGAAGTTAGAATAAGACATTCACTGCCTTGTTAACTTTTTATGCTTCTGAAATGAAAGGAGCAGTTGGATTAAGGTAGAGAAAGTAGAAATGTCTGGAAACTCAGAAGTGATAACAGAGGAACACAGTCTTACAGAAATAAATTAAGCTTTAAACATTGTTACTGAAATGTGGAGAGATATAAATAGGAACTACTGTAGAAGTATATGCAAGTACAGAATTTTGACAAGTATAGATTGATAGGTAATAGAAATTCTGGTCTGTCATTTTATTGAAATATATTAATTATTATGATCCTATACTATGCTTATGTAGTAGCTTACCATTTAAATAGGCAACTATGTCCATGATCTTGTTCAATCCTTCTAGCAAGTCTGGGATCTTCTTAGAGGTGGAGACATTGGACCACAGAGTATTTATAAGAGTTTCCCTAGAATTCAGATCTCTTGAGTGGAGAAATACTATGTACCTAGATGTTCCTGCTACAGTTGCTTGATAACTCAGTGTGGTTACATAGTTATTTGAAAATTACAGAACATCTTTACAATGTTCTGTAAGTCAAACAAACAAAAACAGTGTATGCTTAGCACCATCAGAAACTGTCTGGAAGGATTTTTCAGGGTTTGTGGATGTCAGAGGTTCTCTCTTTTTATTTTACTTTAATTTTTTTTTAATCGAAGCATAGTTGATTTACAATGTTGTGTAGAGGTTCTCTTCTGATGACTTCCTAATACAGAAGTTCCTGTGATTGTGTACTCAGCACAGTGCAGTGGTTCAGCGTGTGGGCTCTGAAGCCGGATTGGCTTTAAATCCTGGATTCATCATTATTAAACTTGTACCCTTGGACAAGTTACTTAACCTCTCTACGCCTTGGTTTCTTCTCTTTTGTGAAGTGGAGGTGATGATAATAATACCTACTTCATGGTATTGTTGTGAAGCTGAAATGAGATAGTACATGACAAGGACTTAGAATACATAGTACATGCTTAAACGTTAGCTGTTTTTTGTTTGTTTTTGTTTTTGTTTTTTTTTTACTATTCATTCATTCCTTAACGTATTCATCCAAAAAACATTTTTGGTACCAACCGACTGCACTGAGATGGTGGGTATAGGATGACGGATAAGATACGCATAGCCTCTGTCCTCATGAAATGGAGGATATCATACTTAAGTTCACAGTGAAGGACAGGAATAATAGCACAGGCATTTCCCAGGCACTCACCTGGCTCCAGGCAGCCTTTTATGGCCATGAGAGGCTGCGGTGTAGCCTATAAAGGGTTCACCATGACTGGGGGTGGTGGCAGGCGGCTACCAGATGATCTTCAGCTGGTACACAGTGGTGACGTGGCCTTGCCAGCTGTTGAAGACAGGCACTCATTTGACTGGTCTGTGTCTGACACACGCTGGTTGTTCACGTTTTAACTATCACTCTTGGCCTCAGGTTGTTAGTGGGACGCGTGATAAGAGACTGTAAACCCAGTGTTTACTCACCTGGTTTGCCAGCGCTATTCTTGGTCCTGGTCGACAGCACCAGATGCCCTGACCACTGTTCTGGGCTGACTCTCTAGCAGCCCCGGAAGCCCACGATTCTATCAGAGACCCAGTTCTCTGAGTGAGGAATGGCACAGCTGCTCCTGAGGGCGGGTAGGGGACTAACCTGAGGCAGAGGCCAGACTACTGCTCAAACACAAAATCCAACCGAGTAAATGTGAACATCTAATTGGCTTTATTCAATTGAATTGGGCAGCATCTCATCTAGTAAATAGAAGCCCCCTCTGAGGGGCTGCACAAAATAGAAGGTTTTTATAAATAGAAGGAGGGAGGGGCAAGGAGGCTATTAGTAAAAGAAAGTCAAGGGTTGCTTCAGGCCAGGTCACCTTCTTCTGGGTGAGGGTCAAGGGTCTATCATGTCGTTTACCTCTACTTCCTTTGGGGGATGCGGGGGGATAGAGGGGACCCATGTGACAGATTATGTCATTGGTGCTGGCCAGAAAATTCCAGACTGGCCAATTAAGATTACATTTCTGGGGAAGGCTGAAGCTGCAGTTAGGTTCGGTAATAAAACTAGGTTTGAGTTAAAACCCATGATAACGGGTTTTAACACAAGTAATGCCATTTTGGGCCTGTGGTTTTCTCTTTAACACTATCATGTGTCCTGTGTCTGCCATAGCTGGAATCTTCTTCATCTGAAGGTCTCTGGGAAACTGTTGATAGGCTTGGGTTTAATAAGAGGTCCTGGAAAGGGAGGTTCCTTCCACCTCAGACCTCACCCTTCCTTGCTCCATGTGTCCTACAGAGAAACTCCAGTGTGGCAGCCTGCCCAGCTAGCCCTTGCCATCCTGCGGTGGCCCCCAGCGGTGGGCTGAGGACTAGAGAAACCTGTGATTGCTGCCTCAGAACTTGAGCACTTCTCTGCCTTGCGTGATTTGCACACCCGCTGTTCTACACTGGAGTTCTTTGTACTCATAAGTCAGCAGACTGGAAACCTGATAATCAGTTCTCTTATTGGAGAGCCTGCTTATTTTATTCGTTTTTAAACTTCTGGAATCTGAAGTCAATGAGGCTTTGTCTTTTTTTCTTAAAACACTTTCCCCATTCTTGGAAAGTAAAGAAATGGCAAATAATGCCATTCATTAACAACAACAACAAAAAAAATTTGTGTGTAGGCAGCATTGAGTTAAAAGGAGGAAAACCTTTTCTCTAGTTTCTGATTTGTTCCCTAGCTGCTCTAACTTCTCTGGTTTGGTTGCCTCTTGATTTCCCAGATGGGGTTGACTTCTGTCACCAGTTTGTCTCCATCACAGTTCTTAAAGGAAACACAGACCTGAGAATCGGAGCTTGGACATTTATGGTTGAAGGTCATGGCTTAGAGGTTTGATTCTTCTGGCTCTGTCTTCAAGGTGAAAAATTACTCTGTCTTTGAGAAAGAGAGTATATTTTAGGAGATCCTAATATCAACAGGCAGGAGGATCTAAGCCAGCCTGCCTCATCCTCGGTTCACATAATTTCCAGCATTTCTAGGTTAGCGGTGTGTGAGTTTTTATGTTCTCCTCTTGTGCATCTTGCTCTAATGATTGCTGATTATCTTGAAACAGTTGCATTAATTGATGGTGTTTAGGGACTCAACGTTCAGTAAGTAATTGCAGTTGGCTGGCTTGGCTGAGCATAGCACGTTCCTGCTACTTGCTTTTTTAGCTTGAGGGGTGTTTGCTGTGTGTGCCCAGTGCCAGAAGGGGAGTGGGGAACTCCTTGCCTCAGGGCGCACCCACCGCCCAGTGCTCACACTGCCGCCACCTGCAGGACATTGTGTGTCACTGCAGCATCCGTTCCCATTGCATGCAGATTGTCTGCTCAGGGACCTTCTCCCCAGCTTGACTGGGAGCTTCTGGAGGGTAGGGGCTACACCCAGCTCACCCCTGAATCTTCATCCTTAGCCCAAGAACTGGCATGAAATAGGCCTCAATAAAGGTTGGGTGAATGAATGAATGAATGGTTGCATAGCAGTTAGGATTGTGTTTGGCTGCAAAGTAACAGAAAACCCTACCTTAGTGGCTTAAGTAGATAATGGTTTATTTTTCTCACGTAACAAGATGTTTGAAGGTAGGTGGTTGCTGGCATTGGTTTCAACAGCTGATGTCTGTCTGGACTGACACTCTTATTTTCTTGGCCTTTTCTTCATGATGGCAAGATGGCTGCTGCAGGAAGGAGACACTGACATTCCATTGGCCAGGGCTCAGTCAGATGACCACACCTCCTGCAAGGGAGGCTGGGAAATGTGGTCCAGCCCTGTGCCTAGGAGGAAGAGGAGATGGGTTTCATGGTGAGCTGGCCATCTCTGCCACACTTTCCCTCCCCTGCCCCCCACCAAGTCAAGATTCTGTTGGCAAGGAAGGAATGAATATTGAGGGGCAACTGGAGGTGTCTGTCTTGGAAAGAAATGCTGTGCTAAGAAAGCTCCAGCCAAAAATAGTCTCTATTCCCAGATCTTCTGTCTTAAATCCTGGCCTCTGTTCCCGCCTTTGGGAACTGGACTAACAGGACAATGGAAAGCCCTCATTATCCCTCTTTCTTGACTCAGGCCATGTTCTTAACAGCTTTGAGGGAGTGAGTCCTAGTGGATTCCCTTTAGCAGTTGGAGGTTACCCCAGAAGAAACGGCCTTCAGCCTCCTCGAGACCAGAGGAGCCTCTGAGAACTCGAGCCTGTGAGAACTGCTTGCTCATGAGCCTTCCAAGTGCCCCCACTCACCCAGCCTCCCAACGTTTCTCCTCCTCTCCATCCGCCACCCAGCCCTCCTCCAGAGAGGAGGAGAGGCCACAGCAGAGGGACCTCAGCTTCCCACTTAAACCCACTGAGAAGCATTTTCCTACCACTTCCTGCTATCTTTTCTCGGTTACCTTGTTGGTCAATGGTTCATTGATCTATTGGGTTTCAGTGCTTTGTTCTTGTTCAGTTTGCTGTAGGTTTCAGTGACAGGTGCTTCTCCATCCACAGCATCCTTCTTGGTGCCCTTTCTTCCCTCCGTCCCTTCCTTCTTCCCGCACACACCTAATGAGTACCTGCTGCCTTCTCAGCTCCGCATCCACCGAGCCCCGGGGGAGGTAGGCAAGGAAGCTGACACAAGCCTGTGGCGTTGAGGAGTATTGTGGGAGGGCTGTGGTTGCCCAGTGTCGGGGGACCTCACCCAGCCTTGGGTTTAGAGAAGGCTTCTGGGGGGAGGTGGGATTTGAGCTGAGTTCAAGGATGAGCGAGAGTTAACAAGGTCAAGAAGGCATCTGGGCCAAGAGAGTGAAATGGCACAGATGCTGAGTTGGCGGAAGGGGCTCTTGGGGTTGGGGGGAACAGTGAGGAGTGCAGGGCACTGGAGTTGGCTCACTGGGACGTGCGTCATTCACTCATTACACACTCCTGTGCTCCAGGCCCTGGGGTTAGAGCAGTGGACAAGGCAGATAAAGTCCCAGCCCCAAGGGAGCTCGAGGTCTGGGCTCTAATGGGGGATGAGACTGCAGAGGAGGGTGGGCTTGGCTGCTGTCCTAGACTCTGCTCGGAAGGGTTTGCTGTTGGAGGCCGAGTAGGATGTGGGCCCCGTTGCTTGTGCCATCGCCTCTTGTGCCCTCTCCCTCTGTCTCCAACTGCCGTCTGGTCCTTTGCATTACACAAGCTATAAAAATAGACGCTGGCACCAGAACATCAGCGTGTAGTTGGTGAGGAAAGCTGGAAACTGTCGCTACATATCAAGATATGCGCCAGCTAGATTTTTGGTGGAGCTCATTCTTGGAGCCCCAAGGATAAGGTCCTAAAGTTTGCTTCAATTTTTTTTTTTCTCCTTTCAACTCATACCAAAACTTCTGGCCACTTGGCTCAGAATGAATATGTATTGGTTGTGCCGATTCCCCACCTATGAGCTCATTGAAATGAACATTTAATGCTGAAATCCACCAAGTGAGGACTGGCCTTGCCCTGGGCCGGCCTGATCGGAGGGGCTGAGTCATCTCCACAGGGCAGTCAATCCAGGGTTCGTGTCCAGGTGAGGACCGTGGTCAGCACTACCTGAGAAGGGACCAGCTCTCACCAGCCTGAAAAGTTTTGCTCATCTCCCCAAGGAAATGAGGGCTGAGCCAGGGTTTGGAAGAGCTGTCAGCTGCCTTTTCTGTGACGAATGGGCGCAAGCGTGGTACTTTCATTCTCCCTTCCCAGCCCTGTTTATTAAGGTGGAATTGACAGTGCTGGGGGCGGGGTGCGGAGTGCAGAGAGAGGAAGCTTCATGCTAGTCTGAGCTCAGGGCTGAATGAAGGGCACTTTGTTTCCAGATAGAGGGATCTCAATCTGTAGGCCAGTCCCATGGTGTTTATTGGGTACCTTTTTGGAGCCAAGTGCTGTAGGGAATGTGCATAATAATAAAACGAGGAGAAGGAGGATCATTACAACCTGTGATGTTGTGATTTATAATAAGAAATACATATTTGTTCTTTGTCACTGTTTCTGGCACAGAGCTCCTACAACTCTTGATATTTCCTAGAGGAGACCAGAAAGGTGTCTTTTATTATGTTAATGAGGTGACTTTTGGAAAGCCCCCAGGGAACCTAAGGATGGGGGCTGGTTGCCGGGAGAACCAACCTTGTGATTAAAGGATTGGAACTTTCAGTCCCACCCCTGAACTCTGGGCAGGGGTTGGGGGCTGGAAGTTGAATCAGTTGCCTTTGGTCAGTGATTTAATCAGTTATGCCTATGTAGTGATGACCTTGGTTCTTGTCTTCTTTGAAAAAAAAATTTGGAAAGCGATGGAGATTGTAAAGCAGGTAAAGTGTTTATTAGAAGCAGAGTACGCGTGAAAAGGACACACGGGTGGACTCAGAGGGAGAGTTGCCCTTTTCGGGTGACTTAAATTGCTTATATGGGGCATTTTTCCAGGTTTCCCCTGGCCAATCACCTTGCTAGTTGTCCGTATCTGATCTGATTTAGGGCCCTGCCCAACGTGTGCGCGCATCTTTTAGCCAAGATGGATTCCAGTGTGAGGGTTTCTGGGAGGCTGGCAGGACATATTATGGGCTGGCACCTCCTCCCTTCCCTGACCCCTGGGCAACCTTTCTGTGCACATGTAGTTTGGGAGGTCTCCTTGACCCCAGGAATGAGAAATATGTGGCTTCCTTTTTCACCCAAGCAGGGATCAGCTCCTGCAGAGAATTATCTTTATCTTGAAGTATCTGTCCTCAGGAGACAAATTCCAGCTGCTCAGCTGGGACCCATCTATCTCCTCCCTCAATGATGCCTCCATAACAACCCAGAGGACACAGGTTGGAGAGCCTCCAGGTTGGTGAACGCATGGAGACGTAGGGAGAGTGGGAGAGAGTGGGAAAGCTATGACACCTTTCCCACATACCTTGCCATGTGCACCTCTTCCATCTGGCTGTTCGTGAGTCATATCCTTTTGTAATACACCGGTAATCTAGTAAGTAAATTGTTTCTCTGAGTTCTGTGAGCCTCTCTAGCAAATTAATTGAACCCAAAGGGAGGGGGGTCGTTGGAACCTTCAATCTATAGCCAGTTAGAAGCACAGGTGACAACCTGGATTTGCGGTTGGCATCTGAAGTGGTAAGGGGACAGTCCTGTGGGATTAAGCCCATAACTTGTGAGATCCGAGGCTATTTCCAGGTAGATGGTGTCAGAGTTGAGTTTGTCGACTGAAAAAAATGCATAACCTAAAATTTGAGAGTTATGTTTTATTTGGCAGACAAAACTGAGGACTTAAGCCCAGGACACAGCATCTCAGATGCTCTGAGAGACTGCTTCTGCAGAGGTAAGGGAGGAGCCGGGATATATAGGAATTTTTGCTACAAAGATCACACAGTCAGAACATCAAAAGATTACTGTTAATTAAAGAAAACCAGATATCTCAAGTTAAAGAATTTAGTGCTTTTCTATGTATGGGAAGATGCAAAAGTCAGGGCTCACTGAAATCATTCCTTTGATATGCACCTCAGCTATCTAGGGCCAGTATCTTGTGCTTTCTCATCCTGAGTCTCCTCAGGGTGCGCCTTGGGGGGTGGGGTGAACAACCAGCTGGTGTTGGAGAAATGCTTTGTGCTGTGGGGAAGAAAACCCCACACACATTGGAATTAGATGAAGAATCATTAATACCCTAAGTGCTTTCCAGGAAATATCTAATCCCTTCCACAAACCCAGGAATGGGGAATTTTACATTCCCCTAGAATGTAAGCTCCACGCGGGTAGGAATTTGGACTGATTTGGTCACTACTCATCCCCAGTTTCTATGACTGTACTTGCCACATAGCAGATGCTCAGTAACTGTCTGTGGGATAAATAATTGAATCACCATTTACAGGTGAGGAATCTGCAGCTCAGAGAGGTAAGGCAACTTGCCTGAGGTGCCACAGCCTGGATCTCAATCCCAGGGGAGGTATCATGAGCTGCGGCTTGGGGTTCCCAGCCCTGTTGCCCTTGGAATACGGATTACTTCTAGGATAACGCTGACCAAGTGCAGCACAACCGTGACAAAACCTTGAGTTGAGTGGCCTGGAAGGTGGTCTGTCTTCTTTCTGCCAGTGCCTTGTAACTCGAGGGTAGGATGAATATGCAGGATGTACCCATCAGCAGAGAGTGACGTTTCCATAATGCCACCTTCATCCTGTCATGGATGCGTTCGGGAACCTCCCATGGCTACTTTCTCCTGCGGGAACCTAGTCTGGTCCCAGCAGTTCTCCACCTGTTCACTGATGAGTCACTGCGTAAAGCCTGTCATCAGTCGACAGTTCAGGGAGGAGTTGGCTGCCCACCCCCGCCCCCCTGGCTCTGTACCACTGCACACAACCTTTATCCTCCTCCAAATGCCTGCTCACATCAGGCGTGCCCACTGATGTCCTCCTTGCCCTTTTAGTTTTAACACAGTTTCTGCCGCTTCCCTGAAGCCCTCTCTGGCCATTCTAGCACAAGCCACTGCCATCCCCCTGCAGCCCCAGTCTGTTTGTACAGTGCATTTCCTAATGGTGTTCCTAGAACCCTGAATTCTGCAGTGTGATGGGGCTTCTGCTGAGTGGGGCATGAGGCCCCTCCTAGCATACTCTGCCTTTATCTTTCTAACACATCAAGTTCCATGTTGCACTGTGTTTTGTTTTTCTTTAACATCTTTATTGGAGTATAATTGCTTTACAATGGTGTGTTACTTTCTGCTTTATAACTCCCTCCCTCCCACCCTCCCTATCCCACCCCTCTAGGTGGTCACAAAGCACCGAGCTGATCTCCCTGTGCTATGCAGCTGCTTCCCACTAGCTATCTATTTTACATTTGGTAGTGTATATACGTCCATGCCACTCTCTCACTTTGTCCCAGCTTACCCTTCCCCCTCCCCATATCCTCAAGTCCATTCTCTAGTAGGTCTGTGTCTTTATTCCCGTCTTGCCACTAGGTTCTTCGTGACCTTTTTTTTTTTCTTAGATTCCATATATATGTGTTAGCATATGGTATTTGTTTTTCTCTTTCTGACTTACTTCACTCTGTATGACAGACTCTGGGTCCATCCACCTCACTACAAATAACTCAATTTTGTTTCTTTTTATGGCTGAGTAATATTCCATTGTATATATGTACCACATCTTCTTTATCCATTCATCTGTTGATGGATACTTAGGTTGCTTCCATGTCCTGGCTATTGTAAATAGAGCTGCAATGAACATTTTGGTACATGACTCTTTTTGAATTATGGTTTTCTCAGGGTATATGCCCAGTAGTGGGATTGCTGGGTCGTATGGTAGTTATATTTGTAGTTTTTTAAGGAACCTCCATACTGTTCTCCATAGAGACTGTATCAATTTACATTCCCACCAACAGTGCAAGAGTGTTCCCTTTTCTCCACACCCTCTCCAGCATTTATTGTTTCTAGATTTTTTGATGATGGCCGTTCTGACAGGTGTGAGATGATATCTCATTGTAGTTTTGATTTGCATTTCTCTAATGATTAATGATGTTGAGCATTCTTTCATGTGTTTGTTGGCAATCTGTATATCTTTCTGGAGAAATGTCTATTTAGGTCTTCTGCCCATTTTTGGATTGGGTTGTTTGTTTTTTTGATATTGAGCTGCATGAGCTGCTTGTAAATTTTGGAGATTAATCCTTTGTCAGTTGCTTCATTTGCAGATATTTTCTCCCATTCTGATGGTTGTCGTTTGGTCTTGTTTATGGTTTCCTTTGCTATGCACCTAAAGCAATTAGAGAAAGAACAGAAAAACCCCAAAGTTAGCAGAAGGAAAGAAATCATAAAGATCAGATCAGAAATAAATGAAAAAGAAATGAAGGAAATGATAGCAAAGATCAATAAAACTAAAAGCTGGTTCTTTGAGAAGATAAACAAAATTGATAAACCATTAGCCAGACTCATCAAGAAAAAAAGGGAGAAGACTCAAATCAATAGAATTAGAAATGAAAAAGGAGAAGTAACAACTGACACTGCAGAAATACATACAAAGGATCATGAGAGATTACTACAGGCAACTATATGCCACTAAAATGGACAACCTGGAAGAAATGGACAAATTCTTAGAAATGCACCTGCTGAGACTGAACCAGGAAGAAACAGAAAATATGAACAGGCCAATCACAAGCACTGAAATTGAAACTGTGATTAAAAATCTTCCAACAAACAAAAGCCCAGGACCAGATGGCTTCACAGGTGAATTCTATCAGACATTTAGAGAAGAGCTAATACCTATCCTTCTCAAACTCTTCCAAAATATATCAGAGGGAGGAACACTCCCAAACTCATTCTACGAGGCCACCATCACCCTGATACCAAAACCAGACAAAGATGTCACAAAGAAAGAAAACTACAGGCCAGTATCACTGATGAACATAGGTGCAAAAATCCTCAACAAAATACTAGCAAACAGAATCCAACAGCACATTAAAAGGATCATACACCATGATCAAGTGGGGTTTATCCCAGGAATGCAAGGATTCTTCAATATACGCAAATCAGTCAGTGTGATGCATTGTGTTTTGAAAGGGGTTACTCTTTCAAAACCACTGGTCTCTTTATATTTATCCTGTACCCACCTTGTGACTTCTTGCTTAACTACGTTGTAAATAAATTTTACAGCTTGCTTTCTTTTCTGATTTTAAAAGTAAGACATGTCTACTTAAGAAAATTTGGAAAATGCAGAAGATTACCAAGGAGAAAAGAAATCTTCTAAGATCCCACCACCTGCTTAAAGAAATGTAAGCCAGTCTTCTGTCTTGAGATTGTTTGTTTTAATTAATTAATTTATTTATTTTGGCTGCATCAGGTCTTAGTTGCGGGATGTGGGATCTTTCATTGGGGCGCGGTCTCTTCATTGTGGTGCGCCGGCTTCTCTCTAGTTGTGACGTGTGGGTTTTCTCTCTCTAGTTGTGGCACACAGGCTCCAGAGCGCGTGGGCTCTGTAGTTTGTGGCATGCGGGCTCTCTAGTTGAGGCGCGTGAGCTCAGTAGTTGCAGCGCACGGGCTTAGTTGCCCCGCGGCGTGTGGGATCTTCCCAGACCAGGGCTCGAACCCGTGTCCCCTGCATTAGCAGGCAGATTCTCAACCACTGCGCCACCAGGGAAGCCCTGTTTATTGTTTTAATAAGACCAATGGTTCTCTACAAATTCCATTCCAGTTAACCCTCTCACCAACAGTATGTGAAAGAACTCATCCCTGTCGAGACTAGCATTCACTGGAGATGAACAATCTTTTATTTTTTTGCTTATCCGAAGGGTGAGAAATGCCATGTCATTTTAAAGTTTGTGTATCTTTCCCTCCTAGTTTTCCAAGCATATACATATATATTAGCGTCATGCAGTGCATGGTTCTGTGTGCTTTTTTTCTTTTTCACATTAAGTCACATTAAAATTTTCATATTTTCTTTTCCCAGTCATTGCGTTGTCCTCAAAAGCTCAGTTGTTTGGGGGTGGTGTCTTAACTGAACTGTTGCAGATCACCTGGAGTTTACTTCTGTCCTCCATCTCCAAAGACCCTGGGAATGACAAGGAAGAGAAAAGAAACCCTCTGTAGAGAATTGACACAGGGTCTGTCCAGTAAACTGGAGCCAAATTGAAATCTGAATTCGATGTTTGCTCAGGGGTTCACCCTGTAGGCATTTGGCAGGGAGGTGCCTAAAGAATCACCATGAGCTCTTGTTTCATGTAGGTATCGAACACCATGTGTTCAGTGTTAAGAAGCCTCACCGGTTTCATATGTTCCATTATAAAAAGCGCCCGGCTTTGTTTGTTGTTACAGAGCGTTTAACATCCGTGAAAATATCCAGGAGGCAGTGTAGTGTAATGGGAATAGCATTGAACTGCTGGTTCCAGATTCCAGCTCTTCCCTTGACTGCTGTGTAGACCTGGAGAAGACACTCAACCTCTTGGGTCTCCCGGGATCTGTATGGTGAGGATGACCAGGGTGTGAGTAGATTTGGAAAGCCTGGTGGCAGATAGGCTAGTAGTTAGAGGCCAATTCTAGCTCAATATTAATGAGAATTCTAAGAATTTGCGGCTTCTAATAATGGGATTGGCTGTTGTGGTATCATAAAAAACTTAATAGTTGGTCTTTGTCCCAGGTTCCTGGCACACAGCTCCTAAAACCCTTGGAATCTCGAGTGCCAAGAGTGTCTTTCTATGCTAATGAGATGACAGGCTGTGGTGGGGAGGTTACATAGCTTCAGGCTGAGGGCCTGTGTCTAAAAGACCGAGAAATGACTAAAGGGTTGTAATGATCAGCCCCACCCCGGAATTCCAGGTAGGGGAGAGTAGAGAGCTGGAGGTTGAATTCAGTCATCAGTGGCCAGTGATTTAATCACTCTTGCCTACATAAAGCCTCAATAGAAATCTCTAAACAGCGGGGTTCAGAGAACTTCCAGGTTGACAAACAGAAAGGTGCCGGGAGGGTGGCAAGCCTGGAGAGAGCGTGGAGCTTCTGTGCCCTTGCCCCATACCTTGCCCTTTGCAGTTCTTCTATTTGGCTGCTCCTGAGTTGTATCCTCTATAATAAATCTATAGTAAGTAACAGAGTTACTTATTCTGTTTCCAGATTTGTGAGCTGTCCTAACAAATGATCAAACCTGAAGTAGGGGGTTGTAGGAACCCCCCTGGCTTTGTAGCCAAAGCAGGACAGAAGCGGGCAGCCTGGGGACCAAGACTTGTGACTGGCATCTGAAGTGGGGCAGTCTTTGGGACTGAGCCCTTAAACGTGTGGGGTCTGAAGCTAACTCTGGGCGGTCAGTGTCAGAAGCGAATTGAATTGTGGGACACCCAGAGCTGGTGTCCGGAGAATTGGAAAGTTGGTTGGTGTGCGAAAAAAGTCCCACACATTTGGTGTCACAACTATTGTGAGTAAAAACAGCTGAGCTGAATATCGTCCTTCTCCAGAAATGTTCTGACGTGCCGTCAGCCGGCTCTGTGCCAGGCTTTGTCCAGTGCTGGAGACACACTTGTGAACAGACAGACCCCATCCCTGCTGTCGGGTGGCTTACAGTCAATCACGGGTGACAGCGGGCCAGCCAGGAATTTCAGCGTGCTTGGTTGCGTAATGACAGTGCTGAGAAGTGTCATGAAGGAGAAGCACGGGGTGACTTGACAGTATCAGACGGGATGCTGATCTAGATAGGGGAGTTCAAGGGCAGCTGCCCTGAGAAAGTGATCCAAGGGCTGATTGGGAGTCAGCAAGGTAGGAAAGAGGGAGGGACAGGAGAAGCAGCGTGCCGGCCGGAGGAAGGCAGGGAGGATAGATTGCTGGTGGCTGGAGCGAGCCTATTCTCTGTTCATTCATTCGTTCATTAATCCGACAAATATTGACTGAGGACCTTCTCTGGGCCAGGCATCGTTCCTGGCACTGGGGATACAAGAGCAGGACTAAAGTCCCTAGCCTCATGCCGCTCACTGTTGGCTGCAAAACAAATCATCCTCAAACTGGATGCTTCAAACAACCATCCTTTTACTCTCATTCTCATGGTTTGGAGGTGAACCGGGCCCAGCCGGTGATTCTCACTCAGATCTCTCACACAGTCATCCAGGCAGTGGCTGGTCTGGAATCTTCTGAACGTTCCCTCACTCACACGTCTGCTGTTAGGCATCCCCATCCCCGGCTGGCCTCTCATGTGGTCTCTCCTGCGTCGTGGCCTCAGAGCTCTGAAGCAAGTGACCCAGGAGAGGGCGAGCTAGGCAGAATCTGCATAGACTTTTCTGACCTGGTGTTGGAGCTCACACAGCATCGTTTCTATGCCTTTCTACTCCTCCAGGCAGTCCAACGCCTATGCCCAAGACCTAGAACCTACTCCTGGTGGGAGATGTGACAGAGAATTTGTGGACATGGCGTTAAAACCACCATGCTCTCATGCTGTGCTCTCCTGAACGTTTCAGCCTTGGCTTCAAACTTACCTGCCTGCCATGGCTCACTCACCAGAGTCTTCCTGAAAGAAGGCAGCCTAATGGCCCCTGGGGGTTCCATCTCCCTCCTCTGCCCGAGCAGCTTCAGAAGGGTACAGTTTTCTCCACCTCAGGTTCTTTCCTGTGAGGGGTTGTGCCCCTTGTGGACTAGCACCGCAGGCATCTGCCCAGCTGCCCCACCTCCTAATGGGTTGTCAGAGGACAGGCATGGACACAGGTCCCAAGTCTCCAAGGTGCAAGGCTCTTCTGTGGGGCTGAGAGACGGCCAGGATGGCTGGAGGGCTCTCGTGCGTGGGCTTGAGGTGAGGCTGGGCCTGCAGGCCACGGGCGGGGTTTGGTCATCATCCCAAGAGCATTATGGGAAACCACTAAAGGGCCAGAGTTCTCATGACCACCTGCTGGGAAAATGATAGAAGACCGTCCTTCTGGGGGCAACAAGATTTTGGCTGAACATGGTTTTAAATGAATCTGTTAGAATGGTTTGTTTTTCTTACAAAGGAAGATGTCAGGTATGTTCGTAACTTGAGAAAAAGAAACAGATCTCCATCCTGATTCGATCAGTCATAACAAGACTAGTGATATGGCAGTCTGCAGTTACTTATCACAAGGTTGGTGGGCAAAGCCAATCTTCCATAACCAACAGTTCACAGCACTGTTACTGAACACGATCCACAGCAAACATTCCCACCACCGTGATGTCCTGTAATACACACAATAGTGCCCAACTAATAACGCCACAGATTTCGGAAGATGACTATTAAGGCTCTAAATATTACAGGATAGCTCTTTGCCCTGTTTAGTAGACATACTTAGAAACTCAATTTAGAAACTCAGTTTTATGGTGAGAATACAGAATAGGTATTTGCTCATTTAGCCTGAGTTTGTGGAAACTGGTGAGTAAACAGGGATCGTGACTATCCCCGTGCTTGGCATTCTCAAAAGCTCTTGCATCGACAGCTTCTTCCTTCATGTTTCTCATTAAGCACCGCTGACTTTTTTTTTAGAACCCCTAGTAAAGTACAAGTAAGTATGACTCACTTTGGAAAACTTGAAAGGACCTGCCATCCACTGAGTGAGGTGGCTGTCTTTGTTCCGAGGTCTCTCCCTCTCTCAGCTCCAAGTTAGGGTTCAAGGCAAACATCATATTCCAGATCACAGAGTGATTTAAAGGTGTAAATAGTCAGAACTCTCCAGAAAATGTTGCCTGATACTAAGCTTAGGGGGTTAGCCCTAATCTGTACATTTAAATATTCCTAGAAAATGCTTGCTCCAAAGCAAAAAAAAAAAAAATTTATTGGTGTATTTTCAGGTGGGTAGCAGACCCATGAGCAGAAAGGAATTAACTGTTACTGAGTTACTGTGACTCAGGTGTTTCGTGAATATTTTGCTTAATCTTTATCAAAAGCCTATGTGTATGGGAGTTCCCTGGTGGCACAGTGGATAAGACTCCACACTCCCAATGCAGGGTGCCTGGGTTCGATCCCTGGTCAGGGAACTAGGTCCCACATGCGTGCTGCAACTAAGAGTTCGCATGCCACAAGTAAGGAGCCCACGTGTCGCAACTAAGACCCAGCAACTAAGACCAAATAAATAAATAAATATTTTTTAAAAAAGCCTATGTATATGGACAAGTAACTGTTAGGATTAGTGTTAAGCTGCTATAACAAATAAACCCCCAAATTTCTGTGGCTTAACACAATAGATTATTTTTCCCTTACAAAAATGGTCCAGTTTGGTTCCAGGACAATGGGATCAAGGATGGTGGTGTGTGAAAGTGGTGGGAGCTCTGTTGCACACAGATTTGGGGCCCCAAGCTTGTGGAAGCTCTGCTTCTATAGCATGTGACTTTCAAGTTTGCCTTTCTCTCTTTTCTTTTGGTTATTTTATTTTTTAACACTGTACATTCATATTTACTCAACATCAATTTATATCCTCTCTTCTTTTTTCCTCCAGTTTTATTGATATAATTGACATACAACATTGTGTTAGTTTATGGTGTACAACATAATGGTTTGACACGTGTGTATATTGCTAAATAGTCACCACAGTAAGTCTAGTTAATATCCATCACCTCACAGAGTTACAAAAATTTTTTTTCTTGTGATGAAAACTCTGAAGATCTACTCTCTTAGAAACTTTCAAATATACAGTAGAGTATTGTTAGCCATAGTCACCATGCTGTACATAACATCCCAAGAACTTATTTATCTTATAGCTGGAAGTTTATACCTTTTTACCACCTTCACCCATTTTGCCTAATGCCCACCCTTGACCTCTGGCAACCACCAATCTGTTCTCTGTTTCTGTGAGTTCAGTTTTTTGTTTTTTGTGTTTTTTTTAAGATTTCACATATAAGTGAGATCATACCATATTTGTCTTTTTCTGTCTGACTTATTTCACTAAGCTTAATGCCCCCAAGATCCATGCATGTTGTCACAAATGGTAGAATTTCCTTCTTTTTCATGGCTGAATAACATCCCATTGTGTATGTGTGTGTGTGTATGTAAAGAACCTAAGTGTCCATCAACAGATGAATGGATAAAGAAAATGTAATATATGTATATAGATGTAGATATAGATATATATCTTGGTTATTATAAGTAATGCCACAGTGAACATGGGATGCAGATATCTCTTTGAGGTAGTGATTTTGTTTCCTTCAAACATACACCCAGAAGTGGAATTACTGGATCAGATAGTAGTTCTATTTTTAATTTTTTGCAGATCCTCCATGCTATTTTCTGTAGTGGCTGCGCCAATTTACATTCCCACCAGTAGTGCGTATGGGTTCCCTTTTCTCCACACCCTCGCCAACACTTGTCATCTCTTGCGTTTTTGATAATAGCCATTCTAATAGGTGTGAGGTGATATCTCATTATGGTTTTGATTTGCATTTCCCTGATAATTGGTGGTATTGAACATCTTTTCAGGTACCTGATGTCTTCTTTGGAAAAATGTCTATTCAGTTCCTCTCCCTTTTTTAAATCAGATTTTTTTTTTTTGCAGCTGAGTTGTATGAGTTCTTTATATATAGTTTAGATATTAATCCCTTATTTGATATGTGATTTGCAAATATTTTAACTCATCACATAGGTTGCCTTTTCATTTTGTTGATGATTTCCTTTGCTGTACAGCAGCTTTTTAGTTTGATATAGTCCCACTTGTTTACTTTTGCTTTTGTTACCTTTGCTTATGGTGTCCATAGGAGCCAAAGGAGTTTACCCTCTATGTTTTCTTCTGGGAGTTTTATGGTTTCAGGTCTTATGTTCAAGTCTGATCCATTTTGAGTCAATTTTTGTGTATGGTATGAGATAGGGATTCAGTTTCATTCTTTTGCATGTGGCTGTACAGTTTTCCAATACCATTTATCGAAGAGGCTATCCTTTACCCATTGTATATTCTTGGCTCTTTTGTTGTAAATTAATTAATCATATATGCATGGGTTTATTTCTGGGCTGTCTGTTCTATTGATCTATGTATCTGTTTTTATGCCAGTAGTATACTGTTTTGATTACTATAGTTTTATAATACAGCTTGAAATCAGGAAGTGTGATGCCTCCAGCTTTGTTCTTTCTCAAGATTGCTTTGGCTAATTGGGGTCTTTTGTGGTTCCTTACAAATTTTAGGGTTGTTTTTCTATTTCTGTGAAAAATGCCATTGGAATTTTGATAGAATGTGTAGATTGCTTTGGTTAGGATGGACATTTTAAGTTCTTCTAATCCATGAACATGGAATATCTTTCCATTTATTTTCCCTTCCGTTTCTTTCATCAATGTCTTATAGTTTTCAGTGTACAGATCTTTCACCTCCTTAGCTAAATTTATTCCTGGTATTTTATTCTTTTTGATGCAATTGTAAATGGGATTATTTTCCTAATTTCTTTTTCTGGTAGTTCATTTTTAGTGTATAGAAAGGCAACTGATTTTTGCATATTGATTTTGTAGCCTGTACCTTTACTGAAATTGTTTATTAGTTCCAGGTTTTTTGGTGGAGTCTGTAGGGTTTTTTGTATGTAATATTACATCATCTGCAAATAGAGACAGTTTTACTTCTTCCATTCTGATTTGGATGCCTTTTAATTCTTTTTCTTGCCTAATTGCTCTGGCTAGGACTTCTAGTACTGTGTCGAATAAAAGTGGCGAGAGTGGACATCCTCATCTTGTTTCTGATCTTAGAGGAAAAGTTTTTAGCTTTTCACCATTATATATATGAGTACAATTGACCTTGAGGCTTGTATTTCATTACAACTTTAAGCTGAATCAATCTAAATGGAGCTTATTACAGTGTTATTCCCTGCTTTATGGGAAGGGAGCTGGGACTAAATAGCAGTTCAGATTCCTTCCAAGATAAATGTCTGTGATTCTTTGTGACCGTGTTCTTAGCTCTGCTTTTGCTCTACCTGTCTCTTTATACATGCAAAGAAACCAAAAAAACAAAAACAAAAAACACCAGTTTTGAGAGTTTCTCAAAACATCTGAATCAGAGAATCCTTGGATCTCAGCACATGGATGCTCCTACAGGTCACCCATGCCAGCCCCTCCACAGCGCCTCCAGCAGGTAACTGCCCATTTGACCACCTCCTTGGGCAGGAGGGCTCATTCTGTATTGACATTGATGCTACCAGCCTCCCACTGACTCACCCAGCAGTTTTCTAAAAGTTTTTTTAGAGGCATGGAGTTCCTGCCCACCAGCGCTGGCAGTGATGTTGACACACAGAGGACCTGGGGCCCCACGCCTTGTCATGACCAAGTCACGGGATGGGCCAGCAGTGAGCACAGGTTTTGTCAAAGCTCTGTAGGTGAGTGTGCTCCCAGCCTGAAAAAGGCCTCCCTGGGAGAAAAGCCTTGATCTGTTGCATGGATGAGCGCTCCATTCATGTATCCACCCAGAGCAAAATTCTATTTCCACGTAGTACTGTTAACATAGAAAAAAATGCAGCTTTCAGAAAGCATAAGTGGCCTTGGCAACCTGCACTTTCAGGCGTGCCTGGTTCACTTTGGACAGCTGAGATTCTCAGGACACTGTGAGCTTTTTTGTTTTTTTTTTTCCTTTAAAATTTTGACTTCATCACTGAAATCTTCAATTGTACATCACTTATAGTTCCAGTTTTACAGCCCTGCCTTTTGTGCTTTCCTTTTGTGCTTTCCTTGACATTTTAAGAAACTTTTAATTGACACAGTTTGCTTGCAAAATAAAAAGAATCAGCTGTGTTTTTGTAAGTGGCTTTGTGGTGAGTAAGGCATGCCAACTGCGTGTTCTCCCTTTTTTGTTGAGGTACTTATCACTGCTCTTGACATTCTAAAATAAGAATGCCAGTTTCAGATGTGTTGCTTCTAAAACTTAAGAAAGAGCAAAGCAGCCAAGTTGGCTGGCACCCAGACTTCTCCCCAAATGTCAGGAAAAAAAAATCACTGAAGAGTACATAAAAGTGAAGATCCTGGCTTGCTGAATTATTTATTTCAGTCTCTTCTGGTCCTGAGAAACGATCAGTAGCCCTGACAAGTTTATCCTTTGTCGAGCTGGAAAAAACCTCAAAGGGAAGAGTGGTGGGCATGTGTAGCTCACGAATGCAGGGCAAAAAAACACTTTACCATTTCAGGGATTTTAAAATACTAAGTCTGCAGATTATCTGCCTCAAAATCCTTTTTGGAAAGAAACGCTAGTTAAATACTTCATGCTGCATATTTCAGCACATGTGAAATATGGAAAAAAAGTCTTGTCAGTAGAACATGTAGTCAGTAGTCTGAGGGATACTGCTCTGCTGGTTGTACCCAAGCAAACTGATGCTCGTTAAACGTGTAATTATAACGACATGTGCTTTGGTTGCTAGATCTGAAAAGGGCTGGTACTGTCATCAGATGACTGGGTTTGAGAATAATTTTTTAGAGTAATTGTGTGGGTTGTCAAATCTTCTCCAGCTGTGGGTTGTTAACAGGCATCCCCTGCCTCCCTCAGTCCTAACAGAACTCCGATGCTGTTCACCATCTCCCTCCCTGCGTGGGCCTCCGCCAGGAGGTGAATCCTGATTGGTTTCACCCAGTCTCGGCGGTCCCTTCCTGGTGCTGGTGGTCAGTCTGGGGCATGGGCATGTGACACAGTTCTGGCTGTTGGACGTCTGGGGAAGTCCGCCGGAGGGTTTCTGGGAAAGGCGTCCTGGCGTCCAGTAGAAATGTGCAGGATCATCCCTTCTGCCTCTGCATATTGCCAAGGGTGATGCCCGGAAAGTGCTCACCATCTGTGATCCTTGAGTGGAGCCATCCTAGGGACACGACAAACACGGAGGATGGCAGAGAGCCCAGAGATGGAAAGATCCTGACTTCCTGATGATGCCTTTGAGTTGCTGAATTAAGCAACTCTGCTGCAACAGTTCCTAGCACTGTGACTCACGTGAGAACGTTGATGGGTCCCTTTGCGTTAGCAGGGTTTTCTATTACCTGCAGCCAAGCCGTCTTCATAGATACACGAATTGTTTGAGATAAAACAAAAAATGTAACTCAAAAAGAACAAAGGTTACCCCAGCCATGTCTCGTTTAGATCACATCTCAGAGTGATGTTCAGCCTGGGCAGTGGTGAGCCTAATGCAGTTCGTCATGAATGTGTGTGTGCTCATTCATCGCACCCCGCAGAGGGAGCCCCCATGGAGAGGACCCATGTTCTTTAGAGCTAGTGGTGAGTTCTAGTTAGGGGGTTGCTCTGGCTGCTTTAACAGAAATGACAACGACTTTTTTTTTTCTTTTTAAATTCAATTTTTATTTTATATTGGAGTATAGTTGATTTACAATGTTGTGTTTGTCTTGGGTGTACAGCAAGGTGGTTCAGTTATACATCTACATGTATCCATTCTTTTTCACGTTCTTTTCCCATATAGGTTATTACAGAAATAACAATGACTTTAAGAGATTGTGAGATTGATCTTTCTCTCCCAAAACAGTTTGAGCTGGTAGGCAGTTAAGGAGATGGATGACCCACGGGGTCACCCAGGGCTCTTCTCTGTCATCTACAAGGATGTTGTCTCCCTGGGCATCGAGAAAGCTGGCTCACCACCATGCCAGGGTGGGAGGGGGGGAAGGAGGAAGGGCAGAGTCGGGTAGTGTAGGCAGCCTCCTTCTGACCCAGCATTGCACATATTACCTCCAATCACAACTCATTGGCCAGAACCTGGTCACATGATGACAGCTAATTGCAAGGGAGTCTGGGAAATAGCTATCTCTAGCTGGGTGGCCACGTGTCCAGCTAAAACCTAGAGGATTCTGCTAGTAAGAAGGCGAGAATAGACACTGGGCGACAGTTAGGAGTGTCTGCCACATATGTGCCCTCTGCAGTGAAGAGGAAGAACGTGACCAAGGCAGAGTGCTGGCGGCCACTCTCTGGTTGTGAAGCAGGAGTGCGTGCCAGGAGGGCCGGGCTCCCTGAGCAGCCTGGAGCCTTGTGCTGGTCGTGACCTGCCCTTGGCCTGTCTTCCAGTCAAACAGGGGACTTGAACCAGGTGGTGTTTACAACCTCTTCAAACTGACTTGGTCTGTTTGCTGCAGTGCGGGCATTTATCTCTAGGGTGGGCACAGAGACAAGGTGGCAGCAGGGTGAAGACCCCACATGTGGGTGGTGGGTGTTAAAGCCATAAGAGAAGTCACTGCTGACACTTACTGAGAGCTTATTAGGAGCCCGGAACCGGGCTGTGTCCCTTACAAGGATTAACCCCATGAGCCTTACGCACCCTATGAGATGGATTGTTCCTATTTCATAGATGGGGCAGCTGTGGCTCAGGAAGTGTTAGAGAAGGGCTCTAGACCTGGCCAACTGACCCCGGAGCCCACATACTTAACTCTACGTCATGGGAAGGAGGACTGGGGCCTGCAGTGGGACTTGTGGGGTGTGGCCAGGTCACAGTGAGCCCGGAAAGCAGGGCCAGAGAGTGCTGGGCCTGATGCTGCCCTTATCCAGGGCCAGCTTCGGGCGTGATCTGCAGCATTGATTGCTCCCCGCCCCCGACTGGTGACCCTGTAGCCAAGGTGACCCTGTGTTGCCACTCCGTGTCGCATCTGGGCATGACACTGTCTTGGGTTACATCACCCCTCCCCAGCCCAAGGTAGAAGACAGGCTGTCCTTCAGGAGGAGAGTAATGTGGGTGAGAGCGGCGTCCGGGAGGGTTGGTGTGAGGCACAGCGCAGAATGTTCCAGGGGAGGCACGTTGCGTGGCTCTCAAGCATCCTTTAACGTGTCACCCCTGCTGAGAGGGGCAGGGAGGCCTCAGGGCCTGCTCCTGTCCTATATTCCCAGAGGAGGCTGGTGCTGGGAAGAGATAGAGAATCCCAGCCCTAGAAAATGAGGGTCAGCCCACGAAGTAGGCCTGTCCCTCAAGCTGGCACTGCTTGGTGGCCTGGCTCCTGAGATCAGACCCCTCCTCTTGCTCCAAACTGGAGGTCAGCGGCTTTGGGCCCTGAGGGGGACTCCAGGAAGGGAGTGGGCATCAGTGGGCGAGCAGTCCAGTCCCGTGGTGGTGGGATTCCTTGGGGTCCATTGATAGGCTGGCCTAGGTGGGGGGAGTGAGGCCCTTGTAGCCACTGCCTGTCGGCGCCAGACCACAGGCAAACTCCCCGTGGCGGAGCAGACCCAGATGAGGTGAGGGCTCCCTGGCCCAGCCCTGGTGGGGCGTCTGGGCAGCCGGCTGTCCCCGGGTGCAGCAGACTCACTGCAGGTGCAGCTGTGGGGTGATGCCTGGACCAATCCACCTCCCTGCTCTGGCTCCTCTCACTCACAGAGATGCAAACCCTCCTAGAGTCAGGACAGTCTTACTTGGTGCTGTTTCTTTGGTTCGTTCCTAAAACGCACATGTTTTCCTAAAATGCAGTTGTGAACCCGTCAGCTCCAATCTGCTCTTGAAGATTGAGCTCAGCTCGGGCCCAGCTTTCTCCACAGGAAACGGTACCACCCGCTCTGGGCCTAGGTGGGTCCCCTCCCCTCCCCCGCTCTGCTTCCCCATCATGGTACTGGTTTCACAGGCCAAATGTTCTATTTACTCATTGCTCCACTGACCAGACTGTGAGCTTCCTTTTTTTTTTTTTATTTTTTTTAACCTCAAACATACACAGAAGCACAGAGGATCATATGATGTGCCCTTAGGATTCATCACCCAGCTTCAGCACTTGTCAACAGTTTGCCAATCTTGTTTCACTAATTCCTCCTTGACCTTCCCCCGCCGCTCCCCCTTCCAGAATATTTTAAAGCAATTCTTAGATCTCATATCCTTTCTCTCATAAGTACATTTCAGCTGTGAGCTTCAAGATGGCAGAAACTGTGTCCTGTATCCTGTGTCCTCAGCACTTTGGATGGTGCTCGACACATATTGGCTTTGGGGAAATATGTTGTTTTGAATCAACTGATTGACTGGATGAATGAATCGGTTTCGGCCTTTAGAACCCAGCCTGCAGGTTAGCTGGAGTTTGAATAGCTGGAAGGTGAATGACTGCTGGGAGCTCACAGCCCCCTTGGTGCTTTCCAGGAGGTTCTGGAATCTATCAGGCTCTCACTCATCAGACTTTAAGGTTGGTTTATTCTTAGCCAGGCGTCTTTGATTTTGCAATTAAACTCCACTTTGAGGTGACCTTGGAGGGGGAGGACTACGAAGATGCAGCTTTTACCTTTGCTTGGTTCATATTTAGTTCACAATTATAGACTTGAGGGTTTTTTGTTAATTATAATGCTGTATTTACTTAGGCCAAAATGATTAGGACCGAAAAAAAATATATCAAAGTATAGAATACATCTAAAGCATTTTTTTTAATGCCGTCTTTCTATTCCTGGTAATGATATTTTAACTACACATATGAGATAATTGAAAGCACATTTTTCTTTCAAACGGTCATGGTCACGTTTAAAACCCTAAATTCTGTACACTTTGAAGGGGACTCTGAGACCGGAGTCACCAGACGTGGCATTTCCAGCTTTTACAAGGTGAAAATCAGGCCAGGGCTTGGGCTTTGGAAATCTCTGGTGGTAGAATGGTAGCTTGTAAAAATGCCTTTGATATATTCCTTTTTTCTCTTAATTCAGAAATGGTATTTACCATAATACAGTAATGGGAACTGCCTGTTTACTAGTGCTTTTTTTCAGAATTACATTCTAAAATATTTTCTTTTACTATTCAAATCTGTTGTAAAGTTGAATTAAGTTAACTGAGTTTTCTGTTTGCTTATTTGTTTGTTTTCTTTCTCGCTGCTTCCTCAGGGATTCAGCGTAATAATTCTATTTCTGGATTTAAGATATTTTTACCATGTGGGTTCAGCAGTGGGGACTAAGGCTGGGCCCAGTAGACATTTGATGATTGGTAACTGTTAATATGTTCAGCCTGCAACATGAAACAGTGGTTTCCACTGAAGTATTTACAGGGATTGGATTTGGTCATGATGTCATATTGAGTCAAGAGCATCTTCCATGGAAGGTGATGGGACTTGAGAGATGTTTGACGACTAGGGGAGGTGGGAGCTGTACTGAAGTAGGTCGCAATCCCGCAGCATCTCACCCGGCTGATGTGGCAGTGACTCTTCCTGTGGACTTTGCTTTCTGGGCTGTGAGCAGGCTGTGGGGTTTCTGCTGTGGGCCCAGTCCTGGCTGTCTCTTGGCATGACTTGGACAAGTTCTCTGGGTTATCTGGAGGAGCTGCAGTAGATCCCAGGGGCGTGCATGCTCCGAACTCCTGTGGAGGGAATATGCAGGCATGTGACCAGAAGGAGACCCAAGGAATGCTTGATTTCTTGAGTGGCTGAGAGCCTCCCCGCTAGGGATGGAAAAGGAGAAAGGGTCTGTGGAGAATGGGGCTGGAGCTTGGGCCAGAGAGATGGAGAGAGCCCGTTGGCTGGTAATCCTGTCTTCTTAGGATGGGTCCCAACAGAAGCTGAGACAGATGTTCCAGGCTGGAAAACCTGTGGCAGGGCGGGACACCACAGCTGAGTCAGCCCCAAGGAAGGCTGGCATGGTGGGGTGGGCCAGGAACGGGCTGCAAACGTGGCCGCCCGCCCTGACGGGTGGGGCTGGGCTCGTGAATAAGGCAGTGGCCCGTGGCCAGGGTTTGGAAGGGGAGCCACAGCATGGGGCAGAAGCAGCAGCTCCAGGAAAGGGTGACTCTTTGTGTTTAGTTGGTGGGCAGAGGTCTGTGTGGCTCCTCCAGAGCTGGGGGTCGCACACAGCACCTCCCTGCTCTGCGCCAGGTGCTCTGCGTATTATGTTTACTCCTGCTCTTTATTTTATTTTATTTTTTTAATAAATTTATTTATTTGTTTGTTTATTTATTTTTGGCTGCATTGGGTCTTCGTTGCTGCGCGCGGGCTTTCTCTAGTTGGGGTGAGCGGGGGCTACTCTTCGTTGCGGTGCGCAGGCTTCTCATTGCAGTGGCTTCTCTTGTTGCGGAGCACGGGCTCTAGGCGCGCGGGCTTCAGTAGTTGTGGCATGCAGCCTCAGTAGTTGTGGCTCGCGGGCTCTAGAGCTCAGGCTCAGTAGTTGTGGTGCACAGGCTTAGTTGCTCTGCAGCATGTGGGATCTTCCCAGACCGGGGCTCACACCCGTGTCTCCTGTGTTGGCAGGCAGATTCTTAACCACTGCGCCACCAGGGAAGTCCTACTCCTGCTCTTTTATGCGCTTATCCCTAATCTTATTTAAAGATCAGGATCCTGAAACTCAGCAAAGTGAAGTTGTCAGGAGGACACAGAAGAAAATAGCGGCAGAGCAGGGAATTGACACCGATTTGCCGGTCTCTGAAGCCTCATGTTTTCCACTATATCAGGGCTCCCCGGATCTCCTCCACTGAAGAAGTGAAGAAACACCCCAGGGCGGAGCCATACACCGGGTTCTCACATTGGGGTCCTAGCTCCAGCTGCAAATGCAAACTTCAAAGCCATGTAGTTATATCGTTATTCTTTAGCCATTAAAAAAAAAAAAAAAAAAGAACAGAACATGACCTTCCTTTCCAAGTATTCTAGGAAAATTAACTCCAGGAGAAGGCATGTATATGTTTATCCCAGGTTCGGTGTTAATGTGCTGCCCCCTTCCCCCTCCTCCCGGCCCCTAGGCTTTGTGCCACCAGGCTGGTCCTAGCACAGTGGCAGTAATGAGATTCTGACCATTATTTGCCATTTGCAGTCTGCCAAGGGAGAGTCAGAAGGTAGGGGCACAGAAACCCAGAACATATCAAGAGGAAACGGTGGGTGTCCCTAGATGGAGGCCTGTGTCATCAAATGAAAAGCCACAGATAATGTGGAGACGTCAATAGCCCAAAACTAAAAGCAGTACGGCAGTCATATGATCCCAGCCATCTGGTTAACCCAACGTATCCTCGGTGTTTTAAATCTGGAACTAAATATAGCTCCTTTCCCCAAAAGCCCTCAGCATATTGAAGAATGCAGATGAGATGGAGCTTTGGTATGTGGTGCCTGCAAAAAAAAAAATGAGGATATAGGGATCTAGACCCTGGCTTAGAATTTCCTGGTAAAAACCCAGGGTAGGGGCTTCCCTGCTGGCGCAGTGGTTGGGAATCTGCCTGCCAGTGCAGGGGACACGGGTTCGAGCCCTGGTCTGGGAGGATCCCACATGCCGCGGAGCAACTAGGCCCGTGAGCCACAATTACTGAGCCTGCGCGTCTGGAGCCTGTGCTCCGCAACAAGAGAGGCCGCGATAGTGAGAGGCCCGCGCACCGCGATGAAGAGTGGCCCCCGCTCGCCGCAACTAGAGAAAGCCCTCGCACAGAAACGAAGACCCAACGCAGCCAAAAATAAATAAATAAATCCAAAGTTTAAAAAAAAAAAACAACCCAGGGTATTTTCTCTTATTGGATCAGTTAGCTTTTGCTTTACAGGTCTCAAGCTCCCCAAACTTAGTGGCTTAAAACAGCAACCTTTACATATTTGCTGTGATCTGGAGGTTGGCCGTGCAGTCCTTTTAGTCTGGGCTGACTCTCCTGATCTCCATCTACGGGTGGTATGGCTGGACTGGATGATCTCGGATGGCCTTGCTCACATGTGTGGTGATTGGCAGGCTGGTGGTTTGAAGAGAGCCTCAGCCGGGACTGCTTGCCTTGGCCCCATGTGGTCTCTCATTGTCCAACAGCTCGCCTGGGCGTCTTCACACGGTGGTCTTGGTGTTCTAAAAGCAGCCAAGGAGGACAAGCCCTAATGCATAAGTACTTTTCATGCCTCTGTTTGCAGCTTATTTGCTATCGTCCCATTGGCCAAAGCATATATACCTTGTCCAAGCTTAGAGTCGGTTTGGGAGGCATCTACACAAGGTCGTGGATACAGAAAGGCATGAACAGACTGGGGGCCGTCACCGCAACAAATCAAACCTGTCTATAAGTCTGAGATTTAACTTAGCAAAAGCAGTTGTTTCCACCTGATGCCCACCTGAAGACGACTCTGAACCAGGCTGTGACTCACCCTCGTGCAAAGAGGCAGTTCTAGTGGCCTCATCTGTCAGTAAGTGTGGTGGAAAATCTCTCGAGAGCCTGGAGGCAGGAAGTGCTTAAAGGTCAGACCCAGCCCAGCACCAGAAGAAAGTTCTCACCACCCACACCCAAATGCAGGGCAACCAAGAGGCAAGTCTGGTTCCCGAGCTTCTAAAGCAAGAGACACCACCAGGCTCAGAAATCAGTGATGGGTGGTTTCCCCCGGGCAGCAAGGCTGCATCCCAGGCCCACAGTGCAAGGCTGAAGATGGCATCTGAGCCGGAGCGACAGAGGGACGGGTGGGGATGAGAACAGGTGACCATTTTAGCACTCACATAGCTGGAGGAACCAGCAAACAGGTTAAGAAACTCTTCCTCTTTCCCAGGAGGAGGGAGGAAGCAGCTGAGTGAACTGACAGAAGATGAGTAGGTAACGAAGCCATTTTCATTACCATTTTCTTTCTTTTTTAAAATTTATTTATTTTATTTATTTATTTATGGCTGCATTGGTCTTCGTTGCTGCACGTGGGCTTTCTCTAGTTGTGAGCGGGGGCTACTCTTCGTTGCGGTGCGCAGGCTTCTCATTGCGGTGGCTTCTCTTGTTGCAGAGCACGGGCTCTAGGCGCACAGGCTTCAGTAGCTGTGGCACACGGGCTTCAGAAGTTGTTGCTCGCAGGCTCTAGAGCGCAGGCTCAGTAGTTGTGGCGCATGGGCTTAGTTGCTCCGCGGCATGTGGGATCTTCCCGGACCAGGGCTCGAATCCATGTCCCCTGCATTGGCAGGCGGATTCTTAACCACTGCGCCACCAGGGAAGCCCACCATTTTCTTTTAATATTTATTTATTTTATTTATTTATTTTCCTTATGTTTTTTGGCTGCGTTGGGTCTTAGTTGTGGCACACGGGATCTTTGTTGAGGCAAGAGGGATCTTTTTGTTATGGTGTGCGGTCTGCTCAGGTTTCTCTCTAGCTGTGGCGTGTGGGTTTTTCTCTCTCTAGTCATGGCCGCGGGCTCCAGAGCGCGTGCGCTCTGTAGTTGGCGGCACGTGGGCTCTCTCGTTGAGGTGCGCGAGCTCAGTAGCTGCGGCGCGCAGGCTTAGTTGCCCTGCAGCATGTGAGATCCTAGTTCCCCAACCAGGGATCGAACCCGCATCCCCTGCATTGCAAGGAGGATTCTCTACCACTGGACCACCAGGGAAGTTCCTGACAACCATTTTCTTTTGAGTGTCTACCATACGCTGGGGATTGTACTTAGGCTCACAACATCCCTGGGTAATTAGTCCCAATTTACAGATGAGGAAACTGAGTGTCAGAGAGATTAAGTAACTTAGCCCGTGGTCGCCGAGCTTGAGGTTCTGACCCAGCTCTGTCTGCCTCCAGAGTGCCGTGTGCCCTTTCTCTGCACGTGCTGCTGATGTGGTCCCACAGAGAAGCATCTCCAGGCAGCAAGAAAAGCAGAACCCACCTAACAGAACTCTGAAAGGCCCCAAAGGCCATCTGCTGGGCAGGAACACTTGAAGATGTTCGTGTAAAGGAAATGGAGCCCTTCCAAAGGTGGTATTAGCCTCAAAAGAAGGTGGTAGCATAACAGAAGGGACAGGAAGGCATGAAGGAAAGCCCCAGGATATTTATTGTTGGGGGAACAGGGACACCCAAAGGGAGACATTGCTCTGAACCTTCTCCACATTCTGTGGTCTAATCTCCTTCCACACACCCCACTCACCTTCCCCAAATTAAAAGGATCCCCTTATAAGAGGGTCATTGTAAAGTAGAATAAATCCAATCGGGAACGACTGAGTTAGTGAGAGGGTTCTGAAATCCGCAGGCTAGTGAGCCAGAAGCAGCCAGCCGTCCTCAGGTAGCTAAGAAGCTGGCACAGGCCAAGAGTTAACTTGTTCTGCGTAGATACACGGGTTGCAACTAGAATCAAGTATGTGGACATGTGGGGATGACACTGTAAGGCATAAGAAAGCGCTTTAGAGGCACAGATCTCATTTCGTATCTTGTCATCACCACTTAATAACCTTGTGCCCTTGAGTTTCGATTTTCTGCTTGCATGTTAGGAATTACCAAGCCTGTCCTCAGGGCATGTCACGGGAATCCTAAGGGAATGGATGGGTTTGAGCAGTTAGAAGTTCCTGGTTCCTGGAGGAGTGGAGCAAAGGTTGGAAGCTGCCCAGGGGAGGCTGCTCCAGGGAACGCTGACATTCCACCCGGGTGGAGTGTATTTTGGAAATACTGGCCAGTGTTCGTAGCTCAGTGTCGGTGCTTTCCATGCTCATCCCTGGGGAGCTTGGCCAGGCAGCAGAACCTGTCCAGGGTGAGGGGTAGAGAGACTGTGACTTGGATTTGACTTAGGCTGTTTTCCTTTGGGCGGGGAGGGGGACGGTTGCGTCTAACCATCAGATGAGCATTGCCGAGGACACCCCCAAGGTCGAGGATACGAGAGAATAGACTCTGACGCCTCCCAGACACCCCAGGCAAGGAACTCGCCAGCCTGGATCAGCGGCCCAGAGCCACCCAGGCTTGATGCTTTATATCTGGGATTGGGGTTTGTCCACATGAAGGCTTCACCCTCTTTGTTGCCTCAGGAGGGAACAACTACAGGGCCGCAGTCAGATGGGCCCACATCCTGTCTCTCATTGTGACCTCAGCCACCTTGGGGGTTCAGTGCAGAAGTCCTGGCCTTGGCCTCTCACCAAGGGTAGATTCTGGTGGGCTGCTTTCAGGGTCTGTGGGTGTCCTTGCAAACACCCCCAGGGGGAGGCCATGGGGAGTTTGAGTTTTGGAAACAGAAAACATTTATTTGGGGTCCTAAATATATTAAATCCTGGGTGGGATCAACCAGGGTTGTGTGTTGTTTTAGCCAGAAACGCCAGAGAGCTTGTGAGGCTGGTGAGTCCCCACCAGGGCAGGGAGGTGAGTGTCCCCAGGAGGATAGATCACCTTGGGACATGAAGTACTGGCCCCTGGATAGGAGTGGTAACTAAAGGGACAGAAGCAGTGCTCATTTGAAGGTATAAATTGGGATCCATTTGTTAACAGAGTTGCCGGACGCTGGACATACAGGCTCAGCTGTGAGGTGCAAGTGTATTTTCGTCAGTCTTTTAGCCACTGTTCTCTTGTGGTAGAAAGTCTGACAGGTCTTTTAAAGAAGTGGTTCTCAAACCCCCTTGTAGGGCCCTGGGTGTGGAGGTGGGTGAGTTGGGGGAGGGCAGCTGGGAAGCAAGAGACCCCAGGGCTCTGGCTCCTGCGTTGTTCCCTGCACATGTGCTTTTTTTTTTTTTTTTAACAGCTTTGTTGAGGTATAATTCACATACCAAACAGCTCACCCGAAGGGTATAATTCAATAGCTTTTAATATATTCATAGAGTTGTGCAGCCCTCACCGCATTAGCAGGTGAGCTTTTATCTGATTGCTTTTCTATTGTATTTGAAGGAGAAAAAGATTCTGCCACTAAAATCAGGTTTGAAGTAACTGTTATAATCTTGCTGTGGTTAAGAACCTTTTGTGAAGAGGCTGTGATTTTCAAGTTCTATTTTAAACCCCAATGAGAATCAGGAAATAAATTGGGTATCTAAGACTGATGGGGTAAAACCCATAGCAACCATTCACTTTTTTCACAGGAGGGACATTTAGAGCCTCATTCAGTGTTTTTTTAAAGTCCTTTTGCACAGGTCTAATATGGTCAGAGAAAATTAGAATGGTGAGTGGGGCTGCAGGAAGACCCATGGATGCAGCTGAAATAGGCCCAGTGGTCCAGGATCGGGGGAGGTCTCTAATTAGCACATGTTCCTACTTGGTGTAGGAACAGGTCATCGACACAGCCCAGCTGTCCCTAAAGGCATTAAAGTGGGGCATGAGGCAGTGACTGACATTCAGGCTAACGATCGAAGTTAAAGAAGCAGCGTCATCGTAGCGAAGTGTTCATCAGAAACGGTTGAAGATTTGGAAGTTGGGGGTCAGAATGGGGTGAGCATTTGCTGGTCCTTGTAAAGACTTCATGTGTCTGGCACACTGTAAGTGCTCAATAAACATCCTGTCCGTTTTTCTTTGGAAAGACCATGCTGTAAAATCTCCTTCTCTGTTGAGGTCAGATAAACGAAGCATTCACAGACCGTTCCCACTTGTTAATTTGAAGGGTACCTTCTCAGCTGGGCTAGTTTGGGGGCGAAGACATCAGCAACAGCGCACGAATGTTCCCCGAAGGGGATTCACGCTTCCCTGCCGGAGGACGGGGCTAATTAGATTATTTCCAGTTGACAGACTTGGTTTTCCACCTTGGAACACATGTTTCTCGCCTCTCCTCTCTTCACAGGGTGTGTTCCTGATTCGAGGTGAAACCATGACGAGAAGATAAAACAAATAATAATGCTTTTCCGCAATCGCTTCGTGCTGCTGCTGGCCCTGGCTGCGCTGCTGGCCTTCGTGAGCCTCAGCCTCCAGTTCTGTGAGTGTGGCTGGGCTGGCGGGTCCTGGAGGCAGGGGGAGTGCTTCTCTCTGAAATAGAAGGCCCCATGGGGAGGAAGCACATAGGTCCCAAAGCCTTTGTTCTTTCAATGAACAGTGAGGTTTCAGACAACCCGGTCTTTTTATTGTCGGCCCGGGCGGTGGGTGGCTGTGATTCTGTGCCTGTGAGGAACAAGGGCAATCACTAAGCTTCGTGACTCGTTTTTGGCTTCTCCCTGGATTCCTAAACTGCCTGGTTATTCCTGGATCTTTAGTTCAGGTTCCCAAGGCAAAGACAGTGAGTGGTCAGCTCGTGTCCTTGTGCCAGGTCACACAGCAGAGGTGCCTGGCCCACCAGTTGGTTCTTTGGGGGTTGGGTGTCCGTTATTAAGGAGGGGAGGGGGATTAGGTCCCAGTCCCAAACTCAGCCCCTGGGCAGCAGGGACCGTGCATGGGAAACCCCACATGGCGAGCACAGCTGAGGAAGCCAGTCCGTGGGCCTCACCGCCTGTACTCTGCCCTTCACTGGGAGCCCGTGCTCAGGCTGGGCCCCAAATCTATGTGCCCCACTGCTCCCTGAGGGTGGTTGTCCTCAAATAACAGATCTGGTCTGGTACCTTCTTGGTTATAACCCTTCAGTGGTGGGTCTCCGGGAGGCCCCTTGCCTCCCTGGGGCCCCTCTCTCACCTTGAACTTTACACCAGAGGCTTGTCGAGTGGCTTGGCATTCTCTCCACATCCAGGTTGTGCTCTGTGCCCAGATCCTGCCGGCCCCTCTGCCTGGACTGTCCTCCTCACCTCCCTTCCATCTTCTCCTCCACATGGTTCACTCAGCCCTTTCTTTTTCAGGAACGTTTCATGACTCCCTAACTGGGTCTGGGCTTCTTGGCTGTACATCCGGGGTGCCCTGAACCTGCTCCCCTCCTTACACTAGCCGTGCGGTATCATACTTTTCAGTTCCTGTGTCTTTTCCATCTACAAGACTGTCTGCTCTTTGAGAGCAGGACCCACATCTGTTTCCCTCTTTATCACGGGAATCAGCACTGCCAACCACACAGGAGGTGTCTCAGGAATGTTTAAGAGAATGAATGAATCTACACCTGCTCTGGAAAGCAGGCTGACCCTAATTCCCTATCCTTCTGGTGCTGTGTACTTGAAGCCGAGAAAATATCTGGGCAATGCCGGCAATTGTGTTTTTGCTGCCACCTACCTGCCCTCCACTTTCCACCTCACCCCGATGGGTGGGAGACAAGGGCTTGGCCCCCATCACCGCCTGGGACATCTCTGTGAGGAGGTGGCGTTGCTGTCACTGTCTGCCTGACGGAAGGAAGGGCAGGCGGCTGCGAGAGCAGGGTGCTCTGAGTGTGCTGGGGGACGTGGGAAAGACTTGGCGTTTGGAATAAGTGGTTTGAAGGGAAGCGGCTTTGAACAAGTTTCTCCGCTTCACCTCCGGTTTGTGACATATTCCATGCACACATCTAGTGCATATGACAGGCACTTCAAACAGTAAAGAGAATTAAAAATACTCACTTTGTCCTTCCAGAATAAGGAAAGAGGTCAAGAGAAGATACTTGTTTAAAGTTTAAAGATACTCCAGATGGTTAATAAACTGTTTAAAAAAAAAAAGAATCTTTTCCAGAAAGTGTGTTAGGACTGTCATTTATTTACTTGTTTATAACTTTTCACTAAAAACTTTCCATCCTGTCACTGGAGAGGCAGGATGTTACAATCAACTTTGATTGTTATTCTGAGACCCTGACAGGTTCTGAGACGTGAATGTGGGTTACTTGTGCTTGCTGCGTTTCTCTTGCATGGGGTGGTTTCCGCATCCCTGAATTGGCCTGTGTGTTTCGCTTATATAACTCTTCTGAAAGTACCTTCTGTTTTAGGAGAGCCACTTTTCAGCCGTCCTGTTTTTCGGGAAAATTTTGCAGGGTAAATTGGCCTGCCTGGGTCTGAGGTCTTTATTCTTGAATACATTGGAGTTCGGGAAGACATTAAGATATGAACATTCTGACTGCTCTTCTGCTTCTAGGTAAACTGTAACTTTGGAATTTAACTATTTCCGTGTGAAAATTGAGTTAAATTGCTTTATTTTTTAGTCGCTTTATTGGTTGCTAATTATTATGGTGTAAGAGACTGGACTAATTCGTAATACAAAGGTGTCTGCTTAAGTAACACTTATATTTTCATCCTTACCCTAAAATATATGGACTTTTTTCTTTACCGTTTCTTTTGACTTATTTTTGAATACCGGATTAGCACATATAATTGTTTTAGGTGATATATTTGAGGCAATCAAATAGAACTTCGTTTTCTCATGTTTTAAATGAACAATATTGTTTTATTTGTTTTCTGAAATAACTGTATATTTTATTTTGTCTTGTTGATAGTTTTTTTTTTTCATATTCATGTTTTGAATATGAGAAAGTTAAGACCCAGGTTACAATGAAAAAAATCAGGTTGTTTAAAAAAGCATTTCTTCCTCTCAGTACAGAAAGTGTGTACGTGAACCCACATATATTTATTAAGTGCTTATGTGTGTTGGATATTTTTCTACACTGTTAGGGTAGAGGTGGTAGGGAAAGGATACAAAAAAGATTAAAATACAGTTCATAGTTTCTCAAACTACGTTTATTTTAAATGGTAGTAATGACTCCCTGTATGCTAGTAGACATTAATGAAAATCATTCATTTTGTGTTTTCAAGTCCTTGATGTCTTTGAGTTTGGAAATAGAGGGATTCTGAAATTCCCGATATTCAAATCGAAGAAGGGAACAAGTAAGGTATATATATATCATTAGTTATTCTAGTTAAAATGTGTACAAGTGGAAAAATAACTTCTCAAATTGAGGGACTCCTTCAGTGCGACAGGAAAAGACCACTGGGTTACGAAAACCTGTGGATGATTTGTTATTTTGCTGCTTTTTCTGCTCGTTTGTAATCGTCCATTTTCCTGCTTTGACCCAGCCTTTCCTTCATACTTATCCTGTGCTCTTTTCACCACATTCCAACCACCATTCCCAGAATAGCAGCGTGGCAGAAGCTCAGCTCGCAGACCCTGGAACCACAGCCTTGGGTTTGAATGCCGCTCTGCCACTTAGCAGCTGTGTGCCCTCGGCAGGTGTGGCCTCCTGGAGCCTCTATTCCTTCTTCTGTAAAATGGAGTTCCTTGTTGCTACTTTGAAACATGGGCGTGAGAACGGAGATTTTGTGGGAAAACCCTTGGCTCGGGGAAGCACAGTCAATGTAAACAGTAGAGTCCTGTCATGATACATCATCACCAGAATCCAGGGCTCTTGGTGTCCCAAAGGCTGCTTCAGCCACTTGTGGAGAGAGCTTTGGAAACAGCATATCATGCATTTCTTTCTTTTTGATCAGGGTTCATTGGCCATGATAGGGGTCAGTCTACACTGGGCACCTGTATCTTGGGCAGGGCCCTGGTTGACCAGAGCAGGTTCCTAAGGGAGATGTCCAAGGCGGACTGGAAAGTCAGATCCCCAGGTAGAAGAGGGGAGGGTTATTAACCTGCCAAAGTGAAAGCCAGAGTGAAGGCCGTCTTCAATATCTGAAGAGCCCTATCTCTATCCAGTATCTGCAAGAGGAGTTAGACCAGCTCTGTGTGGCCTGGTGGCCAGGGGGACACATTTTAGTTAAGCGTCAAGTGACGCTTCCTGAATGCCATCGTCAGGCGGAGGTGGAGCGGGCTGTGCGCACACCCTGGAGTGTCGCTCTGTGCAGAATAGGACAGTAGGCAGGTCACTGGACCTGATCCCATTTAAAACCTCTTCAGACTCTGAGGTTCTGGGAATTTTACCTTTCGTTGTTGATGCAGTGCCATGAGTTTGCATAGCTTTGTCCTTCAGCAAACATTCCACTGTGTGCTGGGCCAGGGCTGGGCGTTTCATCTCCTAGGAGCCACAGGAGCTGTCTGTCTGGTGGAGGAGAATCCCGAGCAGATACTTGGAACACAGTGTACAATATGCTAGGACAGGAAAGAGGCAGCCCCACGAGGAAGCGGGAGAGAACGTGGACTCCAGAGCCAGACTGCCTGGGTCGAGTCCCTGTCCTGCCACTTACCAGCTATGTGAGCTCAGGCACGTTACCTACCCTCTCCGTGCCTCGGTTTCCTCATCTGTAAAATGGGGATAATGAGAGTTCCTATTTCATTGGGTTGGTAAAGGGTATTTATAACACACCTAGAACAGTTCCTGGCACATAATAATCACTCTATGCACGTTTGTTAAATAAAATGAACGAGAGATGACTCGTGACAGGGTGACATGGGCGGATGAAGGACAAGAAGCCAATCCAGCGTAGGAGGTCAGGGAAGACTCATTCCCAGAGGAGGTGACATCCACGCTTCAGCCTTGAGGGATGAGTTGGAGTTGTCCAAAGAGGAAGCTGGGAAGGGCATTCCTGGCAGATGGAGGTGGGTGTGCAAAGGCAGGGCAGGAGAGAGCCGGACCAGGTTAGTCACCGGTGTGTAGCTGTGAAGGTGGACAAAGGCCCAGGCCACCTCCATCACCGTGTTATATCCTGAAAGTATGGGGAGCCACTGAAGCAGGGAAGACAGCACATCATTAGATTTGTCTGGGAAAGACCACAGTCTGGTACAGTGTTTGCCAGAGAGTGGTCTCCTGAGCAGTTTAATCAGAGTAGCCCCGGGCGTCTGTTAAAAGGCATGTTCCAAAAACAAAAAAAAGAGCACATTTGTGCCCCTCCCCATAGAATCAGAACTGTGGGAGTAGAACTCCCTGGGGGTTCTAATGTACACAGAGTTTGGCTGCTGCCCATTCAGAGGCCGGTGGGAGGCTGATACTGAGAGACAACTCGGGGCCACTTTCCTCCTCCAGTTAAAGGCTGGGAGTGGCTCCGATGAAGGTGTTGGCCCCGAAAGGAAGGAGCAAAGCTGAGAGCATCAGGTGATTCTGTGGACTTGCAGCTAAACGATGGGGCGGTGCAGCGGGACCGGGGTGAAGAAAGAGAAGGGAAGGCTCTGCCACGCCGTGTAGGATTCTGGCTCAGGTGGTTCAGTGGATGTTGCCTTCATTCACGCGTCCACGCAGCCGCTCACACAGACGGCCCCTCCACCTGGCTTAAGCGTGCCGAAGGCCGAAGGAAGTACCCGGCGCACATTCTGGGAGGTCGACCACGTGGAGCTGTTGGCCCTGGATGAGGAGGCCCGGGGAGAGCACCCTGAGCAAGCAGAGAAGCAGGACAAGCCCCGGCAGCCGGGTGGGAGCGCAGCAGGGGGAAGAGCTGGGGCCTCCGCCTGCCGCCCTTCGAGGTCGGCTGTTGGCATTTGCAGCTGCAGCTCTTCGTGGGCCCCCCCGAAGGTCTGTGGCGTATGGTGGCGGGGATTTTGCTGAGGCACAAATGCACGTAATCATAGCTGTGAGTGGGCACCTTGGGCTGGTCCTGCGTCCTGCCCTGCAAAGCTGCGGGGCTTTGTCATTCTCTCTTCTCTGTCCCGTGTACATTTTATGGAGGAAAGCATGTGTCCGGGTGACGTGTGTAAATTTGGGGATTCATGAAGATCTTAATATGTTTTGGTGGCAAAGGTTTGGGGATGCAACCCTTAGGATGCCAAGGCTCTAATGTACTGTGTATTTAAAAAACACAGTAAGGTTCCTCCTGGGTCTTTATTTTGGTGAGTCGAAGTCCAAAAAACGAGAAATTTAAAATGAGGGCTTGCATTTTTAACCTAAGGGTTCATAGGTTCTAAATAAATTATTTATTTAGTATTTTTTTAATTAATCTTGATCCTTTTCTTGGAGATTTATTTTCTTTGATTTCTGAGAGTTTTAATTTTGCTTTTTCTTTGAATGTTTCATGCCCAGCTACCACATAGAGTTAAATATCTTTGGGTAGGAAAAACTCTGTAGGTAAGTGACAAAATTAAGTCTGACAAATCAGCTTTTATCATAACGTCTTAAGCTCATGTCACAGTTGTTATTGGAGGAGGTGAGAGTATCATGTACCACGCAGGCCCTTCCACGAACTAAAAATGGGACACATTTATGTCCGTGGCTTCTTTCTAGTTTTCTTCCAGGATGGAGACATTGTTTCTGTCTCTGTCTCTGTCTCTTTCTTTCTTTCTCCCCCCTCCCTGCTTCCCGCTCTCTCCCTCACCCTCCCTCTCTCCCTCCCTTCCTTTCTTCCTTCTTTCCTTCCCTCCTTCCTTGTTTCTGATCTTAGAGAATTTCTCCTAAGAATAGACGGAGGACAGAGATGTATGCTCAGAGATGTTTATTTCATCACTGCTTATAATAGGAAAAAGGGGTAGACAACCAAAGTGTCCAACAGGAAATACTGCTGCATCCATTATACCATGTTTACATAGACCTGTCTGTATTGACTTGGAAGGTTGTCCATAATATATCTACTAAAAGGACATGTACTTTTATGTGTGTGTGTGTGTGTGTGTGTGTGTGTAGTCAGCAATATTGCTAAGAAGGGGAATCTCCCGTTTTAGAGGAGAGGAAACTATCCAGGCTAGTTAGTAAAACTAGGAAGTGTTAGTAAAAATGAGTCAGTGAATTCAGGATAACGTGTGCCAATCGCCAAGACTGTATGAAGAGAGAGACAAAGTAGGAAAGGAAGCTGCAGGATGTTGACATTGGAGCACCCACTGAGTGGAAGCGAGCGAGGGATGCAGTGGGAGTCTGCCCAGGTGGAGTTTGCACTCATCAGCTTGGGCTGTTGGACAACTCCTGTTGTCTTGGCAACAGTGCTCCAAGCTGATGACATTAAACAAAAAAAAAAAAACTTGAAGTGAGGTAGTTGTAATCAGAGGCAGAGCCCTGTGGTCTTGGTAGCGTCCCACCAGGGGGAAGGGGTTGGAGGGGCAGGTTTTTGAGACTGATCAGCAGTGGGGTCTTGGGGGACAGAATCTGAATCCCGAATAAGAAGGTGAAGTCAGGAATGCACACAGAGAGAGCTCTGGAACCGTCTCACCATCCTTCCTGCCAGTGTGGCCCCGGCACACGATGCCTCACTGGGGCCCAGCAGAGCCAGGCCGCCCGGAGTGGGAGGGACGGGGAGTTGGCCACAATGCAGGGCCCTCTCTGAATTAACTGTTTTGGGCTCCGGCATCACCTCTTGCCCTCCCTGTCTCCCTCCCTCTTTTTTCTATGCCATCTGAGGGGCTGGACCCCACTGGCCAGGGGTTTTTGCCTCTTGGGGAACCTGGAACCCCGCTTTGCTTCTCCCCAGTCTCAGGTATCTAGCAGAGAGTGAGATGGCCAGTCTTCACAGCGTCCAGATGCCTGAGGCCCCCTTGCCCCCCGCAGTGCGTGGTCTCTCACTGAGGTGGCCTCCCCAAGGCTTTCCCACCCACCTGACCGCTCTTCCTTTGGACCCTTTTCACAGAAGCAAATGACCAGCCTTGACCCACCTTTCTGAGCCGTTGGTTTGGTGGCCTCAATGGGGTGCAGACCTTTGAGACAGAAAACTTTTTGCTCTTGGGGAAGGAGGAACAATGCCCTTGGGCCATAGTGACCCTGTCACCATTCCCACTGGAGCAGGGACAGGAGAACAGTTTCACCTCTGCCAGGACATCCAGCCACACACACACTGCAGCATTCACTGTGGGTTCTCTGGGTGGGACGAATATGCATGACTCACTTCTTTTTATACCTTAGTATTGATGGCTATTTTAGGATGAACACGTGTTTATATGAATTGTAAAGATCCCTTTTCATTTTGTAAAAAAGAAAAAAATCTCTTCTCAAGGGTGTTGAAATTGGAAACCTATTTCCAGGTACACTGAGTTCTTAGCCTGAGTTCATGGACATCTGCATTGTCTCACATGGTTTCAGGGGTGCTGTGAACCCCGAGAAATCAAATTTAAAAGTAAGTGTATGCAGTCCTTTTTCAGGGCTGAGGATCAGTAGCTCTTATCGGATTCTCAGAGGTAAGGTAGAGGGGATCCAGGCCCTGAGACGGTTAAGGATGTCTGAGGTTCTCTTCATAGCTCTTTTTGGGGACCTGTCTTGAACGTCTCTCTGATTTCTAGTCTCTGTCATGATTTGGAGTCCTTGGTGCTCGCAGCGTCTAACCCAAGGGACCCGGTTAGGTCAAGGCCAGTTACCAGTGGTCCCATAGGAGTGTGAGGTTTCCTGGCCCCTCCACGAGTCCGCAGCTGGCCTCAGGCTCAGGTCACGGTGGGTCTCCTGCTCCTGCACTCTGGCCGTCCTGTGGACTTGGGTCTCAGTTGTCAGACGGGGGTCAGGCAGGGAGGAGACAAGAGCTAGCAGACAGCCTAGGACAGGAACTGGGTCCTCAGCCGCACGAGGCCCACCCTGTTGGGGGCTCTGGTGGTGTAGTTCTGGTTTTTATTTGAGAATTACACACATTTTTATGTTCAGTGCAGGCTGGAGACAGAAAGGGCATTCAAGACGCCTTAGTGGATTGAGGAACACAAAGGGAATTGTTGGAATTACCTGTCAGAGCAAATCATTATTCTTTGGCAGGCCAGTGAAGGAGAGAATTCAAGAGCCTTTTGGACTATTGGGAGGAAGAGATCGGAGACATCAGGTGACAGGACTAGGGGTGTTTAACTTATGAGAAGGCACCATCTTGGATAAGCAGAATTATTTAAGGGAGTTGTGGCCCCAGGGCTGACTGAGGACAGACTTGAGTGGCACAAGGAAGAGGTGACTATAGTCCCCTAGGGAGGTGACCAGCCCGGGGCTGAGGTCCCAACAAGCGTGAGGCAGGCTGTGGAGCTAGGAAGGTGAAAAGCAGGTGCTGGGGCCACACGTCGGCCCCACCAGGTTCTTTGCCGGCGCAGTCAGTGGTGAGACCTCTGGGGCAGCTGAGCACAGAGCCGAGGAGACAGAGGTCAGCCAACACTTGCCCACCTGCCCTGGGACGCCTGTGTGTGTGTCCCTGACACCTGTCTGCAACCTGCCAGCGTGTCTGTGTAATCAGAGGAAGAGCTGACAACTAAACAACAGCAGGATAACTAAACAACTAGGGCAGAGATGGCAGGAGGTGCGGGTTCCGAGGTCACCTGACCCCCTGTAAAACTGACTCTTGCACATGGAGAAGTTCTCTCTCCTGAAAAGGGCCTTTATTGGCACAGTGGGCTAGTTGCCAGATCCCATCCCTGGGGCCGTCAGGATAGCAAGGGGAGGGTCCTGGAGGAGGGGCATGACCGCGCCCACCACAGCACAGGATTGGCATGGGAGAGGAGTCACCCACAGAAGGGAAGGAGGGGCGGTGCTCTGACCCAGGCGTGGGCCCACGGTGCTCCATCAAAATCTCCTGTAAAGGCCTGCATACAGCGGGTTCTTCAGGCTAGAGCTGCTGGGAGGAGGCCAGGAAGCAGGTGGATCCTTGTCCTCTGCCCTGGGCCAGAGCCCCCATATGGAGTGAGGAGCTGCAGGCTGTGGGCACCGGCTTAGTGCCCTGGAGGAGAGGCACTGGCCTGTCTTCGCGCAAGTCAGAGTGACTCCCAGGGAGTGAGCTGGCTGCACACACCTGGCTGTAACAGGACCCGCTGACTGTGGGCATCACTGGGCGTCTGGAAGTAACTAAGGGGGCCTGAGGCCCGGGGCCAGACGGGAAGGCGCTCTCTGCCTAGCGGCCTGTGCTAAGCCATGATCTGACCCTGACCCTGGACTCTTTGTTTTTCTCCTTTCCTCTCTTCCGTGGGGCCGTCAATAGAATAAATAAAAATTAAAAGAAGCGAATCATCATTGGATGAAACGTCTCTCTTCAGACATGTTCATAGCGTTGGCTGCTGAGCAGAGACTACCTGATAGGCCGTATTTCACCTGAGGCTCTTCTTTTTTTTTTTTTTATATGAATGCTACTGTGTTGTGTTTTGAATTTAACATTTGGTATAGTTTTGTTTTTTTGTTTTTTTGTTTTTAATATTTATTTATTTATTTGGCTGCACCGGGTCTTTGCTTGTGGCACACGGGATCCACACTGCCATGTACGAGCTCTTTGTTGCGGCATGCGGGATCTTTTTTGTTTTTATTTGCGGCATGTGGGATCTAGTTCCCTGACCAGGGATGGAACCTGGGCCCCCTGCATTGGGAGCGTGGAGTCTTAACCACTGGACCACTAGGGAAGTCCCCTGAGGCTCTTCTTGAGCACTCCTGTGGTACTTCCCAGTATCTCCTTTATATCCAAGTCATTCCTGTATTATTCTTGCACCTGTACCCCCAAACCAACGACCAGGGTGTGCAGAGGCACCATGACTGAGGGCATTTCCCTCTAAGGACCATACGCCCTTCTGCTCCCTTCTTCTTACTTAATATCTTAACACCATCCCCAACTGGATTGTAAGCTCCTGCAGAAGGGCAGAGACCTTGGTATTTTATTCTCTGAAGAATTCCCAGCAGGTGCTCAATAAATGTTGGATGGCTGGGTGGGAGATGCATAAATACCCGGCCTGGCAGGTCAGCAGGCCTGGCTTACAGGCTGTGGAACTCCAGGCCAGTCCCTTGACCTGCCTCTGCCTGCGGTCCATTGCCTGGCTGATGGTTGCTCTTCCTAGGATGAAGTCCAAGGCTGGAAAAAGCAGTGTGGGCCAGTTGGCTCGAATTCTAGTCACAGCTACAGGGATGTCTGCTAATGAGGCACATGGATCCATTCTCTGTACATTGGGGAGGGTGCGGGTGAGACGGGGAGGGCCTACGTGAAACAGCACCTGATTCTTTTACTCTGTGGTTCTAAGAAGTTTGCTAGTTGCTGTTACGAGTGAGGGGGCCCGAGGAACTGCTTTAGAGCTCATGTTCTCTGCCATTATTTGACATTGAGACCTCATTGGCACCTTTTTATACAAGAAGGTTTATGGATGTGAGGACAGGATGAAAATGACTGTAGGTGAGATGAGCAAGTAAAGCAGACATAAATGGGAGAGACTCATATCCACGGGGTGCCTTATGAAGTGTTCTCTTCTGCTGGGAAATCACACCACAAAGAAATTGCGTGCCCATTGGTGCTGAGTTAATTATCAATTAAAGGCGTCTCCTATTCTGTAATTCATGTTGGCCACAGTAATACTGTGGTCCCAGGGCACTCATCTAGGTTCATGGGGTTTTTTACACCTACATGATGAAACTTGTTATCCTTCCATCTCTTTGCCTGCCCACTGTTCCTTCTGACGCTCCCACAGTCCTTTTTTCTTCTGAGCTGTTGTCATCTGCGTGGGATCAGCAGAGTTCCTAATTGTCCTGAGGGCATCAGAGGAGCTGGGGAGGCCTGCCAGGAGAAGCAGTATCCTGCAGCGCTAGGCCCCAGGTGTGGAGTCTGCTCCCCAGCCCCCGAGTCTGCCCCGCAGCCCGCTTTGAGATGAACAAGGCAAGCCCAGGACTCCTAATGGGCAAGTCAGGCGGCAGCCGGGGCAGAGGTGCCTCCAGCCCAGGTCTGCTCCTTTGCAGCCAACCTTTCCCCGGATCCCTGCGCATCAGCCCTGGTGGGACCAACTGGACCGGGCGTCAGTGGTACCTAGAGCCAGCTTGCTGCCTCTTGTCTGCTGTGTTTGTCCTCCCTCATCCTCCTCTCCTCTTCCCCGTGTTGCCAGCTTCATTTCTGCCTTTCAGTCCCAGCTTGGGTGTCTTCTCGAGGAAACCTGCTTGGACGATCCCCACCCCCAGGGCTGGTCAGGTGACTGCTTTCCCTTAGTGTTCCCACATGAGGATTCAAGAAGGTATTTCACCAGAAGCATGGAGCACAGTGCCTGGCTCAGGGCAGACGTTTAATTCAACAAGTATTTATGGAGGGCCTTCCCTGTGCTGGTTGCTGGGGGAATATAAACTTGAAAGAGACATAGTTCTGGCCCTCTGGACATTTGGGTTGGCGAGTTGATAACCTGTGGACACCTCTGCTTACATGTACTGTAGTGTGAGCTAGGAGAGCAGCAAGAACCAGGTGGGCTCATAGAAGGGGGATGTCCAAACTACTTGGGGATTCGGGGTGGGCTTCCTGGAGGAGGTGACCCCTGGGATGAGTTACGGAGTTGGCCAGATCTGGGAAACAGAGGTTGGAGTGAGGTTAGAGGCATAAGCAAGGGGAGGGAAACATCCTGAAAAGCATCCTGTGGGAGTGGGGGCAGCTCTGAGCAGTTCAGGACAATGAGAACAAGGTAGGGGAGGGGACGCAGGGAGATGGAGCTGGGGAGACGTCTCACCCCATGGCCTCTATGCATCAGAACTTCCCCTGATTGTCTGGTATCTGGAGGACCCTTCAAAGGACCCCACATGGACTGACTCTGTGTCCTGGTGACTCAGGAAGGTGCAAAACAGTGGAAGGTAATCTCAACAGCTAGTGGGCGAGGCTGACAGGCCCAGATGCCAGAGGAAGCAGCAGATAAAAACTTTCTGGATGGAAGGTTTCTTTACCTGTGGCTTTCAAACCATTGCTTCCTTGAGTTGTGGGTGGTTCCTATCTTAGTCTGTTGGGCTGCTAAATAAAAATACCATAAACTGGCTGGCTTATAAACAACAGAAGTTTATTTCTCACAGTTCTCGAGACCGGGAAGTCTAAGATCAAAGCACTGGCAGATTTGGTGTCTAGTGAGAGCCCACTTCCTAGAAGGCATCTTTTTGATGTAACCTCACATGGCAGAAATGGGGGTGGGGGAGATCTTTGGGGGTCTCTTTTTATAAGGGCACTAATCCCATTTGTGAGGGCTCCACTCTCTTGACCATATCACTCCCAAAGGCCTCACCTCCAAATACCATCACCTTGGCAGTTAGGATTCAACATGTGAATCTGGGGGGACATAAACATTCAGCTTATAGCAGTTCCCAGGCGGCAGCCCCAACAAGCCTAACCCCGTGTGCTCTCAGATAAGCCAGCAAACTGTGGGGACTCTGGGATGTGCAGGGACCCATGCCCCTCTGTCCCTGTGTCACTCATATTATCTTGTCTCCTTAGCTTCGCTTTTCCCTGGCCCAGACTCAAAGGGAGTGTGCCCACAGGCATGGCCAAGGGGCCAGAACCTGGTACCACTTTATAACAGAGCAGAGTCAAGGATTGAGGGGTGCCGCACAGCCGGAGGGGCTGGGTCATTAACATACTGCCTTAGGACATCTACTTTTCATCATTCTCTTGATCTGGCACAAATCCTCCCATGGTAAATGACCTCTGGACACCGGAGCTATGTATTAGCAGTTCTGGGCCCTTCTAGCTGTTAGGAAGAAAGTGGCTCTAGGACCAATCAAAGGGCTAATTTGAGTTGGTGAAGGGCCAACTCTAGCTCTGTGGTTGTTGTTTTATCATAAGTAATGAACGAAAATATGCTTATTGAAAAAAAAGTATATCTAGACATTATAGAAATATACATATATTTCTATACCTATAGAATATATGTAACATATGCTTGTTGTAAATCCATATCTACATATGTATGTGTGTGGATTTGTAAAACAATATAGACAGTTACAGAAAAACAAGTGAAAATACTTCTTCGCACCCCATTCTACCCATTCCCCAAAGGCATTGTGATGGATGTCCTTGTAGACATTTTTCTGTTCATTTACATAATAAGAGTGTATATTACATAATATTCATAACATTTATGGTTAATTTTTTCTTTCCACAAAAAGACTTACATAAATATCCAGTGACTTGGTTTATTCATTTCATTTATCTTTGATCCTTTTCCATTCTTTTTAACTGTGGCAGAATATTCCACTGTGGATGTAACATTCTGTTCTGCTGATGAAAGATATTTAGGTCATTTCCCTTTTTTTGTTGTTGTTATTAACAGCGCTGCAGTGAATCTCTTTGGCCATACGTCTTGGTGATGGGAATTGATATCTTTGTTGAATAGATTCCAAGAGGTAGAATAATGGGGTCATGGATAAAGCACATGTAACATTTTAGTGGCAACTGCCAAATACTCCTTCCGCAAAGTCCTTCCAGTTTCCTCTCTCACCTGCAGTATATGGAAATGTAGGTTTCACACCCTTGCCAGTACTGATATTATTGTTAAAATGTGAATTTTTAGTCTGGTGGGGTGGGGGTGAATCACGTCCTATTGTTTTATTTTATATTTCTTCAAGTATGTATACTGTTGAACATTTTTTCATGTGTTTATTGCCACTGGTATTTATTTTTCTATAATTAGCCTGCTTATATCCTTTATTGATTGTAGGAGATCTGTGCACTTTGGATATTAATAATTTGTAATATATGTTGCAAATATTTTCCTCTCAGTGGATTGCTTATCTTTTACTTTTGTTTATAACATCTGTTTGCCAAAGGGAAGTTTTAAATATTTACAGAAGAATTTGTAGGAGTAGCTAGGGAATTTAAGTGGATTTAGACTGGTGATTGGGCCCTGTTTTAGCTATTGTTCAAATGTATGCATATATATTATATGATGACTAATAAGCCTTTTAGAAGTTAAATGATTCATGGGCACACATATTTCCGTGTATTTCCTCAGTTGGCGATGCTAAACATCCAACTATTATTATGTGGGGCGTTCCAAATTGGGAACTCTTAGAAAGACTGGGGACCGCTGACCCAGAAGATGGACTTACAACTGCTTATAAATAATTGATAAAGTGTACGGACCAGGACTCATTTCGTTGAAACTAACAGAAACCCAACTCAAACTAGCTGAAATAAGAAGACGACTTTCTCGACTTACAGAACTGGAACGTCTAATGGACACTTTAACCACATCTGGACCCAGGGGCTCAAAGGGTGGATGTCCTCAGGTCTTCCTTCCTCTTTCTCTCTGATAACTCTCTTCATTTGTTGGTCTGGCTTATCTCTACTTAGCCTCATTTTCTTCCACTGCAGAGGCTGCCCATGAGCCACAGATGGCTGGGGCAGCCCCAGGTTTCCATTCTTAGAGATCAGCGTCCAGGAGAAAAGGAGCCCCTTTCCCCGTGTCTGTAGTGTACCTCTCTCAAGGCGGCAGGACGATGTGATTGACAGTTCAACCCAACCACATGCGGGGGGAGGAGTGGTTCACCAACAGAAAGAGCAGTAGATGAACAAACAGAACAGACTGCAGGGCCCACCCGTGATATCCAGCAGACAGTGGGGGAGAACCTGGTCTGGAGGCAGAGGGGTGAACTGGAGATGGCTTTCCATCCACCATGTACACCTTGGGCAGCTGCCTCAACCTCCCCTTGGATCCCTGGCTCTCTGCTCTGTAAAATGGTCTCTTGAGGATTAATGAGCGGTTGCCTGTGCTTGGGCTCAAGGGCCCACAAAGTGCAAAGCAGATGATATTAAATGAGATACGTCAGACACCTGTCTAGCACTTTGTAGGCACTCAGTAGGTGATGGTTTTCCTCCTTAGTATTTACCAGAATTCAGAGGGTGTTCAGAACGAAGTAATCGGGTTGCATGAAGTTAGTGTGTAAGTTCTTCCTTTACCACCACGGGTGAGGCCCCCTCTCTCTGGGGAACCCACCTGGTGTTGCATAGATAATTATTGATAAGGAAAGGATAATGGCATTGAGAGAAAGAGGCAGGGCTTGGAGGGGGCTCAAGAAACAGCTGAAGCTGACTTTTTGCTACATTGAAGTCCAGCCTAATTCTGAGGGAGTCGGTAGTTACGGTGAAAATCCAGCTGCCCTCTGGGCCCGTCTAGCTGGCCTGTGCACCCTATCCCCTAACTCCCGCCCCCCGCCCAGGACCACGTGTGTCGTGACCTGCTTTGCTTTCTCTGTAGTCCACCTGATCCCAGTGTCGGCAGCTAAGAATGGAGTGACTAGCAAGAATCGAAAGAGGATCATGCCTGACCCGGTGACGGAGCCCCCCGTGATGGACCCCGTTTACGAAGCCCTTTTGTACTGCAACATTCCACGTGTGGCCGAGCGCAGCATGGAAGGTAGGCCTGGCTGCGCTGCCCAACGTGGTGCCATCTTCAGGCAGCATCTAAGGAGCTAGACGGCTAGGGCCCAAATCTTGCAGTTGCCACTAGGCTGTGTCCTTGAATGAGTTTCCAGGTCTTAGTTTCCTTGTCTGTAAAATGGGCATAGCTAGCAGTCCCTACTCACAGGGCTGCTGGGAGGATTAAGTGACCTCCTTGAGCAGCACGAGGCTCATGATTAGCCCTCCACAAATGTTTGCCATCATCCTGATTATCAGTGAGACAACAGTGGGATGGAAAGGTGGCCTTGGCTGGCGCTAGGGTGTCATCCTCAGCTAGCTCCTTTCCCGGGCGGGCTCTCTCCGGGCTTAGGACCACAGCATGCCCTGCTGGTGTCTTGAAGTGAAAGTGTAGGAAAATGTGATTTCTGTGTTGAGCTTTGCTTTTTTGAAAGTGTATCAAAGAATCATGTTGAATATTTATCTGTTTGTGCCCTGCTGTGTTTTACAAGAGGCAGATTTAAAGCAGAAGTCATTGTTTCCGGTACTTCTGTGGGCCTCCCCTAGTCTGTGGATGTGCGTGAGGCTGCATGAATAGTCTTCTTTTTTGCTTTACAATGTTGTGTTAGTTTCTGCTTTATAACAAAGTGAATCAGCTATACGTATACATATATCCCCATATCCCCTCCCTCTTGCGTCTCCCTCCCACCCTCCCTATCCCACCCCTCTAGGTGGTCACAAAGCACCGAGCTGATCTCCCTGTGCTATGCTGCTGCTTCCCACTAGCTATCTAGTTTACATTTGGTAGTGTATATATGTCAGTGCCACTCTCTCACTTCGTCCCAGCTTACCCTTCCCCCTCCCCGTGTCCTCAAGTCCATTCTCTACGTCTGCATCTTTATTCCTGTCCTGCCCCTACGTTCTTCATGACCATTTTTTTTTTTTTTTAGATTCCATATATATGTGTTAGCATACGGTATTTGTTTTTCTCTTTCTGACTTACTTCACTCTGTATGACAGTCTCTAGGTCCATCCACTTCACTACAAATAGCTCAATTTCGTTCCTTTTTATGGCTGAGTAGTATTCCATTGTGTATATGTGCCACATCTTCTTTATCCATTACATGAATTGTCCTGCCCACGTTTCACTGGAGGTCAGGTGTGACCTTCACCCCCGCCATACCCCAGAGCCTCCCCGTGACTTCCAGGGGGCTGGGGCGTAGCCAGCCCTCTCATGTTCCTCTGCCCTGTGAGGCTAGTGAGAGGCCTCCCACCCAGCACAGCACCCTTCCACCATGGTCTGCGAGGTCCAAGGCATGGACATCTCCTGGGTGATAACCAGACAGTGTGCTTCTCTCTCGCAGGTCACGCCCCGCATCATTTTAAGCTGGTCTCAGTGCATGTGTTCATTCGACACGGGGACAGGTACCCACTGTATGTCATTCCCAAAACGAAGCGCCCAGAAATTGACTGCACTCTGGTGGCTAACAGGTAAATTGCAGTTTTCCTAAAAGTCATTTTCAAGAATCTGTTGCCTCTGTTGAAATCAAAAGGCTGACTGGAGAATTACAGAATCGGGGAGTGGCCTACACTCTCATCCAGTGAGTACTGTTTGCCAGGAGTCTGATCGTCAGAACAATCCTGCAGGTGAATCCCATTTCACAGTTGAGAGGACAGAGGCCCAGAGAGGTGAGAACACCTGTCTAAGGCCACACAGCAGATAAACTGAGATCTGAGCCCAGGCCAGCCTGCTCTCTGCAGTCTCCCACCCTGCTGTTCTTCAGTTTGAGGAACAGCTGGGACACGGGGTGCAGTGAGCACTGGGTTAGGAGTCCTCGGACCCTGGCGTGCCCGTTTCATTGAGGGGAGCAGATCCGTCCCTTAGGCTCTCTGAGCCTCAGCCTTCTGTCTCTAAAATGGGGATGACGCTGCTGCCCGGACAGGGATGGGGTGAGGAATAAGTGGGATGGTAAGGACGATGCACATTACCAGCTGCAAAGCCACAACCGGAAGACATTTACTTCAACCTTTTCATTCTTCACCGGAGTAGAGACAGCCTGCCCTCGGTTGAGAGCCCTTACGATGAAAAAATACTTGAAAAGAGAGTAGAAATTGTGCATGTGGACATGGCGTGGCTCTAAAATGAGAGGCACAGTTAGCAATAAAGTGATGGGCCAGGCCTCAGCAAATGTGTCAGGGGACGCGTAACCTCCCAAGCAGCGTTTACTGAATGAGGAGAGGAGGCGGGGGAAGTGCTCGGTGGGGATGACATTCTTCTGATGGAACGCCTGGGGTGCCAGCCTGGCCCGGGCAGCGCCAGCCTGGTGGAGCCATGGGTTGCCTCCTTGCAGCCAGGGCTGTCCCTTCACGGTGGACGGCAGTGTGGACCCGGGAATTCCAGGTTAACCCTTTGCATCTCAGCCTTCTTATTGTCTAATACCAAGGGGAAGATGGAGTGAACCATTTTATGTAAAAACATCACGAAATGCCACGTGACTCTAGGCTTTCATTTCCTGCTGGAGGCCACGAACCTCGCAGCCCGGGGATTTACGTCTTCTTTTCTGTGTTCAGCAAGTACGGATGCATGTCCTTGTGTCCCATGGGCTGGGAAACACCCTGGATGGAGTCCAGCCCGTGTCAGAGCACCAGGCAGTCCCTGGCTTTCTTCCTCGTCTCTAGCCCTCTGTGCTGGCCTTTCTGCTGGGACCCTCGGCCCCTGCCAACCACTGCCTGCCAGCCCCTCACCCTTCAGGCCTTTGCACCTGCCGTTTGGCTTGCTGGCCCCCTTCCAAAGCTCCTTCGAGGCCCCCTGAGATGGTACGCCTTCTAGGAGACCTCTCCCAGTGCATTAGCTGGGATTCTCTGCTTGTATCAGACACTGCCACCGCCTCACTCAACCTGAAAAAGGGGGACGTATGGGAAGAATCTCAGAACAAAATACTTAATGACCAGACCTTAACTGGCTTAGGACTAGGCAAGGGTGGAGGCCACTTGCTGTACTGGGTATTAACCCTTTAGTTTCTGGGCTGGAGCACCCAGGGTGGCGGGAGGACACAGGGGGGGCAGCTGGGAGGGGTGGCTTTGCTCCTTCGGGCGCAGCGGAGTGTCGGTGTGTTAACAACTGGCACAGTCCTGCCGTTGTACAGGACTTTGAACAGCCCAGGGACAGGCGGGCCACTAGGCCGCTGAGCTGGCCGGACCCAGAGCAGCCTCAAGGGCTTTGTGGGAGGTGCCACGCTTCAGCCGGCAGCTCGCAGCTTCTGCTCCCCTCTCTCTGGCTGGGCTTCAGGTTCCCGGGCGTGAGAATGGGTCTGCCCCCAGGCCAGTCAGCTGTTGCTGGAGAGGTCCCCGCGAGGCCTCTGAGGGCCACCTGGCTGTTCCCAGGGAAGGGCCCCGTGGGCAGGGCCGCCGGGCGGCGTGCAGGCCTCCAGTGGGCGTGCTGGTGCTCTACGACTTGTCCTCCCAGCATCGTTGTCTGTGCTCTGCCTGCACCACTGGCCCCTCAGGGCACTGGGTCTTATTCCTTCCATATCACTGGTGCCCAGCCCGAGCCTGACATGTAATAGTTGTTGGACTGGGTTGGTTGCAGAATGAATTCAGGAGCCCAATGAGAATCACAGGTCATCATTGCCTATCATGTATCTATCGTAGGAGATTAGAGTCTTGACCATGAAATCCTCTGAGGCCATTGTCACCGGTTTGATGTAGGGCAAATCCCTTCATCTCTCTGAGCCTCAGTATTCTGTCCGAGAGCGTGCGGATAGTAATATGGTAAGTCCCCTGCATACAAACAAGTTCCATTCTGAGAACGCGTTTGTAAGTCCAGTTTGTTGTAAGTCCAACAGAGTTAGCCGAGGTACCCAGCTTTTATAGATGACACCAGACACGTGAACTAACTTACGTGATTGGACATGCGAACGTATGTTCGCATCTTTGAAAGCTTTGAAGGTTCGTATGTAGGGGACTCATCTCACCTCCCTAAAACATCCTTGTGAAGTCTACTAAGGTGATGGAGTAAAGTGCTGAGCCTGGTCCCCACTGAGCGCTTGAGAAATGGTGTTTCATTTACCAAAGCAGCCTGGAATCTCCCAGGCCCGGCCTCTTTTCCTCTCTGAGTGGTCCTGGTCACAGGGCCAGGTCGGGTCCCGGGGCCCCTCGTTCTGCCACAGCCCTGACGGGGCCACTTCTGGAGCTCCCACCTGAGAGGTGCAGTTCCTGGGGACCAGCTGCCCCAGCTGCCTCTGCCTCATTTCCCCTGGCCTTGGTCTTTTGGTCTAGTTCTATTTCATACAAGTACATTCTGTATTTTTAGGAGCTACTTTCAATCCTTTATAGAAAGTGGGTGGAGTATGCATGTTTAATTAATTAATGGCATTTAATGAATTCCATCTTTTATAACAATAAAAGTTGACTTGTCATTATAAACACACGTTTAGTGTAAGAGTGAGCAGGGCTCCCAGCTAAGGGGACCCACGCTGGGCCTCCGAATCCCCTGGGACTGTGGGATCTGGGTCACCAGCTGTGCCTGCTGCCTTCCCAGGTGCCAGTTCGGCTTCACGAATTATTAATTTTCATGGCCTCCTCAAAGGCGGAGCGTCCTGAATTGTGCCCATTACTCCCGTCTGGTGAAGGACACTGGGCTGGCGGCGGGCACGCAGTGAGCTGAATCAGCAGGAGCCGGACACCCCAGTGTTTCCCTTCATAAGGACACCTTCCACGACTCTCAGAGTCTTTGTAGTGGAAGCTGCCTCTTCGTGAGTAGTCGTGGGGCTCAGGAACATTGTCTGGCTGGCAGGTAGAGGTTGACTTGAGAGTTGAGCATGTAGATGGCAGCCGAAGCTGTGGACTTGAACGGTATCACATACAGAACCTCTGGAGGGAGGTAAGGGCCCAAAACAGAGCCCTATAAGAGCACCAGCCAGTTACAGCACAGAGAGAAAGGAGGGTCCCAGGAGGAGATGGAGAAGTTGCAGCAGGAAGGAGGCAGGAGAGTGATGTTATGAGAGCTGAGGAAGCAGAGCTTCAGGAAGGGGGAGGGGGTGGGTAGTCACGTCAAACAGAGCAGAAAGGTCCAGAAAGCTAAAGACTGAGAAGAGTATATTAAGCTTATCTTTTTAGAGTTTCATTTTATTAATAATATAAAATAATAAATTCTTTAATTAGCATAAATTGTAAAAATCCGTGCAATGAACTTATTATGGTTTCTAGTCATATAAGCTTTTTTGAATTGTGTTTTCTGGTAACAGTGTCACTGGTCTTATACCTCTTCTCTGCTTGTCTTAATGATCTGTACAAAACTCAGTAATTGCTCAGATTATGGCTAAAGCACAATAAATTTTCTTGCAGGTGTGTAGATGAGCCTTGGGGTTCCATGTATGTTTTGTGGCATAAATAGGTGTGAAAAATGCATATAAAAATGTAAACAAGACCTCTGAAGTGAATGGTTTGAAGGCTTAAGATGGTAGCACTGCTGGTTCTTTCCATTTTCAATATGAAAATAGATTTCCAATGAGAATACAGTAACGTGGGTTTTTCCTGAAGAAAAATTCATCATCACAGATATAATCATTTCTGTGTTGGTCAGGGTAAGGCTAGGCTGCATGCTGTTATAATAAAGAGAACCAAGGGGGAATTCCCTGGTGGTCCAGTGGTTAGGACTCGGCGTTTTCACTGCTGTGGGCCTGGATTCAATCCCTGGTCCGTGAACCATAAGCCGCGTGGTGCGCCCAAAAAATAAAAAAGAGGACCAAGAATGCATTGCCTTAGATAATAGAAGTTTATCTCCTGCATGAAGGTCTGAGATGAGTGTTCCAGGTTGTATAACTTGGCTTTACCTGGTCATTCAGGGCCCCAGGTTCCTTCCAGGTTGTTGCTCCCACCGTGCCCTAGGCATGTCTACGTGACTGAACCTGGGTTGCTGCAGTGCCTGAATAGTGGCCAGAAGGAAGGAAGAGAGTGTGAAGGGGGCACGCCCGTGATCTGAAAGCCTAAACACAGATTGGCATACATCCTTCCATTCCACTGGAGAATACTTAGTCACGTGGCTCTACCTGACCACTAGGACTTCAGAAATGGGCTCTAACCAAGTTCCCAAGAAGAGGAGAATAGATTTTAGTATATAGCTGTTAAAGAAAAACCAGAGCCAGAGAACAGATAAAGTAGTAAAAACAGATCTTATTCAGGAGTTAATGCAGAAGGGTAGAACTGGACTCAGTTCTGAATACAGCACGGACAAGTGGGGTTTTATAGCCGAGGAGCAGGGTGTGGGTCAGTGGATGGGAAATTACTATGAGGAGACATCAGGGGTCAGGGGGTTCTGGCTAAACTGACTCCACAGGATTCTTGCTGAAGGCAGACCAGGGTGATCAGATACCACTGGGGGTGAGGAATTTGATCATGTATCAAGGGTGATCAGATATCAAAAGTGGGAGATTCTGGCTAAACAGACTTAGCAGGAGTTTTGCTGAAAATGGGGAATGCAAAGACAGATATAAATCCAAAGAACATGAAAGTCCGGAGGTCAAGGCTTGGTTGGGAAGAGGGTTCGGAGGAGACTAAAATTTGGTCAAAGAGAGTCTGTTACAAGTAACAGTCTCACTCACAACAGCCTTTATTTTTAATATTTCCATCAAAATCTGGATACTTTAATAAACACTATGGGAACTTGCCATATTCATTGCTACAGATTAAGAAGGCTTGGACTTTTCTTGAAGCATCGAAGGTTGGGGCACTTCCCAGTTGAAATCATTTCTGTGTGCTTCTGAGGTATTTACCGTGTGCTGGGTACCCTCTCCGCTGCAGGGTTGGAGCAGTAGATGCGGTAGGCAGGACTAATCTCGGGTGGCTTTGGCTGTGGCAGCTTGAAGTGGGAATCTCAGTTGCCTGACCAGGGGTCGAACCCAGACCACAGTGCTGCCCTGGCTCTTGTCTGCTTTGAAGAAAGAATTCAGCAAAGAGACAAAAAGTAGTGAGGCAAGTAAAGTGTTTATTAGGAGAGAAGATACGTGCGGAGAAAGCATGGGCGGGCTCAGAGAGAGAGAAGGAGAGAGCCGTGGGCTTTTGGGGTGGGTTAAATCACTTATAGGGAGGCAGTTCTGGGTTTCCAATCATCTTGCTTTGTCTGGCTTTGAGTCCATATCTGGTCTGGCTCAGGGCCCTACCCTGGGTGCACGTGCATCTTTTAGCCAAGATGGACTCAGGCGCTAGGTTCCCTGAGAAGTTGACAGAACATATTATGGTCTAGCACCCCCTCCCCTGAGGATCCTTTCTGCGCATGTGTAGCTTGGGGGTCTCCTTGACCTCAAGAATGAGAAATATGTGGTCTCTTTGTCTTTTATCCAAGCAGGACTCAGCTCCTCCTTGCTCCCGCCATTATCTTTATCTTGGAGTATCTGTCCACAGGGGACAGATTCTAGCTGCTCAGCCTGGAACCCATCTATCTCCTCCCTCAGGATCTGGTCATTCAGATCCAGGACAGGCCCAGGGACTGAGGTTACCTGGTCCTATTCCTGATTAAAAGTCTTTTGTTATTCTCTTACGTAAGTGAAGTTTTTCTTCCATGAATCGTCATCTTTCCATATCAAAAACAAGTTTCCATGAATACAGTTAGATATTAATGCATCATTAATGAGTCAGATTCCCTGAAAACTTTCAGTAGTGAAATTTCATTTCTAAAGCTGGTAGCAAAGCTTTTCTTAGATCCTCAAACATCACCAACCTGAAATAATGGCCTGGAGCAGAACATTTGACTCCTGTTGATGGATAGCCTTTGTTTATGTGGATTTGTTCTGGCAGCCTCATTATCAGTCTGGACATTTTATTTCCCAGTTTGCAAATATTTATGTGTTTTAGCCTCAGGGAAAATAACACATTCTCTGTTTTTATGGAAAGCCATAATGCCCTATAGCAATCCAGGGTGATTTATTAGACTATATACTGTATGTCAGGATTAGCATTCTCTAATTTTAAAACGTATTTCTGGAATGGATTTTTTTTTAGCTTTATGTTTTTGAAAGATAAACCCATTTTGGCAGCCATTGTAAAAGCACTGCCAAAGTAAATTAGGCTTTCAGACAGCAGGGGTCTGCCATTAAACAATTTATCTTCGCTTCTTTTCGTGCTGATTTAGTTTAGTTGGGAACTACTCTATCTGTCCACCTCTGTTCAGCTGTAAAGTGTATAAACGTTCATAGGCCATTTCATTATTTAAAGAAAAGGTGTGTATACTCATAGGTTATCTCATTATTCAGAGAAATTGCGTATATATTCATAGGTCATTTCATTATTCAGGGAAATTGTGTATTAGTGACTAGAACAATAAATCTTGATTTACCATGTGTACTACATGGCAGAAATATAAATAATGTCAGATCTCATAAATAACCTGGTGTGTTTTTTTTTCCACTATTCATCCCTACCCCACATGCAATGAGATACCATATGTGCAAAATGCATAGTGAGCTGTAGAGATCTGGGTTATCTTAATCAGTTAATTTTCTTCACAGGAGATTTTCCAGAGGTCACATAGGTTAAGGATTAAGGGTTACCCCAGTGAAGGTCGGGATGCATTTTCTAGGAGGAAGAGGCAGCATGTGGAAAGTCTTGGAAGCATGAAAGAACAGGTGTGCAGGGCCCACAGAAGGCAGATGCTGTGCGTGGCCAGAGCGCAGCATTAGGGAGCCCTGGGCCTCAAAGTGAGGCAGGGCCAGAGTAGACTGACGGCTGTGCGTGGCTTCTTGGGAAGGTGGCACCGTGGAAGAGTGGTGACAGTCGGGCTTGCCTTCTACGTCGACCTCACTGGCTGTGGAGGAGGCAAAATTAGACTGCAGGCAGGCCAAGGAGGAGCCCATGCCATCCAGACAGAAGCTGACTGAGGCAGACCCTGCTCAGGGATGCAGGGATACAGGAGAGGGGGCGCAGGGGAGGGAGAAATCGAGGAGGACCCCCAGCCTCGGCTTGGCTGCCTCGGGTCGGGGGGTTGGTGGCCTCCGGGAGGGGGAGACAGGAGTGGTGCAGGCCTGGGGAACCGGGCGGATGAGGTCAGCGCTGACTCCCACGGTGCTGAGGATGATGGGCACTTGGGTGGAGGGCGGGGTCTCGGGCTGGCCTTACGGAGTGGGGATTTTATGCGTAGGTGGCAGCGGGCAGGTAATCGTGAAACTGGAATGTACTATTATTGTGGGTGAGAAAGGGCTTGGCTCACTTGGGATCCTGCTTGCTGAGGCTGAAATCGTCACGGACGGTTCTGGAGCACGCTAACCACTAACTCTCTCTGTGTTGCCTCTTTAGGAAACCGTATCACCCTAAACTGGAGGCTTTCGTGAGTCACATGTCCAAAGGATCCGGAGCCTCTTTCGAAAGCCCGTTGCACTCCCTGCCTCTTTACCCCAGTCACCAGCTGTGTGAGATGGGAGAGCTCACGCAGACAGGTATGTGGGGCTGCCCCTCCCCTACTCAGTCTCCCACCCGCTCCTGGATTTGGCGGACGCGTGTATCGGGGCCTCCTGGGAAAGACGCTGTGGGCGCAGGGGTGAGTAGGGCCAGCACCTCAAGCAGCTGTGTGCCCACCAGGTTATCTAATTCAACGTGTGATTTCTAAATATTAAAAATAACCTTTTTTCTTATTACAAAAACCATATATGTTCATGGAAGAGAAAGCAGGAAAGACAATTAAGCAAAAGGAAGAAAATTTAAAGCACTCACAATCCCACCAAAGAAATTAATAATCTTTCTTCCTGTGTTTATATCTGCATGCACTCGTGGGCACACGCGCACACACACACACGCACACACGCTCGTTCTCACAGGTGGTATCTTCCTAAACACTGTTTTGTAACCTACTTTTTTACTTAACAATATATTGAGATCATCTTTCCCTATCAATAAATGTTCATCAACGTCATTTCCGACAGCTGCATATTATTCCACTGTGAATGGACCATGATTTATGTAAGCAGTCCCATGTTCTTAGCTACTTCAGACAAAGCAGCTGAAAGGTTTTAATGCACCAGATCTCAGGGAGACACGCATATGGCAGAGCCCCACTGAGCATGGAGTTTGTCTGGCTTGTGTGTTCCTCACGGAAGCCCATCTCTCCCTCTGCAGCCCTGTTCGAAACGTTGTGCAGCCAGTTCACTGTCAGCGTAGGTTGGTGATTTAACGGTGGGGTCACCTTTGTCGGTACGAGAAGGAACTGGTGGTCCCCTAAGAGGTTCCAGCTTCCTACTTCTTCAGTCTGGGACCTTAAAGGACTTTTGCGTGGTCACCAGCCTTTCTGGAGGAATCAAGGCGACCAATTGGCCACGTTCTGTTTCTTGATCCACCAGCATCTTAGGACCTCAGCTTTGATGGAAGGAAGGTCTCTGTCCTGTACTTGGCCCTGTTGGTTTCCCCATTACTGGGGATACTGAGTGACAGAGTGGGGTGAGCTGAAGTCTCTGGAGGACTAGCCTTGAATAAGGAGTTTTGTCAAAAGCTTTTGCTAATTAGTTCACGTGCACAAGCTCTGCAGTAGTTTAAATATTTATTTATTTTATTTTTGGCTGTGTTGGGTCTTCTGTGTGAGGGCTTTCTCTAGTTGCGGAGAGCGGGGGTCACTCTTCATCGTGGTGCGCGGGCCTCTCACTATCATGGCCTCTCTTGTTGCGGAGCACAGGCTCCAGACGCGCAGGCTCAGTAATTGTGGCTCACGGGCCTAGTTGCTCCGCGGCATGTGGGATCTTCCCAGACCAGGGCTCGAACCCGTGTCCCCTGCATTGGCAGGGAGACTCTCAACCACTGCGCCACCAGGGAAGCCCCTCTGCATTAGTTTAAAACAGGAGTTCTCTGCCTACCAGATCCAGCGCCCCCTTTTATTAACAAGGGTTTTGTGGTGCTCCCTGAACTATCCTGAACTGAAATTCGAATATAACTTTTCTATATACATAATTTTAGAAAACAGTTATATCAGGCACTCTAATTGTAATATGAAGTAGAAACAACAGGAAACTAATTTATTATATAACTCTGTATATCTCAATATAAATGCCTGAGCGCACCTTTGTTAGAAAATAGGATGAAATAATCAGTTGCTTGCACTTCAGTGTAGATGGGTGTGTGTGACAGCTACAAATGCAGACCGATCAAGGGATGCGTATTGGTGACTCTGCTACCCCGTGTCAGGACATGATTTTTTTGACAAGTTGTGATCAGAACAAAAGACAGGTGTCCCTTAATTTATATTGCATTTCTGGAAAATTCAGTGGATGTTAATGTTATGCAAAAATGGTTTTGTGTTTATAGACACAAAAAACCAGATTTGAGATTGAAGTATTTAAACAGGGTTTTCACATGAGGGAATGTCTTGTACATTCAAAAGTTATGTGGGGGCTTCCTGGTGGTGCAGTGGTTGAGAATCTGCCTGCCAATGCAGGGGACACGGGTTCGAGCCCTGGTCTGGGAGGATCCCACATGCCGTGGAGCGGCTGGGCCCGTGAGCCACAATTGCTGAGCCTGCGCGTCTGGAGCTTGTGCTCCGCAACAAGAGAGGCCGCAATGGTGAGAGGCCCGCGCACCGCGATGAAGAGTGGCCCACGCTTGCCGCAACTAGAGAAGGCCCTCGCACAGAAACGAAGACCTAACACAGCCATAAAAAAAAAAAAAAAAATTAATTAATTAAAAAAAAAAATCCTAGCTTTAAAAAAAAAAAAAAAAGTTACGTGGAACAGAAAACAGTTCCTTGTGAAGACTGTCTGGCCCTTGGCCCCCACCCACTAGGGGTCAGGAACGTGCCTCCCCATATTATTGTGACAGACCAAACCCTCCCTGAGGACAGAACCGTGCTTGCCTAGAACCACTGATTGCAAGTAATAGAAACCAACTCAAGCGAAAAAAGGACATTTATTATAAAGATTCAGGGTGACTCACAGACTCTTAAGGGCAAGAATATGACCAGACCTCCAGAGACTGGTGCCAGCAATAAAGAAGCTGTCTGTCCCTGCCTCTATGGTTTTGCTGTGTGTCTGTCAGCAGAGACAGTCCTAGCCACGTGTAGAGATGAATTTACATGTTCAGGTTCCTGAGGGAATCTAATGGGGTCCTTGAGGGTCAGTGTCCGTCAGCTGGCTAGGAAGTCAGGGTAATTGCATCGAGCAGCTATTCATTCTAACCTTTCTTCTCCATTGACCTATGATCATCATCGTTTTCTGAATTAGTATTACCCTAGAAATCATTTTTGCGGTTGTTTGCTCCTATTCCCTCGTTCTCGTTTAGTGGTCACTTTTATCTTCTATTTGAAATTTCACATCGCTGTTAGAATCATCGTTTGTAAGTGGCACACTTTGGGCACCCCACAGGAGCTGTGTAAAATGCGACTGATCATTAGTGCCTACTCTGTCCCAGATGCTTTGGCAGCTGCCGCATGTAGGGGAGGGGGGGGGGTGGCCGCATAACTAAGATGCTGTCCTAAAGGAACCTGCAGCTGCAGTGGTACAGCGCATGGAGACCCCTGAGGGTGTTGCTGCGAGTCGCAGGCTCTTACAGAATAAACACGGGTTTTGGAGTAGACAGACCTGTGAAACGGGGCTCATTACATCTTCCCGACAGAGCTGGTGGCAAGCTGCAGTAGACAGCATGTGTAAAGCGCCTAGCACGGTGCTAGCATATGCTAGGCTCAGTGAACGCAGCTATTGCCTTAGCGGTCCAGCGGCCTGTGCGAACAGGAGGGAATGATTAATTTTGGACCTCTGGGGAGCGGGGGAGGAGGAGGGAGACAGAGAAGGTAGTATTGGAGCCAGGATGAGGATTTCACTGGGAAGAGAAAGGGAAGGGGGGAAGGGCGTGAACAGAGTCATGAAGATGCAGGTTGTGTTTGGAGAGAAGGAGAAGCCCCGAATGGGTAGTGTTTCTGCAGGAACGTGTAGGGAGGAGGTGCTGTGAGCAGGGACTAAAGAGCACAAGGTTGGGCCGCGACAGGGGCTGGAGTTCTGCTCGGCCACGTCTTAACTGTGAATGGCTTGGGCCTCAGTTTCCTCATCTGTAAAATAAGGAAAAGGGAGATAATAATAATATGCCTTCTTTGCTGGGTTTTTGTAAGGATTAAAGGAGAAAGGTTGGCACACAGTAAGTGCGCCAACCTTAATGTACATAGCCTCAGAATACAGGGTAGGTCCAGAGGGGAACGGGAGCAGACACAGATTCTGGATGTTTTTTTTTTCAAGATACTATACTGTGGTATAGTTCCTGTGTGTAGTTTGAAACTATAACAACTAAAAGGTAAACTTAAAATTCACGCTCCTACCCATGTTCCACCTCTCCCCCATTTCTGAGCCCCCATCATCCCCAGGTAACCATTGTGCATCCTTGCAAAATTTTTCTATGCAAAACACAGGCAGCTGCCAATACACGTTCTTATTTTCCCCTCATTTTTATTTAAAAGCAGCATAATAAACATACTGTTCTGCAGTTTGCTTTTTTTTTCCCCCAAATATTCTGAGTATCTGGGAGATCATTCCAGATCCATACAGAGACAGTGTCCTTGCTGATGAGCAGGTAAAGCCCTAGCAGGATTGGGCAGAATGTACCCAGAAGGTGAGCAGAGAGCCTTCAGCTGGGAGAGTAGGGAGGATGGTGTGAAGGAGGGAACGTCCCCGAAGTGGGGGGACTAGGCAGCCAGCAAGTGACTTGTTCTCCTTGCATGACAGCTTTCCATGAACTCCTCAGGCACACTGAGGAATGATTTGTCCCAGGGCAGGAGGGAGAAAGCTCTCCTTAGGCCCCTGCCAATTACCTCCTAGACGTCCACCAGTGCGATGGTTCCTACCCTCTGAGCCCCACCAGTCACAACCCTCCTCCAGGGGAGGGACCCAGTCAAAAGGGAGGGATCAAGGCAGATGAATGGTCCTTGTGCTTCCCAGAAAGGCGTGGGTCCAGAGGACAGGGCCCCACTCTGCTCGCCCCTTTGTGGATAACCCTGAGGGGCTCCCTCTGCGCGCTGACGTGAGCCCGTTCTCGGGGCTTCCACGCACTGGGGGCCAGGCTCGAGGATGTCACCGTTCGCTGTCTAAAGCATTCCAGAGTTGCACGGGCCTCGACTCCCCGTGCTGTTCCTTTTGCTAAGCTGGTGGTGAGGCAAGCGGGTGGCACTCTTGTGTTTCAGGGGTTGTGCAGCATCTGCAGAATGGCCAGCTGCTGAGGGACATCTATCTGAAGAAACACAAACTCCTGCCCCATGACTGGTCCACAAAGCAGCTTCACTTGGAGACCACTGGCAAAAGCCGGACGCTGCAGAGTGGGCTGGCTCTGCTTTATGGCTTTCTCCCAGATTTTGACTGGAAGAAGATTTATTTCCGGCACCAGCCCAGCGCTCTGTTCTGCTCTGGGAACTGCTATTGCCCGCTGAGGAACCAGTACCTGGAAAAGGAGCAGCGTCGGCAGTACCTGTTGCGTCTGAAAAACAGGCAGCTGGAGAGGACCTACGAGGAGATGGCCAGGATCGTGGACGCGCCCACCAAGCAGCTCCGGGCTGCCAACCCCATAGATGCCATGCTCTGCCTCTTCTGCCACAACGTCAGCTTCCCCTGCACCAGGAACGGCTGTGTTAACATGGAGCACTTCAAGGTGATCAAGAGGCATCAGATAGAGGACGAGAGAGAGAGGCAGGAGAAGAAACTGTATCTGGGCTATGCGCTCCTGAGCGCCCACCCCATCCTGAACCAGACCGTGGGCCGCATGCGGCGCGCGGTGGAGGGCCGGAAGGAGGAGCTCTTTGCTCTCTCCTCTGCTCACGACGTCACTCTGGCCCCGATTCTCAGTGCCTTGGGCCTTACCGAAGCCAGGTTCCCGAGGTTCGCGGCCAGGTTGATCTTTGAGCTCTGGCAAGACAGGGAGAAGCCCGGCGAGCACTCCGTCCGGATTCTCTACGACGGTGTCGACGTCACGTTCCACACCTCGTTCTGCCAGGATCACCACAGGCGGTCTCCCAAGCCCATGTGCCCCCTCGAAAACTTCGTCCGCTTTGTCAAAAGGGACATGTTCGTGGCCCTGGGTAGTGGTAGCACTAATTATTATGATGCGTGTCACAGGGAAGGATCCTAAAAGGTACGTGGTGTGGCGCTAACAGAATCTATGCCAATACAGAGGGATGGCAAAGGTCCACTTCTAGTTCTTTCGGTTGCTAAGGGTACAAGGTGATTTCTAAAGGCCGGAAATCATGCTTGGGGGCCACATAGATTTAGGGTTGAACAGTGAGTATGTTGCTGTAATTGGGTACGTGAATTACTTGGTACACAATGGCCAGTTCACAGAGAAAGGAAGGTACTTTATCATAGCCAGACTTTGCTTAGGATGCTAGAATAACACTTCAGTATCCAAAACTGCCAATCCACATGTGTGTTCTTTTGATCTGCCTTGGTACTGTATGATGGAACCAGCAAACCTCAGCCAGAAGTTTCTTAATCTGGGACAATCTTACCTTGTCCTTGTTCAGTGAACAATTTCCTGAAGTGATTTATCTAAAATAGGGGTAGGCAGACTTTTTCTGTAAAGGGCCAAATAGTAAATATTGTAGACATTGTGGACCAAAAGGCCACATATAGCGTCTGTCACAGCTACTCGATTCTGCTCTTGTAACTTGAAAGCAGCGACAGACAGCGCGTGAATGAATAAGCATGGCTGTGTTCATAGGCCGCACAGAACAGGCGGTGGGCCAGGTGTGGCCCGAGGGCTGTAGTTTGCTGACCCCTGTTCTAAAAGCCAGGCTCTACTACAATTGCACTTCCAGCACTTTGCGAGAGAACCAGTTGAATACCCAGAATTATTCAGTGGTGCCTCCAGTAACTTCTGCTAGAAACACAGAATCTGTGTCTGTATCCGACATTATAACAAAACTTGAGGGGAAATAAACATTGAATCAAAATGAATCATAGAAAAATTATTAGAATAATACTTGATGTTCATGATGATTATGGTATAAGATAGTTTTGAGTATGTCTTAAATATTTGTCTGCTGTAGTCTATTTGCTGTACATGCTGAAATTTTTGTATTCCATTTAGTATTTTTATAGTCTAGGAAAATATTTTCTAAGACCAGTTTTAGATGTGCTCTGATTCCTATGAAATATTCAATTTACTGTATCTGCCTGGGGGTTAGAAGGGAGCCAGAAGCTGAATTCAGGCACTTTCTTCCAATAAAACCAATTATGGCTCATTGCCTTCGACAAGCAGTAGAATTGGATCGACCTTTAAACCATTTTCGTGTTTCAAATGGTAAATTCGAATTGATTTTTAAATAAGTTTTTGGAAGAACTTTGTTACTAGATAGTTAAATAATCTTTATAAGGTATTTTATATATTAGAAGCAATTATAATTAAATCTGTGATTTCTGACTAAAATGGTGCTAGTTCTGTGCGAAGAAATATAAAGTGAGATTCCCTGATGTCGCTGGTATTCCAGCCTTTTCTCTTTGTTTTTTGTCCAGTGTTGCATTTGAGTACATCCGTTTCTATTAATAAATTTTTGAAGATTACTCGTACACACAACTCATGGTTTGTACCTGTAGGTCACTCTATTTCCTTTCAAGTGAGTTCATATGTTTTTTTAATTTATCTTTTTTTTTTTAATAAATAAAAACATTTTAAATTAGAAAGCTCTACAGCAGGGGTCCCCAACCCCCAGGCCACAGACCGCAGCCTGTTAGGACCCGGGCCGCACAGCAGGAGGTGAACGGCAGGCAGGGGAGCGAAGCTTCATCTGTATTTACAGCCGCTCCCCATCGCGCGCATCACCGCCTGAACCATTCCCCGTCCCCCCACCCTGTCCGTGGAAAAACTGTCTTCCACGAAACCAGTCCCTGGTGCTAAAAAGCTTGGGGACCGCTGCGCTACAGTGCACGTGGGTAAGGGAGGGCCAGGCCCCAGCCTAGTGTGGCCAGCCGCAGGCCAAGCTGGGCCCTCAGGGGTGACGGGAAGGGACAGCAGTCCTGCACTGGGCCACAGAGGGGCTGCAGCTTCCTTCTCTGACAGCAGCATCAGGGCTCGGTGGCCGAGAGGATGTGTCACAGCTGGTGGCCTTGGACTGGGTGAAAATGTGTCCCCAGAGCTTCTTTTATTGCTGAAAATTGTGTGTTATCCTCTCTCGAGTATTTAAAGCCTAAGCAGGGTTTTTTTGTTGTTGTTCCTACTCACAATCTATCTGAATCAGCACTGCTAAACACAGCTTGAAGATTTAAAAATAAAGGTGAATCAGAAGATGTTTTAAAAATCAGTTCGCAACATCTGTTGGTAAAGGTGGATATTTTGCATACGGGCCAACATTAAAAGTGTAGATAGAGGTTTTGCCTCCCAAGACATTGGGTATGCATGGCATTAAAGTATCCTCCTCAATATCAACTTCTGAGACATTTCATTTCCATAAACAAACACTGAGCACCCAGGTGAGGTTCCCTTTAACAATATGTATTAGATATATTTCTCATTAAGTTGTTTCCCATAACAGTATATCTATCTTGGAGAGTTCCACATTGAGAGAGGGTGGTGGGGCGGGGGAGGGGGGAGAGAGAGAGAAAGGGGGGAGAGAGAGACGGGGGGCGGGGAGAGGGGAGAAGAGAGAGGGGGAGAGAGGGGGAGAGAGGGAGGAGAGAGACGAAGGAGGGGGAGGGGGAGAGAGATGGGGAAGGGGAGAGAGGGAGGAGTGACGAAGGCGAGGGGGGAGGGGGAGAGAGAGGGAGAGAGGGGGAGAGAGGAGGAGAGAGAGAGGAAGAGAAAGAGAAAGGGGGAGAGAGAGAGAGAAAGAGAAAAGGAAGAAAGGAAGGAAGGAAGAAAAAGAAAAAGAAAAAGCAAGGAAGGAAGAAAGGGAAGGAAGGAGAAAGAAAGGCAGGCAGCTCTTTTATAGCTATAGGCATAATTCATGATTTCATGATATAGATGAGACATATTTTTAAATTAAAAATGAATGAAATTGAAATGTAACACCAAGGTACTAAAATAGGACTACAAGGCTTTTGAGATACACAGAACAAAGTAGAGAGACCAGCAATTGTATGTGTTGATTAATATGAGTAGAGTACATATTCTTCCTCTAAATTCACTTAGAAATAGAATTGAAGAACTTAATCCAATATTGCTGTTAAGCCTATTTGAGGGTCTTTGTAGCTATAGCAGAATTAGATGTTTGAAAGATTTGAGTGATTCCTTTTTCTAGAACTCATAGAGACTGACGCGGGATAGGCAGAGATGCTTCCGTTTCTCTGAATCTTTAGAAAGCCTTCTGAACAGATTGAGCAGTCTAAGCGTGTTTAAACACAACATAAGTAGAAAGCAGAAGACAGCTGGGGTTTACGTTGTGGGTCTGGCGTGGCTCGGGGCTCGCTCAGAGTTCTGGCCTGGGCACCAGTTAGCTCGCATTGCTCAAGGCCACTGAACTGAACGTGGGGTCATGCCCCTGTATAGTGCCTGCCCAGTGGCCAGCTCAGGGGAGTGGTCAGAGCTTTGGCTTAAGAGGAGCCAGCTGACTTCATCAGAGTGTCTGGTCAGGCCTTCCGGGCCTGTGAAGCCCTACTGGCAGCTGAGCGTGGCCTTGAGGAGGAGGAGGTGTCCCCGGCACAGCCCCTCCCAGGGCTGCAAAGCCCCTCAGCGAGGGGTGGCCTGAGGCCTGGCTTCTGGAGAACTCAGTAGTAAAGGCAATATTTCTGGGGTCCTGCTTCCCTGGGGGGGGCGCCCCACAAGCGTCTATCAACCTAACCCTCCGAGGGAGGTCCTATTACTCCTAATTCAATGAGGAAACAGGGAGAGAGGGAGAGAAAAGGATACAGTCACTTTTCAAAGGAAGAGTCAAAGTGCAGAGTCTAACCCAAGTTTACATGACATCAGTGAAACTTACAGCACATTGGACTGTCTCGCACCGTGTCAGAGGCTTTCCTACACTCATTTAATCCTCCCAGTAACCCTACAATATACCATATTTGCTGGCGAGTATCAGTGAGTACTAAAATATAGTGGGATTACAACAGCTATAAATTTAAATCTAAATGGTTAGGAGAATATTCCAACTCTGCCTCTGACCTTCTGTGGTTACAGTTTTTGTTAAGAAAAAACTACTTACATGAATAATTTTACAAACTCGTTTTTGCAGTGATGTTATATTATACTCAGCCACTAGGGGGCAGCATCAAATATAATTGTTAGCCTTTGGGACCAGTCTTCCATTTGTAAAGGAGGTAGGTATTTCGGGAAGTGTTTTAATAGGGTGACCAGCTGTCCTGGTTTGCCTGGGACTGAGGAGTTTCCCAGGATGAGGGACTTTCAGTGCTAAAAGCGGGCAAGTTCCAGGCACACAGGGACAAGTTGGTTACCCTAGTGTTGTATGAGACATGCATTAGGTGGTACTGTCATTTCCACTTTAGAGAAAAAGGGAAGTGTGATGGAGTGACTTCTCTAGCTAGTATGCAGCAGAGCTGAGGCTCAAAGCTGTCGTCCATTAACCCAAAGGCCCATGTTCTCAAGCAGAATATGATTACGCATCTCTGAACCATCCAGGACTGTTTGGTCACATGCAACAGAAAACTGCCTACAGTGATTAAGCTAATAAAGCCTTCCAATTTCTCCAGTGGCTCCACCATGTCATCAGGAACCCAGGCTGCTATCTACATCTTACTGGCCGGAATGGGGTCCCCGTAGGCCACTGCCACTGCAGAGGAGTCTAGGAAAGGGAGTATTTTTATTGGGCACATTGCTGTCTCAAGCAAATCAGGCCTTCTTAATAAGGAAGAAGGGGAAAGTGGATACTGGTTAGAGAACCAGCAGTGACTGTCACATTCTCCAAAGCCACCCCTTAGAACTGAAGTGTGGCGGATACTACCCCACCCAGATTCCCCACTTCAGGGGTCCTTTCCCCAGTGGCTGGGGGTGTGCAGGCTGGCGGTGCCTCTTTCCCAGGCAGCCACATCCACTGACGGGGCAGCGCAGAGACTGAAAGGCCTGGGGACAACCCTGGGGGCATCCCAGCTTTGGCGCTCCCCACGGGGTCTGTTGAGGCCTTGTGACTGCAACGCAGCCCATTTCTTCTGCCCCGTCCTGCTTCCTTCCCCTCCTTCACAGTGTCGACCCCAAGAACGCTCGCCAATAAACTTCCTACATCCACGTCTGTCTCAGAGTCTGCTTCCTGGGAACCGAGCTGCAGTGGAAGGCAAGCAAATCCTAGGGACTAAGGCCTCTGCTAGTCGGGGCAGTAAAGCTGGAGTCGTTTATTTGAAAGAGACAATGTAGCTATTGATCACAAATTTCTTCTATCACTGCCTGTGAGAGGCTTACCATTTCAATGCGGAAGCTAAGTAAGCACACGTGAAGCAACAGGAGACACAGAGGGCTGTTACAGTAAAACTCACCGTTTATTGAACACATATTAGGGGCTGGACACTGGGCCAAGCACTCAACTGACAGAGTCTCTGTCTCAGAGTATGAGTAGGCATCTATGATCTCCGTTTTACATGTAAGGAACAGAGGCTCAGAGGCAGACACCTGCCTAGGATGGCGTAGTCACTAGTGAGTAGCAGACTCGGGCCTGGGCTGGACTACAGAGCTCTCCCAGCTTCCTTAGCTCACCCCTTCCTCTACCCTCACACAAGTGAATAAGTAAAACTGGGAACTTGGGGTGTAGGCAAGAGTTTACCCAACCCCAGGGAATGATCGCTGCTCCAGATGTTCATGTTTCTAGCAGTTTCTAATGCAGCATTTCAAAGAAATTAGGATCATCTTATAATGGTTATCTTAGCCTGGGTTCCTTTGAAAAGCAGAGTCTGAGAAAAAAACCTTAAGTGTAGGTATTCAATAGGAAATGTGGTCCCCAGGAGCAAAGGTGAAGGACAGAGAGGGGGAAAAGGGAGGGGAAAGCCAGCGCGAGGATGCACACTGAGCTGACCGTGGTGATAGGCCATCCAGCCGAGGGGCCTCCCAGAAGCCTTGTGAAATGCACCTCCTCACTGGTCACCTGGGGGAAGGGGGGTACATTTATCCCTCAGCTCTGTCCACAGCTGTGTCTCCCTCGCTTCTGGGTGGAACATGCATGAGTGGGTCCACCTGAGCATCTGAGCAGCCGTCGGGCAGGAAGCAAGAGAAGGAGATGCTGCAGATCAAAGCCTGTGGGGCCTGGTGGTCACACAGTGGCTGGGAAAAGACACGAGGCCGAGAGGATTGGAACTGGAGCAGGCGATGCACAGGGTGAGGACAAGCCAGCGTTCGTTGAGCGCTTTAACGTGCCAAGCGCTGTGCTGTGTTTCATAAGCATAACCTTGTTTCATCCTCACAGCAACCCTGTGGCTTAGAAATCATCGTTCTCATCTCTCATTTGTAAGAGGAGGAAAGAAACAGAGAGAAGAGGTCATTTGCCAAAGTCTCACAGGCAGGAAGTGACAGAACCGGGAGTCAAACCAGCCTGACCCCTGAGCCCTCGCTCGGGATCACTGTACCATTATATTAAACATTCCTCCCGGAGCCCCACGTGAAGTATGTGCGAGCGCTTACTAATATGCACTAAATACATACTCAATTTCTGCCATATATGGATTGTACCTTTGTGTCAGTGCAAAGCAAATCATGCCACTCCTTGTTAAAAACCCTCCACTGCCTTCTAGAGAAAATCCAAGCTCCCCAAGGTGACTCACCAGGCCCTTCATGGTCTGGCTCCCACTTACCACTTCAGCTTTATTACTTGCAATAGTACATGACTGAAGGGCTTGTCCACAGATGGTAGTTGTGATGTGTTTTTTTGCACACCTGGGAGACAGAAAAAGGGTCTTTGTATCACCATGTGGGATGTCAGGTTTGCAGAGTCTCTGAAAGGCACAGTCCTGTCCAGAGCCACCCCCAGCAACTCTCCCTCAGGACCTAGCAACCCCCAGTCCTTCACCCTCCTCCCCTTCCCCACCTGTGTCCCCTTCCCCAGATCCCAGAAAAGGAAAGCACTTTGGAACCACACAGACCGAGTTCAAATCCAGTTCTGTATCACTTCCCAGCTATGAGGGCTCAGGCAAGGTATCTAGTCTCTCTAGGCCTCAGGTTCCTCACCTGTAAACCAGGACGACACCTCCCACGAGAGAGCGCAGGTAAAGCCCCGCGCACGTGGGTCACCTCCACAATGGCGCCTCCATTACTGCCCCCACTTACGCTTCAACTGTGCAGAGTCACCGAGACCAGCTGGAACCAGAATATTGCCCCTGGCCTTTTTTTTTTTTTTTTCATTTTTTAATTTATTATTTTTTTATTTTTGGCTGTGTTGGGTCTTCGTTTCTGTGCGAGGGCTTTCTCCAGTTGCGGCGAGTGGGGGCCACTCTTCATCGCGGTGCGCGGGCCTCTCACTATCGCGGCCTCTCTTGTTGCGGAGCAGAGGCTCCAGACGCTCAGGCTCAGTAGTTGTGGCTCACGGGCCCAGTTGCTCCGCGGCATGTGGGATCCTCCCAGACCAGGGCTCGAACCCGTGTCCCCTGCATTGGCAGGCAGACTCTCAACCACTGCGCCACCAGGGAAGCCCCCCCTGGCCATTTTTTAAGGCCAGGAAGCCCACCTGGAGGCACAGCATCATGCTCTAGGCGTAACTGGGAGATACAACTCCCTGAGCTCATGCACTTCTCTTTGGGAGAGGAAAGAACTTGAATCTTCTGAGTCCTGCCTTTGTGACAGTGTCGTATTTGGCACCTTACATAAACATCTCAATTACTTCTCAAGGGAAAGGAAGCTCATTGCTCGTCCTTTCCTCATGTTTCTGTCATCATCTATGTCTAACCTCCAGCTTCCTGCTTTAGTTATTAGAGTGGCTGTCCGTTGCAGAAGCAGCAGCTGAGCACAGCATTCAGCAAAGGAACGGGAGTCTGGAGGCTTTAGGCCATTGGTCTGGCCCCTCCATGGCCCCTCGAGGCACTGAAGGAGAAGCAGCCCGGGAAGTGACGTGCACCTCGACAGAAGGCAGATCCTGCCCTGGGTGGCTCCGCTGTAGGAAGCTGCACCCCTCCCTGCTCCTGGGGCCCACCAGTGAGGCACTCCTCCTCCATCCTCCCTCCTCCCCAGTGCTCAGGAACGGCAAATCCTTTTCCTGGTGAGCAGCTAGCTGCTTCCTCCCAGCATGGAGCCAAGTGTGTCTTGGCTAGGCACTCCCCACATGAGAAGTCCTTTCAGGAGCCTTTCTTCAGAAGCTGCCCAGAGACGGGGGCTTCCACAAATGGTCAGGGGCACCCTGTGCCCGTGAACGGGCGCCACACCACCCTCTAGTGGCAACTCCGTCTAGCCCTGTTCTGCAGTTTTCCCTCTTTCCCTGTTCCCCACAGAGATGAGGCCTCTTTCCCAGCAAACTGAAGCTCCCTCTGGTGGCCTAGGAGTCAACTCTTCTCTCCACCTGTGTCCGCTGTCTTCAAGATGTGAGTAGAGACACACTGTCTCCATACTGTCTCGCCCCAACTGCCCTTTTGTCTAACTGATGAACCAGCTGTTTAGCAGTCTCATAACTGGCTCCCTGATGGACAGACCATTAAATTGACCTTCTCACTGATGGATCCTGATGGACTACTGTCCATCTGAAAAATTAATCCTAACTGACTGGCTGATTAAGTTTCGAAATCACAAATCATTTGATTGACCTACAGTCTAACTGACCTACTAAGCCTAAATAACTCAACACCACCTGATAAGTTTTTTTTTTTTTTTTTTTTTTTTTTTTGAGGCCACACAGCTTGTGGGATCTTAGTTCCCCGACCAGGGATCAAACCCGGGCCCCCTACAGTGGAAGCACAGAGTCCTAACCACTGAACCGCCAGGGAAGTCCCTACACCTGATAAGCTTGAACTGTCTGCCTGGCCGACTCACTCACTAACCAGCAGAGGACTGGCAAGACTGACAGCCTGGCTCTAACTAGGGCTAACACTTGGATGGGAGGAGAGGCTGCCCCCTTCCTCATACCTTGATTCCTCTTCGGGCTTGGGGGCCTACTCGTCTTCCCTCCAGAGCCACCTCAAGACTGCAGAGGGGGCAACCAGGAAACTGACCTTCTGATCTACCTCTAGTGAGGTTCTTAACCAGGGCTCCACAGATGGGTTTCAATTCTGTTTTCCAAACAGTGTGGCTATAAAGATGTGTGCTCTCTCGGAAGAGGGTTCACAGCTTTCACAGGATTCTCAAAAGAATCCAGCATACACAAATATCTTCAGAACTACTGCTCGGGGAAGATCCTCAGCAAACACATTCAGATAGGCAAAGCCCTTACCTAAATTCAAGCCCCATTTCTCTCTCACATCGGGCCAGGGTGGCAAGAAGGTAACTAGGAAGACTGGGAGAGTCATAGTGGACATGGATGTAGCAGGGTGGAAGAATGAAGGCTGAGCTGTGTGTGAATTTTCCAGAGAGAGGCCCAAGGATATCAATGTGTGTCCTTTTGGTTTGTAGGCTACCCTTAGCCCAAGATGCTGGGCACCCTCTGCTCTGGGCAGAGACTCTTTGAGCTGAGACAAAGGATACATTTACTAGGGCCTTTGTCTGGGGTAGGGAGTATGTGTGAGCGTGTGATTACGAGGAACTATGTGGCTGTGTGTATTTACACACCAGTGTGCTCACAAGGGTGGGCATAACAGAGCTGTGTTGCTATGTGCGTGAATATCCTTTGGGTCAGTGTACATCTGAATAGTTTTGTGACTATCTACACATGTGTGCTCACTTGTGGACCCCCTCAAGTCTTTGGGGGAGGTTGAAACAGATTCTCAGTAAGAATTTCACTGAGTGAGAATATCTACAGACACGCCAGCAGCCCACACCAGAAATCTGGGAATCCTCTACTCCTCCCCCTCCTTGAACCCCCGTCATCCCCTCAGTCCACGGTCACCATCGGCTCCCATCACCTCTCCCTGGACTACTATTCGGTCTTCAATGCCCTCCCCTCGCCACCCCTCCGAACCGCAGCCACAGTGACCTTAAAAAATGGAGTTAGGATGGCAGCGCGCCCCACCCGAAACCGACAACAGATTTACACTGTCAGGGGATAACGCCCATCTCCTCCGTGTGACTGGAGGGTCCCTGCGTGGCCGTAGCCCTGCTCACTGGGAACTCTCCTCTCTCAGGCCCCGGGCTTTAGATGCGTCGCCCCTGGGCCTGGTCCTATGCCACACCCCGAGCTTTGGCCCTTAGGCGCTGCTCCTAACCCTCACATCGCGGAGATTATCACTTGCTGCTGTAACTGCCCAGTTACAATTGGCAACTGTAATTGACAGAGAACCCAAGTCCGTCTGTCACGTCCCACCTCGGGACCCCTACCCACAGGACAAAGCCTAAGCCGCCGTAGGTCAGAAGCCCACCACGCACACACGCACACATCTCTCTCCCGCGCCGCGGAGCACTGGAAGCCGGGACGTGCAGACGGAAATGCGCGTGCGCATAAAGACCAGCAGGAACTACGACCCCCCCCCCCCCCCCAGAATCCTCCTGACCAACACTCCATTTCCCACAAAGCCTCGCGGGGCCCACCCCGGAACTGCGCTCTGTTCCTGAAAGCGGAAGTTAGGGTGAGTACGGCAGTGGAGTTGGTTTCGGAGGGAGTAGAACGGTGCGAGGTTTTGAGTATTGTCTACCTCCAGGGGTCGTTCGTGAGTCAGAGAAACCGGGACTTCAGAAGGAAAGGACCTGGCGAGATTCCTCAGTGCATTGTTCCGTTCCCTCTGGCGCGCACCGTCAGGCCCGCTGCAGCCTTGCACTCTGCCCGCTGCGGCTTTGTCGCCCTCCCGCTGCTGCGTGCTCTCTTCCCACCTCTGGGCGTCCCTGGGGATAGAGGCCAATGGCTAGATGGTCTCAGGTACCTCTTATTCCCAATCCTGCATTGCCTATCTTCCACTGGGAAGAAGTGAAAACCTTGGCTGTAAGGGCATAACCCACAGGGCTCCCCCTGTGGGTCCCACAGCTCTTTTGCTTCTTCCAGCAGTAGCTGCAGGAGTCGAAGCTGTGGGCAGTGGGGACAGGTGTGGACAGTAGCAGGGAGGGTGGAAATTTGTGGTTCCTGACCTGCTGTCCCGGTTCCCAAGAGGATAACTTTCCTGTGGCCCCAGCCTTATGGCTATATAGGGTCCGTCCAGCACATGTCCTTAATTGCTTGGATTCTGGAGAAAGCCAGCCTCCTTCTTCAGACCCTCCAGTCCCAGCCTCATCCCTCAGACCCCAGCAACGCCTGTATGAGCCCCACTGCCTATTTCACCTTTTCACATTTTCGAAAGTGTGACTGGAGCTAGACTATCTGCTGCCAGGGTGGCACACTAACATGGCTGTTGGCAGGAGACTCAGTTTGTCACAATGTGGACCTTTCCACAGGGCTTTGAGTATCCTCGCAATATGGCAGCTAGCTTCCCCCAGAGCAAGTGATCCAGGAGAGAGGGAGCAAGACAGAGGCATTGATGTCTTTTATGATCTACCCTTGTAAGTCACATTCTGTAATTTCTACCACATTCTATTCATTAGGAATGAGTCATGTGTAAAGCCCATACTCAAGAAGAGGGAAATTAATCTCCACCTCCTAAAGGGAGGAGGACCAAAGAACACGTGGACATATTTTAATAGCACTACATTTAGTGAACCAATATTTTCCAAATGCCCAATGCATGATGTTACAAAACCATGATGCATGGGTAAAAAAAATCTATTTCGATTGCAAGATAGCCCAACTGGTTTTTAATGTAACAGAGTATGAAAAGTTCATTGATGTAGTGTTAGATTCCACATTGCTACTAAGCTTTAAGAAGCTATCATTTGTTGAGTTTTGGTATAGTATCAAATAAGAATATCCAAAATTATCTGAAAAGGTTATTAAAATACTACCTTCATTTCCAACTAATCTCTGTGAGGCCAAATTTTCTTCATATACTTCACCCAAAACGATATTAGAACAGACTGGAATGCAGAAGCAAGTATGAGAACCCAGCTGCCTTCTATTAGGCTAGACAGATTTGCAAAAATGTAAAACAGTGCAGCCCTTCTCAGTAATTAATTTTTGTTTTTTTCTTAAAAAGTGAGTGTGTGTGTGTGTTTGCATTAACAAGTATTGGATTTATTATTGTAATTTTTAAATGAATTAAATATTTAAAAATCTTCTCAGTTTCAATTTCTAATATGGTCATTACTGATAGATATAATCCATATAAACAGGGGATTTCCCTGGTGGTCCAGTGGTTAAGAATTGCCTTCCAATGCAAAGGGTGCGGGTTTGATCCCTGGTTAGGGAGCTAAGATCCCACATGCCTTGCAGCCAAAAAAACAAAACATAAAACAGAAGCAGTATTGTAACAAATTCAATAAAGACTTTAAAAATGGTCCACATCAAAAAAATCTTTAAAAAAAATCCTTATAAACCAAAGCCTTTTGGCATCCTCAATAATTTTTAGAGTGTAAAGGGGCTCTGAGACCAAAAAGTTTGAAAACCACTGTCTAAGCAATCACGATGGTCCTGTCACCCTTGAAATGACATGTTTAAGTATGGGCATGCGGTGCAGTTCTGGCCAATGATGTATGAAGTGGGGTGTAGGCATTGTGTTCAGTTTTCAGTTCAGGGTATTAAATGGAAACATACATAGGGTCTTCAAAGGGATTGGTAATATTCTGTTTCTTATGCTAGATGATTGATATGTGATATTTATTCACCTTCTTTATCTCTTACATATTAAATTATTTTGTATGTGAAATATTTTATAACAAAAAAATTAAAAGAACACATGGAAGAGAAGATTCCTCTTCCCCTCTGTAAGCATTGTGTCTGTTTTGCAGCATATTCGTCTGGTATATTGGGCCTAAGTGTGCATTGTTGGGCTCTGAAGAATTTTGTGTGTGTTTCATGGCTCTCTGAGCCTGTATCAACAACATATTTGTGATATTTGACTTGTAACCTGAGAGTCCCCAGACCTCTCGCCACATACGCAATCTCACCACATTCACCAGGCTGTCAGTTCAAGTTGTACAAAGTCCCTCATAAAAAGACCTTCCCTGCTCTGGTTTAGTCCCTTCTCCCCTAAGGTCAAGCAGGATACCAAGGTCTGTCATGCATCACATCTTTGCCAACTTCTCTCACCTAAGGCCCTTACAAGAGTAGATATCAACTGGGCTTGCCAGCTCACCAGTTCTGCAAACTACCACACACTGAATCCACTTTAGACCCCTTTTAGAATTTGTATGAGCACCATCTAAATGGAACCCACAACAGGTACAAAGGCAGGCTCACTACACCGTTGTTGAGTGAGTGGACCCTCTCCCAGTGTGGTCACCCATGTGGTTCCAGCAACCCGCAGTCACACTGAAGGACCTAGAGCTATGAAACAATGGTTTCTGGGTTTCTCCTACCCCTCCTCTTAATGTAACTTTCTCAGAAATTCATGAATCAAGTAGTAAATGAGAGAATTCAACAATCCAATTAGGTTTGAATGGATACCTGAACGAAATCTGGGCTTGGCTATCATGGGTGAAGGGGGAATGCCTATTGGCCAGGTACAAAACATGTCTGCTACGATTGTCTACATATATATGTATATTTTAAATCTTTCCACAATAAAGTATATTGCTGTGTGACTAAAAAAGAAAATGAATAAAGGTAATGAATATGAAGGGGAAATAGACAAATAAAACAAAGAAATGCAGCCACATTTTGAGGTATTGAGACAGATATGCTTAGAGGAAGCAGACCCATTTGCTGAAACCCAATTTACTGATCAATGCACCCTATTTACTTGCTGCTTTTGCCTGTTTATACAATTTACAGCAATTCATAGTGGATGGAATTTTTAAAACAACCTTTGAACATTTCTAAGGTTTTGGAATACTGGCCAAAATCTAAGTAGGCCAGTATTCCATTATATCTGCATAACAGCATTTTAAGGGCTCTTCAGTCTGTCACAGCCCGGTTAGAAGAGAAGAGATGTCTAGGAGAAAATATTCATGAGACGTATAAAAGATAAAAGCCATAGCCCACATATGTAAATCAATAAGAAAAAGGCAACCTAGTTAAAATATGGACAAATAATATGAATAGGCAATTCACAGATTCAGAAATACGGTTGACTGAAATACATTTGGCAAGGTTTTCAACATCAGTAGTAGAAAATACAAGATAAATACAAGGTAAAACAGCAGGAATATGCTTATTTTTACAACATTATCAGATAGTTAGAAAGAGTAATAGGGTTGGTGAAGGTGTTTCTGACATCAAGAATTTTCATAGAGTTCCATGTTAATATGAGTGTAAATTGGTACAGAATTTTTGGTAGGCAATTTGGCTGTAATCAAAACAGTATGGTACTGGCACAAAAACAGAAATATAGATCAATGGAACAAGATAGAAAGCCCAGAAATAAACCCACGCAGCTATGGTCAATTAATATACATCAAAGGAGGCAAGACTATACAGTGGAGGAAAGACAATCTCTTCAATAAATGGTGCTGGGAAAACTGGACAGCTGCATGTAAAAAAATGAAATTAGAACATTCTTTAACACCATACACAAACTCAAAATTGATTAAAGACCCTAATGTAAGACTGGATACTCTAAAACTCTTAGAGGAAAACATACGCAGAACACTCTGATATAAATTGTAGCAATAACTTTTTTGAGCTCTCTCCTAGAGTAATGGAAATAAAAACAAAAATAAACAAGTGGGACCTGATTAAACTCAAAATCTTTTGCACAGCAAAGGAAACCATAAATAAAATGAAAAGACAACCCACAGAATGGGAGAAAATATTTTCAAATGATGCAACTGACAAGGGATTAGTCTCCAAAATTTACAAACAGCTCATGCGGCTCAATATCAAAAAAACCCAAACAACCCAATCCAAAAATGGGCAGAAGACCTAAATAGACATTTCTCCAAAGAAGACATACAGATGGTGAAGAGGCACAGGAAAAGATACTCAACATCGCTAATCATTAGAGACATGCAAATCAAAACTACAGTGGGATATCACCTCACACCAGTCAGAATGGCCATCATCAAAAAATCTATAAACAGTAAAGGCTGGAGAGGGTGTGGAGAAAAGGGAACCCTCTTGCACTGTTGGTGGGAATGTAAATTGGTACAGCTACTGTGGAGAACAGTATGGAGGTTCCTTAAAAAACTAAAAATAGAGCTACCATATGATGCAGCAATCCCATTCCTGGGCATATATCTGGAGAAAAACATGGTTCAAAAGGATACATGCACCCCAGTGTTCGTGGCAGCACTGTTCACAATAGCAGAGACATGGAAGCAACCTAAATGTCCATTGACAGATGAATGGATAAAGAAGATGTAGCACATATATACAATGGAATATTACTCAGCCATTAAAAAGAATGAAATAATACTATTTACAGCCACATGGATGGACCTGGAGATTATCATACTAAGTGAAGTAAGTCAGACAAAGAAAGACAAATATAATATGATATCGCTTATATGTGGAATCTAAACAAAAAATGATACAAATGAACTTATGAAACAGAAAGAGACTCACAGACTTGGAGAACGAACTTATGGTTACTAGGGGAAAGGGTGGGGGAGAGGGATAGTTGGGGAGTTTGGCATTGACATGAACACACTGCTATGTTTAAAATAGATAACCAACAGGGACCTACTATATAGCACAGGGAGCTCTGCTCAATATTCTGTAATAACCTAAATGGGAAAAGAATTTGAAAAAGAATAGATACATGTTTATGTGTAACTGAATCACTTTGCTGTACACCTGAAACTAACACAACATTGTTAACTATACTCCAGTACAAAATAAAAATTTTTTTAAAAAAACAAGAAAACCTTAAAAAAATCACCATTAAAACACTTGTGTTTCCTTTGAGGTAGTAGGGGGAGCTACTAGTAGGGGGACAGAGTGGACGAGGCTAGGGAATGACATAGTGGGAGGGGCTAAAGGGCTGGAGTGTAAGGGGAGAGATCTGTGGGACTGGGAGTGATTTGACCAGACTGGGATTGATGGGTGAGGGGGAAAGGGTCGAGGGTTTGGAGGAACCAAAAGGTGCTTGAAAGGACTGGGGGAAGTGAGAACAAATGGCAGTGGGAGGACTGAGACGGATTAGAAACAACTGAAGAAACTTTCGTTTCTTCAGGGGGACGGGTGGAACTGGCAGGGACTAGGAAGGTAAAATGGAAACAACTGGCTTTCAGTGAATTGACCCAGAGCCACTGGCAAACAGGACCTGTTAACACTGAGCAAGGGTCCTGTGGAAGAAGGAGGTTTGACGCAAACAGGAAACACTAATTTTCAGAATTCTACCAACTGTGCCTTGCAGAGTTCTTTTACTTCCTCTTGTTTTGGCTCTGTTATTACCTTGTAGTTTGCCTCTAAATCAGCTGAGATCTTTGAAGACTCCTTTGTCTGACCGTCAAGGGTGTGACTCTTTCCCACGTGATCCTAGGTACAAAATAGACATTTCAGCTGCCTCTAGTAGAAACTTCCTCTGTCACTTTTTTTAAATTAATTAATTTATTTATTTATTTATTTATTTTATTTTTGACTGTGTTGGGTCTTCGTTTCTGTGCGAGGGCTTTCTCTAGTTGCGGCGAGCGGGGGCCACTCTTCATTGCGGTGCGCGGGCCTCTCACTGTCGCAGCCTCTCTTGTTGCGGAGCACAGGCTCCAGACGCGCAGGCTCAGTAATTGTGGCTCACGGGTCCAGTTGCTCCGCGGCATGTGGGATCTTCCCAGACCAGGGCTCGAACCCGTGTCCCCTGCACCAGCAGGCAGACTCTCAACCACTGCGCCACCAGGGAAGTCCCCCGTCTGTCACTCTTAAAACTTGGAAAGTTGCTTCAGATCCTGGGAGGGCATGAATGAAGGCTCTCTCTGCAATAGAGTGTAAGTACGCATAAGGACGTGCAGATCTCTTTCTCTTCTCTCTTGGTTTGAGTCATGCATTATTTTAACAAGTAGAGGGCCCTATGGTCACTGGCTTTCTCTGTGGTTCATGCTATTTTCCACACAGTGAATCACAGGGCAACCAAACAGCAAGAATCTTCAGGGGGTGGAGGCGTGGGGTTATGGGCTGAATCATATCCTCCCAAATTTCGTATGTTAAAACCCTAACACCTGTTGCTTCATAATGTGACTATATTTGGAGATGGGGCCTTTAAAAAGGTGATTAAGTTAAATGAGCCCATTAGAGTGGGTCCTAATCCAATCTGACTGGTTTTATTATATAAGAAGAGTGAATTTGGACACACAAAAGACACAACAGGGATGTGCACACACAGAGCAAAGGACACAGCAAGAAGCTAGCCATCTGGAGGCCTGAGTATAGATGGTCCTGAGCCTAAAGATGTGGATAGTGATATGGCCTTGCAAGGCTGAGAGAATGAAAAAAGGGGGAGACAACCTCAGACTAGGGAAAGGATGAGGGAGTAGGTGACAGCTTGTTCCACTAGAAGGTTCTTTGAACCCTGTTATTCCAAAGAAACTAGCCAAACTCAGCAGACTCAAGGGTTTTTTTTTTTTCTTTTTTATTGACGTAAAGTTGAATTACAATGTTGTGTTAATTACTGATGTACAGCAAAGTGACTCAGTTATACATATATACACCTTCTTTTTCATATTCTTTTCCATTATGGTTTATCACAGGATATTCAATATAGTTTCCTGTGCTATACAGTAGGACCTTGTTGCTTATCCATTCTATATATACCAGTTTGCATCTGCTAATCCCAAACTCCCACTGCTACCCTCTCCCACCCACCTCCCCCTTGGCAACCACCAGTCTATTCTCTATGTTCCTGATTTTGTTTCTGTTTCATAGATAGGTTCACATGTGTCATATTTTAGATTCCACATATAAGTGATATCATATAGTATTTTTCTTTCTGACTTACTTCACTTAGTATGATAATCTCTAGTTGCATCCATTTGCTGCAAATGGTATTATTTTCTTCTTTTTTATGGCTGAGTAGTATTCCATTGTATACATGTACCACATCTTCTTTATCCATTCATCTGTTGATGGATATTTAGGTTGTTTCCATGTCTTGGCTATTGTAAACAGTGCTGCAATGAACACTGAGGTGCATGTATCCTTCTGAACCATGTCTTTCTCTGGATATATGCCCAGGAGTGGGATTGCTGGATCATATGGTAATTCTATTTTTAGTTTTCTGAGGAACTTCCATACTGTTTTCCACAGTGGCTGCACTAACTTACATTCCCACCAACAGTGTAGGAGGGTTCCCTTTTTTCCACACCATCTCCAACATTTGTTAGTTGTAGACCTTTTAATGATGGCCATTCTGACTGTTGTGAAGTGGTACCTCATTGTAGTTTTGATTTGCATTTCTCTAATAAGTAGTGATGTTGAGCATTTTTTCATGTGCCTCTCGGCCATCTGCATGTCTTCTTTGGAGAAATGTCTCTTTAGGTCTTCTGCCCATTTTTTGATTGGTTTGTTTGTTTTTTTGTTGCCGAGTTGTATGAGCTGTTTCTATATTTTGGAAATTAAGCCTTTGTCGGTCGCATCATTTGCAAATATTTGCTCCCATTCTCGAGTTTCAGCATTGCCTATTTCTTTGTATAATTCCTACCCAAATTCCAGCCAATTGCTCATTGTGCCTCCAGCAGGCTCCTGAATTTCAAGCTTGTGCTCACTGCTATATCCTCAGCACCATCATCTAGAACAGTGGTACTCAACAAGTATTTGCTGAATGGATCAATAGATGTATGTATGGATAGATGAGTGTGTGTATGAATCTATCTGGGTCTAAGATGCAGTACCTGCTCCTACTTCCCACAGCAATTTGTGATTCTCTTTGTGGTGGGTCCATTTCTCCTTCCACCTGCCCCCTGATGGCTCTAAAAGCCCTTAGTCATTTGGCTCAAATGCCCTAGCTTTGGAGACCAGCTACTTATTAACTAAACCGTTGCACCACTCGCTCTTATAGCCTTAAATTAATTTGGGTTAATTCTTAACTGTTTCCTTTCTGTTCATGTGTCATTTAATGGTTTGCCTTTATCTGATTTTCCCCAATTTCCTGTGCATTTGTGGTTTTCTACAGGAGCTCTGTACCAGAGGCCTCATGCGGCCACACCAAACGAGTGTGGACACCTAAGGTTTCCAGGAGGGTTCTCCTGCTGCTCTGGGTCTCATCCAACTGGTGTCCATCCAAATATTCCCAGCCAAGGTTATTTATGCTAGAGGAGGAAGAATGCCCGCCCCAGAGCCAGTTCTTGGGGAAAAGAAGAATTCTTGATATAGCCCGAGCCCCCAAAGAAGAAAGATTTCTCCGCAACAGCTAAAGGTTGGTGACATACTTTTCCTCCAACTCAGTGAAAGCTGTCCATGTTTGCTTTCTTTCCCATGCATTTCATTAGTGTGTTTTGTCCAAATGACCTTTGGAATAAACAAGAAGGAAAAAATTTTAAATCAACAGAATAAGCTTGATGGGGCACTGAGAGTTTATCCATCATTGATTCTCAACATCTAGCATAGTGCCAGACAGGCAGATACTTAATAAATGTTTGATGAAGGAAGGAGAGAAAGATAGGAGGGAAGGAGAGAAAAAGGAAAGGATTGGAGATTGCCATGAATGGAAAGAATGCTAATTTATCATTTAGAAATAATATGGTGATAACATAGTTGTGTTTTCAAAGCTAATTAGTTGCATTATCACTGACACCTTGCATCTTATTGATTTTAGAATCAATAAAACAAATTAAATCACTTTACAAATTGAAGGATGTATTTATAAAGATAAAATAAATAGTAGACAACCAGAATAGCAACAACAAAAAAGTGCTCTTTGGAACTTAAGCATAAACAGCACTGCTCATATTTTAAGATAAATTCAAAACTCTGTAATGTAATAGCCATTTGTTCTGTCTATGCCCAATTCTCCAAAGCAAATTAAAACAATCAAGGACTTTATTTATGGATAAATGCAAGCCAATCATGGAGGTGAGAGAATTGACTGTAACTGGTCAGTATGGTATTTAGAAAAGGTCAACTAATCAGAAACTAATGTGCATTAAATAAATTTACAAATATCTAGACTTCCTGCTGTTGAGAGGGATTAACCACTCAAAAGTATTTTCTTATGTGTCAAGGAAAAACATCTCAGTGCAGAAAAAGAAAAAGATTATGGAAATTAGCATTTTTTTTTAGTATCAATCTTTCATTTATTTAAGATCATACAGGCTACAAAGTTCAGGTCCAGCAAAATAACTCTAAATGACACATACATGGCAAAAGAACACACCACCGTGATGGAGGTAGAAGGGGAATAATTAAGCTCTATCGTTTTTATAAAATCAAGATCTCAAAAGGGATTGTTTCTTCAGCAATTCAGATAGTGACGTATATTAAAGTTCTCAATGTTAGGAAAAAGTCACTATAATTTTATGTCATTTTAATTTGGGGAAAATAAAATACAACATAGGAGAAAAATCTAAAAACATTTCCAAAACAAATTCAGAGAAACATCCATTCTGACACCAGTCTTGCAAAGATTGTATTAATGAGGCATGTAATTTGTTTTGAAGGATTTGCCAGAGTGATTTAGACTATTATGATCAGCACAACTGTATTATAAAAGAAAACTGTTGGTAATGTAGGTAGATGATGACTGGTGACTGCCAAAAAAAAAAGAAAAAAAAAATTTACTATCTTAGCTGCTGTGGGGTGTTCCCAAAGTTATAATAAGATGATTCAGGCTTTTGTGTCAATAAATTTCACCTGTGAAACTGATTAGTGCAAGAGCTCAGTGGGTCCCAAACTTCAGTCAGTGATCATTTTTGTCCTGTTTTTTTGCCACTCGTACCGCCATTTAACATGTTTTTTTTCCTTTAAATTAAACTATTTTTTAACTTAAATATATTTAAAAAGAAACTTAGTGGATATTACCACCTAATGTCATCTGTGATAGGCATTCTTTGGAGAACTCTTCAATAACAAAATAATAATAATAATTAATAACAATAATAATTTAAGACTATTTCAAAACTAACTCTATGAGATAGAGACATACTGGTAGAGAAGAAATTAGAATCCTTAGAACTCATGGGAAAGAGTTTGGATAAATCATATGCTCAGATTACAGTTTGCTTTTTGCGGCTTTATTTAAGAAGCAAGTTAATGTTTATATGACACTGAACTTCAAAGTCCAGGCAATAAGGAGGAAAACAGAGAGAGAGAGAAAAACAGTTGGCTTGTCACTTCTTGTTTTTCCTTACCCTGTAGCAAGGCCCCAGGGGGCAGCAGCACACAGACACTGGAGAGAACCAAAGCAGGGGGATGGGGTCTTGTCTTACCAGAGTACAGTACTTTTTAATTAAATTATAAAAATTTATTATGCTAAGATACAAGCGCTGTGTTTCCTGACTCATGTGGCACTTATTCTTGTTGGAGTTTCACTATGTCTTTAAATAATAATCTTCTTTTCTACAGTCTTGGTGTAAAATTCTTTACCTTACCTCCTTTGTATGATGCAATCTCTGACCATGTTGTGTGTCTTTACTGTGATACTCTTGGTTTATAGATGTGAGTGCTGTTATTGTAACAAAGTAGGACATTTTCTATATAATACAATGAAACAGCATTATTCGTTTCAAGTACTTCCTTTCTGATTCTTCCCTCTTGTGGGGGATTTTCACTTATTCTAGCCTCGTACGTAGAAATGTCAAGTCCTGGAAAAGGTCCCTTTAAAGTTGGACAGGTTGACAGGTTGACAGGTCTGTGTGTTCCTAAAAGAGTATCTGAAAGACAGGAAAGGAAGCTGAAGAGATTTTCTTCAAATGAAATGCAGGATAAGATTTCAAGAGCTAACTGTCTCGTCCCTCAAAGACAAGGAACGTAACTCTGCACTCCTTAAGTGTGGGCTGCACAGCTCCTTCCAAAGAGCACAGTATGGAAGCGGGCAGGGAGTGACTTTACAGTGGAGAGACCTGACAGACACACCTCAGCCAGGTGACCAAGGTCAGCATCAGCAGTGATAGCTCAGGTCGATAGCGTGCACCTTGATGTGAGGTGATGAAAATGGCACTTGGCCTCTACGGTCGTCCTCTCCAAAACAAATGACCCCAGTCTAATAACGAGAAAAACATCAGACACACCCAAACTGAAGGAAATTCTATAAATATCTGACCAGTAGTCCTCAAAACTGTCAAGGTCATTAAAAAAAAAAAAAAAAAAGTGTGAGAAACTATCACAGCCCAAGGAGCCTATAGAGACATGACAACTAAATGTAATACGGTATCCTGAATGCTTCCCTAGAACCAGAAACGGAGATTACCTACAAACTAAGGAAATCTGAATGAAGTATGGCCTTTCGATAATAATAATGTATCAGTATTTGTTCATTTGTTACGACAAATGTACCACACTAAGGTAAGGCGTTAACAGTAGGGGAAACTTGGGTGTTGGGTACACGGGAATTCTCTCTGCTATCGTATCAACTTTTCTCTAGACCTAAAACTATTCTAAAATAAAAAGTTTACTTAAAAAAAAAAAAAAGCTAACTAACTGCCAGAGAAACCACAGGTTGGAAAACTACTGAGACTCTTCGTGACTTCCAATATTTCCTGAAAACCCAAGAGAAACTTTGTAATCACATCAAGAATTAGGTGCTTGGGGCTTCCCTGGTGGCGCAGTGGTTGGGAGTCTGCCTGCCAATGCAGGGGACACGGGTTCGAGCCCTGGTCTGGGAAGATCCCACGTGCCGCGGAGCAACTAGGCCCGTGAGCCACAACTACTGAGCCTGCGCGTCTGGAGCCTCTGCTCCGCAACAAGAGAGGCCGCGATAGTGAGAGGTCCGCGCACCGCGATGAAGAGTGGCCCCCGCTTGCTGCAACTGGAGAAAGCCCTCGCACAGAAATGAAGACCCAACACAGCCATAAATTAATTAATTAATTAATTAATTTAAAAAAAAAAGAATTAGGTGCTGCTTCTGGTGGCTGTTACCCCAAGATTAATGGGGACAGATTCTAGTTGTACAGTCTAGTGCTTGAAGTTACCTCAAGAGGGAGGAGCCAGGAAGAAAGGCAGGGATAAATCATTTAATATACACATTCATTCATTCATTCATTCACACACACACCCCTGCAATGAAACAGTGACACTCTCTTTCCCGGTCAACTCTCCCAGTCTCCATGGACTTCTCTGTGTCTATCCATCCTTACAGGTGGTGTTTCTCATACACTTTCATGTACCTACTGCCCTACGTCTTTCTGTCCTCGGCTTCATCTACCACTTACTTGCCGTAATTCTCTCACCTGTAAATAGATCCATGTGTCTAAAATGTCCCCACATGCACAACACGCAGGGGTGCTCAGTGCTCCTCAAAACTTGCTGAGCCTCTGCTCTTTTAATCCCTCTTTTTGTGAATGATGCCACCAACCCCTCAGCCACCCCGATCAGGAGCTCACCCTGTGCTGAGCTATCCCACAAAGCCCCTCAGCTACCGAATTGTGCAGATTCTACCTCCTAAATGTTTCTCAGAGCTGAGCCCTTCTCTCCAACCTCAGAACCTTAGCTCGGCTTCTTACCATGTCTCATCCCAGAGACAGCCTCCGTCCCCTAGCCAGACTTCCACCTCCAGCCCATCTACCCCTCACCCTGCCCACACAGGGGTGTCTCTAACACACAGACCTGACCGTGCCATTCCCCTGCAGATGCCCTCCAAGATTACCTGTCACCCCTGGAATAAAGGCCAGGTTCGTCAGCCCGGCACACAAGTCCCTTTGTGAATGACAAGCCTCCGCTTGTCATTCTCCCCTCATCTCATGCCATGTTCCCAAACTCACCTTCTGCTTCTACCATATGACTGGGATTCTCTTGCCCAATTTCTTTCCGTGCCCTCCTCCTACTTGGGCTTCAATATCCGACCCAAATTCTCTTTGGCAACGTTCTCTGAGACTTCAAGCCTGAGGCAGGCGCCTTAAGGGATCCTCCTTAGCGTTCTAAGTGCCCCCCTACCAATCCAGTCCCTGTTCCCCCCCGCCACTCCACCCCCACTGTGCATAACTCAGGCATCGAGCTCAGTCATTAATTCAGTAATTGGCTAGTCTAAAGGCTAAAAATACAGCAGTGAACAGAACAGAAAACAGAACAAAAAACCCTGTCTTCTTGGAGTGTTCACTCTTTGCACACTGCCTCTGATTTTCCTTCTCCCTAGGGAGATTTTGAAGGCGAGAACTGCTCTTACATGCATCTTAAATACTTAGCATAGTACGCAGCACATAATTGGTGCTCAAAAAACACAGATGAATAGTCCATGAATGAAGGCCCGTGATTTTGTTCCTCCCATCCTTCATGCCAACTCAAGGATAGGAGTTAGAGGAATGCCTTCATCGTGCCGCGGAAAAACAACTTGAATGCCTCACTCCATCACTTCCCCAGTCCTCCCAATTAGTTCATTTCGTTTCCCTTAGAGCAGCAGCAGTTTAGTGGCGCGTCTGCATGTGCTTCTCTGAGGGTGTCCACTTGCCTCTGGAGGGAACAATTCCTACACAATCAGAATATCATAAATGCTGGTTGTTTTTAATTTTAAGAATCAAGCTCTAGATGAAGCACAAACAATTCTATTTCTAGAACAGAACAAAGACGTTATAAACTTTGTTGCCATGGAACCATGATAGTCCGGGGCCCAGAGCTTAGGGATGGGGCGGAAGAGAGCAGAAGTGGAAGGACAGGCAAAGTGGGTTAGTTTCCTCGGCTACAAAACCGGAAGTGCAGAAGTGTCGTGAAGCTGCCTTGCGCCGATGTGTCAAGAACTAGAAAATTATCCTTAAACCTCTGTTGCTTCTTTTTATTGGACAGCCTGTGGTACTGTTTGAGACTTTTTTTTTTTTAAATAAGGTGCACACTATTATATTTGTAAATTTAGGAAACTAATTGGATTAGCAAACCAGTGAAGGGATGGCATGCATATTGTGGAAGAGGCATGTATACTGTGTGCGTGGAATGCACAGTGGCCAGGAGGGGGGGTTTGTGCTCCCTCCTCGCGGGGACGGGCGTTGGGAGGGGGACGAGCCCAGTGTTGACTGCAGCCGGTGACCTCAGGGAGCTTTGGCCTTCCCATCAGTGCTGAGTCACTGGCTGAACTAAGGCTGACATGCTGTCCTGACTTTAAGGCCACCATGGTGGCCCCCCCTCGGCCCCCAGAGCCTCAGGGACAGACTCCTAGGAATTCAGCACAGGTGCTGGGAAGTCTAGCACAACCTTCCGGAAAGCCTTCCTCCACCCGATGGGGGATGTACGGTGCCGTCCTCCTTCCTTTTTGTCCTCTTTTCTGATGATGTCATTCTCGTCCATCCTGTGGAGCTGTTGGACAGAGCACAGCCTGTGCACCTGGAGGACCAGGATGAGAGGGGGGCCACGTACCGCCTTGTCCGGGAACCTTGTGCAGGATGCTCAACTCTATACCTCACTTCCCTCCCATCTTCCCCACATCTGTGGATTCTTGATTACGTAGGGGACACAGAGGCAGAGAGAGCTGGCCAGACCAAATGTTTTACCATCAAACTGGGCCTGGTGAGGGAGCGTCTTAAACCGTCATCCCCAGGGAAGTTTGTAGCATCAGGGCCCTTCCCTTAGGGCAGGCCGAGTGCAGCCTGCACCTTTCCAGGACCCATTCATCACTGTTGCTCATGTCTGCTCCAAGAATGCCTGTGTGTGCATGTCATGAGTGGGTGTTTCACTGTGATGACCTTGGAGAGGTTTCAACATAAGGCTGTTCTCCTCTGAATTCCTTTGGCTGTGTGTCGTAAGCTGAGGCTATAAGCTGAGGCTGAGCTGGGAGAGAGTTTGGGTGTTCCCCATTCCTGGATTTGGGCAGAAAGAGTAAGGTCTGAGAAGCACAGATCTAGTGGGAGACTAGACTAGTTCTCACTGGCCGCTGCACAAGTGTCTGGAGATCATGTGTTCTTACTGGAGAGGATTCTTCTGGGAAGGCCTGTGAGTCAAGACCCCTGGAGTCCTCAGCTGGGTGACTTCACATGAGTCACCATGCTGCTTGATGTCTGATGAATAAGTGGAGATAATGCATTTTGCCTTCACTGATCTCAAGGCGTGTGACCCTTTTGGGGGAGGGTCAGCAGCGGGAAATGTGTCATCGTTTCCCGTTGGTGACCACTCTCTTTTCCTGCAGACCGTGTCAAACGGCACATCTGAGCGGCTCGACGTCTGATTCTTGCTCTTATCTTGTTTTTCTTTTTCCTAATGTTTTTTTCTCCTAAGTTGAATCATTCACGGCTCTTCATGGCCTCTGAAATGAGCTGAATTTTCCTGGCCTTTCATTCGAATTCTGCCTCCTTCCCATTTTCCCATTCCAAACGCCCTGTTCTCCGACCAAATTCATCAGCTAAGCACTCCCTGGACACCTCACAGACATTTCCACCCTTGCCCGCGCCTCTTGTCTGGATGCACCCATCACTCCCACCCCTCAGATTTTACTTTCTCTTCTTATGTAAATACACAGAAACCCTGCCCAAGCCCCATCTGGTCTCTCCTCCCATCTCTGAGCCCATAGCCCTAAGTGTACTTGTGACACCCTTGTACCAGGCCGGGTTGATGGCTGCTGGCATCTTATCTGCCCTGCCTCCCCTTTGTGCTGGGGACAGGTCTTTCACTTTGCTGTGTTTCCAGAGCATTTCCAGAGCTTGGGGCAGGCTATAGTATGTCTATAATATGTAACGGGTGCTCCTTGATGTTTGCCTGAGATAAGGATGAAACAAGCTGCCGCCCTGAGCACTGCACCTACTGTTTGTTCCCAGGCCCCTTGGGTTCTAGGGGAGCCTGCAGCTGAGAGTAGGGGAGGGGCGCAGAGAGAAGGAACCCAGAGCTAACTAGGCTTATAGCTCTTCTGTATGGAAGTTTCAAGTAACATTAAAAAAAAAAAAAAAAAATCTGTGCTGAAACTTTGAAAACCATTGCATCCCACTGTTATTATTTCCATGGCTCATGTGATAAACAGTAGGAAAAAAATTCATGCCCACCATTGAACAGTGCACCTGTAACACTGAGAAACCATCAGAAAAGGAAGGGTTTGGCCCAAAGTGTGGGCATTTTACACAGAACCAGGAAAAAAAATCTGACTTGTAAGAAAGAGACAAATGAACTTGCTGAGACCATCTAAATTCTAGAAGTTTGCATTTTGGGTCACCAGAGGTCACAAGTGATGGAAGCTCTGACGTGAATCGTCCACGTGGTTACACCTGTCTCCTCCGTGCAGGCCTCGGAGGCCCGCAGGGGTCGGCGTGAAGCCAGGGCCGGTGAAGCCTTGGGTGGATGCGGGAGACAGAACGGAGCGGACCGGTTCAGTGAGAGGGGCGGGCGGTGTGAGGCTCGGCGGAGGAAGGCTGGGGCAGCCACCCACCCGCTTGGTTGCTCAGCTCAGCCTCCCTCAACCCCAACTTCTCTCTGCCGGCCTCTGCTTGTCACCCCCTCCTTGTCCTCAAGGTGGCCACCAGCCCAGAGTCTATGGGTCCTCCTGGCGCCAGAGCCTGCGGGCCTCTGACCCACTGCCCCGCAGGTCACGTTGTAAGAGGGAGACCCTGGGGTGACTGGGTCCAGCCGGCGCTGAGTGGAGGCGAGGGGTCGCCAGGGCATCAGGCTGGCCACAGGAAGCCCAACAGGGCAAGCAGCTAACAGACCCTGTGCTGTAGTTTGCAGGGGTTCTGAGCCCACATGTCCATTGTGCGAGCACAGGGGTGTCGCAGGGGGGAATTGCACTGTCAGAATCCATCAACAGCTGTGAGCCTCTTGCTTCCTCCGGAGGTTGCAGCCTCGCTTCCTCTCCCCCAGGGTGGACTTTGCAGCGTGGGACAGGGTCTGCTTAACAAACTTCTCAGCTTTGGCAATAGAGGAAGTCAGAACACAGGAGACCTTCCTACACAGTGTGGTATCTTACGTACAGGGCAGGGTCTGAAGCCAGCACATAAGATGAGAATACATGTCATCAAAACATCTCTGGAAAATCCCTTAAATCACCCATAAGGTATGGGACCCATACGTCTCTCAGCAAACCCGGCACAGCCGGTTTTTCCTTTAGCACCAGAGCAGACTGTGTTTTTTGGCTGACAACCAGGGGATGTGATTACTGTGTGCTCAGGGAGCCATGTGTTATGAAAAAAAATCTTTAAATGTTAGATCCATTCTCAGCTAGAGAGCTCCATGGGCAAGTGCATGTTCTCTCTGAGGCATCTCCTCATAGGAATGTGGGGGGAATACTTCACAACCTAAGATCATCCCCCTGTCCTGCCCTTCTCTTCCCCAGCCTCCTCTCCCCTGCCTGCCCCTCCCTCCCTCCTGTCTTTCTTTCTTCCTCCCTCCCTCTCTCTCTTTCTCTCTTTCTTTCCTTCTTTCCTTCTTTCCCTCCCTTTCTCCCTCCCTCCCCCTGCCTCATTTCTTTCTTTCTTTCCTCCAAGGATATATTATGGTTACACTGACCTCAGTTATTTGTTCCTGGGATGGGATGTCGCTGTAGAAGCACAGTACCTCTATTTGTTCCCCATCTGGCGCTTGTTAACTTTTCTCTGCACGGGGACTAGGTGCTCTCTGAGGCAGGAACAATATCTTGTAGTTTGCAGCCTCTCCCCTGTACCTTCCCCAACCCAGGCACCAGCAACCCCGGCCATCTGCATGTACCATGTCCTGCTTAGACGTGCCTTGGTTAACTGGTTGATTCCACCCATGCTTAGTTCCTCTACCTGAGAAGTGAACGTTAACTAAGGAAGGGAAAAGGTACCTTAACACAAAACACGTAGCTGATGTTGAACAATTAGCTAACAATGGAAGGCTCACCCTTTAGGTCATTTCCCTAAAAATGAACAGATGTGCTGGATCGGTGGTCTTCAACTTGGCCATCCGTAAGAATCACTGGAGAGAAAAGATTCTGATTCAGTAGCCTGGGCAGGTCAAGAATCTGCATTTCTGACACCACGGCTGCTGCTGCCATGTTCCCCAGCCCAGTGCTGATGCAGGACCACACCGCACCGTCACGGAAGGGGCTGTGATGGGAGAAACAGCCCCACATCCTCACGCATGAACTGAGGATAATACTCTTCCCCAGGGCCTGGTATATAGGTTTGTTGTGAGGACAAAATGGCTTAACATTTGTGAAGCACAAGATAAGTGCCATACAAGTGTTTTTAGGTGACAATAACTTGTAAAATCCCACGCTAGTTGTCTGCCAGTACACTCTACCTCTACACCTCCTAAACAAATGAAATCAGCTTCTCAGATGCAGGTGAAATCCTGGGTGGAGACAGCTAGGAAACAAAATAAGAAGTGTGAATATTACTCATCATAATTTTCCTTGCCATGGAGCAGGTAAAGGTGTGGTCCACATCTGCTGTCCTAGGCAGCTGGGTTGGAAGAACAGCCCCTACAGACACAGGCCTTCCACGGCTGCCAAAGCCAGCACAGATATTCTTCCCAGGGCCCAGCTCACCTCCTCAGACGGCCTCCCCACAGAGGTCTCTGCTGGCCTCTGTGATATGTTGACGCCACCCCTAGTCTCTGTCAATCACACTACCCCATGTTATTTCATCCTAACAGTCATCACTATTTTAAATGATCTGATTTACGTATATCTGTTTAGTGATGATGTCTTCCCAGATAGAACGTAAGGATAGCTGTCTCATTCTCTGCTATATCCTGCGCCTAGTGCAATGCTTGACACCTAGTAGATGCCCAATTAATATTTATGAATGCATGTACCACAACAGTGTCAGAGAGTAGGAATTGAAGGGGAAAATATAACACATTCGTTCTTTTTTGCCTATCGTTATCTTTCTAGCTCTCATTACTGTGAGCTGGGAGCTGCTTCCCAAGGGCTGGGCATCTGAGGGCAGCCCGTCCTGTATGGGAACACTTAACCACTGGAAAAGGACCCCTGCCAACTTTCCCTGGAAGGCTGTCAGCCCTGGCCTGACTGCAGACCGGTGGGACATTTGTCTTCAGGCCTCAGCTAGGTACAGTGGCACTGGCTGGTGCCTTAGACAACCCTTATTCTCAGAAATATTCACACGCTCTACATGGAGACATAAAACCCAAGCCATTTGGGCTTCCCAGCCAGAGCAACTGGCATGCTTTTCAACTTCCTTCCCTAGCCCGTCAGGTATAAAATTTACTGTTTTATATATCCAGATGGATCATGGGCTGGGTATCTCGGTAGCTCAAATCAAAGACAGAAAATTCCTAATGGGGAGTCACAGATGAATTTATAAGTACAACCAATCCAAGCTTTTGTAGTGTCTCTCACCAAGACCGCTGTTGGCATTTGGGCCGGGATCCTACTCTGTGGTGTGGGACTTTCTCACCCACTAGGACATTTAATATCCCTCGTCCCTGGGGAACTAAATGACAATACCCTGGATGTCAAAAAAGTGCCACCAGGCATTTCCAAACACCCGCTGGGGCTAAGACTGACCCATTTGAGAACTGCTAGTTGGGGAAAGTAAATTGCTTCATTTGACCTTAAATGTGGTATTTTAGCATCAGCTTGTTTGGGAAGTTTTAAAAATTAATTTGTAATTAGAGAAGTAATCGTCTCTTTGTAGAAATTTATTTTAGATAAAGCTGAAGTCTCTTTTGACACCTACTTCCAGTTTTAGTCGCCTGCCCACTTCTCTGTGAAAATGAGGGTAATGGTTTCTATCGGTTTCTATGTGCTTCCATACATATATAGAAACCTGTATACAAGTCTAGTAGAGTGTTGCTGGTGTGTGTTTGTACACACGCATCTCATCTGCAACTTGAGATTTTCACTCGGCAACATGTGTTGAAGGCCTTTCTTTGCGTGTCCGCACACGTAGAAATGCCTTCTCCATTGCAACGGCTCGCAGTATTTCACCGTGTCGATGGGCCTCTTAGCAGACAGCAGCGTAGGAAACTGCTTGCTCTGGTCCTGTGATCAGACCACAGGACCAGATGAGACAAAGGCTGAAGTCGTTTTGAATCATTGTCTCCAACCCTGCTGCTGTCCGCAAGACAAAGCAGTGCCTTGACTTGAATTTGGAAGTAGTATCTCTAAGCCTGGCTACTCTGGCTAGTGGATAAGCCCAGCTCTCTGAGTCTCCTGCACTGCAATGGATTCCTTTCCTTCCTCAGCCTCTAATGTACCATTTTCCATCAATAAGTTGTGGTTCTAAGAGAGCAGGTTTGATGATCACCTTTGTCCCTGAACGAAGCAATGCATGAAGAAGGATGTTTATTTTTATGAGTGATTGTAGGTCTATGCAGTGAGTACCTAATACCAGGCACTTTCATCCCTTATCTCTAAGCTCCACAACATCCTTCACAATAGGTATCACTAGCTCATTTTTACAGATGAGAAAACTGAGACCTAGAGAAGTTAGACAACTGGCCCAAGCTGTTCAGTTGTCGAGTGGAGAGTTGGGGCACAAACCCAGGGCTTGCTCTCAGATGATAAACTGTGATACCAATGATTTACTTATTTAGTCAACAATATTTATTGAATGTCTGTAATGTGCTGGAAATGGTACCCAGCACCAGGAACACAGCAGTGAACAAAGCAATAAACAAAGAGGAGATCTTTGCCGTCATAGAGCTTACCTTCTAGTCGGGGAGACGATTAAGAAGTAAACACACAGATACTGTAACTTAGAGGACGTTAAGTACTGTGAATGAATGTAAAGCAGAATAAGGGGACTGTGAGTTGCAAAAGGGGTTTCTTTTTTTTTAAGATTTTTTTTTTTGATGTGGACCATTTTTAAAGTCTTTATTGAATTTGTGACAATATTGCTTCTGTTTTATATTTTTTGGTTTTTTGGTTGCGAGGCATGTGGGATCTTAGCTCCCCAACCAGGGATGGAACCTGCACCCTCGCACTGGGAGGCAAAGTCTGAACCACTGGACCACCAGGGAAGTCCCAGAAGGGGCTTCTTTAGAAAGGGTGTTGGATAAGGCCTCCCTGAGGTGGTGACATTCAAGCAGAGACCTGAACGAAGCAAGAGAGCGAGCCATGCTGCAATCTCAGGTGAACCAGGGAGACATCAGCAGGTGCAAAGGCCCTGAGGTGGAGCGTGCTGAGTATGTCTAAGGAGCATATGGACGTCAGCAAGGCTGGACTGGAGGCAACGAGGCAGGGAGATGTGGAGGTCAGATCAGCGAGAAGACAGGCCCTGATCACTTGAGCTTTCTAGGCCATGGTCAGAACTTTGGACGGATTCCAAGTGTGATAGGAAGTCATTGGAGAGTTTTGAACACGGGAGTAGTATGACATGGCTTAAATTTTTAGAGAATCATCCAGGCTCCTATAGGAAGGAAGATTGAAGGCAGGGTAGAGTAGATTCAAGGACATCAGTTAGAAGGCCACTGTAGGAATCCCAGGAAAACAAGATAGTGGCTTGGCCCAGAGTGGTAAGCTGGGGAGAGGGTAAGAGTGGTCTGATTAAGAGTATGGTTTGAAGGTAGAACTGATAAGGCTTTTTGATGAATTGGATAACCCTTAAGGGGGAAGAAGAGCACTTAAGAACGATTCCTGGGTTTTTGCCTGAGCACCTCATTGGAGATGGTACCATTTACTGAAATGAGAAAGCCTGGTATGGGGCAGGGAGTTAGGGAGCAAATCTGGGGAGGTGTGGAGAATCAAGGGTTCTATTTTGGCATTAGCATGTGATGACTGTTAGACCTGAAGACAGAAGTGTTGAATCAGCAAATGGATACATCAGAAAGAATCCACGTTAGAGATACATTTGGGAGTCATTGATACATTTACAGGTGTGGCGCTTAATGAGTTTACTGGGAATTGAGTAGAACTATTCATCTAGCTGATTATCTACTATGTGTAGCTCACAGTGCTTTGTGCTTGGAATATAGCAGCAAGCAAGACAGACGTGGTAATTACTCTAAGTGACTTGCTTTAAGCCCAGCATGCCACCAGGAATGGTCTTGACCTCTTTTATTGTTAAATTTGTTAAATGTTAGAGTAGAAGCCAGCTTAGAGATGACCAAGTTCAAGCTCCCAAAGGCGCTCTCCAATTTACAGCGGAGGAAACTGAGGCCTGGAGAGGTTAAGTGCTTTGTTAAAATCTGTTGTGTAGAAACCACTTACATTTTAAGGGACTTCCCTGGCGGTCCAGTGGTTAGGACTCCGTGCTTCCACTGCAGGGGGCACGGGTTCGATCCCTGGTCGGGGAACTAAGATCCCACAAGCCGCACAGTGCGGCCAATAAAACAAAAAAACAACCCACCGCTTACATTTTAGATTTTTTCCAAAGATGCGTATGTCCTGTCCACATTGTTCGTATTGTTCATTTTTATTTATATTTTCTTATACTCTAAGAAAGAAAGTTGAAGTTGAGTGGAGAGTAAAAAAGATGGTGAAAGACTTTGCCTAAAAGACCTAAGAGGAATTCAATTGAATTCAATAAGGATTTATTAAATACCTACTGTGCTGGAGACTATGGGTGTAAGGATGATTAAGAAGCATCCAAAGACAGCCCACAGAATAGGGGAAAATATTTGCAAATTATATTTCTGAGAAGGGACTTGTATCTAGAATATGTAAAAACTCTTACAACTTAATAATAAAAAGACAAATAACCCAATTAAAAAACTGGCAAAGGGAAAAAAATGGGCAAATCATAGCATCCACGACCCCAGTAGTGGGGTCAGACTCCAGTGTAATCTTGTGACCTTCCTCAGCTTCCAGGGGGTTCCGTCCAAGGAGCAGGGCAGCAGCATCACTGGGGAGCTTGGGGCTTGGTGTTAAGTCATAAACGTCAGTGTGGCGGGAGCAGTCGCAGGGCCCTTGGAGATTAGATGGTGACATGAGGCCAGAACATGAGCTGACCAGGCCGCAAGGCTGGCCAACTCCCAGGAGTAGGGGAGGGAAGATGGTGGAGGAGAAGGACTCAGAGTGAAGAGGGCCGAGCAGGTGGATTGCCTCTTCCTTGGTGGCCACAGATGCTGGGAGATGGCACCTAAGACCACAGCATGCTAAGGCTTCTAGTTCACGCATAGTCTTCTGGTCCATACCAGCAGAGGGTGGTAGCCTAGGTCCTCTGCTGGTTGACGATTCCAGGGCAGAGCAGGTTGAAGATTCTGGGGCCACTGCCGAGAAAGAAATGGACTGACATCTTGAGCAACCACAGTGGAGCCAGGGCCAGGCAGATTTCAAAGTATGATTCTCCTTCTGGGAAAAGAATATTCACAAAAGCTCTGCCTCAAACGCGGTGTGACCTTGAGAAGGTTACGTGGCTCGAATTCATGGCAGTTGTCTCCTTTGTCTTTATGCCCCATGGCATGCTCGCTTGTGTGAATTCCATGAATGAGGCCAATGGATTCTCTTGTCAGCGATTCTCAAACATTTCCATCCAAGAACCTCTAACAGTAGAGGAGAGAAAACTTGGATCCTGGAAACTCTGGCAGACGTGGCTCTAAATTGTACGTCCAAAGCATAAAATCTGCTTCATGTGTTCCATTTACCTTAGGAACCCGGGTGTACTTTGTATTCTAGTAATAGCAGGACAGGAGACCTTAAACTGTGGTCAACTTTTGGCTACATTTTAGTCAGTTCTGTAATAGTTTTCCCCTGTTGCTGTAAAAATCACCACATACTTGGTGGCTTAAAATACATACTTATTGATAGAGGAGACAAGATGGCAGAGTAGAAGGACGTGAGCTCACCTCTTCTTACGGAAACACCAAAATCACAACTAACTGCTGAACAACCATTGATAAAATACATACTTATTATCTGACAGTTCTGCATGTCAGAAGTTTGACATGGGTCCCACTGGGCTAAAGTCAAGGTGTCAGCAGGACTGTGTTTCTTTCTGGGGGCTCCAGGGGAGAACCCTTTTCCCCACCCTCCCCAGCTCTAGAAGCTGGCCCCCTTCCTTGGCCCGTGGCTCTCGTCCTCCATCTTCAAAGCCAGTGATATTGTGTCCGCATGGCCCTTCTTCCATAGTCACGCCCCCCTCTCACTGGCGCTCTGCTTCGAAGGACTCCTGTGATTACATTGTGCTCACCCAGATAATCCAGCATAATCTCCCCCTCTCAAGGTTCATGACCTTAATCACTTCTGCAAAGCCCCTTTTGCCATGTAAAGTGACATGTTCACAGGTTCTAGGGATTAGGACGTGGACATCTTTGTGGGGGAGCCATTATCCTGCCTACCAGAGTTGGTAAGGCCAGAAGCCCTTCTGTCAATCCTAGGGAAGAAATAAAGTGATTTCCCATCTTCCCGAGAAGGTAGCTAGGCCTGGTATATATCTAGACACTTCTTGTCATCAAGGGTCTAGACTTTACTGAGTATTGCCAAGAGTTAGCAACTGCCTCCCCCCACCCCAGATGTGCTTCTGAGAACTTTTGCAAAAGAAAGTAGCTGGGTAAAACTGTATTTGGGTGGGTTGAAAAGACGAGGCAGCCACTCTGGATAGATGTCTGGTCTGGGAAGAAGCTCTGGTGGTTTCTGTGGGAAAGGGAGATGCAGTGCTCCTAGGAAAGCAGAACATTAAATTAAAAAAAAAAAAATATATATATATATATATATATATATATAGAAGGCTTTGAGAGGGTTGGTCAGAGTCAGTCCTGGGGACACAGGTGTGGAGTGACCACAGAGGTGCCCCCTGGGGATGGAAGGTCTGGGCCTGGACAGCTGATATTGGACCACCTGTGCTGGGAAGAGGTAAACACTGGCCCGTGGAGGATGCAGGGATGTGAGCATTGAAGAAGGTGGAGTTCTGCTCCGGCTGCCACTCTTCCGTCCCACAAGATCTAAAGCCAAGCAGACCTCACGGTGCGAGGAGAGAGTCCTCTTTTCCCAGCCCCATCTGCCTGCATGTGCGACTCACGGTGCTTCTGTTCGTTCAACTTTGAGCTTCTTTCGTGTGAACTAATTCTCCTGTCTTATTGTGCAAGGAGAGTATTCTCCCATCTCCCCCTCGGGTTCCATCTCTGAGCTGGCATGCGCTGGCATATTACTTCTCCCTGAACTCAGAAAATCTGTCGAAGGGCGTGGTGTGTGCGTGAGCGTGCGTGCGTGCGTGCGTGTTGGGGGCTGGAGACGTGGGAGGGTGGGATCCCGCTCCTCTCCCAGGTGCCCGTCCCCGTGCCTGCCACGCAGTAGCTTTCCAACATTAGTTCCTTCCCCATCCCTCCCTTACCCACTCCCACAGCTTACCTTCCTCCCCAAGCCCCGATCTTGGTGGCAACTGAAAACACCCCCGTGGAGTTCCCAAAGGCCTCTCAGGGGACAAGATCAGCTGCATGGAGAACTTGTGCTCAGAGCCTATGAGCAGAAGGGAGTGCCTGTCCTCTGCAGGGGCTGGGGTGGCAGTTTCTGGCTTACTGAGGCCACTGTCTGGGAAGATATTTCCTGGAACAACCCCCGACTGGCAGCCAGTTCTCTAAATAGTGACTTGATTTTTTCACCAGTGAGAGCAATCACCTCCCAGACTCCTGCCGTTCACCCTTTGACCACGTTCTGCCCAAGGCAGGGGCTCACCTCGGAGGTTCTCAATCCTGTCTGCACGTCAGAATCACAGGGACCTTAAAATTACTGACACCTGGCTTCTCACCCCAGAGACTCTCACTTAACTGGCCTGGCTAAGGCTTCCTGGGATCAGCCGGCAGGGCTAACCAGTTACCAGGAGACTTTCTTTGTGAATAACCTTGAGGCTGGGGTGCGGGTGAGGGTAGCAGCGTTGAAATAAACGTTTCCCACTAGCTGGGAAGTTTCTTTGTTAGCTCCTCCCCTTTCATTTATTCTACTCTTTCTCCTTTTCTCCCTTCTACCCATTTGTATTATAATTACTTAGAATTCATTGTACAGTTGCCTTTTGTTCATCCAAGCTGTTGTTCCATTGCAACAAAGGGCGAGGATGAAAAAAGGCAGCACAGTCTACAGCTTCTTAACGTTTTTATTTCCTCTTGGCTTGAAAGTCTTGCTGAAGGAGCAGAGGGGAGTTGGGGTGAGACGCTCAGACTCAGGGTAAATAGGAAATGAGTCAATGTCCAGTCTGGCCCAGCCTGGTCTGCTCCATGTAGCCAAACATCGACTTTCTAGAAAGCACAGGCCAAGGGCATGTCTCAAACTCTTGGGGTTTCCTTTATGGCGTAGTGCTCAGGTCTGAAGGAGACTAAGGCTCAAGGCTCCTACACATACCCGGTAGATTTCAGAATCTCTGAAAGAAGGCACTGTCTACTGTGAATGTTTTATTCTGCTGTCTGCCAGGAGGAAATTAGTGTGGGAAAACAGCCAGCTCAGCACTTCCACTACTAGCTTTTATAAAGGAAGAATCAAAGAATTATTCTTCATTTTTGTTGCAAAGCCTGGGTTTCAGAATATTATTCTTTCATAGTCTCATGACATTTACCGAAGAAGCTTTTCTTTAAAAATAAATTTATTTATTTATTTATTTTTGGCTGCGTTGGGTCTTTGTTGCTGAGCGTGGGATTTTTCTAGTTGCAGCGAGCGGGGGCCCCTCTTCGTTGCGGTGCGCGGGCTTCTCACTGCAGTGGCTTCTCTTGTTGCGGAGCATGGGCTCTGGGCACTCGGGCTTCAGTAGTTGTGGCTCGTGGGCTCTAGAGTGCAGGCTCTGTAGTTGTGGTGCACGGGCTTAGTTGCTTTGCGGCACGTGGGATCTTCCCGGACCAGGGATCGAACCCGTGTCCCCTGCATTGGCAGGTGGATTCTTAACCACTGCGCCACCAGGGAAGCCCCAAGAATCTTAAACTTGGTGGTGCTGGTTTAGAAGTCATACGGTGTATGTATTCTGTGTGGGTGGGCATTTATGCCATCATGGAAATTGTAGTTGTGCATCTTAGATGATATGCTCCTAGAATTAGGATTAGAGATAAAATGAGAGGAAAGAAATGGTTTCCATGTCCAAAGGCTGGTTGATATGTTTTCTGATTTAAAAAATAAAAGTGTCGTTTAATTGGCAATAGTTATTATATTAGCAATAGTTTATGGCTCATTCGAACCTGATCTTAACCCATTAAGATAACCCTGGCTCAACTGGCCAAGACTATGGCTCCAATTTAATCTGAGTGCAAACAGAGCTGCAGAGGTATGCACATATATATTTATATTATACATAGACACATATATTTAACCTAAGGAATGTCCATACTATGTATAATGCTATGTACATGTTGCTCGGGTCATGGGCCCATTGGTTTCAGATCCATCCCTTACCTTCCCCTGCTCTGCTCTGTGTCTCAGGGGGACTGGCCACTGCGGTTTTTCCAGGCTGCCAGGTCACCTGTGTTCCAGCTGGGCTCAGCCAATGAGAAGCACTGGGCTGGGGAAAGGGAAAGGCCAGGGTGTTTCTCTCCCAGGAAGCCTCCGGCCCTTCTATGACATTTCTGACAGTAGCTGTAGCAAGGCTCCAGCTCCTGCCAGGAGGGCTAGCTGTGCTTCCAGCCGACATCAGTGACCCCAGTCGCTGGTCTCTGGTAACAACACCTCCTCTGATTTTCCCTCTGGCCCAAGCATGGCAGTGACTTCCACGGTCACTAATCTAAACTTCTCAGATTGTCCATCAACTGTGTAACCAATTACCTGCATTAAATTCCCTCTGTTATAAATACGTGTGGTAATTTCTGTTGTTCTGGGTAGACCCTGACTGATAACATATGTCATGGTTAAAAGGTATTTTTAACACAACATTGTAAATCAACTATACTTCCATTTAAAAAAAGTATTTTTCTTTAACGTAAGTTAGCCACTAGCAAATTCTTTAATTAGGGTTGTGGTTACCAATGTATTATTATCTGTAATTATTTGTTTGAAGAGCAGTTCAGAATCTATTGAAGTTATTATTGCCAGTAATAAGCATTTGCCAGTAAGAAGCATTTTAAAATGCTTAAATAAATAAATGGTTGTGAATTCTACCAACTTGAGCTTCAAAGCAGTGGCCTAATTTTACTCAGTACATTCACAGGATAAATGTAATGGAAATAGTGCATCATGAGCCCACGAATGATTGTTTTTCAAAATAGAACTACCACTATTTTGTATTTTGCAAAAATAGCTCACATTCATTCTTGAGCTAATGTACATACTGACTTGCAGCAATAATATCACAGAGGAATGATCTGGTAGTAGTTTCAGTAAAAGAAATACTCATAATAACTACATTGAAACTGGGAAGTAATTTATATCTCCCTCTCTAAGTGATTTACGTTTATCATTACTTGCAATATCTTTCCTGAACCTTTGCCTAAAACCCTCTCTGCTGCTGACTGCAAATTCAGATCGACTGTATCATTCCAGGAGGGGAACGCATTAGTAGACTATCTTCTAAGAGCCCTCAACTATAGCAAGTCACTTTGGCTACCACTTCCTGTCTTCCCTCCCTTCTGCATGTTGCCCAAGTTTTTTTTGTTTGGTTGGTTTTTATAAATTTGTTTATTTATTTATATTTTATTTTTGGCTGTGTTGGGTCTTCGTTGCTGTGCACAGGCTTTCTCTAGTTGCAGCGAGCAGGGGCTACTCTCCATTGCAGTGCGCGGGGCTTCTAGTTGCAGTGGCTTCTCTTGTTGCAGAGCACGGGCTCTAGGCATGCGGGCTTCAGCAGTTATGGCATGTAGGCTCAGTAGTTGTGGCTCGCAGGCTCTAGAGCGCAGGCTCAGTAGTTGTGGCGCACAGGCTTACTTGCTCTGCGGCATGTGGGACCTTCCCGGACCAGGGTTTGAACCCTTGTCCCCTGCATTGGCAGACAGATTCTTAACCACTGCGCCACCAGGGAAGTCCCTTGCCCAAGTTTAAAGGACCCTACAAGTGAAAGAAACGCATATAAATGAGCCAGGATTTCAAACACAGAAAGTGGCACTGTACCTATCAAGAGAGTATATGGATGTCTGCTTAAAGATGGCAGATGAAGCATGCTTGATTTTATCCTCACCAAAAACCCCACTAAAATGATAATAATGACATTTAAAAAGTGGTAAATACTCAGTAATGGCAAAGGGACTCTCTCAGCAGATAAGAGATTTCAAAGAATCTCTGGAGGGTAGATAGTGGATAGAGGAGTGATGGCAGAAGAAAGAGAATAGAGGAAGCTATACTTCTATTATGTGAGTGGGAATTTGAAGGCAGATAGAACAGAGAAGGAAATCTTTTGCAAGACAGAACTTGGGATACTAGGCAATTCATAAACAGCAGCTGTGAGAGTGATGGGGCTGAAACTATGGTGACTGATAAAATGGCACAAAGGAGCAGTTGGCCTCTCACCCCACTTGGCAGCCAGATAGGCCACCCCTGACACATTCCCCCTTCCAATAAAAAAACAACAACCTGTTCTTCTCTCTACAAAATGTAATGGCCCCAAAGATAAGACCCTGACATGCTGGGATTTAGGAGTTCCCTAGCTGGGTCTTTGCCAGGTAATTATAGTAAAAGTAATAGAAGCAGTAAATAGTCATATAACACTGTAATGAATACATTACATATTAATTCATTTAATGTTCACAACAACTCCAGGAGAAACTGAAGAACAGAGTGGTTAGATAACTTGCCTAAGGTCGCACAGCAAGTAACTGGCAGAGCTAGATCACCACAATGTAAATGCGCAACTAATAAGCCCCATCCATGTGCAAAAAAAAAAAGTACCAATTAGCATCTTATTGCCTCATCCTCATGAGGATGTTGTGAAGAAAGGTCACAACATGAAAGCTAGATGGAAATAAACACAGGCATGACCCAGAGGAAAGAGTAAAGACACGAAACACAAAGGAAGAAAGAAACCTCCAATTAGTGTCCTCAGAGAAATCTGGAAAGATATTTCATCGTAAAAGAACAGGATACAATGAATGAAAAAGAAATAATCAGGGAAGTGTAAATAGCCCCTTCAAATTAAAAACCACATTTATATTAAAAAATTCAACAGAAGCATTAGAATATAAATTCAAAGAAATCTCCCAGAGAAAGGACAAAGGGATGGAAATCATAAGAGAAAAAAGTCTTAGAGGCTAATCCAGGATGTCCTACATCTGACCAACAGAAGTTACAGAAAGAAAAATTAGATAATGTGAAATATAAGATGTTTCCCAGAGGTGAAGGACATGAGTCTTCTAGACATATAATCATAAAGTTTACACATCGAGGATGTAGAAGAGGTCCTCTATGATGTTTATAATCTGTTCTGAGACCAAAACTAAGTCTTTCGTGCTCTCTCAATAGTCTAGAAGTTGAAAATGAGTAACAGGGTCTACATTACTGTGACCATGAAAATATTGTGTGCCTTTGGGCTAGTAATCACTCTGATTACATGTCTTTTCCTGTATAGCTTTTTGGTTTTTCCCCCCCTGGAGTTTGTATTTGCCTTTGTGAGAATCTTCACCATTATTTAATTCTCAAGTCTACCTAATCTCCTTAGCTGGTCAGGCTTTCTTTCAAATCCCCTTCTTTGCTCCTGAGACACTCCTATTTGGACAGTTTGCTCTCTAGTCTCCTGCACCAGAATCACTTGGTATCTTCCCTGGATTCAATTGCTTCCTGGACCCCACATCTTGTTCTTTATGGTCTTACTCCCTTGGTTTACTGAAGCAGATCCTCAGGTAACTTCTTTAGAAAGGATGTGTAGGCAATCAGTTTTCTTCCACCTTGTATTCAGTTTTCACATTTAATTGATACCTTGGCTAGGAAGAGATTTTTACGTTGAAATCTTTTTTCTGGGAATGTTGAAAAATTGCTCCAATGTCTTTTAGCATCCAGTGTTGCTAATGACAGGTCAGATATAATTCAAATTTTTGTTCTGTTGCTAAGCTCACTTCTCTCCTCTACTCTCACCCTCTTAAAATGGGTACATCATGCAATAGCAACATAAGCATATTGTTAAAAGGTATGGAGATGTCTACCAGAAGAAATGTCTTGGAAGGTAAGAAGTGGTTGCCTCTGCAGAGTGGGACTGGGAAAGACAGAAAACCATGGCTTTTATTTTTTTCTTAACAATGTGCATGATTATTTGGACAAAGCTTTAAAAATTATAAGACATGGGTTGCAAAACTATAAAGAAAAGCAGGTGAAAGATGATCACACAAGTCAGAATTGTGTTACCTTTGGGTCAGGGAGAGAGCTGTGCCCAGGACTCAGGAAGGGGACGCTGGGGGCTCCTGCAGAGCTGACCTCACTGCCATTTGACTTGGGGGGCGATTAACCAGTTGCTTGCCTTACACTTATCCTTTATAAGTATAAAGTCTTTGCTTTACATTTACACTTACATGTTTCATGAATTCTTCTGACGAATGAGTCACACTTTTTTTTTAAAAAGGCATATGACATACTTTCATTCCAAAGGCCAATTTAAATACATAGTCCAAGTGCAATATATAAAACAAAACAATTAGAAAAAATTATAGATAACATCCATCTCCCCTTTTTGTTTCTCTCAGATGCAATATTATAAACTGAAAATATTAAGTGTAATCTTCATCTAACAATGTATTATTTTTATCTGAGTTAAGCTGATATTTTTTGAGGGTTTTAAAAATCTCCATGGAAAACAAAGAGAAGATGCAGGTTGCTCAAGATTTCAACACAAAGTGAAAGCCTCGTTTTATGAGGTTATATTTCAGGAAGTAGACTTCCAATTCTTTAATTCAGTTCCACATTGACTGCGTACCTGAAACTACCAGGAATTCACATACTCATAAATATTTATGCCAGCCTGATTCTAGACCTGAGGTGCAGACGGGGTCCTTGCCCTCATAGAGCTTACATTCTAGGGGAGCAGGGAAGACAGATATTCAGCAATTTAATAAATCAATGTATAATATATCAGGTGATAAAGCAAAATAAAGCAGGAAAATGAGCTGGGGAGTGGGCAGGAGGGCTGCTTTTCCCTGTAAGACCGGAATGCAGTGAGAGAGGAGCCCTGTGGTTATCTTGGGGAAGGAGAATCCTCCCAGCACCTTGCCTGCTTCTGGGGACACAGAAACGTCTATGTTTCTGTCCTCGAGGTGTGTATAGGCTATGAAAGAACCGGGTGATCTTCTGACCTCTCAGAATCCAAATTTCATGGAATCCTAGGATTCAAAGTATGTTGTAGAGTGAAGATACATAGATGAGGAGAAGGTCAGTGGAAGGGCTTCAAGTTGAAAGAAAGATGAGGAAGGAAACAGAAGTGGAAGAAACATTCATCAAGGGATGGCTGGCTAGACCGAGCAGAGGGAAGGGATAAAAAAAAATGGCAGAAACAACAGTATCGGTGTGTGAGGGGCCTGGGGAAGAACTTCAAGCCATGCTGTCGTCATAAAGGTCACATCTGTAGTCACTACAGGCCCACAGGCCAATGGGCTCAGACGTCAAACATGCACAGAGAAGGCTGAGGAAACTTGACCACATAATTGAAGCAGGAACACCCCCAAATAAGACTAAGCTGCCTTCAGTCTTAGTACTGATTTGCAGCCAAAAAAACCCCCCCGAACAATGGAAAAACCTTCCTCCCCACCCAAGAGCCTTGAAAAGTAGCCCAGTGCAGGCCACGGAGGGAGCACAACACAGCAAAGCTTCCTCCAAAGAGACAGCCGTCCCTTCCCCCACCCGTCTGCTCACTCACCAGGACTACTCAGACCCTCTCTCTCTTCCTCTCCCCACCAAGCTCTCTGTCTCCATCACCCTCAATGTTTCTCTTCCTCCCTCCTTCCTCTCCCTCTTCTACCCAACCCTAATCCTCTCTTCTTTCAGGGAGCTCTGACCCCATTCCCCCAAGGGTGATTCCCCCCTTCTCCAGCCTGTTCCATTTTGCATCCCTTACCTCAGCTCAGACAAACCAAGGACCCTTCCTCCAACCCACACCCCTTAGAAGGAACAGAGAAGGAAGGAATTCTAGAAACTTCTTGTTGAATGTCTTCACTTATGTTACTAGACAGAAAGCAAGAGTTGACATTGGAACTCATGGAAGAAAACTGGGAACCAATCACCTACCAATACAAGAGCGATTTCAGTTTTCCAGCGGGTGGGGATGGTGAGGAAGGGAGAGGGGGAAGAAGGAGAGAGAGAACAGTGGCTCTGAGCTACCATCATTCCTGTGCACGTCTGTCTCATTCTTGGAGTCTGCACCTTCCATAGCGCCTTAGTGCATATAAATACCTGAATGAAGGAGTGCATTTGAGTGAATGAGTGAATGAGCAAGGTCACATGGCAAAATCAGACACTGAGTGCAGTGAGGTTGCTCCCAGGTGCCACTTAGTCACCTTTAGCTGGGATGGTTTCTTGGGAGCTGTGCTGGACTCCAGCAGTTGTCTTCAGGGACACTCTCTTTATTCCTCCTTCAAGTGTGGTCTTGCAGAACAACATGGTCATCAGCCAACTTCCGCAGTTTCTCATGACCACCTTCTGAAGTTAACACTTGGGCACTTGGTCTTAGGCTAGTTCCCAGGTTTCTCCAACCCAGACGCTCCTGATTGGACTTGTTGATTTCCTAAATCAACAATTCCTTTACTCTCCTTTACTAATAGTGCAGATTAAGTCACATCAAGGAATAAACCTCTTTAGAAGTTCTATGCACAACACACACAATGCTTGCATCTCAAAGTCAACTTTTCTTTTTCATACCATAAGCCTCATTACAAAAAAATCATTACTAACCCAGAGAACCTCTAACACTTGGCATCTCTCATGGGAGCTGCCTGCTAATCCACCTTAAACTCTGCTTTCATCATGTAATTCTCGTGCTGGAAATTTAACCACCTCATGTCTGAACTCTGCTGCCCAGAAAGCCATCCACGATCTGGTCCCACCCTCCAGATGGAACTCCCTGTGTTCCCCTGTTACTCCCAACATCACCATCTATCTCAACCAAGCAGTGAGCATTCTCACCTCTGTCCCTTTTTCAAGTCCCTGGAAACTTCTCCTTCCCTTCCACTTCTCTCTTCCAGCCAACTGAAATCAGGAAACTGGATGGGACAAGGGTTTCCTCCCAGGACGCCTCCTCCAGGGAGACTTCCCTGACTCATCCAGTCCTTGTGGCTCCCTGGGCTCCCTGTGTTTTACCTATCACCTCGGCCCCATTCTGCATTTCATGGCCCATAGTCTTATATCTCCAGCGAGCTGGTGCCTTCTTCCTGGAAGGACCGTATCTTTTACTTCTCTGTATCTGCAGAGTGCGTACTACATTGCCTTTTTGTGCAGTGAGTGTTAATTTAAAACTCTGACTCAAAGGAACTAAATCCCTTTGTGTAGGGACTTGCAGTTCATCCAGTTGTCCCCAGCTGTACCTCCTGGGCAGTGGGAGAGTTACTAGTGTCATCGAGATCTAGGTCTAGGCTGGTGTCCCCAATTCCAGACCCCATTTTCATGATTCTTCTCACTCTCTTTTTTTTTTTTTTTTTTTGACCGCGCTGCGCGGCATGCGGGATTTTAGTTCCCGACCAGGGATAGAACCCAGGCCCCCTGCATTGGGAGCGTGGAGTCTTACCCAGTGGACCACCAGGGAAGTCCCCTGCATGTTGTTCACACAAAAGAGAATTTCTAAGAGGTGAAGATTATGATCAGAGGAAGGAGTTAAGGAAGCTCTGGTCAAAATGTAGGAGCCCCTCTCATTCCAAGGGGAAATTCCATAGATTACATTATAGAGAGAAATGCGGGTGACAGGTAAGAATTGCTCCACCAGACCCAGGTGCAAAGGATGCTACATTTTTCTATTTCTCTAAAATCAAATTAAACTTGGCTTCAAATTTCTTACTCACCAAGGTTGGGGAAGAGTCCAATATCATGGTTATTGGGTCTCCCTGTCCCTGGCTCCCAGGCTCTCACAGGCCCAGGAAAGAGGGGATATCCTCATTCGTAGGCCATGGTGGGCGCCATGGTTACCACTGCTCCTTCTGCTACCCCATGTGCTGGCCTTTTCTGGCTTGGAGGACCATGCAGAGGCTTCTTGTTGCTATGTTCCTCTTGCCACTGGCCACAGGTATCCATGGAAACCCCCATCCAGGCTCTCAAAGCAGGAGTGTGTGGTGTCCAGCCCCCACTGGCTTTCAGGTAGCCTCTCACCTGAGTTCCTGCAGGGATGGTGGGACACAGACCCTCCTGCCACCCTGGAAACCTGCACCCACTACCTCTACACATGCACACGCACACACACACATACACACACACACACACACACACACACACACACACACACACAGAATTCTCCATCTCAGGGACGCCACCAATAAGCCTGGGCCAAATATCCCTCCTTTCAAAACAGCAACTGTTTCCGCCATCCTGAAAAATTCTTCTTCATATGACTGGTTTCCAACCGAAGATCTGAGTGAAGGACCTTAACCTGGGACCTAGAAATGTCTCTGTTTAAGACTCCGAAGCACAAAGGACTATTTCTTTTCCCCTGAGGAAGACAAGCCCAGAACTTAAAACTGAAGGCTGAGATGAAAATTACCTTATCACTCTTTTTTACTGATAAGGGCACAACAGTAAAAAGGATAAGGCACCGATTGACTTCTCCGTCACTCTCTGTTTCATGGGTGAACACTGAGCCTGTGGGGTGTGCGTTTGTGTGTGTGCTGGGTTGGGGGGGGTGGCTAAAAGCATTAACGCAGGAGATTTGGGCCCCTGATGAAATCTCAAAGGGCAGCTTAGCAGGAGCAGCCAGGAAAGAAACCCAAGCCACGTGTCCGCAGCATTAACTGTAGCAGGTGCCACTGTGTCCTGTGACCATTCGAAATGAGGAAACGGCAATTTGCAAAGATTTCCTGTGCAGCCGTTGGTCTAGGGCTGGTGTGAGGAACAGGGCTGCTAGTATAGTGGCCCGGGGGTCAGGAGGGCCTGAAGACCCCCTGTGCTCCACTCACAGAGCTCTGCAGCCGGGCAGGGGGCTGTGCCTGAGGGGACACCCTTTTCTAACTCATCAAATGTGTTATAGGACTGATATGGCCCTATTTAGGAAGGACAGTGGGATAAAGGAATATACCAGGCTCAGGAAAAGTCTGCGTATTTGGTGGACTGTAAAGATGATAAAACTCTATACTGAGACCCAACGTTATATTAAAGCAGGGAAACCAACAGCAGGGAAATGAAAAGCATCCATACAACTGACCCTTGATCAAGGGAAACCAGGCAGAAGGGAATCGGGACCCAGCAGCTACCCCATCCTCTCCTCCCTCTCTTCCCCAGTCCCTCCCCCACCCTTGTCCCTCCCCATAGAGTCAGTCACTTGGTTGTGCACCGTATTAAGAAGAAGCCAGGTAATATGGCTAATATCAGTTTAGGCAAACAAAGGAGAATTTTAAAATTAAATTCTCACTTAAAGAAATAGAGTAGGGCTTTTCAAGACGATTAATCCTGCCAGGGGTCCTTATTCAGTATTGTAAGCAACCTGAATATTATCTTTAAAAGTGCACTCAGGGGCTTCCCTGGTGGCGCAGCGGTTAAGAATCTGCCTGCCAATGCAGGAGACACGGGTTCGAGCCCTGGTCCAGGAAGATCCCACATGCCGTGGAGCAACTAAGCCCATGCGCCACAACTACTGAGCCTGCGCTCTAGAGCCTTCGAGCCACAGCTACTGAAGCCCATGCTCCTAGAGCCCGTGCTCTGCAACAAGAGAAGCCACCACAATGAGAAGCCCGTGCATCACAACGAAGAGTAGCCCCCACTCGCTGCAACTAGAGAAAGCCCGCACACAGCAACAAAGACCCAACGCAGAAAGAAAGAAAGAAAGAAAGAAAGAAGAAAGAAAGAAAGAAAGAAAGAAAGAAAGAAAGAAAGAAAGAAAGAAAGAAAGAAAGAAAGAAAGGGAGAGAGAGAAAAAAGTGTGCTCAGTATAAGCCTCTTAGAATGGGGAAATTGGGATAGGAAGGATTTGAGATTTCCTTCATTAACCATCAAGAATGGTTTTTTAAAAGTTGATTTGGGAATTATGAATGTAATACCTGGTCGTGGCAGAAAATAATTAGATCCTACAAAATTGCTCTTTAAAAATTATACATATTAAAGTATATATGCAACACCACTATATGTTTGATCTTTTCCCTATATGCTTGACAGTGATGGATAGTCTCAGTCTTTTCCATGGTGGTCCATCTGACAAGCAGAAGACCTTCACTGCATTGGCTCCGCTTCCCTGATGCTAGCGATGTTGAGCATCTTTCACACACTATTCGTCATTTCGATTTTTTCTATGAATCACTTGTTCATATTCTTTGCCCTTTTTAATGTGTTGTTTTTTAGTTAGTACTGATAGTCATCTTTTAATTATTATAACTCTTGAAAATATCATCTCAGAGTCTGTCATTTGTCCTTTAACTTTGCTTATGGTATCTTTTGCCATCCAGAAGGCTTAGGTTTTTATGGAGAGAAATCCATCACTGACTTTTTAAAAAATATTTATTTATTATTTATTTATTTTTGACTGCGTCGGGTCTTAGATGCGGCATGCGGGATCTTCGTGGAGGCATGCAGGATCTTTCGTTGCAGCATGCAGGATCTTTCGTTGTGGCATGTGGGCTTCTCTCTAGTTGTGGCCCGCAGGCTCCAGGGCACATGGGCTCTGAGGTTGTGGCGTGCGGGTTCCAGAGTGCGTGGGCTCTGTAGTTTGTGGCACGCGGGCTCTAGTTGAGACACGCGAGCTCAGTAGTTGTGGCACACGGGCTTATTTGCCCTGCAGCATGTGGGATCTTACTTCCCTGACCAGGGATCGAGCCCTTGTCCCCCGCATTGTAAGGCGGATTCTTTACCAGTGGACCACCAGGGAAGCCCCCATCACTGACTTTCTTCATGGCACCTGGGATTTTGTGATTTATTTAGGAAGGTCTCCTCCATCATAGGATTATAAAAAATATTCTCTTTTATTCTTTTAAAAGACCTTTATAGTCTTTAAAAATGTGTGTATAGTCAACCTAGCTTTTATTTATGTGGCATATAACACAGGGGTTCATTAACCACCAGACAATTCATTAACACAGACCATTCATTAAAAGCACCTAAGCCCATTTTTCCATGCATCCTGGAGAAAAAGGGAAACCAAGCTCTTTCATCCACCTGAGAGACAGTGGTGAACACTCTGCAAGGGAGGAAAGGACGTGTAGCACTAGTCTATGTCCGACAGAGATGGTCTGCTCTCGTGGGAAGACTATCATGGCAACCACATAACTTAAACTCTCTGAAATGGTCTTGATTTGCAATATTCTTTCTTCCTGACCCACTGTTACCACCCAACTTTTGATTTGGAAACTGTGGAGCTAATACAGTCAATGAGGTTGTGTGTCCATGAGCCTGTAAAAGGGACAGATAAACACCACATGAAGTATGTCTAATTCTGTGAATTCAGAGGAGCAAGGGACAATTCTGCCTGGGAAGATGAGGGAGAACATTTGAACTGGACCTTGAAGGCAAGTTAAATTTTGAGAGACCAAGGTGGTGAGAGAGGTCATTCTAGGCCAAGGGAACATAGGAGCAAAGGCAGAGAAGCAGAAAAGCATGGGTTGTATTTCTGGAACCACTCATGATCTGTTTGATTGTCTGCCTTATAGGGAAGTAGCGAAGGATTAAGTTAGATGGTAGTTTGAGGCTGGAGGGTGGAAAGCCTTGAATACCAAGGTAATGAGTTTGTGCTTTATTCTCTAGATAATGGATGACGACTGAAGGTTTTATTTTTTTAAATAGCTTTACTGAGATATAATTTATATACCATACACTTTACCCACTTAAAGTATACAGTTCAAAGTTTTTTAGTGTATTCACAAATATGTAAACCATCATCACAGTCAATTTTAGAACATTTTCATCACCTCAGAAAGAAATCTTATACCCTTTGTCTGTCGCCCCCTAACCCTCCATTCCCATCCCAGGCCTAAGAAACTACTAATCTATTTTCTGTCCCTATAGATTTCCCTGTTCTGGACATTTCATATGAAAGGAATCGTATGATATGTGGTCTTCTGTGACTAGCTTCTTTTGCTTGGTATAATATTACCAATGATGGTGTAAGCAACAGAATTCTCCAATCAAAGTGGCTCTAGAGAGGATGTTCTAGATGCAGGATGGTGGAAGGGGGTTGGAAGGCCAAGGAGAGCCATTACGAGGCCATAAAAGTAAGTAGCTGTTATGGGGTCATGTGAGTGCTCAATAAGGAAGCTTTGGGCTGCGAGTAAGAAGACACTGAACTATAAATGGCTTAAGTAACAGGGACATATTATCTTACTCACAGGAAATCTGGAGATGAGAGTTTCTAGATTTGATCCATGGCTTACCAGTGTTGCCAAAGATGCACATTCTTCCATCTTTCTCTCTATCATCTTAGTGCAGTGGCTTTTGTGCTCTGACTTTTCTCCTCATTGTTGCAAGATGCCTTGTTGCTCTTTAAGGTATCACCTCTTCATATAGTTGCTTATAAAATATGCATCTTTGTTTTATAAGAGAGCAAACTTTTTCCCTGTAGCCCACCCAACAGACTTTCCCTCTCAGACCACTCGTCAGGACCACATCATATATCCGTGCCTTAGCTTAGGTAGGCCAAAAATGTGCCTATGTGACATTGTCATCTTCTGTGATGGGTGGTGGTCTCTGCCAGCAAGAAGGAAGGGAGATGGAGGTGCTCTTGGGTAGGCAAACAATGATGTTTGCTACAAGGGCCAAAGAAGAGTCAAGATAGACCAGCATCTTTAGTCCAACAAAGGACAGTCTTTCCTGAAGATATGAGTGACCAGCAGGGTCAAATGACACAGTGAGGACAAGAAGGATCAAGGCCAAGAAAAAGGTGATGGAATTGGTTCGTAGTTAGTTACTGGTAACCTTTAATTTCTATCTTCCAGTAACAGGAACGAAGAAGATAGTAAATTAGAGTTTTGAGAAGAGAAGAGATAGATGGCAAAAAAAGAATGGGACCTTTTAAAGAGAAAGCAGGAGAGAAATCGGGCAACAGGATCAAATGAAAAGTGTTTTTCAAGATGGGAAGATTCCTGTGGATAACAAGATAACTTACTGAGATGCTAATTTGTGGTTTTTGTTCTCACTACCATAGGTCATGATCATGGAGATTTAAATAGTGGAGTAAAATAAATAATTAAAAATATATTTCCAAATTAGGAGTACATTTGTTTAACATTAAAAGCAAAAGGGAACTTAGGCAAGACATGAAACACAGAAGCCATAAAGGAAAGTGTTTGACTACATACCGATTTAAATGTGTTGTATATGTAAATATATACAACACACAAAGTCAAAAGACCAGTGATAGAGAAAAGTGCGTATTTGCAACACACAGCTAATATGTGCCTAAAGATACCTATATTAGGTATCAAAAAGCACCTACAAATTGATAAGAAAATGACAAACAAATCAATCGAAAAATAGGCAAAGATATGGAAAGGCGATTCACAAAAGAAACATACAAATGGTCAATAAACTTACTAAAAGTTATTCAAACTCACCCATAATACTAACCCCTATACAGTGCTCATTATAAGCCAGGCACTTTTCATAGAGCTTTACATCTATTTACTCACGTAATCCTCATAGCAACCCTGTAAGGGGGTACTTGATTATCTCCATTTGACAGATGTGAAAAGTATCTTAAGACTCTTGATTAAGGAAATACAGCCATTAAGTGTCAATTTTTGGGCTTCAGACTCTGTGCTTATAACCACTATACTTAGAGTCAGGGAAACGCAAATTAAAACAAAAGCAAGATGCCAATTTTTACCCATCAGATTGGTAAAACTTAAAAAGAGTGATAACACACAGTGATGGCAAAGACGTGAGAGAATGTTCAGTCTCATATATTGCTGGTAGGAGTATGACTTGCTTCAGCTTTTTTGAAAACCATCTGGAAATATCTATAAAATTAAAAATACACACAAAAAATTTGAGTCAACAATCTCACTTTGGACAATCTATTCCATAGGAATAAAATATGAAAATATAAGTGCAAGAATATTTATTGCAGCATTACTCTAATGGCAAAACAAACAAATGAACAAAAATATCTGGAAAAAAACCCTCTTTGTCTATCAGAATGATTGAGCAACATATGATTGGCCATACCAAGAATTAGATCACTCTTTCCCAAACTTGGATCAACCTTATACCATTAAAACATTCTTATTTGAGTTGGCTTCAGAGTTCTCCAGAGGAACAGAACTAAAAGGAGTTATAGTATCATATATATAGAGAGAGAGACAGAGAGAGAGAGAGAATTTATTATAAGGAACTGGTCACAGAATTATGGGGGCTGAGAAGTCCCATGTTCCACCATCTGCAAGGTGTAGCCCCAGGAAAGCCAGTGGTACAGTCCTGAGAACCAGGAGAGCCCATACTATAGGTCTCAGTCCAAGGGCAGGAGCATATCGATGACCCAGCTCAAGCAGAAAGGCAGAGAGAGGCCAAATTCTCCCTGCCTCTGCCTTTGTGTACTATTCAGGCCCTCAACAGATTGTCTGATACTCACCCACACTGGGGAAGGCCATCTGCTTTACTCAGTCTACCAATTCAAATGCTAATGCTAATTTCATCCAGAAACATTCTCACGGACACACCCAGAAATAATGTTTAGCCAGATATCTGGGCACCCTGTGATCCAGTCAAGCTGACACATTAAATTGACCAGTACATGGGAATTTGTTATGAAATGAAGTTTTTATAGCACCATAGTCAATAGAAAACCAGTATTACTTGCTGTAACTAGAAAGTATCTATAATAATTAATACGACAACAACAAAAGGATGTTATTCATTTCTAGTTAGATAGCATGGCCTACAGAAGATCTTAATCCTGAGCCAAGCTCTCTGCAAAAAAGTGAACTCTCAAGTGTCAGAGAGATATTAAAGACACACACCACGTGATGCAGTGTCATTTAATGCCTTGTTATAGGCCATCTAATCTCCTTGGAGCCCACAGTACCGAGCAGCCCCAACTTCTGGAAACATACAGGAGATCCTTATCTGAAGGATCTGAAGAGAGATTCACAATTTTCTAAATTAAAAAAAAAAGCAAATTGTTGACAATTCCAGCTTTTGTACAACAAGCAAAGTTAAAAGAACCCTCCGTATATGGATTGAAGTTTGTCTTGGTGAGCACGTGGAGAAGTGGATGAATGTCTTTTTTTAAAAATATGATTATTTATTTATTTATTTATTTTGGCCTCTCGGCATGAGGGATCTTAGTTCCCTGACCAGGGATCGAACCTCTGCCCCCTGCAGTGGAGGCATGGAGTCTTAACCACTGGACCACCAGGGAAGTCCCATGAATATCTTAAGTATTACCACAGGACATTGCCATTTTTGTAAGTCAAAAATGATCCAAAGTTGGCATTTTAATATAGTCCCACCTAATAAACCACTAAGGATGTTAACATTGATTATGTGAAGGAGTGATGGAAAATCTTTTATTACGTTGCTTTTAATTATAAGCATGTATTGCTTTTGAATTTTTCTCAATTCTAATAAAAACACTTTAAAAGGAATGAATGAGAGCACTTAGCCTGAGCTGTCAAAAGCTGTGAATAAGCTGCAAGTCTTTGTTTATGTGTCAATTATATCTCAATAAAGCTGGGGTGGGGGGAGAGGGGAGGAAAAAATGCAAGTTCTTGGGAGGGTCACACCATTTCTCTAATCCACCTCAGCACTATTGACATTTGGGGCTGGATAATTCTTTGCTGGGGGTATGGGGGAGCTGTCCTGTGTATTGTAGGGTGTTTAGCAGTATCCCTGGCTTCTACGTATCCCTGACAGTAACATCCCCCCAGCCCCAACCAAAAAACAGCCAAAAATGTCTGCAGACGTTGCCAAATGTCCCCTGGGGGCAGAATGACCCTGGATGAGAACCACTGCTCTAGTCCTCAATTTCTCATCAGTGACGGGAGACCTTGAACCAAGTGCTTTCCACGATCCCTTGAAGCACCAGCATTCCCTGATGGCGTCGACATGGATGGAATCTAGAAATGTGCTTTCCAGAAGCTGTTTTCCTCCATAGCCACTAGGGGGAGCACTCTGCAATACAAAGGCCAAAACAGAGCCCTGGGGGAACTTGTTTGCCCCTCCTCCTTGGACTTTGCTGTCGGTTCCCAACGCCCCAGCCTTTAATAAATAGCCTTTGATGTTGAGTGATGATAACCCTTAACCACGAGGCATGAAGAGCTATTTGTCTTGTGATTTGTGCCATAAAAGTCGTTGTTTTAGATATGGTGGAAGAGTGCAAAATGTTCTTTACTTTTTCAACATTCTTTGTAAGGCAGTTAGATGAATCATACCACAAAAAAGAAGCTGTGCATCTCCATGAGGAGAGTCTGTGCAACAACGAGGCTAAAAGGTGAAAGATCTAGTTCTCTTCCTGGTCCTGCCACTTCCAGGCTGTGTGATGTTGGCCAAGTCTCTTAACCTTTCTGGTTATATATAAGAGAGCTGAGGAGATAGGCTGAGAAGTTACTTACTTAAGGTTAAATACTGAGTTAAATGGTCAAGCATGGATTTGGATCTGACCTGTCAACTTCATGGGATAGTTGTGAGAATCAAATGAGACGGAGTAGGTGAAAGAGTTTTGAAAAATAGAAACCACCATGCAAGTTCAGGGTGTGCATTTGCAGATACTGTGGGAGTGAGAAGAGGTGATAGCTAAGAGATAGCCTGGCAGGGGTGGAGGATGGGGGCAGGGAACTGGGTGAGGGTAGGTCCAAACAGGTTACAGAAGATATTCCTCCATCAAAGTGTTATAAATTACAGGAAAAGGCCTCAATGTCCCCAAATCTTTTACTACTGACAGGACATAAGGTTTCAATCCCCATCAAAATGAACAGGCCACTTGGAGGGGTATTACTTTACGCTCTTATGAGATATTTATACACCTTAATGAAAGTGAAAAATCTATTCCAGGGGACTTCCCTGGTGGCGCAGTGGTTAAGAATCCACCTGCCAATGCAGGGGACACGGGTTCGAGCCCTGGTCCGGGAAGATCCCACATGCCGCGGAGCAACTAAGTCCGCGTGCCACAGCTACTGAGCCCACGTGCCGCAACTACTGAAGCCCGTGCGCCTAGAGCTCCGTGCTCCACAGCGAGAGAAGCCTCCTCGGTGAGAAGCCCCCGCACCGCAATAAAGAGTGGCCCCTGCTCTCCGCAACTAGGGAAAGCCCGCACGCAGCAACAAAAACCCAATGCAGCCAAAAATTAATTAATTAATTAATTAAAAAAAAAATCTACTCCAACACTGATTTTTAAACTTTTTAAAAACCCTGAACCACAGTAAGAAATAGGTTTCACAGAGAGACCCAGCTCACACACGTTATAAAACTGAAACAGAAGTCTTACGTGTAATGCACTTGGAAATTTTCTATTCTGTTTTCTTTTATTCTGTCACTGGAAACCAATGCTCATTTTGACACAATAGACAGTGGGTCTTGACTTTCAGTTTTAAAAGCATTGTACCAGAAGTTTTCATGGGAGAAGAGGAGGAAACATAGGGTCCTGGTGTTGGGTAAGGGAAGAAACAGAGATATGGCCCCCAAACATGACTCAGGGAGCCTCAAAGATGAACTTTTTACATTTTTCTAGGGGCTAATTCTTTGAGGAGGAAGAAAAAAGAGCAAAAATCCCAAATTCACCTAAATGAGTGAGGATGGGCCACTGAGCAGTAGCCGCCAGGCTCGATTCTCAGAGGTCCTGTTCGAAACCCCACACCATTAACGTAAAGTCTGGATGGGCGTGGTGTAATCACCACCACAACAAAAAATAAAAACCCTACCTTTATTGAGCCCTTCTTATACATCAGACATTGCACTAAGCACTTTATATGAGTGATGGGACAAAAATTAAGCTTGAGTGCTCCCTGATTTTCCTTTCTTCCTGCTCACTAAGAAGAGTTCTGGCTTTGCCTGTCCAGTTTCTTTTCCTGCCCCATCAGAAGAAGAACTGGACAGAAGTAGAGGGACTGGAAGAACACTGGTTAGGGCTGGAGAAAAAGCTTTGTAGGGAGCTTGGGAGAAAGAAGGGGAGGCTAAAGCTGTGGGGTATAAAGGGCTTGCATATGAGGGGAAAAGGCTGTGAAGAAGAATTGCAGGGGGCTCTGTATGACGTTTGAGAAATGCAAGTATTGAATATAAGTTAATTTGAAGTTACTTTTTGACGACTGGGCTGGATTTCTCAGACTATAACATCATCCTGACACTGGCCCAGGTGGGTCATGGTCTTAATAGGGTTACATAAGCACTATCTTATTTAATCCGCATTACAAACCCATGAGGTGGTGTTGTTTTTGGTTTTGGGGTTTTTTTTTTCAGACTAGAAAAGGAGGCTGGTATAGGCTAAGTAACATTAAACTCATACAGCTAATAAATTTGGAAAAATACTCCCCAAGTTGATCTATAGGTAGAACACGATCTCCGTCAAAATCCCAGCTGGATTTTTTGCAGAAATTGAAAAGATAATCCTGAAAATCATATGGAAATGCAAGGGATCCAGAATAGCCAAAACAACTGTGAAAAAGAATAAAGTTGGTAGACTCATACTTCTGAATTTCCAAACTTTTTATGAAGCTACAGTAATCAAAACAGTGTGGTGCTGGTGTAAGAACAGACATCTAGATCAATGGAATAGAATTAAGAGTCCAGAAATAAACTAATATTTGTGGTCAGTAGAGATTTGACAAAGGGGTCAAGACAATTCGTTGGGGGAAAGAATAGACTATATTTAAATAACTTTTAAAATTCTAGATCAGTTTTAGATGTACAGAATTCTTGTGAGAATAGTCTTTTCAACAAATGGTTCTGGAACAACTGGATATCCATGTGCAAAGAATGAATTTGGATCCTTACCTTACATAAAAATTAACTTCAAGTGAATCATAGACCTAAACGTAAGAACTAAAGCTATAAAACTCTTAGAAAACTCAGGTGTAAATCTTTATGACCTTGGGTTAGACAACAGTTTCTCAGATGTGACACCAAAAGCACAAATGATAAAAGAGAAGATAGATAAGTTGGACTTCATCAAAGTTAAAATTTTTTTCTCCTTCAAAGACTACCATAAAGAAAATGAAACACCTACAGACAGGGAGATGTATTTGTAAAACATATAATTGACAAAAGCTTTGTATCCAGAATATATAAAGAACCCCTACAAGTAAAAAATAAAAAGACAAATAATTTAATTAAAAAATGAATAAAGGATTTGAATTGTCTAATTCACCAAAGAAGGTATACAAATGGCCAATAAGTTGATGAAAAGATACTGAACATCATTAGTCATTAGGGTAATGCAAATCGAAACCAAAATGGATACTACATCACACCTAGTAGGATGGCTAGAATCTAAAACACAGACAATAAGATTGTTGGTGAGGATGTGGAGAAATCAGAGTTCTCACACATCACTGATGGGAATGTGAAATGGTACAGCTCTTTGGAAAACAGTTTGACAGTTCTTCAAAATGTTAAACATAGAGTTACCTTATGACCCAGCAATTCCACTCCTTGGTATCCACCCAATAGACACGAAAACATATGTCCACACAAAAACTTGTACTCAAGTGTTCATGGCAACACTATTTGTAACAGCCAAAAATGAAAACAATGTGTTCATCAGCTGATGTATGGATAAACAAAATGTGGTTATAGCTACACAATGGAATATTATTTAGGCATAAAAAGGAATGAAGTACTGATATACTCTACAACATGGGCAAACCTTAAGAACATTATGCTGAATGAAAGAAGCCAGACACAAAAGGCCACATATTGCATGGTTCCATTTATACGAAGTGTCCAGAAGAGGCAAATCTACAGAGACAGAGAGAAGATTAATGTTTGCCCAGGACTGCGGGGAGGTGGAGGCAGATGAGGAATGACTGCTAGTGGGCACAAGGTTTCTTTTTGGGGTGATAAAAATGTTCTAACATGAGGTTTGGATGATACACTTCTATAAATAGACTAAAATCCATTGACTTGTACACTGTAAGTGGGTTAACTTTAGGGCATATAAATTATACCATAATAATAAATTGTTTTTTTAAAAGTGATTGAGATGAGAAAAATTGGAGGCAGCAAGTACAGACAAGTCTTCTAAGTCTTTGTTGTTGTTTTTTAGATTTCCAGTATATAACTGCATTTGTTGTACCAAAGAGGAGGGTTCTCCAGATGGCGTAGAGGTTAGGGGTGTCGCTGTACTTACATCTCTGTGTCCTCAAATAGATGTTTTGCCCAGTTCTCTGATTTTATCCTCACTGTTAGAATCAACCCCAGAGCATACAATGCAAGGAGCTGTGTCTCACTTAAGCTTATTCGTCATTTCTCCTTCTTTGCTTTATCTTTCTCTTCACATTATCCTGGTCCCACAAGGTAGATTGAAAAAAAATCAGCCTCTGTTCATCTAATTAGAGAAATAAATACCCATGTATATGAAGCAAGCAAGGCCATGGAGCCTTTGGGGAAACAGCAGGGAGGTGCCCAGGGGCATTTTCTGCACAGAGAAGAAAAGAATCAACAAGCCTTTGCCAGAAATGCCTGGAACTTAAAGCGCTCTCCTCAGCCCAAGGTCAGGCTCTGTGCAGACGTTGACAGTGACCCGGGTTGCTGCTGCCTTGATCCAAAGCATGTGGCTTTCTCTCTTCTGAAGCTCACCTCTGCTAATTCCTCCTGCCTGGGGAGTCAGACCCCACAGCACAAGTGTAACTCCTCAGAGTGGCAACTGGCAGCAGTTCCAGGAACAAAGCAACGACGTCCCCAACGATCAGAGGGATTGATTTCCTGAGCCCAGGAGAGGGATCCCGTGACCAGACACCCGGCCCCATGGTGGAAAGGAGAGCCGCGGAGTGGCATCACTGAGGAGGCCAGAACCTCTCTGCCCACTGCCACAAGGGGTTGGAAAGTCCTGGCTTTTGTCTTCCTCTTGGAATCATGGAAAAGTACAACCACAGAATCATGAACCATAGGGGGAGAAGGTACCTCGAAGGTCATTCTTATCCAGGGCCCGGATACCCCCATAAACGGATGTTCTCCCCTTGCCAACCCTCCTCACCTTGGCTTGAGCACAGCCCCTGACGGGACTCTCACTCCGTCCCAGAAAGGCAGCCGATTCCTGGTAGGGCAGCGCTCAGGGCAGCGACTGCCGTTGTCAGGTCCAGCTCCGTTTCCTGTCACTTCCAGCCCCTCCTGGTGCTTTGAAACCACATGGCAGTTCCAGCTCTTTCTCCAAGTCTCGGGGTCTTTGAGAACGCGCTCGTGTCATTCTTCCCCGTTGTCTTCACGTCTGCCGCAGGCTTGTGCCTTTAGCTGCACTCACCCTCCCACCCACACCCCTGAGGCCAGGGGGCAATGAAGATAAGTCTGGGCCTCTGAGCTGCTCTGTCCACTGTGCCCTCAGACCCTGCATCCACCACGCACCACCAGACCTCCCTAGCTTTGTCTTCTGGTTCTAGCTCCTCACCGCGCCTTGAACCCGACCAGACTTGCCCTCCCCCTGCCCCACCCCCCGGCCACTCTGAGTATCCAAGCTTCAGACATCGTGTTGACCCATCGAAAGAGCTTGAGGCCTACTACCCTAAACAGATCATCCCTAATTGCTCCACTATTTCCTCATAGGATGTGGTTTCAAGCCCCATCATCACCCTCATTTCCCCTCACCTGGACAGGCTACTCTTGGTCAATATTCATTCGTTCGCTCAGCCACTCAGCAACATGGTTGAGAACACAGGGTTTGAGATCAGATGATGGAGACTCTGCCCCTAACTAGCTATGAGACTTTAGAGAAGTGTCTTCATGTCTCTGAGCACCTCATCTGTAGAACTAGGAATAATAATAGTACCTACCTCATAGCTTTGTCATGATAAAAATAAACGAAATAATCTCTAAAGCACTTAGCACAGAGGCTCCAACATTCACTGCAAGTATTCGATACATGTTCTTTACTATTTTATTTTAAAATGATCATTCACTTATACATCATGTGTTTACTGCGCCCCGTGGCAGGCACTGGGATATAAATACCCCTCTTAAAGAGAGGGGCCCCCTTCAATCCAGGATGTGCAAGCTTACACTGGTACCCAGAGAGCAGAGAGCGGAGGCCCAGGGTCATGGTACGAAGGCAGAGAATAGACACTGAGCACTGCTTGCTGCCCAGGGTGGGTGACAAGGGCACTTGCCACCTTTCCAGATCTCTTTGAGTACCACAGCAACTCCCTGGGTAAGGTGGCACCACAGGGAAGCGGGGGGATGCCGGAGGGTGAGGTGAGAAATCCCCAGAGAAATACCCTCCCCTGCTTCTTCTTCGGCAGAAAGAGGCCATGCCTCTGCCATGCAGGAGGGCGATGTCCCCTGGGGAGGCCTTGCTGAATCTGCCTGGGACGGTTCCGGAAGTAGGAAGGGCGGCCGGGGGTGGGGAGGCGGCAGGAATGTTCTGGCCTGCTGCTCGTCCAGGCGAGTGTCCCGAGAGGAGGGCCTCTGGACATCAAAGATTCCTTTTGTCCCCTACCGAGTGGCAGGGCAGACCGGCCACTGGCGATGACTCAGGCCTGGCCCTGACGTCACCCACGCCCGGCCACTGGCCTCCCTCTGCAGCCAGGAAACTGGCTGGGGAGTGGCACTCGCAGACTGCAGCAAATCTCAAAATAAGGAGGCGACTGCCTCTCTCCTCCTCCTCCTCTCCATCGCCCCACAGCACACCTTTCTTTCCTTTTCTGCTGCTGCTTTTTTTCTTTGAAGCCTCACGGAAGGTTTTACTTATAGATCAACTTTCAAAATGTAGGAAGTCAGAATGGGTGACATCATCAGAAAGATATGTGGAGCTGATCTCGACAAGAAGTGAAGAACCCAGAGCAAGAAGGCGGTTATAACTCCTGAGTCCAGGGAGTTGGCAGCGTCTGGGTTTCAGAGGAGCCAGCGCCTCCGCGTAAGTGAAGGCCACCCCCAGACCCCCTCACTCAGCGCCCTTCACTGTGGGGCGCCATCTTGTTCCCTGACACCTGTGCCTGGCAGGCCCCAGCCCGGAGGGAGGGAATGGGGGCTGCATCTGGGAGACCCTCCGAATACGGCACCAAAGGGATCTCTCTGATCTTTTTCTTCTCCACAGGACCAGACAAGAATGCGTTTCCTCTCGAAAAAAAAAAAAAAAAAAAATATATATATATATATATACACACACATATATATATATCTGTGTGTGTGTGTGTGTATCTGTGTATACACACACACACACACACACACACACACACACACAAAAAGGCTGAATTCTGGGGAAAATGGCCCATGTCGTGCCTTCCACCCCGTCACTCCTCTTGTTTTGTTTCCTCTTCCTCCTTCTGCCCTAGTGCTCTGTTTTGGACAGCCAGAATGTTTGTTCAGTTCTGAACTATTTGCTTCCTGGATCTTATACCAAGTAATCAGACACAAAAATAAACCCTGTTCTAGGCAAATACGTGCCCTGGGCCGTCAAATGGTATTTTCGCACCTAACCTGTTAAAAGATGGCAGCTCTGGTAAGAAAACGACCACAACCAGCTGCCTTTACCCAGCGTGTTTCTGGTTGCCTGTGGCTGTTCTGGTGTGTACACCTCCACTGTCTCACTGCCCTGTTTACAGAGAGCTTATTTTCATTCCTACGTGTGCCATCGCATCTGGGATGATATTAAACACAAAGACAGATTATAATGTATCTTTGGTGTCTGTTTTAATTTCACCTAAAGAAATCTTAAGTTTTTGCATAGCTTGTAATTTTACAAGCTCTGGAAGTTTCTACCCAAGAGAGTTAAATTCCCGAGAGAAAAGTTTTAACGTGTACATAAGAACTGCAGAGCACACAGACATAGAAATCATACCCAGTTCTCCTGGCTTCCAAAGACATCTCCTGAGTCACTATCTAGTCTTTGTACAGCTTACTTAGCAGAGAAGAATTGTTCTTTATAAATTCAGTTTTATAATGATGGGGTGGGAGGATATTTTAAAATGTATCTTATGTTATGAATGCAATAGGGAAGCTCGTTGCTTACTGAAAAAGAGTGGCAGATTTCTTTATAAACTGAAAACACCCTTTGGAAATTAACCATGGCACACCAATATATCTGTTTTGTAGGTCTTACATTTTACTTTTTGTTTTATTTTCATATATCAGGTTGTCTTGAAGTGAGGCTCTGCTAAACCACTCTTCTTCTGGCTGTAAGAGCTGAATGCTGTGACCATTAATTTGGTGAGTGTCATTTGTCCCTAATGGCTGCTTAAATTTAGTTTACTAAATCTATTCTTTTGCTTTGCAGTAAGGTTTAAGGAAAGGGGAGAAGGCACCGGGACTTCTGCACACAATGATAACAGCTGTATCAAAGAGGGTAATAGGAATAGTTAAGATAGGCTAATTGCTGTAATAGACCGAAAAATGTATAATGACTCAAACATAATAGAAGTTTATTTCTTGGTCTTGTAACAGTAGAGGTTAGTGGGGCAACTCTCTTTCATGCATTCATTCAGAGACATGGGTTGAGAGAGGCTCCACCTTCTGCAGTATGTGGTTTCCAAGGTCACCTGGGATTGTTTCCACTTCCCAGTGGAGGAGGAAAAAAAAAGTGTGAAAAGGTGCACATGGAGACTTTCATGGCCCCTGCCTAGAAGTGGTGCGCAACACTTCTACTAATATGCTATTGGCTAAAATGCCGGTCACATGACCACATCTGACTGCAAAGAGGTCTGGGAAATGTAGTCCCTGGGGTGGGGAGAAGCCACTTGCCAGTGACAGCTCAGGAGAGCTTCTGGAGAAAAGAGGTAGTCTTGTCTGGTACAGCATAATAAGGAACTTAGAGATGCTCAAGGATAGGACAGCAGAATGAAGCAGTGGGAGAAATAAACAGTGATCAGATATTTAGAATTCTCTAACAGACACTCTTAGGTAAAGAGTGGGCAAGGAGCAGTGGGTGAGATTTTTCAAGATGCCTCTGTCCATTCTGACCCTAAGCATTTACATGAGCGCCATCAGGCCACCACTGGCCAGTGAACCACGAAGGACATTCTTCCCCCTTCCCCACCCCCCAAAAGGTCCTCTTGGTCTAGGACCATTCTGGCTCAGTTTCCTGGTCCTGGGTGTAGTCATGGTTGTTGGAATTGTCCAACAGAATTCTGTTCCACCAGTGGTCACTAGGAAAGCTCATAGTTTCTTTAACTCATGGTTCTGTCTGCTCTTGTGGGTGTTGGGAAGCTACCCTCCTCCAGATCTTGGCATACTTTTTAATAGTGGGAGGTAGTGGAGGGAATTCCTGACAAGATGGAATCTTCAAATCAAGTTATTAGAGAAACATGTAAAAGCAGACTAAAATGGCTCTGGCTGGGGAGATTAATGCTCCCCAAAGGATTTGATATACAATTCTAGCTTTTTCTTTTCAGCAAAAGTTGCAAAACATTTACTGAAATAATGAGTGGTAAGGTTATAAGCCCTGTCTGAAGAACCCTGAATTAATTTGATATTTTATGTAACCTTTTCACCATTGTTGGTCTTAGTGCAGTATCCCCCTCGCTGGTAAATATCAGAAACCATATGGTGGTACCTCTATGATGGTCCCAAGGCATCATAAAGACCTCCAATAAAAATGGACTATATGTGCTCACTTCAACAGCACACACACTATAAAAATGGACTCCAGTCCTTGCCTGAGCTGCCTGGTACCTACTTCTCTAGTTTTGTTGTCAATATCTGACTAGACAGTCCGTTTTCTGATTATATTTTACCCCTGGACTTGACACTTCTGGCACTCACACCCACACCCTGAAGAATATACATTGTCCATTGTGTGGGAAGGCCAGCTACTGGCTGATTTAACACAGCTCTCAGGCTCTCTTGGAGCCTAACGTCTGGCCTCATCTCCTCTTACTGCTGCCTCGCCTCTGCCCAGCCCCCTCACATCTGGAGTGGGCTAAGGAGGAGTGGAATAGAAGAACAAGTTACTTATTGCAAAAGTGCTTCAACCTTTGAAAGTCCATTTTCTTGGTTTGGTGGGTCCCAGAAGTGTCTACTGGGCGGAGAGAGCTGGCTGGGCTAGTGGAGTAAACTAAAGATAAGACCAGCTTGAACGGGAGAGTACAGTGCCTGTAACAAGGGAGCAGCCAGGAGGAGTAAGTTGAGAACAAGTACCAGGTTTCAAAAGCTGGAGCCAAGTGGGGACGATCTGTTGCTGCATGTACAAGCCTAAAGGAGTCTGCCAGGAAGGGCAGGGCCAAAGGCCATGGTCAAGGAGGAAAAGGAGTCAGGGTCCATTCACTGGGGAGACTCTTAGTCATAGCTTGTTAATTTCAACTGCCATGTGATAATGACTCCTCAAAGCACTAAGTATGCAGGAATTGGCAAATGAGTGTGTGTAGAAGGGGTTAGCTGGGGTCAACCTGCTGATTTTTAATGTCTAGCTGCCTAGCATGGCAGAGAGAGGAGTGCGGCCGCCAAATCAAAATTTCATTGCCACCAGCACGAACCCTCCACAGGGAACTGGTACAGCACACTGGGTGACACCACGGACCCACCAGCAAGGCAGCGGTAACAAATACACACTTTGTAAATATTTTGATCTTTGACATTTTCAAAAAAGCGTCCAAGTAGACATTACGGGGAAAGTTAGACTTTCTTGAGCTTCCTTAACTTATAATTTTATATTTTATTTTACTTCTAAATTTTTTTTGTTGAAGTATTATTAATTTACAGTGTTGGGTTTGTTTCTGGTGTATAGAAAAGTGATTCAGTTTTATATATATAAATTTTTTTTTCCCGTTCTTAATTCCATATGAGGGATAGAATTCAAATCTGGGGACTCATAGTCTTTTCAGAGCTTAGGTCATCCCTGTTGATTTGTGATACGCAGATGTGGTCTGGGCACAACTGGCTGACGTAGGCAGTGCCTGGACCAGTTTGTTATTTTTAACCCCAGAGGTTTTATACTTTTCATGGCACAGAAGTACAAGCTCCCCTCTTGCTCTGGGTCAGCATTATGAATGTCGTGTTACTCCCTTTGGAGGATTTTGCAATCAGGCCACGTCACAGACACCAAAGCTAAGAATTCACGGTAATGGGGCTTCGTAATTTCTCATGCTGAAATCCCCTGACTTCTTGTCAAGAACGCAGTTGGAAAACACCACACTGAAGACTTCAGGGTTTTGTTTTTAACTCAAGCCTCTGGTTTTCATCAGAACTTTATAGCTTCCTCCTGCTTCCGAAATGGTATTTTTAAAAAATGTAAAACTGAGATTCTGTCAGAATAAGTAAGGTAATATATGTGAAATGGTTTGGGCAACTTAGGAAAATGTGTGGCAACTCGAGTTGTTGATGAAAACAAGTACCATAGTTATGGTCAGCATTGGCGTTTGGCTTTTGATATTGCTATTAATACTGTAAGTATCATATTTATTTATTTATTGGTCTCTCTAAATTGACTTTCATCTGGAATCCTTAGCACCACTTCCTTTATATATATACATACATATATATATATATATAAATTATTTATTTATGTTTGGCTGCGTTGGGTCTTCGTTGCTGAGCGGGGGCTACTCTTCGTTGCGGTGCGCGGGCTTCTCATTGCGGTGGCTTCTCTTGTTACGGAGCACGGGCTCTAGGCACGCGGGATTCAGTAGTTGTGGCACGCGGACTCAGCAACTGTGGCTCACAGGCTCTAGAGCTCAGGCTCAGTAACTGTGGCGCACGGGCTTAGTTGCTCCGTGGCATGTGGGATCTTCCCGGACCAGGGACCAAACCCATGTCCCTGCACTGGCAGGCAGATTCGGATTCTTAACCACTGCGCCACCTGGGAAGCCCCCGCACCACTTCCTGACTAGCCAAAGCATGTGGTGTAAAAATTTCAAGGACATTTGAAAAGCTTTGACTCTAGGCCAGGGGCCTAACCACGAAGCTTCTAATCTTATTCAGAGACATTTGACCTGGGACTCACTAAGATCCATGAGGGAGGGTATTTGGGCCATCTCTCTGCCAAAAAAAGATGCTTCCTGGCATTCGATGGGGCTCCCAGTGCACTGGCCAGAGGAGATTTTGAAAGCACTCCACAGAAGCACTGGCCCTGGGTGGCGTCTCCCAAGCCGGAACAGAGCCCATCATCTGTCCAGAAGCCCGTAAGCAGAGTGCAGTCTCTCTGCTTGGTGTTCTGGGTAGGGGCCGGGGGGATTACACACAGAGGCAACAAGCATGAGATCAACCCAAGAGCAGTAAAGATGTTGTGGAAACTGTGAATTCCCTTCCACATTCCAGTTCCTATAGTCTGTTATCTTCAAATGCAGCAGGAAAGTAGTATCTAGTGAAAAGGACTTTCTCATTGACCCAAATTCCTTGGCATCGACTATATCAAGGTACTTTGCAAAAGAGGATGTAGCTTAAAATTCACCCCAGCACCGGACTCAGTCTATCTGTCTTCCAAGTCCTCTTGCAGCAGCGAGGCCATGGCTGGGCCGGGCTCCTAAGAGGCCACTCTTCCCTCTCTTTTCACTCTACGTGAGGCAAATTCCTTTTCTTTACTTTTAAAAAATTTGTAAAAAGAGCCATAACTAGTCACTATACAAAATCTAAATCTGGAAAATACAGAAAAATATCAAGAAGAAACCAACAATCTCTAGTAATCCAACAACCAAGCAACAATTCAATATTAACATGTCAATGTATTTCTTTTCCATTTTTCATATATATTCTTTTCTTCTTTTAAACATTACTGAAATGGTATTTTATATGCTTTTTTTCACCCCACTTAACGTTATGTTGTAAACATTTTTTCAAGTCACTAAATGATTTTGAAAATTTGATTTTTAATGGCTGTGTTTCCATTGCATGGATATATCTTAATATATCCATTCTTTTTTTATGTACATTTTTATTGCCTCTAGTGTTCCGCTATTATAAACACAAAAATATTCTTGTAGATAAATCTTGGTGGACACCTTAGGCAAAATTCCTAGAATTGAATCAGTAGGTCAAACGACCTATTTTTAAAGTTCCTAATGCATATTGATAAATTAGCCTCTAAAAAATTACCAATGTCTATTTCAAAACCTAAGTCCCCTTCAGTTTCTCATGTTAAAATGCATGCTCCTAGGCCCCAGTGGCATCAAAAGCTCTGAGGAGGGGGCCTAGGAATATGCATTTTAATATACCCTCCCAATCCTTATGCACATTAAGGCCTGAGAACTATTGTTAATGCTGCATTCAATTCAATAAACATTCATTTTCAGCAACACTTATTAGACAGAAAATAGTTAACCCTAAGCTAATATATCTAAACCAGAATTTAACTTAAAGGCTCTTTTTGGCTTCTGAATTTTAATTTTAATTTCTCCTTAATCGTGGTTTGGTATAGTTGAAAGATTATCAGCTAGGGAGTTAGGAAACCTTATCGTAAATATGAGGTAACTGAGCCCCAGAATGGTTAATTTACTCACTTATGGTTGTTACCCAAAGATTTAGTGGCAAAGGTAGAACTAGAACTTGAATAAACAAAGGGCCCGGATCCACCCAACCTCTGGGTAGTGTTACCAAGTCCAAGCTCAGTAGTAGTAGCCACACGACAGGCCAGTAAATCGAGAGAGGAGGTGTTGGGGCAAAGGGATGGTGACTTTATTCAGAAAGCCAGCAGACTGAGAAGATGGTAGACTAGGGTCCCAAACAACCAGCCTACCAGAGTTAGAATTCAGGCATCTTTTATACTAAAAGGGGAGGAGGTGTGGCTAGTCGTTGCAAACTTCTTGGTGTCAGAATCCTTTGGTCCTGCAGCTGTCCAAGTAGGTCTGGTCACAATGTTCCTATAAACCTCCAACAAGACAAATGTTATTCTCTGTTCTGCAACTTTTTATCTCTATGTGAATGGAGAAGTGTTATACCTTTAAAGGTCAGAGCCTTGAGAATGGGCTATCACTTATATTTCAGGCTATGGGCAACACTGTTTTACAGAACGTGCAGAGCCAGCATGACTAAGCACAGGCCACAGAGCACAAAGGTTAGAGCTAAAGGAATAGATCCACTATGGAGTCAGGTTTGTTCTTCTCTGTTACAGCAGTAGAGACAAGGCACCGAGAGAAGACCGACTCCTGAAGTGAGCGCTTGCTTCCACCAGGGAATTTTTATCTGCCTTCTGATAGGCAGGGCATACCTCAGGACATGTGTGGGCGGCCCAGACCCTGCAAGGGTCACCTCATGAGACCACTCTGGGCCCTGAACCCCGAGGTGGTAATACTTAGACCAAGGAGGACACAGGATAGCCACACGGATCCAGACCATGAGGGCTGAGTATGAGGTTGGGTCCAGAATCAGAAGCCGAGAGAACAGTGCAGGGGCAGGCAAGGGCAAGACTCATACTGTGGCAAAAGTTAGGTCGCAGCAGCGTGAGTTGAAAAGACCGAGCCAGAGCCGGGGGGAGCTGCCGTGCATTCAGCCTGGAGGATGGAGTCTCATTACCCAACCTCACGGTCAGGCAAGGTACTGCCCCAGTCTGTGCCTGCCTCATTATATCCGAAAGGTGCTGTGGGCTGGGCTGCCTTCTGACAGCAGATAAGTAGGAGCACCTGGCCGAACGAGGACAATGGGCCAGAGAAGAGGTACCCAAGAATGGAAACTTGGAAAATCCTCTGTTACACCAGAGAACGTAGTGAACAAACAACAACCAAATTTGAAAATTCTCACCACCTTCTAAGAGGAAGTGTAACTATCCATCTTATCTGTATAACTCTGCTCAAAGCCATCAGACCATACCCACTGGTCACCTGATAGTATCTGGCTGCCCTTCCACTCATTTGATCAATACTACCTCAACTTCTGGAGGGTCACTATCGTATCATTTGACTTTTGGGTTCAGCCTCCACAGACTGCTCAGCCCCCAACAGTCCCCAGTTCACGGTCAGGTTCTATATATCACCATTTAGGTTCCTCCATGCCCAAGTTCACGTCCATGTCCTGTGAATACACCAGGTAAAGCACAAGAGCCAAAAGTCAAAGGAGCGCCTTCATTCACTGCACCCATCCTACACACAGAAGCATGAAGGAATTTGCCTAGGATCACAGAGCTTCCCTGCTTCTGTGCACGATCTCCGTTATCTCTTGGCTGTCCCCATGCAGGATCACTGCCCTCCTGATTCTTGGCCTCCTGGTCCAAACCTGTGGAGTCAGGGTCATGATGGGTATGGATTCTGGGAAGGTCCACAGCCTCCCTTGAATCAGGGGTACAGCAGATGGAAGGTGACTTTCCAGACATGGCTGGGCCAACTCGAGTCATCGCTATGAGGCTGGCCCTTTACAAAGCCCATTTCCCTGGTGTCCTGAGCAACTTCCTTGGCTGAGACACCTTCTGCTATGCACATGGAATTCTAATTGCTGGCAGGACCTGGATCCCTAGGCTAGGAAGATCCATGGGGTGGTGACAGCAGTGCCTCCAGATCTAACTCCCAGGAGGTGGAAGTCAGAGTTCCGTGACATCCAGACAAAGTGTCCGCATGCTGCTGGAGAGTCTTGAGTGGTCAACAGAGTATGAGGTCCAAGGGCAAGAACTGTTCAGTGTGGCCTGTGACATCTGACAAGTGCCACTGGTGGTCCCATCCTTACCTGTCTGTGCTGACTCCATGTCCGCCCCACCACCACCCTGCCGGAACAGACACACATCCTGCTAATAAGTTACCAACTTTAGGAATAAAAAGCACTTATACAGTCTCTGGCCAAAGCTGCAGGAGGACGCCAGCCCAGGCAAAGTCCGTCACTGCCCCTTGACTGTCATATCATGGCCTTCTTATTACCCCATGGGAGCAAGTATCACTGGTATCAAGTCTGCCTGCTGGGCCAAGAGGTACTGCCTCAAAGAAGCCCAACATTCCCAGATGGCAATGTCCCACTACTGCCGTCAAGAGGAACCAGAAAAACCTGAAACCTCACCCCGTATTAAGAGCCCCATTTTCCATCATCAAAATGCCAGACAGCCCACACTGCTGTGTAGACAAGTATTAGGAAAGCTGGAACAGTGAAAGAGATCTGAAGCCATGCCATTCAAGCCCTGAAGGCCCCACACTTGACTGCCATCTTGACTGGGAACCATCAAAAGGAGCCCCTATGCATCTATCAGGATGGCTAAAATAAAAAATACTGATGTTACCAAATGCTGGCGAGAATGTAGAGAAACCAGATTGCTCATACACTGCTGGTGGGAGTATAAATGGTTCAGCCACTCTGGAAAACAGTTTGATAGTTTTTAATAAAGTTAAACATACACTTACCGTACATTCCCACTCCTGGGTATTTACAGGCGAGAAATGAAAACTTAGGTTCACACAAAAATCTGTACATGAATATTCATAGCAGTTTTATTTGTTATAGCTTAAAACTGGACACCTACCACGTGTCCTTCAGTGGATAACAAACTGTGGTACCTCCATACCATGGATTACTATTCAGCAGTAAAAAGGCACATCTTCCCATCCAACATGAACGGATCATAAGGGCATTCTGCTGGGTGAAAGAAAGCCAGTTCCAAAGGGTTACAGACTGCATGATTGCACTTACATAACATTCTTAAAGGGACAAAATTACAGTGTTGGAGAACAGATCAGTGCCAGGGGTTAGGGTTGGTGGAAGGTGGGACTATGGTGGGGTAGCACAGGAGTTTCTTTGTGGTGATGGAATAGTTTTGTATCTTGATTGTGTTGATGGCTTCTCCAATCTCCACATGTGATAAAATTTCATAGAGCTCTAGACACACAGACACATACACACACACAGAATGCATGTAAAAACTGGTGAAATCTGAAGTAGTAGTCTGTACCTGAGTTAACTGTGTCGTACCAATATTACTTTCTTGGTTTAGAGAATGTACTACAGTAGTATCAGATAATACCATTCTGGGAAGACAGATGACATCATACAGTTACTGTACTATTTTTGCAACTTCTTGTGAATCTTAAACTCTTTCCCCAAAAATTACTAAAAGCAACTTTTTAAAAGTTTTATTTTAGGTTTAAAAAAAGGGGGAGGTTGTTCCTCACCCCAAGGAAGGGGGATTCAGCCACTCCCCTGGCTTCTCTTTTATGAGCAACTCCTATTGTTTATTTTGCCGCTTTCTAATTTATGGTTAGGCGTCTACGGCGGCATCCTGGTGGCTTTGGCCTCACCCTCTGCTTCTCAGAGTCAATCAGAGTCAGCCCATCTCAGACCCAATCAAAGCTCGTCTTCCAGCACTGAGTGTGAATGTTCTCCCCTCCTCCACCCTGAGACTGTAACTTCAAAGACTCAGATCTAAGAAATGGTCTCACGGTGAAAAATCGAGGACAAATCATCCTTCTCACCCCTGCATGGTCATTTCTTTTCTGGAATGGCTCTATGTCTTCCCTGTTCTTCATACAGATTATTCTCTTCACCTTCACCAAATGGCCCCTCCTCTAATGGAAGGAGATTAACCCTTCTCTGCCCCCTCTCAATCTCATTCTGCTGAGGGCTTTCTCTCACCAGCTCTGCTCTCTCCGGGCCTCGTGCCCACAGCTGAACGCTCCAGTGTGAGATGGCTGCCTTCCCTTTGAAGCATTTATGCCTCTGTCAAACACCTTTTTGCCAGACTTGGCCCTGGGAAGACAGTTTTGAAATTAAACTTATCGTGAGCCCCCTGGGTTTGCAGTATGGAATCGCACAAGACCCTGGGCATTTAGGTCGAGGTGTACCTGCTGTGCTCACTACCTTCAGGGCCTCATCTTAGTGAAATTCTAGCATTATTTATTCCCTTGTTTTGTGGTGGGGTCCCCAGCACCACCTAAGATTGAGGCTGCGCACATGAGACTGATGTCTATGTGACATCCTGTCCGGATATGACAAGACACACACACACAAGCCACTGTCCCCCAGGACTGGCCTCAGGCCCTAATTTCCTGCCATGCCTTATTCATCAGGGGCAGCCATCTCAAGAGACCGTGGTGAGAGGGACATAGGTGTACGTGTCTTAGGCCTGGTTGTGAGCTGTAATCAGGTTGCTGGGCCAGAACGGGGACTATTCGAATTGTTGCTCTTCAGTGGGCGTTGGTGAATCTCCTAGTTTTGCACCTTCTGGTTTCAAAACCATACTGAACAACAGAAAATGAAACCTGCAACTTATTTTTAGCTGCTTATGCTAACTCATGAGATTTTTCTTTGCAAACCAAATAGGACAAAAGCCTACTTCAGCTGGCTGAACTTAATCTGAATGACTTAATATAGCAATCAAGCCTATCACCTCTGATACTTCTCAAATAACACTTGGTCCCAGGTGATATTTTGCCTAATATTTACTATTTTGCTAAAAATTATATTTAGTTGAGCTTTAAAAAAATTAAGTATTCTATAACATTTTCTTCTGAGAGGAACTGGTAAAGAAGTTATAAACCCTCTATACTGGAATCTATTCATTAATTCACTTATTCTATAACCATTTGTCAGGCACCTATTTAGGTGAAAAGTGGATTTTTTTTTAAAATTGAGCCAGTGTGTTGAATTAAAAGAGCAGAATACTAGTAATTAAGGAATACGGCTTTTATGCTGGTTGCTGAGGTCTTCAGATATCACAGTCTCTTTGAATCTGATTTTCTCCTCCCTCAGAGAAAGGGTTCAGGGGCTTCCCTGATGGCGCAGTGGTTAAGAATCCGCCTACCAATGCAGGGGACACGGGTTCGAGCCCTGGTCCGGGAAGAAGATCCCACATGCCGCGGAGCAACTAAGCCCGTGCGCCACAACTAATGAGCCTGTGCTCTAGAGCATGCAAGCCACAACTACAGAAGCCCACGCGCCTAGAGCCCGTGCTCTGCAACGAGAAGCCACGGCAATGAGAAGCCCGCGCACCGCGACGAAGAGTAGCCCCCGCTCACCGCAACTAGAGGAAGCCTGCGCGCAGCAGTGAAGACCCAACGCAGCCAAAAATAAATAAATAAATAAATGAAATTTATTTTAAAAAAGAAAAAGAAAGAAGGGGTTCAGATGACATCATCTGAAGTGCCTTGCCCATCCTATAACTCTGTGAAATGCGCTATGCCATTGAGAGCCCGAGGAAACATTGAGGCACATTTTGGAGACAGTGGTGTGGTCGTCAAGCCACCCTTATTTCTGTGTCCCCTTTCCCTGTTATAGGAGGGACAGATGTAAACAAAGCCTGCGGTCTGCTTGCCAGACAACTTGTCCCCCCACCCCCCTGACTTGGTAAACAAGTGATTACGAACTTGAAAGACTTCCATAGGTATTTTTAGTCTCCAGATCCGTTCCTTAACTCATGGAACAAGTTCTCTAATTTTAGGAAGTGGTTTCAAAGGACAAAGCTGAAGATTCCACTGGTAGTGGTGGGAGCTGAGAAAGGACCCCTAATTTGGTGTTGGTTAATCAAGATCCTACCCATATAAGCCCCTCCATTGCACCTGGCAATGCTCTAGGTGCTGTGGGAGATACAGAGATCTCACAGGATGCCAGCCAGAGACGTGAGTAAAGGCAGGTAATTCAACACAACAAAAACATATTGTGCTTTTATCTTTAGTCCAAAGGAAGTGAAGATTCACTGAGGTTTGTTAGGCTGCTCTGGTGAGAAGAGGTTCATGGTTGTGACCTTTCCGAACCACAAATTCATTCATCTGAGAGAAGAGAAAGCAAATGAATTTGTTCCCAGGTTGTCTTGGAATATTTGCTGCCCAGGATGAAGAAAGGTATGAGGAGAGGATTATGTTCTCACGTGGGGTAGATTTTACCCATCTGTAAGAATTCTTCCTTCTCCACTTTCATTTACGTCACCACCTTCCCTCTTCAACCTAGTTGCCTGCTAATCTCTCTAGAAAGAAGAAACTCAGCCTTCTTGCTGAATGTCTTTTGCCAATTCAGGATCTAGAAGACCCTGCTGTTTCATTTGCTCTCCATCTGGGGAGTGGCAAACAGTGACGGCTGCGAATGAACGTGTGACTAGAGATGCAGGAATGCTCTTGATCTCCATGGGCACGCAAGGTCTTTATTAGTGCCACATTTCCAATGCACTGCAAAATGAAAGCAGGGACTATTCTGCTGCTAAAGCTGAGGTAGTGACATCGAAAATGGTGGTGAGCCATGCTGAGGATATTCCCACGGGACAGTCTGAGCTGAATTAGCTTGGGGTGGGATGTTGTCCACCACAGTCTCCCTGGCAACCCTAAGTCACATACCACTTTTTCTCGGTTGAAAACCACATGGTTCACATTTCCCTTCTCCCTCCAACTCTTTCCTCGAGGGTAACCTCAGTTTGGTCCCCAAGGCTTGCTGCCCGGTCCTTGCCATCAAGTGTGTACTCCTTGCCCTCATCTTACACAAGTGCTGATGGATGGAAGGGAGAAACCTCATGTCTAAGAATTGGAGCAGGCTTCCTGGAGCTCAAACTCCTCACGCATGTCCATTCACCCGACCCTTTGTTCTACTGCCTCAGGACCACTGAGAGAGATAATCCTCCTCTCACATTCCGAGCAGGGTGGAGCTGATGGAGTTGATTTGAAAGCCCCCTTTGCAAGCCATCTGGCTGGCATCTAACATTACTGCCAATGAGTGAGACAGTCATCTGGTCACCTAGCCAGGAGGCAGGAGACTTGGAGTCCAGCTCTTGGCCTAACCAACCTAGAAAGCAAGCAAGCGGGGCTGGATTTTTTAGAATCACAAACCTTCAGAGCTGGAAGGGATCTTAAATGGGGGCAGAATGTACAGATGTTCACATAGAGAGGCAATCATTAAAATGATTCATTTGAAACACTAAGCTTGGAAAATCTCTTACTCAAAAGTTAGGCTTTTCAAAAGTCCATTTTTAAAATATGTTGGGGAAGGAACTCATCATACGGACTTAAGTTGTCTGTTCAGGACAGAAATCTATCTGTGAGTAGCAACCAGGTCAGTCTTTTTTTTTTTTTTAATTTATTTTTTTAACATCTTTATTGGAGTATAATTGCTTTACAATGGTGTGTTAGTTTCTGCTGTATAACAAAGTGAATCAGCTATATGTATACATATATCCCCATATCCCCTCCCTCTTGCGTCTCCCTCCCACCCTCCCTATCCCACCCCTCTAGGTGGTCACAAAGCACTGAGCTGATCTCCCTGTGCTATGCGGCTGCTTCCCACTAGCTATCGATTTTACATTTGGTAGTGTATATATGTCCATGCCACTCTCTCACCTTGTCCCAGCTTACCCTTCCCCCTTCCCATGTCCTCAAGTCCATTCTGTAGTAGGTCTGTGTCTTTATCCCCGTCCTGCCCCCAGTTTCTTCATGACCAGTTTTTATTTTTAGATTTCATATATATATGTTAGCATATGGTACTTGGAACCAGGTCAGTCTTGATTGTTATACTGAGTTTTCTTTGATTATTTATTTATTTATTTATTTATTTATTTATTGGCCGCACGGCATGCAGGATCTTAGTTCCCTGACCAGGTATCAAACCCGTGCTCCCTGAAATAGTAGCTCAGAGTCTTAACCACTGGACCACCAGGGAAATCCCTCTTTGATAATTTAGATTAGAATAATCTAACAACTGGATAACAAGTTTATTCACAAATGCAGGCTTGTAGAAGAATTTTAATACAGCAAATGGGTAAACTCACTTACTAAGTGTGTGATCTTGGGCATAGTCTCAGTTTCCTCATCTGTACCATGAAAAGACTGGACTTCATTAGGTGAAGTAGTTTGCTCAAATGGATATGTAAGCTTTTCCACTTATCTCACCTGATAAAACATTTCCAAATTATAACAAATCTCTGACCAAAACTGTTATCCTGCTTTCTATCCTTAACTTTCCAACATGGTCTAGTTAATTCCTCTTCTCTTATTCTTTTCCACCTGCTGGTCCAAACTGTCTCCAGTTGGTACCCACAATTCCCAGGGCTTGGAGAGTTGAGGCTGGTTCATCTAAACAGGGGTAGTCCTGGCTCCAGGGAGCAGGGGTCCCCTCTACCAGGAGTCTGCACAATCAGAAGATTCCTATTGATACATCAGGACAGAATGTGGATGGAGGAGGTTTTATCCTTTTAGGATTGTTGGAAAGACCCAGACTTTGGAATCAATTGGACTGGGTTTGAATCCTAGCTCTGCTATGTGTGACTGGTAATCTCAATTAGTTCCTCACTTAAAGTTGATGATAACTAATACCCACCTTGCAGGATTATTGGGTTAGAATTAAATAATATAATATAGCTAAAATATTGAGTACATAGTAGGTTTTCAATAAATGGTAGCTACTATAGACTTAGCTCTGATCAAAGTAGAAAGCAGAAGTCCCTGCCCAGATATCTAGGCAAAATGTAGATGTTCAAAGTAGCATTAGACTTTCCTAAAAATTTAGGCTAAAATATCATCCAAAGGCATTTTTAGTCATTGATAAATTAAGTCACCATGTTGTTTCCATGAATATCCCACAAACAAATGTAATAACCAACCTCATAAAAATGTTTAAACTTTTTAAATTCTAAGAACTTAAACAAAAATGTTACATCTGGTAAACATTTTATTTTTAAAAATTGAGATTAGGAAAAAAAAATCAAGATTAGAATAGCCGAACCTGATAACAAATTTTACCCACAAAGGTTGAATATCTATATTAGGTATAAACGGAAACCAGCTGTAGTTTTTAATGCAGTGAATGGAGCAAAGAAATGTGCAAACCAATCCAAATGTTTATAAACCAAGGATTCCTTGGGGACTCAGTGCCCTGACTTTATGTTTTTTTTAAACAGAGAGTCAAGCTTTGTTCATACTTGAATTATGTACTTTGCATAAGTCATGCAATTTAACTTTAACCCACAGGACTGAAAATAAAATGAGCTCAGATTGCAGAAGGAGACTGTAAGCAAGTAAGGGCATTAATCAAAGTGAAAGAGGCAGCCCTTACTGCTAGCTCTGTCCTTCTCCAGCCTGCTCCTGCCGGATTATTTTGGGTTCCTTGTGCTTGACTCATCAAAGTGGCAAAAACAGGTTAAAATTTTCATCACGGAAAAAGGATTTGTCTGTTAAATGAACGTTTGTGCCTATGCCCTGAGGAGGTTGATGAGCACACAATTTTTAAAAATCATAAATGAGTGCATACCCTTGCCACTTGTAATCACGACAAAGCTTAAGTAATTCGGGCATGAGCATGGTTTTTTTTTTTTAAGTGCAAAACAGGATTTACTAGTCGAGAATGTCTGTCTAAACAAGCTCATGCATCTAAATGCTTTCAACTACAGCTCAAATTTGTTTAATACAAGCAGGTTCGGTAAACGAGCCACATTTGCTCGTTGAATATTTTGGAACATCACAACATAAAGCGATACGTGGCTTTTAGGCTCGATTTGACAGACGGTAGACAGAGAACCCCACTGGGAGGTTTGGAAACCACTTGCCCTGGCATCCGACTTACAAGCACCAGTAAGGGACCTGACCGCATTCGCCACCCTGCCCCTGTAAAGCGGACATAACACTATTCACTCATCTTGTGGGAGCCTGATCTGGATTACTGTCCTTGTCACTGTCATTTATTATCTCAGGCAGAGGAGGCAGCGACTTCATTCTATGTGGTCAGAGTAGATTCCATATCGTGTATCTTTAGCTTGCATGATAATAATTTGTATTTTAATGTGAATGTCTAGCTTTCGAGTGTTATTAATGAGGACTATCTGGACAGACACCAAGGGCATCAAATGTCTAAGTGTTCACTTCAACCTCCTCCAACCCCACTTTAAGGACCCCGCTTTATAGACGACCATATATTAAATTGGTACCTTGCAACTGAGCGTTATAAGCTCACTAATTCTCAACCTCCATGGTAAAGGAGGAATTAGCCTAGGGATACTCCATCCTAATTTTCTGTCGCTGTCAATGCTAACCAGAGCTCATAGAGCAATGATGGTGGGGGCGGGGAAGATGGGTCCACCATCGGGGTTAGACCAGGAGCTACTGTTTCCGTTAAAGCCACGTCTATTTCTGGAATAGTTGTGGGAGAGAGATGTGCTCCAAAGCGAAGAGGACTCGGAGTGGTTCAGGTATGACCGACCATCTGGACAACCCAGCTCAGAGACTCTAAAGTGTACGGGATAGAGGTGGGCTGTATACTTTCCATACATTGAGCTAAAAAATCACTTGGGTTCGGTGGAAGGAGACAGAATGAGAGCTAGAAACAAAAGATCCGGCTGTGAAACCTAGTACCTAAGTTCAGATGTTCAAATACATTTTCTCCTTTAAAAAAATTCTGGGCAACTTAAATGTTTTGCTAACCTGATTATTTGCAGCCAGTTCTTATAGAAGAAAGAGGCAACCCCAGAAAAGATTAATTCATTTTTGCACGTGTTAAAATTAATTTACATTAGCATATTTAGTGATGCAATAGGCAATTAAAGACTTTTGGAGAAATAAGAAGAAGAAAAACGTACGTATTATATATTCAAAATCAGTCTCATAACATTTTCTAAAAATGTTGGCTTATGTCCAGGATCTAAGGCTGGGGGTGGGTATGGTTTCTTTGTAGCTGAAGAAAGAGTAGAAAAGAATCTGTTCCATTTCCTTAAAAATAAAAGACTTCATGTTTTATACAGCATGGTAAATGAAATGCTTTTCTGATTTTTACCTGCCAGCAGGATCTGGAGGAAATTTTCCTAGCAAGCTATGCTGTTTTCCTCTCTTTGGGAACATGGTGACACTGGTTTTGTAGCAAAACAGTCTTTGCTTATTAGGCATTTCTTCAAAATCCTGAATAAGCAGCTCTTTCCACATTTTTTGTTCCACATGTTAAACATTTCATTGCAATTTGAGCTTTGTCTATGTGTGTGTGTGCGCGCGCGCGCGCGTGCGTGTGTGTGTGTGTGTGTGTGTGTGTGTGTTGATAGGAAAGATTGAAAGGGGATGTATAAGAATTCTTGAAGGTTTTTTGTTTAAAAAATTAATTCCTACGATTATGTATTGGAGTCTCTACAGAAGGTGATTCCAATTTATTACATACAGCCAAAGTAAAGCCCATCAATCTTGAGCAGCGGCAGCAGGGAGGGGATATTGAAGAAGACATGAAATTCGGTGTTTGAGTAGATGAGATTTAATTTTCGGAAAACATTTCACTCATAAAACAGATAGCACCCCAGTGTCAGCCCTGACCTCCATGATGTCAATGTCATCGTGGGAGCGTAGCTAAGCCTCAAAGTAAAACAAAGAAACATTGCATGTCAGCTCAACACCATTTCTTCCCTTACAGTATGTACAATATATATACACAAAGCCATTTGGTATTTCTGTTAATGGCTTGTTACTTTACGTTCTAGCTTTTGGAGGGGGAGGAAGGAGAAAAATCATTCTGCATTTCCTAGGTTCTGAGCAAGTACAGTATGCTGTTGCGAGACTTAACATTATTTAGGTCAGTGTCCTAAGGACAGCTTTTATTTTATCGTTCGTGATGGTCAGCTATACATTGAAAGGAACTCAGCATCAGTTTATTTTTCTGTAAGTGCTTTTATTCTGCTTTTAAGTTTAAGCAAATTCATTCACATTTTAATACCATTCCGACTGGGGAGGTGTCTGCCGTTCTGTACTGCAGATACATTTAGCAGAATACATTTACACGGCTTGTGGTTAGAGGTTATAGCACAGATACAGACAGCTGATCATGCATTCTTCTACAAGCCTGCCGGCACCATTTAGGATTCTGAAAAATAATCTAGAAATGCTACACCCTTTATAATATTATTCTTTACTTTGCAGTAGCTTAAAAGGTTTGTGTTTGTCATTGTTGCTAGCCATTCTATGAAATTAACAGTCTATAAAATGCATCCCGAACCAGATACATACTGTATTGAAAGCTTTCTTCAAGAAGAAGATATGACAGTGTTCGTTCCAGCTTATTTTCTTCCTTAGCAAAAGGATTGTTTGATTCTCAGAAGCAGAAGGGCACATTCATTGTGCAGCAGCTCTGCTGAACTGTATGAAATGCCTTCTACTGTCTGGTTGCAGAATTTGGAGTTTGCTAAACAGTGTTTAGTGATTGGGCTCATCTTGCATCACCAGTTGATGACATTTTTCTTTGTTCCCTCCTACCCAGTTGAACCAAGACTCTGAGGCTGATATGCAATGTCACTTACAACATTAATCAGACACTGCATTTAAGGTGAGCTGTCCCTTGCCTCCTCCTTCCCCAGTGCTCGTGTGCTGCCTGCAGTGCGTATCTTGCTTCTGCGAGCCTAAGATGGCAGGCAGGATTAGCCGTGCTTGTGCTCTGTGTGCATGCTGTGTATAGAATTCATTACACGTTGCCTAGTATTTCAGATGTGAGTATGTAAATGCTCGGGATGCCATATCATCTGGTAGCGAAGACTTGTTTTTGCCTCATTACAGCCTTAGCTATTTCAGCATCACCTTTCAGCTCCGATTCATTTGCTTCTGGATGTTTGCTTTTCATCACATTCAAAATAGGATTTTACCTTTTTTTTTCTAACAAAGCCAAAAAAAAAAAAAAAAACCCCTAAAAACAAAAACAACAACAAAACTCTGCTACCAGATGGTGTCTCCCCTTTCTTCTTGCATTTGCTGTCTTTTAAATAATGTATGTTGTATTGTTAATTAATGTGAATATCAAATTAAACACTTGAAACTTACATGTTTATTATGCGGGTAGGAGGCAAGGTGGAATCTATTTTTAACTCTTATGCACTCCATGGTGTACAAACAACTTGGTTCTCAAATTTGTATTTTCAGTGCTGGTATCAGTGGTTTGATTTTCAGCAGATGTGACAGTGGCCTTTGCAGTGGTCAGCTCCAGGCTTTGAACTCTCAGAGGAGGAAGGGAAAAAAATTCAACACGCTACTTCCTTGGTTGCAGCCTCAGAGAAACCTTGGATGAGAAACTTCTTTTTTCAAACCTGTTTTCCTGTTGATAAATTCAGTTCTCGTGATCACAGTACATTCAAGCTGTTCTGCGTATGGTTTTGTGTGTGTGTGACAATTGCATCTAAAACTTGAGAGCAAGAAGACGGAGAAATCAGTTGGTCTCCATCGCTTTACATAAAAATGGCTGAATGTCTTGTGATGCTAGCACTGCATTAAGTGATACATACAGGTAGGTTGAAATTTGCATGTTTTATAGATTTTTTTTGAGCCATGTAGCAAGAACATTAAATAGATTAAAATATGACTTTTAAAACAAATTAAATAAGACAGTTGTAATTGGGAGGGGAGGGTATTCAGTTGGATGGCCTTTACTATTCAGATACTATACAAATATATAGCTTTTATAAACTTATAAAATGATTCTGCTATAAAAGTGAGGTGATTCCTCCTAAAAAATCATATATATGATAGGTGTGGCGCCATTAGACCACAAAAGAATTTTTTGAAAAGTCTGTGGATTCAGCTCCATTTTAGCTTGAAACTAAAAATAAATGGGTTTCTGGAGATAATTTTGAATAGCGCAAATAAGCTTAATAAGAAACATTTAAAATATTTAAATTTTAAGAAGCGGTCTTTAAACGTGTTATATGAAAGATGAAAATAAAAACTTAGAGGCTTCCAAAATCAATTTTAGATAATGTACAAGAATAAATGCATTATTTGTATATCTATTATTTGGGGAGATGAGGAATTCCAATTTTAAAGGGGGAAATATTAAATATAGGTGGCTCTGTTAGAAGAAAAATAGCCTCACTGAATGAAACAGAGTCCCTAGAATGGTTCATTGCAAACCATACAGCTGTGGTTCTGTAAGCACCAAATTCTGGCACTTTTCAAAATAAATTCATGGGTTCTTTCCTTTGAGCTTAACTTCTCAAATATATTTTAGTTTCAAATTAACACTGGGCCAGAACCTGTTTCTTTAGTAACCACATCTTATTTTTAAATGCAGTAACAGATATGCAAAAGATAGTCTTTAAAAAAAAATGTTTCATGAAAATTTTGCAGTTCTTTTTCCTCTCATGTAGAGTCTGAACTGGTTTTAGACGTTTATACATGCGGTCTTCCAGCCTTAAAAATTAAGCCATATTTCTATACATAGAAACCTTGCACAGTAAGAGCTTTTTCTTTTCCCCTTTGTGTTCAGCACTTTCAAAATTAAGGTTTTCTTTGTCATGTGCTCCGGAATGCTGGTCAAGGCTTGTGTGCAAAGGTGTAGTTTCATTATCACGAGTTCACCAGCGCCACTGAAACAATAGGTATCTCAGAAATTCTGAGAATCAGAAAATGCTTATGCTTTTGTTTTGCCTGATCCCTCCATTGGTAACCGCCGAGCTCTCAGTAGAGAAGGACCCAAACCCAAGCCCACCCCAGCCCCAACTATAAGTGCACATGGAGCCTCTGGGCAACCATCTTTGTAGGTGTGTTAGGAGGGAGGTGCTGCCAAACCCAAAACCTCCCTGAGGTTTGCTCCAGTGTGTAGAACATTGAGCTGCACAACCATCTGTGTAAACAGTTGCTTTATCTTAGCAATTTGTCTAATATTCCAAAGCACTGTCTATAAAATCAAACCTCTAATGGACTAAAGATTTGTTGTTGTGGTGGTATTGTTGTTTTGAGGCCAACTTAAATATTTTGCTTGGAGTTTTTTCTCTGGTTCAATTATATTAGAACATGATTCATCTCACAGTGATTTTGCTCTCTGGGCTTGCCATGAAATAGCCTTCCTGCAGTACCTTTTTTTTTTTTTTTTTTTTTTGCTGTTTGGGAGCCATTTTCCTTCTTGCCTGTGACTTAAAAAGACTAAGTACATTTTGCATATAGCATCAATCAGAGGATCGTAAACTGAAGGGAAATGTCGGAACCCTGATTCAGCATTGCCTGTTTATTTTAGTATCAGTAGCATTAACAGTTGCAGTAGGATCAAGCTAATTGTCATTCGGTCTTGAGCAAATAATGAGCCCAGCATTTGTAATTAAAACACTATTGCTGTTCGGAAAGATTACAACTCAATGTCTTCTATTCTGATAGGCCGGTACAAATTAATCATTTTGAACCCGTTTGAATCTTAATCACAAGATTAGATGGATTCAATGGAATTGTTTTACCCTACAATTGAATGCCTGAGAGATTCAACAGTGTATTTCTTCTCTGTAAAATGTCGATCCTTTTGTTTTTAACTCAAGCATGGTTGTGTTACCTTGTAGATTTCCATACCTCATGATTTTTTGTGGCATTATTCATTTATGTGGCTCTTGGTCTCTCCTAAAAGAATTTTAAACACAAGTCAAGGAGCTTGAAAGCCAAATAAGACTGTTGGGAAGTATACTGTACCACTGTCATTGTAATTAATAGACCAGTGAGTGGAAGAATAATTATTATTTATTACTTTGTTGTATTTCGCCTTAATGCTTTGCCTTCATATTTCACCAGGCACAAAGCTTTTCTAAACTTACCCACTTACAATTATCATTGGATTTCCTGCCGATTGTAGAGGATGGCACTTATCCCTTCTCATTGTTGAAAAGGCAGTGCTTAACCCATTTATACTTTTTGGCTAAGGTGTTTACACTGGGCAGGCCAGAGCAGGTGCGACAGGAAGAATGTGCAAACAACTGCCTTGTTCTCACCAAAACAAAATGGGCAAATCTGTGGTTTTCTGCCTGAATGATTTGTAGTCTAAAATTCTCAACTCTTTTTTCGGAGAATAGGAATTGTTTTTCCAAACCTTAACTCAGTGAGATTACCAAGATGGCATCTCTTGCTACTAGAGGGATGTTGATCTACCTCAGCAATTTCCATGGATCCCCCATAGAGGAAATGGGTACCCAGACCACGTCTTAGGGCTGGTTGATATGGGGAGATGGATCTAGAAAGACGATCTTCTCTTTAATACGCTAAGCCTTTGAGTTCCCTGGTACCATATGGTTCATTCTAGCAGCTCCCTTCCAAGGGAAATGCTGTTCTTAATGGCTTTCTTGGTAATTAAACATTCAACAAATATATTGAGTACGTACTACATACCAGGCATATTCCAGAGGCTAGAAATACAGTCATGAGCAAGAGAGACCAGGGCCTGCCTCTCATAGACCCACGCCTAGTGTGGTGGAGTGGTAGGGGCCAGGGGCACAAAAATAAATATGTAAACAATTAATTGGAGAAGACAAGTGCAAAGGAGAAAGAGAAGACAAAATTAAAAAAAACAAGGGTGTGTTGTTGGGAGGCGGAGAGCCACTTTAGAATGGTTGGCCAGGGAAAGCCTTCCAGAGGAGTGGTATTTAGGTGGAGACCTGGGTGGTGAGATGGATCCAGACAGGTGGAGGGCTGATGGAGAGTGTTACCAGGAAGAGGGGTGTTCATGCTCAGACCACAAACTCCTTTCTACGAGTAACTGCCATTATATGAGAGCCAGCTCTGAGGACTTGGTGCGTTGAGCCTGACTTAGGTAAGCTGCCCGCGAAGCAAGACGGTGGGCCAGGCCCGCATGGCTGGTTTTCGTCAAATTCCCAGGACTCAGTGCCAGCAGAGTCACTTCCTTTGACCCAGACCCACCGCAACACGGTCTCAGAAGGTGCAGTGAAGTTCTGGACTTTGCAGTCCTAGGTGGTATTGAAATTTGGGCACAGATTCAGTGCTAACCCAAGAAATCCACAGAAGAAAGGAATCCCCGAGCAAGGAAATTTCTGGGAAGCCTGTTGCTTCATTTTTCTTAAGAACTCCAGAACTTCAATTCATGGCAAAACATTGAGAGAGCCACTTCCTTTAATTTTTTTTTTCAAAGGCAGGAGGTGGAAGGGTCTGTCCCATCTTGCCAGTAAATTGTCTTTGACCTCTGACACCTCAAACACTTCAGTTTCTGCAGAACTCTGTCTGCTGGTGGCTTTCTAAAGACCTCACTGCTTGGAGTGTTCTTTCTCTATTTGAACAAATAATACTAAGGAAATCCTTCAGAACCAGAACTCTTTCATGCCTTTTAGGTTCGTCTGCTAATGAAGCTCCAAGAACAAAGGGATAGGTTTGCTCTACACCTTAGAAACTATAAGACCCTTCAAAGTCTTCTCAATGTTTCAGAAGCACCTTCTAACACTGATTCACCATTTGGTGGGCTTTGCTTATCACAAGTTAGAAGTGGCCTGGCTGACTCCTTACATTTTGTTTGGTTTTGACTAGCCACGAAACATTCCACTGCATGAAGAATGTTCTAGTTCTTTGTAGTAGAATATTGCCCATCAGTGGGGAGGGGCTTCAACTGTTCAGTTCACTTCTTCAGATATTTGTTGAGCATCTACTCTGTGACAGGCACCACTACAACCCAGGCAGAATGGAAATGTGACACGAAATTCCCTGTGAAGCTCACGTCCACTTTCACAAGGCTAGGGGGTTGTATGGACAGGTACAATTGTATATCCTCTCTGTTCCAGAAAGAAATGAATGGCATGCTGTTCTCTTAGTGGCCTTTTATACTGTTTCCTGAAGGCTAGCCTTCAGTTTGGGGTCATCTCACCCAATGGAGAAGATGGTTCTTCCCTGGGACTCTGTGTCTCATCCTCAATCACCTTCCCAAAATGTCTTGGTTCCTAATAAGCCACCGTGTGTCTGGCTGCCCTTCTCCAAGCTGGTCTGCCTGCCCTAGCAGGTGACCTCCATAACGGCTGCCACTCTTTCGCATTCATGAGCAGATGTTAAGTTGAGAAGGCCTTGAATGCAAAAAGTTGAATTCGTGATGCAGGCAAGATGCTTCTGCCTTTTTACCTTCCCTGACAGACAGTGGGGGTCTCCCTGCTGGCCGTTCTGCTTCTGTGGGAAGCAGGTAAATCAAAGACCAATTGCCAAAGCCCTTGTCTTTGTTAGGTGATCCCAGCATGGCACTGCCATGGCCCAAACATCTCATTGACCAGAAAATGGCTCTTTTGATCTTGTAATTCATTTTGCATCTTTTCCTTTAATGACTTTCTTGCTTCTGCAGCTATTCCTGTTCAGGGTTCGAGACTAGCATTTGTGTCTACAGTCACTATATTTGGCCTGTGGAGGAAGTTTGTTTTCTGGTTCGGTTTTGTTTTTAAAATGCCACTATAAATATTTTTTCTGCGTTCATAAAATGCTGTGAAGACTTTCATGATTCTTTTTATATGATTAAACAAACCTCTTCCTTACCCCGTGGTCATTGCTGCCAAATAGATATTTTGAAATTCCTTTTTTTTTTTTTTTTTTTGCCTGCTCAAATCTTCTACCCTGTCTGAGGCCTTACTCTAATTAAGGCTTCACAGTCCTGCCCATCTTCCCCAGCACCGAGCATGACGTAGAGTCCCTGCCCCGAGGGCCTTACAAGTCAGTGAGACGAGAAAACAAAAGCCACCAGCTGAGAATGTGGTTAAATCCCAGAAGGGCAGTGCCCTTGTAATTTTTTCCCCTTTTCTCTTGTTTCTTGAGCTGTGGAAGGGAAGCAGGGGACCTTTAGTAGGGAGAGAGAGGGGCATCACTGAAAGATCAGAAAATGCAGGATACTGGGGAAACACTGTGGAAGGGCCATCTCGGAGGCAAAGTGGGGAGAGGGCAGCAAGGAGGCGGGGAGGGGTGTGCGGAAAATCAGAAAGAGGGAACAAAGCAGGCAGTCAGAAAGCAGGCTGCTGTGCTGCACCCTGAAGCTGGGGGCGTGGGGTACAAGGGAAAAAGAGTGGGAGGGGTTGCAACGAGTAAAAGGAGGCTGGGAGAGCCCCTGAGATGCAGGCTGCGGGCCTGCTGTGTAAGGACTGGGTGCTCTCATGTTCTGTCTGGCTTCGGCCGCAATGTTGGCCTTAGGGCTTAACTGTCCCACGTTGACTGTTATGAAAAGCCCGCAGATTGGCATCCTTAAGGGTGATTTATCCCAGAAGCTTATGAAGTCTCTATCCCAAGGCTCCTATTCTACATGCTGAGGATGCCAGAGACCACCCCCCAGCCCTGCTGCCGTCACTTGACTAGATCTGGATTAAACTTTAAATGAGCAGATTTTTACATGGGTTGTGACCAAATGCTTTTGGTTTTCCACAAAGCTCAGCCTGGAGATAGACCCAAAATACCCATTTTAAGCAGCAGACTTTAGAAACTCTTTTGCCCGAAGTCATGTTGCCCTCACAGGTGTGCTGCTCTGCTTTTGGAGCCCCCAAAGCCTGTCTTCCTTGCTCTTCACCCACCTTTCCAGGCCCTGGTCTGAGTGCCCGGTAAACCATCCCCAGTGGATATTCTGATTGTTTGAATTCCTTGGTCTCCAGGAGCACCGCCCCTGCTGGCACACCAGCACATAATGCTGCCATCATCCTGTACTTCTTGCTTAGCTCTTACGGGAACGTGAAGCACAGACTTCAGTTGCTGTGTGAAACTTAGACTCACTTTATTCTGTCATTGAGGGAACTGTGGCCCAGAGAAGTTGTGATTTCTCCAGGTCACTCAGAGAGTTAAGTGGCCACGCCTAACTCCCAGTCCAGTGCACTTTCTGCTAAACCAAGCTGCTTTTAGGTCACATGGGAAGCCCAGTTCTAAGCCAGAGGTTGGCAGACTTTTTCCGTAAAGGGCCAGATAGTAAATATTTTAGGCTCTGTGGATCAAGGCAAAACTGAGGATGATATGTAGGTATTTATATAACAACAAAGAAAACAAATTTGTATGAGCTCTTTATTGATGAAATTAAAAACATACTAATATATAATACGAAGTATAATAATAATTATATATATTTTATATATATATATACACACATAGTGCCATAGATACAGAAATGATTGGCCGTGCCTGTGTCCCAATAAAATTTCACTTATGGACAATGAAATTTGAATTTCATGTAATTTTCATGTCATGATATATTATTTTACTATTGAATTTTTTTTTCAGTCATTTAAAGATGTCAAAACCATCCTCAGCTTGAAGGCTGTACAAAAACAGGTGGCAGGCGAAATTGGCCTGTAGGACGGACGTAGTTTGTGGACCCATTTTCTAAGTCAAAAGCTGCAAACCGGGGGACCATTGGTCAGTCCAACCCATATATGTACTTTGTTTGACTTCTAACAAGAATTTTAATTGAATCCATTGCCAACTTTGTTTTCTATTTTTTGAATTGTATTTTTTACTTCTACTTATAAAAGTAGTATATATCTACTTTGAAATAATTTGGAATGTTAACATTTTGGCGTGCGTTCCTTCAGTCCTTTATCTATGCCTGGCGATTTTTTTAATAGTTGAGATAATATAGACAATTTTGTATCTTCTTTTTATTTACTTAATATCATATCATAAGCATTTTATATCATTGTAAAGTCTTTCATTAACATAATCTTTTAAAACTTTATTATGAAAATCTTAAACACACGTACAATATGAAAAAACTAGTTTAATGAACCCCTGTACAGTCCTCGCCCAGCTTCAACCATTCTCAATGGCTGGCCAATCTTGTTTCATGTAAATCCTCTCCTGTATTATTTTAAAGCAAATCCCAGATCATATCGCTTTATTGCTAAATATTTTAGTATGATTCTCTAAAAGACAAGGATACTAAGAGAAGACGCTTTTTTTTTTTTTTTTGAGGAAATAAATGCTAAAGTATTTAGGTGTGGAAGAGAATGTTTTCAACTTACAAATGATTCAAGAAAAAAAAATAGATAAAAAGATATGATTGGAGTGTATATAATTTTTTGGTACTATTCTTGCAACTCTTCTATAACTTTGAAATAGTTCTAAATAAAAAGTTTTAAAAATATGGAATCCTAAAAAAATACATTAAAAAAAATGTCGATTAGTAAGAAAGAAAAATAACCACATGATATCGCTTTACAAATGAACTTATTTACAAAACAGAAACAGACTCAGAACTTACGGTTACCAGGGAGGAAGGGTTGGGGTAGGGAGAGTTACGGAGTTTGGGATTGACATGTACACACTTGCTTATATAAAAAAAAAAAAAAAAAAAAAAGGAAGAAAAAGAAAAAGAACCACAGCATCATTATCACACCAACAAATAACAAGAATTCTTTAATAACTTCAAATATCATAGTCAGCATTCAGATTTGTCCAGTTAGGTCATTTGGAAAAAAAAAAAAAAAAAAAAAAACTTGTTCACAGCACAATTCCAAATAAGGTCCACACAATGCAATTAATATTCTCTTAAATTTCACTTCATCTATAGGTTTCCTTCCCCCTCTTTCTTTCATCCTTGCTATTGTCATAAACATTTTGTTGAAGAAACAATTTGACTCATAGAGTTTCCTCAAATCGGAAGTTTCCGATGACATTCCTTGGTGCTGTTTTTTTTGTTTTTAAATTTAGTTTTATTTATTTTTTATACAGCAGGTTCTTATTAGTTGTCTATTTTATACATATTAGTGTATATATGTCAATCCCAATCTCCCAGTTCATCCCACCACCACCCCCCAACTGCTTTACATGTTCCTGTGTCTCAAAGACTTTCTGTAAATTGGTCATTACAGCTAGAGACCTGATCAAGATACAGAATATATTTTATATAAAAATCCTGATTTGGGCTTCATTGGAAAATCCTGCAGATCTGGCATTCCCACCTGGCAACAATTGGTCTGGGGCTGGGTAGTGACAACCCCATTCCCCATTTAGGTGGGACATGAATGATCCTGCAGACCCCAGTTCCTACTACTTCCTGCCTGGCTCCTAGGGGCGGGAAGCTGCCACCCGCATTCTACCCACTGCCTCTGCAAGGCCCTTGGTAGACTTTTCAACACGACATCACAGGAGGCTTTTCAGGAATGTGGTGGAGATCAGAGAAGATGATTTGGACAGGGACTTTCTTAAAATGCTTAAAGGCAAAGAGAGAAGCAGCCATATAAGAGGAAGCCAAGCGACAGAACTTGGTGAGTGAGTACCCAGGATGAGGGGAAGAGAGAAGTAAAACAATAAATTAAATTAATAGTGTGTGAAGAATGCGAGGCGGAATGAGTTACAGATTCCTAACCCATGGTGGGAAACAAAGGAAGCAAGTGGGTTTCAAAGGGACACACCTTAGATTGTTTTCTATATAATGATAACATTGAAACCTTAAAAAAGAGAAAGAAGGGGGGCACTAAATAAATTGGCCAAGAGTCTTCAGTCAGAAAGCTGAAACAGGCAGTTGTAACATAACAGAAATCATGTGGGGATTAAATGAAATGAGGTACAAATCAAGGACAGCTTCCTAGAAACGGCCGCTAGAAAAGGATCAGGAGCCATGCTGGGGAGATGTTGAAGAACTAGTAGAAATTTAAGAGAGGAGAGAATCTTAAAAGTCTTAGGATATTTTTTTCTTATTTGCAAATGCATTGAAATGAAAAATATTATAAGGATATGAAAATATATCACATTTAGTTGTTTTGAAAGGAATAAATTTTTACAGAAAAGAATAAAATTATGACAAGTTGGGACGTTCTTGGAAATTTCCAGATAATTCCCCATACTAAGAAGAATGATTAAGAGAGAGAATCTGTGACCGGTTATGAGGAAGGGTGGAAAATTTTGAAGGACAGTCTGATTATGTAAGTTTTAGGCTGTGGTGTTTAAAACTGTTGCCGTGATATTTTAGTTATTAATAACAATTTAGGGGAAATCTACTCGCTTTTGGAGAAACATTTGGCCCTAGTGAGAAAGAAATGCCACTGTTTATGAATTCCCAAGTGGATGTAAGGAGCCATTCACTTGCTAAGCCTCTTAGGAAAGCCAGAGCCGATTTCACCCTTAACAAGCTGTTGACAGCATCTGACCAAGGTACCACCTGGAACATGTTAGCAGCACAGAAAGTGGACCGTGAAGTCAGACCTATATTTAAAATCCCTTTATGTCACTCACCATGTGACCCTGGCAGCCTCCCCATGGAAAATTTCCATGGTATAAAAGTTGCTTTACATACGGGAACTACGATTCTTACTGCTTGGATGGTAGGAACTTAGAACTCTGAATACTTGACCTCAAGCACCGACAGCCATATGCAGATGCTTCACGCGTGTTATCCCATTTAACTGTCAAAAAGCCCTACGAGATAAGCGTAATATGAAAATCAGCCCCATTTTACAGATGAGCAAGCCAAGGCTCAGGGAGGTTAAGTAACTTGCCTAAAGTCACACAGTGAGCAGCCTTGTAATTGACAAAGCTGGGCTTTAAACCCAGGCAGGCAGAATCCAAAGGCCAAATTGCCTCACTCTACCACCTCCCACCTTCCAATCGCTGGGCAGCACAGAGAACAGCACCTCATACTGGCACTTCCCAGCTAGAAGTTCCTAATCCCCATGCCTTAGTTTTCCCAAAAGCCTCAGTGGAAACACATAAACTTGCAATCAGACCACAAATTTCCTTAGTTTGGAATCCATGATTAACAACGTGTTCGCTCAGGTTTTGTAGCTCTGATTGGCAATTACGTATACAAAAACATTGCAGGATTGTTGGTTTTTTTTAAGTACGAAGATGAATCATTAGTTAATAAATGCAGTTTAGTGGAATAGCTCTTTCTGAACGTGGCCCACGGAGAAAGAATAAAGGGCACTTGGCTTTGAGGAGATTGCGACCTGCTCGTGTACATGTGTGTGCAGGTTGCCCAATCTATCAACCTTCAAAACCCTGTCTTTATTTTTAAATTACATGATGCTTTAATTTGACTTTAAGTCAGTATATTTCTCTGTGATTATTAAAATGTTCTAACTGCTTTGTATACACTAATGGAATCTCCTTTATTCATCAGAATGATCACAATCTTAAAACGTGATCAGGAACTAGGATGCAGAATTGTGTACACTGTATTCCAAGCTAAAAACAGGATGTAAGGCGTGCAAAGAACCTACTTCTTATCCTTTATAAATTGTAACCTGGGAATGAATCTTTTCAAAAGAAAATTTTAAAATAAGACTCATACTACCAAAACGCAGGGAACATGGATGGTTTTGTAGAAAACAAGCAAACAAAACCTGCACATTAGAGCACTAGACTGTTAGCTCCTCCGCAAGGCGAGTTTGTGGCAGGCCTCAGTAAATACTTTCTCAATGAGCAGTCCCTGAATCTTGGACGAGAGATCCCAGCAGGCAGTCAGTGCGCTTTATTTAAGGAAGAGGCCCGGGTCTTTTGCGTGAACTAGCTTTTATAGCACGTTAGGAAAATCAATCTAGGCCTCTCCTGTCAGCCGTGGGAAAGCGCAGGTGACACTCGATTCCCGAGAATTTAAATTAAAACTGCAGTTGACTTCTCTGAAGCCTGCCTCTTTTAAATGTGCAAGGGTTGGATGTTCTCTGGGATCTGGGTGCAGAATCCAGGGCCCCCTCTGCGGACCCAGGCCTGGTTCTGATAGTGGCTAGGCTCTGTGGCCGTAGACGCCCCAACTCGGCTGCCCTCGCGGCAGGTTCTGAATTGTGTTCTCCCCCGATGAGACGGAGGCGGAGGCCGCTGCTCCCTTCCTGGCGTCTGGGGCCGTCGTGGGTTCCCCCCACCCCGCCCCCAGTCGCACCCAGGTTGGGTCTGAGGCCTCGCGGGGCCGTGGTGCGTCCCTCCGCCGCGGCCCCGCCGTGTCCTCCCGAGGCCGGGTCCTGGGCGCGTTGATGCTCCGACATCCGGCCCGCAGCTAAGGCCGGGGAGCCCTCTTCCCGGCCAGGCTGCGTCCCCAACCCCGCGCCGGGGGCGGGCCGGGCCGGCCGAGCCGAGCCGCCGGCGTCCATTTTCTGGGCGGTGCTGCGAGACGCCGCGGCCTGACTCGCGGGTCCGGAAGCGCCATGGACCCCCGGGGAACGCGCTCGCGGGGCAGCGGCCGAGCCCTGTAAGTGCCACCGCAGGGGCCGTATGCGGGACGGGTGGGCGAGACGCGGCCGGCCCGACCCCTCTTCTCCCAGGAGGGAGCCTCGAAACCCGGCCGGGAAACGCTGGCGCGGGGCTGGGAGCTCCGCGGACGTCGGAGAGCCGAGCTGCTACGGCGACCCGGCGCCCGCAGGTGCCGGGACGCCCGGGCCCGCGCCCTGGGGGAGGGGGTCCAGCCGCAGGGTCGGGCACGTTACGCCGCAGCGAGTGGCCCATCTGCGCGGCTGTGCTGGAAGGCGGGGGGCCGGGGACAGATGCACACCCAAGGGCTGGGGACGTGACGGGCGCCGGTCCAGCAGGCTCGGGAACTGCGCTAACAGCCGCATCTCCCCTCTCCCGGACTGCGACTTGGACCCCGGTCCTGACCCATCGGGAACCTGAGCATTTACTTGGTCGAACACCAGAGCCCCTGGCATTGAAGGGGACGTGCAAAGGCAGGGCCCTGCCCCCAGGGGCTTGCAATCTCAGCCTCCTACTTCGGCAGTAGTTAGGTCTCTTCTATTGGTACAACACGACCGCCCGCTGTTAGCCACTTCTTTGCAGGGTATATTATAAATCACCTGAGATTTTAGTCTGTCCGCGGTGCCACTTTATAACTCCTCTGCTATAGGTAAGTGACTAATTCCATTCTGGACTTTGGCCCAAACTGAATATCTCTTCTAAGGATCCATTATGGATGATACGTATTACGGTGCTTTATACATATTTTAAAGGTTAAAGAGTTTTCTCCTAATTATGAAGCTCAACTGCTAGGTCAGGTTCTCATGGTTAAAAAGCATAGGAGGATTAAGTCCGCCGTTTCAGAGAAACTTCTGGTGAGGTACTATCTCTGAGTGTAGTGTTTTTCCAACAAGAGTAGAGACCCATTAGGAGATTGTGAAATTAGTTTAGTGGGTTACTACCGGATTTTTTTGAAGATATAGAATATATAATGCAATATAAAAAATAATAGAATAGAATAGAAAATATCGGAGTGCATTGCACATAATAAGAGTAAGCATTGTTTTTTAGGCTTTGGGGTTTCAGTTTATATAACATGATTTTTAAAAACGGTGGGTCACTGTCAAAAAGTTTCTAAACCCTGACTAACAGGTTCATAACCCAGGATTTGGAATCAGTTGAACCTGCATTTAAGTCCCAGGTCTAACATAAACTAGCTCTGTGACCTTGAACAGATTCCGTGACCTTTCAGAGCCTCTTTACGTAGCTGTAAAAATGGGGGAATTTCTCCTGTGAGGACTATATGAAGTCGCATGTGTCAATCACTTTGCCCAGTGCTTTACTTACAGTAGGTGTTCAGTACACAGGCTAATTGCAATCACTTTTGTTGCTGATATATTCAGTCCTGGCACCCAGTTATGGGACACTGCTCTTTTTCTTCGTTTTAGATCTCGATGTGGTGGAGATGGAGGACTCAGAACCAAGGATTTCCAAGTGATTTCTTCCAAAGCACGAGAAACTAACTCTGTTAAGCCTGCTCTGTTCTAACTGAGGTAACTGAATTTGCATCTCTCCGTACTCTACATGAAATAGGAAATTTTTTTTCTGAGGGACTGAACCACTCCCAAGGAGCTTATGATTTGTTGCCAGCGATCCACCAGGTTTGGGGATTACAAAGTGACAGTGACATTTAGGCAAGCTGTTGTTAAGGAGACATGAAGGGGGAACTAAGGGCTTCTCATTCCAGTTCTGCCAGTGACTGTCGTGGGAGCTTCTGTAGGTCTCTTCTTCAGGCCGGAAGGACCCACCGACGTCACTGAGGCCCAGAGAGGTTAAATGACTTTTCAGAGAGACCCAGTGGGCTGGGTGGGGACAGGCCTGGAGCTCGCATCTCGATTGCTCAGTCATACAGTCAGCTTCTGGGCCTGCTGCAGGTGACCACTGTGCTAGGCGCTGAGGATACAAGCGTGAAGGGCCCGCCCCCGGGACACACACTGTTTGCACAGATGAGTATTGACAGCCCAGAACACCAAACTTCACCTTTGAGGCATAGAGAGGGCCCCAGATAGTGATAACAACAACTACCATTTATCAAGCACTTCTGTGTGTGAGTGCAAGGCAGTGTGTTAAGGGCTTTAAGTGCTGTGTTTTTACTCACTCCTCACAATACCCCTGTGAAATAAGGAAGAAGAGATGTGAAGGATTGAAATGTGAAAATGCAGGCAGGTCATAGAGTGCTTTGTATCTCAGACCACACTTAGGATGCACATTCGGTATGTAAAGCACAACGCTAGGACCATGAAGTTCAAGGGAAAGTGCTTGCCCTCTAGGAGCTTATAACCTTAACTCCAGAGAGGTGGAGTCAGGTGGGCAATGCCTGATATTAGCTCCTCTCCCCTTCACCTGCTTCCCCGGCAGTCAGTTGGAGCGGATCCAGAAGAGACCAGAGTAGTTGATACATCATAGTTCTGGCCCTTCAATGCAAGTTTTCATTTTATTCAAATTTGACATACATTTCCATCCACCTGTGAATACATACGCTTTCAATTTATAAACAATAGTAAAGGGCTTCTCTGAATTCATTTGTTTATTTGTTCATTCAACAAATGTTTATTGAGCTCCTACAAGGCACTTACTTGGGTATTCAAGACCAAACATATGACTATGTTTTTACAGTCAAGATAATGGTCATGCGCATTCTCTTAGCAAGGAATTATCGTTCAACTATTAGAATTTTTCTGTTAACGTGCTAGAGTATTGGCTGCAAGGATGTTGGAGATTAACCCATAAATAGGATTCCAACTGGATAAGTAGGAAAATCTTTTTTAAAATCTTCAGAAAGGAATTTCTTTTAATTTTTTGATTCTGCTGTTACTGTCACCTTTACATAGAGGCCTTTTCTTTGTCCACTTAACCTATCGGCAGAGGAGAAAGCAGTTTGGCAAGGGGGCTTTCTTTGACTTGAAATGCTCTCCTCTTTTAGCTTGTAGGCCACACAAGACACTGAATGTTCAGAAGTAAAGCAATTTAAGAGATACTTTAATTTACAAGGTACAGAGTTAGAGGTAGCTCCAATGATTGCATTAAGTAACAGAAATCAGATTGTAAGCCTTGAATGCTACTTGTAATAAACTTAAGCTCCAAATGGAACAAAGGAGATGTTGAGTATGAATGTGCTTTGCAAACTTCTAGGAATTCTATAAATGTTACAGCAAATATTTATCGAGTACCTACTATGAGATCGGAAGGAAAGGCAGGGCAGAAACGAGAGACAGGGAGACCAGTTAAGACAAGTACCACCGTCCACCAAGGAAAAGACAGGGTTGGGGGGAACTCAGGGAAGACCGGAAATGGGTGATAGCAGTGAAACAGGAAAGGAACAGACGCAAAGGGAAAAACTGACACAATCTGACATCTGATTTCCAATCTACTCAATTGGAAATCTGAGTAGAGAAGAAATAGCTAAAGTTGACATTGAGATTTCCAAAGCAGCGGTACCCATGAAGATACTTGGAAGGAGGTGAGGGGCTGAGTTTGAAGTGTTGAAGTATGATGTCCCCCAGACGATCAGGGACTTTGTACCCTGGAGGAAGGCCAGGGCTAGTTTGGGAGACACTGGGTTGTGAGAAAAAGTCGAGAGGTGAGAGAAGAGATTTTTCCGGTGGGAGACTATAGGGAGGCAAAGCTTGAGGGTGGAGCCTTATGAGAAAAGAAGGACCTAGGGAGGACCTAGAGAAAAGTCTGGCAAGAGAGTGAGGAAGAACAAGAGAAGAGGGCTCCAGAAGCCAGAAGAAGGGTGTTTCCCAGAGGAGGGAGCCTGGAGTGTTAGACGCAGGAGGAGGCGGGATGAGGCCCAGGAGGGCCATTGGTTTGACAAGCGGTAGATCACACATTTGTTGGTGTTTTCCTTTCCTTTGTTGGTGTTTTCCTTGCAGAATGAATATCAAGTGGTTTCATTTGCAAAAAATTTGTAGCTTGTGCAAATTAAGAGTCACTGTTAAATTTGATCCTTGCAAGCCCCAAAACACATTTCTGATTACTAAAATTCAGGCTGTTAAATGTGGTTTTAATGGTAGTCATCCACTTTATTCTGTTGTCAACAGATCGACCAAAGACGATCCGTTGATAGAAAGCTCTTTAAAAACTACATTTCTGTTGACGCAAAGGTTTCTAACAGTAATTAAATTTGTATTTTGCCTTTTACCATATGGCTGTTGTATGACATGAGACAGAGAGAGAGAGAGAGAGAGAGTGTGTGTGTGTGTGTGTGTGTGTGTGTGTGTGTGTGTGTGTGTGTGTGTTTTCATGGGCATATGAGCTTAGTACAATGGAATGAGAAGGCTGGGGTTAGATAAATCTAGTTTCACAACCTAGCTGGGCCATTTTCCAGGGTTGTGACTTCAGAAAAGTTACTCTCTAAGCCTAACTTTTTCCATCCATAACTCAAATAGGATTATTTTGAAGATTGAGTAATATATAATTTGGTCAGGATCTATACCGTAGTAGGCAATTAATAAATGCTGATTCCCTTCCCCTTACAACTTTTTTTAGGTATATATATTTTTGCATAATATTCATCTATACCCAAAGCCTTATCTTTATGATTTATTTTAGTGTGTTAGTTTTGTCATGGAAAGAACATACCTCCCACGATAGCTAACCTATCCTGTGAGAGTTCAAGTGACCAGCAATTTCGTACGGATAAGAATCCCCTTGGGGAATTTATTAAAATGTAGGTTCCCAGGTCCCTAGCACAGAGATTCGAATTCAGTAAATTTCAGGTGGGACCCCTGAGAATCTTCATTTTAAACAAGCACTGCTGTGATGAAGGTTAACAAATGCCAGTTTCTAGGAAGCAGAGGAAGGGTGTAAACCTGAGACTTGATAGGCTGATTTCAATTTCGTAGAGATATGCCTGTGCTCAGAATTCTTATATTTGTGTTATTCATGTTTACGGATTATATTTGCAATGAGATAAAAACACATGGATCCCAGATGTCAAGGAACGGTGGTCTTATCGCACCCCACTATCGCCATCCGCGGTATATCCGCGGCAGTACTGGGTGACATACAGCCCCCAAATCATCTTCTTTTCCCTGCAGAGTAAGTGGTGACACCCTGTCGCTATGCCCAGAGTTTGCAAAACCAGTGTAACTTTAAATGTTGTTACCAATAATATATTTAATGGCAGTAACAGTGCACAATCACGCCATTAAAATATTTTGATGCATTTGTCTATCTGACTCTGTGTCTTCTGGTTGATAAACATCTGTGTCATTATATATCCTTTGTTCTCCGCATCTTGGAATCATATAATTTTTAGTTCACGTTGTTCCCAACCTCATTTTATAGATGAGAGAATAATTTATCCTTTTTTCACCTCCTAGTCCCAGCTCTCTTCTTTGCTTATTCACAGGAAAGGATTGAGACATATATACATGCTTGATGTTAAGCTATGTATGGAGAATATAAAACATATTTGACTTGTGTATAGTAAATTGCGCTTTACGTTCCTTGTACGTAATTTACAAATCAGATGACTCAATGGGGATATGTTTATTAAAAAACTATACTGAGTCATTTTATAACTGTTGGCATTCCATTGATGGTTTGCTTCTTTTGGAGCAGGATGCCAATGTCCTGGAGCCTTGCCTAGAATCAGGGTTTCTCCGTCTATACCCATAGCCCTTGAGGAGAGAAGACAGAACTGAATTTCATGAAGTCCATTCTATACCTTATGTGCCTTATCTCAGCCATCTTATTACAATCTCCAAATAACCTGGTGTGGTAGAAATTGAGGCAAAGAGGTTCTGTAATGTGGCAGATGTTGTAGAGATGAGATTTTCACACCCTGGGCTCTTATCTGGCTCCAAAGTCCAGCCTCCTCTCTCCACACCCCGGGTAGTTTCCCCAGACACATACTGAGAGTATGAAATAGATCATTGTTCCTGATTGTGGCTTAGAGACCCTTGTCCCTGGTATTACAGTAACCTCAGAATTTTTGACAAGAAGCAAATGGACAAAGGTAACGTGCAAACTTGAGTTAGTTCAACAAATATGAACTGTGTGCCAGGTATCAGATCAGGACTCCACCCTCGTGGGCCCTCCCTATCTTTGTCACCTATTCTTATCTACCATCCAAGTGCTGCTGCAGGCTTTTCTTTTAGAGTGAAGACACCAATGGATTTCTGCACTGATAAGATCAAGATTTGTGTCTTGCTATAGCTATCCCTGTCCCTGTGTGGGGCTGAGTGTTCCCAGAGTGCGCTGTCACTTTGGAAGTTTAAAACAGTTCCTTAGGGGATTGCCCGGAGGTGCACAATAAGTGTTTGTTGATTACCCTCTGAGACCCTGAGGAAGTCTACAGGGGGTGAGGGAAGGAGCCCAGAGCCCTGCAGAGGGGGTCTGGGGAGAGGTCAAAAGACCACCGTGTACGAGACCGGTCTGGAGGCTTGGCAGTTCTTCCCGTGACCCACTGTGCAACTTTGGGAAAGAAAGGCATGTAACTTTGCTGGCTTGATTTCCTCAGCTGTAACTGGAGAAGGTTTGGCTCAATGATGGCAAAGGCCCCTAAGCAGAGGTGCTGAAGCGAGCATATGGTAACTCCATGTCTGAGGCATGCCAGGGGTCCCGGATTGCAGAGCTTCTTCCGACTGTCCTCGAAGGGATACTAGTACTGGCCAGACCTCAGGTTCTGCCTTTACCCCATACGCTTTTGAGGAAAGTGCATGAACTTAAGAGTGAGAGAGATTGTCTGCTTTGGAGGAAATAAGGATTTTTACTGGCTGGGAATCAATCAAAAGGTGACAAAATGGGAGGTAGGGAATCACGGTTTGAAATTTTATGGCTAGGAAGAGCCTTAGAAATAAACTAGCCCAACCTCTTCGCATTCCACATAAGGGAACGGAAGTGCAAGGAAGTCATAGGATTTGCTCAGGGTCACACCGCTAGTGGCAGACAGGGAACAGAAGCCAGTGTCCCTTGCCCGTCTGGTACGCTGTCTGCAGAAACAGGTAGGTCCTGTCCTAAGGCAGATTATCAGGAGAGCAGGAGGCGGCAGTCAGTAAGCAAAGCCTAAGGAGGCACCGGCACTCTACGACTATTCTGTTGGGGAGAGCAGCCTATCGTGCCTGCTGGGCTTCTCACAGACATTGCTAAAAGGACACTACAGTGCACACTTTCCGTCCCATCGAAGCCCTTGGATTCTTGTCAGCTAAGGTAATGAAGAACACTTCTTTTTGATCTGGGAGAGGCAGAAGGCTGTCTCCTGTTTTTTTGTTTTTTTGTTTTTTTAAAGAAATTCACGTTCTTTTATTTATTTATTTATGGCTGTGTTGGGTCTTCGTTTCTGTGCGAGGGCTTTCTCTAGTTGCGGCAAGTGGGGACCACTCTTCATCGCGGTGCGTGGGCCTCTCACCATCGCGGCCTCTCTTGTTGCGGAGCACAGGCTCCAGACGCGCAGGCTCAGTAATTGTGGCTCACGGGCCCAGTTGCTCCGTGGCATGTGGGATCCTCCCAGACCAGGGCTCGAACCCGTGTCCCCTGCATTGGCAGGCAGATTCTCAACCACTGCGCCACCAGGGAAGCCCTGTCTCCTGTTTTTTAAAGCATTTTCCCTCTCTCATTTAAATGAAAATCGCTGAGGTCTACCATAATGTAGTTTCGAGAGGAATGAAACATTTTCTCAGGGAGTATGAAGAGGAAGACCCAGCTCGCACACCCCATGTTGCTGGCCATGCCTATGTGCGTGTTCATCGCAGGGTGCCCTGTTGTCATGAGAAATCCAGTGGCTGTACAAATGCTACAGGGACATCCTGGGGTTATTTCAGTAACCCCTGAAGGCCGGCTCTGTGCCAGGTGAGAGAGATAGGAGCTGCCACTTCCTGCTTTGTGAGTTGGATGTTGTTTCTAGGTCCCGTTTTGTTTGTGTTAGTTTTCCTGTTCGTGTGTTAGAACAACTTCTGATTATTTGCAGGGTTGATTACCACTAGATAATAAGAGCAGCGATTCAGTAAAAACAAAGCTGAATTTATTATCTTACCAGGCAAGAGAGACTGGCGTTCAGAATCAGTCTCCCCAAACGTATAAGCATTTTTTCATGCAAGCATGGAGATTTCTGATTAGTTCTGATAGAATGCTGATTCGCTTCTAGACCAAAGTGAGGATTTTCTGTTTTCAAAACCTACTCGGCATTCTGGTCTGTCCCTGCATAGACCTATTTATTCTGGTCTTGTGGTCCTTGACCCGAACTCGGAGAGCAGGGGTGCCAAGGTCTCGGGTGGCCCTTGGTGCTCATGCGAGTGGCAGTAGCCAGTCACAGCTGCGTCCCGGGTGCCTGCTGCAGATTCCTCGTGTCGTGTGTTCTGCCCTTTCCTTTGCACTAATGCACGTTCCACCTTTGCTTTAAAACGGGAAGGGGTGGGAGGACCACTTTGAGGAAGCAGAAGGCACTGGGATACATGGAAAAAGTGATGACGTGGCAGTGAAATGAAGCCGCGAATGGGGTTTTACTCAGATGTTAGAGAACTGGCCTACCCCGGGTGCTGTGTTAAATCAGGTTAAAAAAAAAAACAAAAAAAAACCCTGACCTTTAAAGTTTTTCCTTTCAAGGTCTAGCAATTCTGGAGTTTCTTTAGCCCCTGTACCCTGCAAGTTGACTTTTTGCACAGAAAAAGAGTGAAATATTCTCTCAGAAATTACCTGGGAGAACGTTATTTTCTCTAAATGAATATGCACTACGAAGTGAGTTCTTACCTTGTTTTGTTGTTTATTTAATATTCTTAATATTCATCTTTGTTTTTTGACGTTTTTTTCAGGAAATCACTCAGGAGCTTTGTACCATGTTCGAATGATCTGTGTTAAGACTTTCTTTTCTATTTAATGATAGGCGTTTGCAATAAGATGATTTGCGCGTCTCTCTATTTTAGGAAATACTTTTCGAGGCCTTTAATTTTTTCTCTTTTATGAAGCTTAAACGGGAGTCTTACATCCAATCCTAGCAGCTACCTTCCATTAAAAATGACCTATTTTTCCCCCCATGAGGTTTCCTGACTCAGGGAGGAAAATAAAAGTCGGGTGATTAGTCATTGTGGCGTTCAGCAAACAAATACTTCGGAGGCCATGATTTATGTTGCTGGTCGGAAAAAGAGGTTATATCTGTCTCTAGACAATGACTCTTGTGAAAGGTAAGTGCCCTGTGTTCCCAGAAGGTCCCCAGAGTGCCCCTGTTTGTTGCGTTCAGGTTTCTAAAACCCGGTGGCCATTTTCTGTGAGTTTGAATCCCTGTGTTAACTCCTCCCCCTGTGGAGTCTATGAGCATTTGTTTTCTAAAATGAAAGCACAGGCAGAAACTCGAGCTGTTCTACAGAACAGCCTGTTCTTTAGATGTTTTTTTTTTTTTTTTTTTTTTAGATCAGTGTATCTAAAGCATAATTTTTCTAAACAGTCTATTGTGGGTTTTTATCTACAGTGGGTTTGGGTTTGTTTGGGGAATTTTACTTTTTTTTTAAATGCAGACAACATATTTATTGATGTAATTGCTCCCTGTTCGCCTCAGCCCCAGATAATTTCAGTCTGAAACAGGTGAGCAGGGAAACTATTTGGATATCTACTGCCAGAAACCTTCATTTAGTTTTAATCAAATTTCTTTGGGGGGTAAAATTGGCAAAAGCCAACTGGAACTTAGTTCCTTTCATACTCTTCCCTCCCCCGCCCCCCATCCCTGCCCAACAGTTTTCCCCAGTCAGTTTCTTTTGTCTAAACCGTCGTGCATCCATTTGTGTGTCTGGCCAGAGTTTTTGTGGCCTTTCCGCAGTACAGAAAAGCTTCTTTGCCTCTGGTTGTATGTCAAACTGGCCGGTGGGCTAGCTTGACACCCCTGCCAGTCACCTGCATCTCCTGAATCCTAGTTTGAGGTGACTTTCACAATCCCGTGCTGCCTCAGAGATCTGTGCTGTCATGCCTGGCCTCTTTCCAGAGATTGCGGTATTGCCAGCAGTGGCTTCAAACTGGAAAAAGGGGAGGTGGAAGAGAAATGATGGAAAACATGGGAGGAGGGATTGTGGAAAACAGAGGAGAAGGAAATGTGTGTGCAAGGAAAGTATGTACGTGGACTCAAGTAAATATCTGAGAGCCCAGGTCTATAAAAATGATCTCTGTGCATTGGCATTTTGTGTCTGGATCCAGGTGGGGAACCACTGTGAATGTGGGGCTGTCTGTTGATGGTGGGGAAGAGGCGTGGTAGAGCTGGGCAAGTGCACCGGCAGCTCGGGACTCCCCCTGGCAGTCCAGTGGTTAAGACTCCTTGCTTCCACTGCAGGGGGCGTGGGTTGGATCCCTGGTCTGGGAACTAAATCCTGCATGCCGCATGGCGTGGCCAACAAGGAAATAAAATAAAAAAATAAAGTATAGCTTTAAAAAAAAAAAAAAAAAAAGAGCGTTAGCAGCTCTTCTCCAGGAGGGTCCCCCCCAGCGTGACAGATGCTTAGACCGCTCTCCAGACCAACTGGGTCGGCTCTGCACCAGCCCCCTCAACGTCTCTAGAGCGGGGTTTGCTTCCTTGGCTTGACCGCCATTGTTCCATTGAATAGTTCTCTGAGATTCCCTGAGGACACTTGTGATCTTGCTGGATATGCTTTATTGTGTTGACCCCATTGTTTGACCTCCAGGCTCCATCTCTGTGATCTAGTTTCTCGAACCGTTGTTGTCTCTGTGACGCTGTGACGGAGCATGGTATCAATTCAGAATACTCTGACCCACTGAGCAGCTGTGCATTCTCAGCAGTTACTGCTTCCCTCGTTACATCACCTGCTTCTGCTGAATATGGAACCGAACGCTCTATTAAAATGGAGAGCTGGGTGCCTCTGAGAGTGTGAGTCTGATTGTGTGGAGGGCTGATTAGGAGTTATCATTCTCCTTCTCGAAGCTTGAGCACACTGTATCATTAAAATGATTTTAGGGAATTCCCTGGCGGTCCAGTGGTTAGGACTCAGTGCTTTTACTGCCAGGGCCCAGGTTCAATCCCTGGTCAGGGAACTAAGATCCTGCGAGCCGTGCGGCACAGCCAAAAAAATAAATAAAAATTTTAAACAAATTTGACTTTGAAGCAAAGTGGAGAGTTTGATACCTGCCCCTCTGTCCCCCAGGACTCAGTAGGAAATTTCCCACATGGGAATGAACAAACTGGAGGGATCCTGAAGAAATATTATGTGACCCAAATATATTCCGTGTTGAGGCTTCCCACCACCTCTTCTTCATTGAGATGGAGTACTTCGGTAGTTTTGAAAGCTTGAATACTGATATCTCACCATTTACATTTTAGGAGGGCTATGAATCACTGTATGGAGATTGATATGTTCCAGGCTTAAGTGATCTATCCTTATGTTATAGATTAGGGTCTAAAATTCAGATACATCCAGGGGCAGGAAGGTAATATGAATGTTCAGTGTGGGCTGGGTATAAGAAGATAGAATGGTTAGATCGTGGCAAACTGGAGGGCATTAAAACGTTTTAAAATACTGTGGGGCTGAATGAAACAGGTCTGCAGGCCGAATTCAGCTTCTGGACTGCTGCTCTGCACGGCAGTTACAGAGCTACACCATCTGACTCCATCCACCAGGCTGGGTTTCCTCAGTGGCAGCTTGCCCAGTCTTCCTGCAGAGCATTGGGCGTGGAGCTCTCCAAGACCCAGCCCAAGAAAAATTCATGGCTGTTGAACCTTCTCCATGTCACAGCAAATAAAGGAGCTACTCTGGATATGAAGCGTGTCCGTCTCATACAGGCAAAGTGATTTGCAGTAGCAGAACACACCTTGTATGTCGGAGGACACCTGGAGAGGCATCAGACAGAACAGCCTTGACTAAGCTGCCCAGCGCTCAGTGTGCCCATTTCAGGATGGAACAGGAAGGACCCACCAATGGAAGCCCCTCCTTACCCGGCCATGTCACTCCCAGGACAGCTGAATGGAGCCAAGCCTGCAGAGGCTAACCTGGATGGTATTGGGCCATGGGGTGACAGCAGAGGACAGCGGGCATATCTTGATATACCTGGTCTCTGATATTGACCTGCTTGGCCCAAGGTTGCTTTCTGAAATATCAGGCAGTTAGCAACTTCCTAACTCGTCCTAGGCTGGGACAGTGTGAGAATTGTCCTCTCTCTCCGTTGACACTCTGTTGACCTTCCGCACATCCTGGAATTTATAATGCCTTCCCTTTTTTCTAAACATCTTTTAATCACTCTCATTTTCGTCAGCTCTCTTGGTGCTAAGTGAGTCATAATGTCTGCAAAGCACTTACTTAGCACAGGGCCTGGCATGTAGAAAGTGCTCAGTAAATACCAGCTCTTATTGTCATTGGCATCGTCATCACCGCCATTATAACTCTTGTCATTTCCCCAGTGGATACGGAAACTTGGTTTCCTTAAACCTTAAACTTGGTTGTGTACCTCTGCCACCACCACCCTGACATAAAGGAAGACGGACCCCGCACACATAACCCACTGTGTCGGAAAATGCGCTTCACGTGATCCCCAGCTCACTCCTGCACGCTAATGTTTGGGGAGCACTGCTGTAGGCACCGTGGTGAAGCACAGAGACAGGCTTGCATAGAGATTGGTCCTTGTGGACTTGCTAACTAGGCGGGGTACTTTGGGACGGTCTCAGGGGTGGACGCTGGGGAGGGATGTGCCTTTTACATTATACGGTAGGGATGTATGATGGGGTGGTTTTGACCACACTAAGAATCTGATTCTGAAGGCTTCGGTCCCCTGGCTGTGACTTTAACCTCAACAAAGTACCTGATTCCTACCCCCCAACCCCATTGACCTTCTGGCCATGCAAACCCTGTTGCCAAGAAGGGAAATTCCTATGTTAGAGGACAGACAACCTTTGTGCATCAGGGAGCCGACACAAATAGTAAAAATGTAGAACTTAAAGGTAGAACATGTATCGGTGTAAAAATGAGGGGCAAGCCAGTCTCAGTGAAGATTTTGGGACCCTGGTAGGTGATGAGAAGGGAGGTGTAGCTGAATGTTTTTTTAATGTTGGTGACCGAGAGTATTGCCTGCTCCTAGGAAACATTTTGAAAAGTAGAAATAACCGATCCCATGCTGCCATGGTGGCTTATTGTTTGGACTGGAAGCTACCAAGGTGGTGAGGAGAAAATGGCCACAGGACCTTAGAGATGAAATCCTAGCTTCATATCAAATTCATTTAGTTTAGAAAGTGAATTAACTAAAAGCCTTTTCAGCCCCTCAAAGCTCTCGCCTGTATTTTGAGGGTAATGTGGTCTAGCATTTTGTTAATTCATGACTGTGGTGATTCTTTTTCCTTTCTGTACTGTACTTTCAGATGGCCTGAGGCACTGGACACTTAGTGGCCTGGGGTCCTTAGGGCTACATGAGACTCGGAAGTGGAACTGTATACTTAGCAGTTCCTGAAATGGCTCTCTCTTTTTTTCTTCCACCTCTTCCTGCCACTGTTGGGGAACTTAGCTTGGAGATCTGGCCCCCAGTCCCCTCTCCCATCCACCCAGATGAGTTATTGCTGTGGTGTCTGGTAGCCTCCTGGAAGATATGTCTAAATCCCCAAAGCTATGTCTAAATCCCCAAAGCTGTGAATGTGACCTTTTTTGGAAAAAAAGGTCTTTGCAGATGGAAATTTTTTAAGGCTCTTGAGATGAGTTCATCCTGGGTTATCAGGTGGGCCCTGAATCCAATGACAAGTGTCCTTATAAGAGATACACAGAAGAGGGACACATAAAGAGGATAGGGCCATGTGAAGATGAAGGTAGAGATTGGAGTTATGCAGTCGCAAGCCAAGGAACCCTGGAAACATCATAAGCTGGAAGAGTCAAGGAAAGACTCTCCCCCCTGGAGCCTTCAGAGAGAGCTCAGCCCTGCCAACACCTTGATTTTGGACCTCTGGCCTCCAGAACTGTGAGAGAATAAATTTCTGTTGTGTTAAGTCCCCAAGTTTGTGGTAGTTTGTTACGGCAGTGTTTGGAAACGGATACAGTGTCAAGCCTAGCATTGATTCGGAAGTGCCTGGGAACTTGTGAAAAATCAGTTCCTGGGGTCTTACCCTGTGGCTGTTCTGATGCAGTCAGTCTGGGGTGGCACCAAGAAACTGAATTTTTAGTAAGAGCCTCCAGGTGATTCTGATAGATCCATTTACCCTCTCAGTATTGGTAGTCCTCAAGTTCCTTCTTTTGCCCTATTTCCTTTTTAGCCGCTTTCCTTGGGCATTAGCCACGCTTGTGTGTGCAGCGACCTCCGATGTGTCAGTGCACGGCACCAATGAATCTCCACCCCAGCTTCCTTTCAGCATCACGGCCCGTCGTGGAGGCCGGTTGGTGGAGAGCGCCAGCTGCGTCTTCCGCGGGCTCCTCAGAGGGAGCACAGACTCGTTCTCCTCCTTCCAAACCAGCTCTTTGGTCCGGTTCCCTGCCTGTTAATAGCACATGCGGGCAACAGAACTGGTGTGTCAACCTTCATTCTCCCCTCTTTCTTTCTCCTCCAATGTCCAACTAGTTGATGCTTCCATCCAGATCGCTTTCACTTCTTTCTCTCCTTGTCATCCCCACCTGTCTCCTTACCTTCTTTCCAGATCCCCTCCAGACATCCTTCTCATCAGACTGTTCCCAGAATGACCTGTCTGCAAACGTGTCACATGATTCTTGCTTCAAATCTCGTAAATGACTCACCGTTGTCCAGGCTGCACGTTAGAATCACCTGGAGAGTTTTTTTTCTTTTTTCTTTTTAATCCCAATACCTAGCATCCACCCAAGACCAAACAAATCAGAATCTCGAGTTGGAGCCTGACTGTTGGTATGTTTTCAGGTTCCCATAGGTGATTCCAATATGCAGGTAAGGGTTGAGAACTACTGGGCTAGAGGATCGAGTCCAAAGTCGATGCTTTCTTCACGACTGGGTCCCTGCCAGTCTCTCGCTCTCCATCTCCCACCCGGCCCTGCCCACACCCCATGCCACAGACATCCCACCTCCTTGCCCTTCCCCAAATGCGTCATTCCATTTCCTGCTTCTTTGCCTTTGCTCGACCTTTCCCTAGAATAGAATGCCTTTTTCCCTCTTGGATTCCAAAATAATGCTCCATGTCTCTCAAGACTCGGTTCCACCTCACCCTCCCTGACTCACCTTCCGCAAACCCAACTTAAGGCTGCCTGCTCCAGACCCCTGGTCATGCTCACTAGAGCACTGCTGTCATCATGGAGGAGCTATTTGTCTGCATGTCTTGTCTCCTCCATCGGACTGTGGGCTCCAGGAGGCTGCTGAAAAGGGAAAGAAAGAAAGGATTAAAAAAGGCCGAGGGGACAAAATCATTCTTCTGTTTCTCTGAATCATTGTATCCACGCTGCCTTATGGTTCGTCAGGCACTTTTTAGCAAACAAAACTACTTGTTTTTTTTTTTTTTTTTAACTACTTGGTTTTAATGAATGTAATGCAGTTGTAGCAGTAGTGGTGGTGGTAGCAGTATGTAATTCCATTAAGTGAACACTTGCTAGCTGAGGTCTCTATAGTCATTGCCTCGTTTAACTATCATGATAATCATCTCAGGTATCATTCCCACTTTACCGAATGAATTAAACAAGATGCTGTGTGGTCAGGTCATGCAAAATGGCAGAGAATATGAAGTAGAACGTGTAGATGACCACTTGGTCAGCAGTATGTCTGGTATATCGACTGATCAGGAAAAACTGGTTTTATTGGTAAAAATAGCTAATGTGTAGTTTTTTGAGTGGCAAGTACACATTCGATGCTGAATTTGGCATAAAAAATACACAACCACTAAACATATCAATCATAAATGAGATGGTGGTTTATATTTACTAACATTTGGAATCACATAAATATAGTCTTCCTTTTAAGTGTGCTAGAAGGAATTTGTGACCCAGAGTCACAAGATCAGGGTTGAAAACCCAACCTTGCCAGTTACAAGCCATGTGGTGTTGGGATTTTGGCTTAACTTTTCTGAGCTTTAGCATCTTCATCTTTGAAATGGAAATATTATTTCACAGCCCACAGGGGTGTTATGAGAAAGGAGAGGAGATGGTGTGTATGGAAGTGATTTGTAAATGGTATAGGGCTAAACAGGACTAAGGCGAGGAGTTCTTGTCTTTGTGCTGCGTTTGGGTCCAGAAAGTTGGCGTTCGGGAACAGTCAGGACGGGGAAGGCGGTGTTTTTCTGGGTGAGCGGATATGGGCACTGGAACAGTTGCAGGCTGGCTGAATTCCCCAGTGCGGCAGGGTCTGAGGATGCTGGGATGGGAAAAAACAAGTGGCCCAGGCTAGTTAGGGAGAATGTGGAAGGAGAAGGATGGTTGGAAATTAGTCTTGCTGTGCTTATTGATACAATGGAGCTGAGAGAATGTAATGGTCAGGGTTTTGCGTTGGGTCACCTGTAACCAAGGACCAACCCAGGGACCACAGATCAGCTCCAGGGGCTTGATGTCTTGTTCTTTTACTCGTAGGTTATTCCCAGCAATTTCACCCCCAGCAACTCTGAGGTTTTCTGGGTCTCAGAGCAAAAGCTCACCTACCCTGAGGTCCTAGCGTCTCCATTCCAAACATATTAATGTATTAAGACACCAGAGTTTCTCTTCACAGGGTCAAGGTGACTTCGTGACTGTGTGGCTTCAACCTCCTTCCTCTTTAAAGAAGAAGCTGACGCTTTATCTTTTTTATTCTAATAGATTGAAGAATATTTTCTAAGTCATCATCAGTATAACACTTGTGATCTTGAATCACATTCTGCCACTCTCCAGAGGAGAACATAGGAAACAGCTTTTTTGTCACAGACATCACCACCCTAAACTTACCTGAAAGTTTCTGGAGCAGGAGTCAGCATATCATTTTTAAGGAATCAGTAGGTATATTTTAAGATGGAATTGTTCTAAAATATTCCCACAGATTAGAGGTAAGGGACCAAGTGAACACCATTAAATTTGACCAGAATGAGTGAGTTTTTGAGTATCAGTTAAAAAAATTCAGTCTTGGAAGTTGGGAAGCCAAAGAGGGAGAAGAACACGAGAACAGAAAGAAGAACTCCATGCCAAAAAAAAAAAATGCTGTATATTATAAATAAAATCAGTTATCGTGCACGTACTATTTGCTGTGCACTAGCACTGAATGGGTGTTCCTGTACCCATTGAATCCCCCCAGCACCCCAGGAGGTGTGTAGGATTTGCTCCATTTTATATGTGAAGAGACTGAGGCTTAGGGAGGTCAGGTACTTTCTGAAGTCCTGCTGTCAGTGAGCGGGTCCCAGCAGCTGCCAGTTGAGGAGTATGGTGCATTGTAAGGCGTGCGGAGCCAGAAGTGTAGAAACCTGTTTTGGTCACACCATGAGACCTTAGGCAAGTCATTCTACTTCTCCGTCCCTCCATTTTCTCATATCTAAGATGAGAGGGTTGGACTAAACAATCTAAAGTTCCTCATCTTATAAAACTCTCTTTGCTAGGGAATAGCAAAGGAATGGGAGATGCTTAGCCCAGGAAAGGGACATGCAAACCTTCCAAGGGCTGTCGCGTGGCAGAGTTTACAGTTGAGGGCCCCCCGTGAGGACTGCTCCCCTGAGGAGGAAATTCCCACGCTGGGTGGAGTGGTCCTCACCCCTGGTCTGCAGGATCTCTAGAAACCATCTGTGGCAAATTAAGAAGGAGTTAGAAGGCGCGCTCCACGAAGAAGCTTGCTCCCTTTGCTTTTTGTTATCTAAAACACCCAAGGTCTGTTTGTTTTGAAGGGAGGCTCCCTCATCTGCCATTTTTAGAAAGGTTTGGGGGACTAGATTCCCAGTTACTCAAGACCCAAGACCATCTCTTTGTGTGGACTCAGCACCGTCTTGTGGACATGGTACTGTGAACTGGGAATGGACTCTGGTCACCAAATGTAAAGGAACCTCAGGACACAATCCTGAAAGAGTTGCTGCCTGGGAAAGGCTCTGTCTAGGGATCATGTTTTGAGGACAGGCTGCCTGCTTTCAAAGGTAGGATCTGCCTTGGGGAGTTTACTTTTATGACTCTAACCCTATTATTATGCCCATGACACCTGGGAGAGCAGAGTGGACAGGCTCAGTGACACAGTGAGCCGGACCTTCCCAGAGTTGTGGTACTGTACGGCCAGGGTCCTGTTTCCGGGGCGGGGGACAGGGGGCATCAGTACAGAGGCCGCCTCAAGAGGGAGCCCCGAGCCGCTTCCCCTCTGGCCTCCTTCCCCCTGTATCCTGCATCCGGCCGCACCTCTCCTGGTCTAGGACTCTGCCCTGCCCCCTCTCCTTCTTGCTGGTATTGATTGCCACTCAGAGCATATAACTTACCTTATGGTGCTTCAAGGCCCCCTTCCCCAAGAGGTGAGGATGGAACAGATTGAAGGTGTGAAGGGAACAGAGCACTCGGGCTGAAAAATGCTTTGCCTTCCCCCACCCTGTCTCCTCATACTGGTGAGGCTAGCCACATCCATGTTCCTGCTATTTCTGTGTGGGAAGAAACTGAGTAATAATCTTATCCAGGGCTAAGATGACGGTCGAGGGCAGTCTTGCTCAGTGCCTTTACCAGACTGGAAAGAGCAACCTGTGGCCCTAGAGAGGCCACTCGAGGGTAGAAGCTCTCTCTGGATGTTCAGAACCCCAGCCTCTTCTTCTCTGCTTATCCTTCACAGTGGGATTGGTAAGGGGGTTGGGGGAATATGTGTAAAGGCATGCAGGGCTCCCCAAGATAATAGAGTCACTGATTTTGCATTTGTTCATACACAGTTATTGGCTCTATTGATATTATATTACATCGTGATGCATGTACCTGTTCTTTAAAAGTGAGTTATTTGTTCTTTCAATGACATTACCGTACCCCTATTAACATATGCTCCCAAGACCTTAGTATAGGAATGCTTAGTGAATTACCCCACAGTCCCTTATTTTGCTAAATATTTATTTTTGCACTTACCTTCCATAATTATGTTCTTCTAACTTCCCTTCTTTGGGCGTCAGCCTGGCCTGAGCCCCATAGCTCCTGACCGTCCAGCCTGCCCAGAGCTAAGTTGCTTGGGCTCCCTGGAAGACGGGGACACTCCAGGCCACTCATCTCGCCACTTCAGCCCCAGGGAAATACCCACTTACCCTGCTTCCAACACCCTTTCAACCAACAAGCGTTAAATTGGTTGCTATTATCATAATGAGGTGGGCCAGAGAAAAGGGTTGTAGGAATTGTTTTGTTTTCTGGAATTTTCATGGGAAATGATCAGGGCGAAAAAGAGCAATAGAATGAGATACTAGGTTTTATCTGGACTGTCTCTTCTAATCCTATTAAGAATTAAGTTGCACTATTATATCCATTTTATAGATTTAAAAAAAACAAGTCTTGAGATGCTAATTAACTTGTTCAAATTCATACAGCTACTAAGTGGCAGAGCTGGAGTTTGAACCCAGGGGTATGTAAGCAGGGGCCCTGCTCTACCCTCTGAGGATAAAGATATCTCTACAGGAGGAGAAAGGACGGCCCCCGGGAACAGGAAGGGGAAAGCTTGGAACAACTGACTACCTCTGACAGTTGTCAAAACTTTTAATCAGGGACTTCAGTGGAAGCTTGAACCAGAATCCAAAATCAGCACATAAATGTGCAAAACCCCAGACTGAACCCAAATTTAAAAAAATTTTTTTACTGAATAAGCCACAACCTAATGAATCCATTAAACTGAGGCATAAACTATAAAGACTTTTAAATCAAAATACTGAAACATCAAAATGTTCTCTAAAATAAATCATAACCAAACTGACATATTATTAGGTCCCTAGTTTAAAATAAGAGAGAGGAGGTCTCAAGACTTTATCCCCGCAAAACCTCCTTGGTGTGAGGGCAAAGGAGCAAATGTGGTCTGCCAGGAGTCTAAAGAGACAGGAGAGGTGATGAAGCAGAACACAGGGGAGGCTTTCTTTTTTTTTTTTTTTTTTTTTAAATTTATTTATGTCTGCATTGGGGCTTTGTTGCTGAGCGCGGGCTTTCTCTAGTTGTGGCGAGTGGGGGCTACTCTTCATTGTGGTGCGTGAGCTTCTCATTGCTGTGGCTTCTCTTGTTGCAGAGCATGGGCTCTAGGCACGTGGGCTTCAGGAGTTGTGGCTCCCGGGCTCTAGAGCGCAGGCTCAGCAGTTGTGGCACACGGGCCTAGTTGCTCCACGGCATGTGGGATCTTCCCGGACCAGGGCTCGAACCCGTGTTCCCTGCATTGGCAGGCGGATTCTTAACCACTGTGCCACCAGGGAAGCCCCAGGGGAGGCTTTCTTATGAAATAAAAGAATATCGCCATCTAAAATAGGAACGTGACCCCATAAACGGCCAGCACCTGGCCGTGTTTACATAGCCAAATTTGAGTGACCTTCTGACTTAAAAGGACAAGTGCACAGACTGGAAATGTATAGATGATTTAAGTATTTGTCTTAAACATTATTTTAGTTTCCTTTCTATCAAGCTTTTTACTGGAATTGCTAATAAATTGCAAATAGCCAACATGAATAATTTTTACTTAAAATTTTAATGCCTTCTTCCATAGGCTTAGAAGAAATGCTAACAAATGATGCAACTAAAAAAAGAAAATCATTTCAATGATACTGGTAACTAAATGCCCACCTATGAGCTAAGGCTCAGATGTAATAACTGCTCTCTGCATTAAAGAAGAATGATTAGTTAATGAGCCCCTCTGGGGTATTAAACACTGGGGTGGGGACTGGGGAACCCTGGGCGCACAGTGAAATAGAATACTTGTCCCTGCCGTTGAGGAATTTCACATTCCCTAGATTTGGGGCCTGGGGGCCAAGACTTGGTAATACTTGCTCCTGCTGACATTTACCACTAATAATAATTAATTGGTAATAGTAATACTCATAATAGCGAATGTTTATTAAGCTTGATTTCGTGTCAGACATTAAGCCAAGCACTTTATAGGTATTATCATTTAATCCTCACATTAACCTGGTAGATTCTATTATTAGCTCCATTTTGCAGATGAAGAAGCTGAAGTGCAGAGTTTAAGAAACTTGCCCAAGGTCACAGCCAGAATGTGACGAGAGCCACTTGACACCAGAGTTCAGGCTCTTAGCCATGGTGCCAGACTGGACATTGGCTGCCTTGTCCCAGATTATCCTTTGGGAGAGCCCTGTTTCAGGAGTGGACTAATACAGTACTCTGGGGTCCCTCAGCTCTCTTAGTTCAGTAGCTTTAATCTCCCCCCTCCGCCCCTTCTGTGCCCACTTCTCGTGGTAGCCCCTGTGTTACACTCAATAACTGGTGGGTGGTAAGGCATTCGATAAATATTACCTTGAAATGGAAGTGGATCAAAATGATAATATTTATGAGTGCCAGCTATTGCTTTGAAGTTTACTTTTCTTGAGAAAATAAAAGTAGAAATTTATGGAAAATTCTGAATTTCCCTGAAGTGTTCACCCCAGGGCCATCTGGTGGTCCATATGGAGTCTTTGTGCATATCAGGGAAATGGCTTCTCCTGGCAGGGGGATGCAGCCCTCACCAGGGTACATGCCTGGCCGAGCAGAGTGCATACTGGCTCTCAGCCCCGCCCTTTACCCTCACAATGTACCGCAGGACATGACCTGTCCCCCTGCACATGGCAGCCCTGCTCAAGTCCAGGCTACCGATTGCCAGAGCGCTCACACACTGGTAGGTAGGCTGGGGTCATGAGCATAGGAGCCTTTGACACCAAGAAAGAGCTGGAAAAGCTAAGTGCTTTCTTTCTTGGTGCTCCTGAATCTGCAGTGAGGAGTGTGGTTTTGGGGTCACCCTGCCCGGATTTTAATCCCAGCTCTACCACTCACTGGCTAAATAACCTTGGTCGAGTTGCACGGTCTCTCTGAGTCTCCGTTTTCTCATCTGCAGAATAAGGTTGCTGTGAGGTTTCTTCGGGATGGCGTGTACGGAGTGTGTAGAACAGTACCGGGCACAGGGATGCGCTCGTCTGGTGTTGCGGGCATGGCACGTGGCTGGCATATTTAGGTGAACTTCCTCCTTCACAGAATGCGTCGAGTTGGGGATGTTGGCGCATTTGTGGCGGGTTGTCGATGTCACTTTAAAGCAGTCCTCAGGAAGGCTGCCCAGAGGGGCTCCAACACGAGCAGGGGACACAGTGACCTGATTCTTCAAAGTGTAATTAGAAGTCGTGGACCAGCTCGTGAGCATAACATACCTGGGTAATTTTCAGCAGGATGCAACAAGCCTGCCTGCCCAGACCCTGTTCCCGAAACTGATTCAGTGTCAACAGTGTCACCTGGCGCATATTCTTCTTGAGGTTCCACAGGTGAGCCTGAGGTGCGGCTCCGCTGAGACCCACCATTATAAGCTCACATTACAATGCCTTTTCCATCTTACTGTTGGTTGCCTGATGGGGGAAGAGGGCTTGTGTATGCCTTTGGAGTGGGTCACAGACCGGTGTACCAGGAAGCACAAGCATCCACAGTTTGGGGACCCAGAAGCAGGCCACAAGCCCAGCTGTGCTTCACTTAGCCCAGAACCTTCTCCAGATCAGCTTCTCACGAGAGGAGGCTGAGTGAGGGAAACACTGGAAGGAACTGAAAAGTGGTTACAGAGAGTGGACACCTCTGGGAGTGCTTGAAGGGAGGACAGATACAGAAGCAGGGTCCTTACAAACACCCAACCCCAGGGCCTTATGCTATACCCACATGTTGACAATTTTAAATTTTTAGTATTTAAAAAAACAGTTAACTTTTTTAAAGTTTGTTGCTAATTCAGTCCAAGCACTCAGTAGACAAAAGGCCAAATCCCTGGAGCTTAAAGGCGAAAGAACAAAATTCAACTGAGTACATTTTAAAGATCTTACTGGCTTTATTTAGTGATTCATGAGTCAGGCAGCATGCAGTCTAGCAGATAGAATGGAGCTGCAAAGAGCTATACAAGGTGACAGATTTTATTGGAAGAAGGGAACAGAACAAGGAAATTATACTAGGCAAAAAGGTGGGTTGATTATTGCAAGGTTCCTTTCCTTATAGGGGATGACGGGGGTTGTCAGGCAGATTACCTAACTCGTGCCGATCAGTCTATTCCTGATTTAAGCTGATACCTAGTTTAGGATTGTTTTGCAGGAAGAGCCAAAACTTTAAGTTAAGTTTCCGTTTGGTGACATGGGGCTTAGCATAAGCAACTCCATTTTGGGCCTGTTGTTTTGTCTTTAACAGAACAAAGCATATCATTAGAGCTTAAAGGAGTGTTCTTTTCCTGTCTTAGAGCCAAAGCAATAATAGTAAGCAATTGCAGTGTTTCAAAGCTGTGTTTCATTGTTTTAACTTGTGTGAGCAGTAAATACTTTGTAGCAGTGGATGGCCCTGGCTTGTCTTATCCAGCTCAGCTTCAGGCCAGCAGAGTTGGGGTGTGTGTGTGTGTGTGTGTGGTTGTTTTTTCTTTTTTCCTTTTACAATGTCAGAACAGCCTTTTTGATTTTTTTAATGTTCAACAAAGGTGTTTCTCCCTTTTAGCATAGGTGACAAATAGTAGGGCAGTTCGCGTTGACCTAATGCTGGATCCAGAAAGCTTGGTAATAGTGCCAGGTATGGTGGGCTCTAGAGAGCTTACTGTTTGGGTGGTTTTTGTTTTTGCATTTATTTCATAAAGGTTTATCAGCACTGTTATGTGCCACGTGTGGTACTGGGAGCTAGGGGAGACTGTGGTAAACAGTCTCACAGCCCTCACAGAATTTATACTCTTGTGGTAAAGCACACATTTGTCAAATAATACTTAATTACAATAGTAGTAAGTACTGTGAAAGAAGAGTATGCTGAGAGTATAGGACAGATGCACCTGATTGAGGGGGAAGGGATTGTTGGATAGAGATCCGGATAGGCTGCTGCAAAGGCATTCTTGGCTTCAGAAGCGGCATGTGCAAAGGCCCTGAGGTGGGAAGATCCTCACACATTCAAGGAACAGAAAGGAGGCTGGTGTGGGTTGGAGTGGCAGGAAATGAGGTCAAATCACAGAGGACCTTATATGCCTTAGTAAAGATACTGGAATTGGGGCTTAGGGTCTTAATGAGCCTCACTGGCCATGCCTCAGCTCCGTGTCGGCCAGGAGACTCTTTTCTCTGTCATGGAGAAGGCTCGCTCCCAAAGCTGGCCCCACCCTGGAGATGTTCTTCCTCTAGAGCTCCCCTGATGCTTCATCCCCACTGGTCTCATGCTTCCTCCTGCCTGACAAGTCCCCGGCATGAGCCTCGTGATCCCTGAGGCCGTATCATCCCCAGGCCCATAATGAAAGGGTAAATCTAAGTACTCGTGGTGGGTGAGTACCCAAATGAAATGAAAATGAAAACTCATCTTCCTGATGCATTCGCTTCAGATTAGTAAATCCTGGCAGCGCACGTCCTTGGCTTTTGTCTCTCGAGTGCTTGGACTGAATTGGCAACAAACTGTTAAAAATCAACTTTTTTTTAATACTAAAGATTTTAAGTTGGCAACATGTGAGTATAGCGTAAAGGCCTTGGCGTTGGGTGTTTAGCAAATTCTGGGCTGTGGGGCAAACACCGTGACTGACTCCGTGTTCGGCTGGCACCCTGTAAATGCCTTTTTCCCCGTTACTGTACACCCGGCCAGCCGTGATGGGCCCCAAGCCCACGGCCCATCATCTGGCTATGCTCAGGTTGCCCCGGGAACTGCCGCCCGTGGTCAGGGGTCTGCTTGCCTGAACTCTGATCCTCAGCTGCCCTTTTTTGGGGACCCCTCTGGCAGATTCTGCTTCATGTCAGGCAACATTTCCCAGTGACTTCTCGGCATGGGACCCAGGCAGGCTGCCGCCGACGGCCTTAGCTCTTGAATCTCACCTGGGCCTGTTCCCGGCCGCGGGCTTCCGCAGTGGGGATCCTGTACAACCGGCCTGCAGCTTGAACTTGGTGCAGAGCCATTTTGTGCCGGAGACAGCGAGTCAGCTGTTCTGACTCCCCTCCTGCTCTGTGTGTGCGCGTACGCTCCTGACGCAGCAGAGTGCAGGCGGCTGGGCGCGGTGCCGCCCTCAGAAATTACAACTCGGCTGTAAGCGAGGCACTTCTCTGGGTTCAGTTTCCACATCTATACTGTGGGCATGAGAGTAACAGCTTCCATATGGTGAGCACCGACTCTGTTAACTCATTTAACCCTGTGAGTTCGTAGTAGTATCTCCATCTTGTGTGCCTTCCTCGCAGGATTATGAAGGGGATTAAGTTAATGTGAAGTGCTTTACAACCTGAAATGTATCAGATGAAAGCAATTTTATTCAGAATTGATTGGGCGGAATTCACACAGATGAAAATTGTCATTCGCAGTACTCCAGTGCCTGTCCATCTATAGTGCTGATTCACAAACGTGTATCTGTTTATAGTACAGATCGTTCATTTAGTACATGAATATTTACTGAGGGCCTGCGATGTATCAGGCACTGTTCTAGGTGCTTAAGATACATCAGTACAGAAAATCAAAGATCGCTGCCCTCGTGATGCTTAAGTTCTAGCAGGCAGACAGATAATGAATAATGAGCGCATTGCGTAGTGTTTGGGGTTGTTAGGAGTGCTGTGCACGAGAAACAAGCAGAACAGATAAGGGGGGCCAGGAGTGCAGGTCGCTTTTCTCATCAGGGTGAGTCTCTGTGCTTTCAAACATTTCCCGAGTGCCTGCCGTGCCCTGTGGCCTGGAGACACAGCAGTGAATGGGACGAATAAGGTCCTTTCCCTCCTGGAGTTTACTTTCTGGCAGGTACAGTGGACAGTTAACAGGCAGGCAAGTACCTTGTGATAATTGTGTGGCGTGAAGGAAATAAACCAGGCGATGCGAGGGCAGGTAAAGCCGGGAGCAAATAGAGAGATGGGGTGGGCCTCTGAGTTGACATTTGAGCTGGGCCTGAAGTATGAGTGAGCCAGCCCCGGGGCAGGACCGGAAGCAGGGCCAGGAGAGAGTCGGAAGGTGGAGTCAGCCCAGGGAGGCCTGAGTGTGAGCACAGAGCACGGGGCAGAGGGACCGGTGAGTCTGGGGAGAGTGGCTGGGACCCGTGGGCAGTGCAGGGCCTCGCAGGCCACAGCGAGGGGTCTGGATTCTACCCTAACATCTGGGGGTGGCCACTGAAGGGCTCTAAGTAGGGCCTGACTTGGATCTCCTTTGTGCTGTTGAAAGGCCGCCCTGCGCGCTGTGTGCCTAAGCAGTTCTCTCCGTAGTCACAGGTGAGGAGGACGCCGTCAGTTCTCAAGCTGATTCCCGCCCGCATTCATCGAACCCCTGCTGTGTGCCAAGCACTGTGTGTGGTGCTTTTCATGTGCATTTCTTGGTTCACTCCTCTCTGCCCGATTTCTGATTTGTCCAGAAAGAGTCCATGCAAACTGTGATTCATTGTCTTGCAGGAGTCCCCCAAAAGCTGGGGTACAGGGGGAGCCGGGGGTGGAGAACAAGGATGCAATGGCAGGTGGATTTAGGTGGTTTAACACCAAAGCAGCAGTTGGTCTCTGTCCTTTTTTAGGATAACCCATCTTGTGACTCGCAGGAGGTTCATTGTTGTTCAGAAGCCAGAATGTACAACAGTTCTTCCCTCCACCCTCCCTGACAGGTAGAGGTCAACTGAGAGGAACAGGGCCATTCGATCAGCTGGCCCTTTAAGAAAATGGTATTTGGCTTTTGAAACCAACTCTAGATGATAAGCTCACCCCTAAAATGAGAAGTTCCAGGGGACAAGACCCCTTGTCCCGGTCATTCTGGTAACTCAGTTCCCACAGCATTCAAATTTAAAATGCCTTTTCACATTAGCATCTCTAAATGTCAGTGGAATTTGGTGGAGACAAGAAATGGACGCAGCGCTTCAGGGCTTCAGAGATAGACTCCCTAAGCCCGTTTGCCAGCTTTCGTAAGCAAGCAGGTGTCCAGGCAAGCTTGATGGTGAGGTGACCCCAAGGGCTACCCTAAACACTGCTGTGTTTCAAAAAGAAAAAAAGAAACAAAGCACCTTTTCCCCCTTTCATCTTTCCAAACTAGCAACCAGAAATATTTAACTGGGCACATTACATCACCCATGAATCTGATAATACTCGTTCTCACAGTCTATATGCATGCAACTGCAAGTCTGGAGACCAAACATTTACCTATTCAAAATAATGTATTCAGTAAAGGTGTTTCAAGCCAGTCCCCCTCTCTGTTGGATGGACTCTAGCAGCTTCCTGATGTTAGTCTTTCCAACCACCTGAATTTCAGATGAAAAACAAACCTCCTTTGTTATACTACACCTTCTTGAATCTGATAGCTTAAATGCGTGAAAGTCTGATAAATGCAGCTCTTCTCTGCTCCTTTTGGGCTGCATTTAGAAGGCACATCAGGAGGATTTTCCTTTTCTTAGACGTCGCTGAACTCTATAAAGGGCTACTGTTTTGTAATCTGTTTTCGAGATCTGATGCGTGTGTTTCTAACACCCCGTCACGTGAGGAGGTCTGACGTAGCCACCCAACATGACTATGAGAAAATGCACTGCAAAGATGTGTGTGGGATGGTGGAGCCAGATCACTGAAGCAGTGTCCTTTGTCAGAACACTTTCTGCAGAGAATAGCAGATCCATGCAGTAGATTCCACTTCAGTATGGGCCCCGCGCTGGCCCAGAACGGACTGTGAGTTTGACTTTTGCAGGATTCCAGGTCGGTATCCTAATACAGTGTGTTCTTTTCCAGTTGGGTTTTATTTCTAAGTGTCTTTTTATAGAAGACTTGTAGCAGAAAGAGGAGAAAGTTGCTCTGTTGATTTAGTTTCGTTATTATGTACGTTAGGAATTGAGTGGCCAAGGTGCTGCAAGAGGGCTCTTGGCTTTTTCTCTGATCAGAAGATACAGAAAAGTGGGAATCATTCTGGCCCTGGAGAGCGGCCTTGAGTAAGTGACTTTGAATTCTCACTAAGAATGCAGGCTGGACAGGGTTACTTCACCTTCCATCTGTCATGTCTTAAAGATTTGCTAATAAAAGTACACCAGATTTTATTAACAAGGTCTGTAAAGTTCTACATAATAGTTACACTGGTTAAACAACTTGAGGTTTTTCAATTTTTTTTTTTTCTTTTGGTTGACATTGTGAGAGTTAAAATTTTTATGGAAACTATCATTTTTAAGTTTTTTGACTTCTCTGTATTTCAGTAAAATTGCCTTGTCAAATTTGGGGAGGGAAGATTTAATTAAGGTGGAAATACTGGAATTTGTTGGTTGGATCATTGCCAAGAATTGTTTCCTTTGATTTCAAGTTCAAACCCAGGATGAGTATCCAGGATATAATGGGGAGGGGCTCATTTAGTAGATGAATGGATAGAATTGTAAGGGCAAACGGAATGCTGTGACCAAGCTAACCTTTGAGACTCAGAAGGCAAGGATTCAAGCAATGATAGATTGTGCAAACAGAATATAGGCGGCAGCCCTGCAAATCAAGGAACAATTTTCACCTGAGTGTGTAGTGTGGAAGGACCACACTAGGCAAATTGGTCCACCTGTTTTTCAGCCCTGCTCAAACTCAAGTGATAGATAGCAATCACTTCACGCTTGCAAAATTAAACACAGCTGTAGAGGGTGTGTATATGTGTGACTGTAAGGTGTGTCTGTCTGTGTTTCTCTATCCCTTGGTTTTTCCTTCTGTCTCCTGGGTGTTTCTGCTTTGTATTTTAACACGCTTTCATTTATTTTGTCTTTAGTTCCTTTAGGCTTATATATGATTCATTTTATTGAGTAAAATAATTTCTAAATAGTTTCTTTAAAAATGATTTTGAGCATTGTCTTATAGGTTAGAGAAGTGGTTCTCAAACTTTTTATTCCCAGGACCCCCTTACACTCTTATAAATCTTTAAGGACCCAAAGAGCTTTTGTTTATCTGAATTATATCTATCAATATTTATCATATTCAAAAATTTAAATGAGAATTTAAAAACTATTAACTTATGAAAATTAACTATGATAAACCCAGTTACATGATAAAATGATGTATTTTAAAAATAACTATTTTCTAAAGCAAAAAATATAGTGAGAGACTTCCCTGGCGGTCCAGTGGTTAAGACTTCACCTTCCAATGCAGGGGGTGTGGGTCTGATCCCTGGTCAGGGAACTAAGATCCCACATGCCTCTTGGCCAAAAATCCAAAACATAAAAAACAGAAGCAATATTGTAACAAATTCAATAAAGACTTCAAAAATGGTCCACATGAAAAATATCTTATATCTATCTATCTATCTATATATATATCTATATCTATATATAGTGAGAAGAATGGTATTGTTTTATGTTTTTGCAAATACAGTTGACCCTTGAACAACACAGGGGTTAGGGGCACAGACCTTCCATGTGGTCGAAAATTTGCACAGTCTCCCCTCCTCCATATCCACAGTTCTGCATCTGTGGGTTCAGCCAATCGCGGATCGTGTAGTACTATAGTATGTACTTAGTGAAAAAAATTAGTGTGGATCTGAGTGGTTCAAACCTGTATTGTTCAAGGGTACACTGTATCTTTAATATCTGACTTCAGAGAAAGACAGTTGAACTTTCAAATCTGCTTCTGGATTCAGCTGCAATGTGTTGTTTTAGTTGAGTTATACGAAGAAAATCCAGCCTCACACAACTAGGTAATTGGAAAAGGGAGAAGTTTTTTAATAATCTTTTCAGTTAATCGTGGATATTCTTTGATACTACACCAGAACTTACCAGTGGGAATTTCTTAAAGGTTAATTGCAACATGGAATCCATACCAATGAACTTTCTGTACTTTGTTACATTTAAATCCACTGCTCTCTCTTACACCTTTTAGCCCCTGCATGATTTTTTTTGGCAATATGCATTGGTCATTTGGAAAATGTTGGTTCACTGAGCCATGCATATCTTCCAGATTCATTACTCAGTATCCAGAAACCACTTTCATTACATCACCACCAACATCATCAGAAAAATCATTGTGTACTGAGGAGTGCTGAGCTCATTGTGGTGGATGCAGGTTTTCCAAAATTCTGTTCTTGCTTCAAAGTCTTCTGTTACTGGCAACAAAGTGGCTACTTACTTGAAAGGACAGACTCACTTAGTTCATTTTCAGGGAAGTGTTTGCCCAAATACCCGTGTTTGAATAGCCATGGTTTGTCTTACCATTTTTTTCAAGTAAAAATGGTGTTACATGAAAAAGAAAATTGTCTAGTTCAACTCAGAACTCAAAGAAACACCCAAGTACTTTTTCTCAAGGCAGTATGCACCAGAAGTGTTTTATGTGTACCTCCCATTTTATCGCACAACAGTAAGAAGACGTATAGTCAAGGGTCAAGATTTAATAAAATGAATAATTTTTACTCCTTAATCCAAGTGTTATTGGCTTGATGTTTGCTAAGTTGCCGGAAGTTTTCCCCATCTTTGCTTTTGCACCATTAATGCACATGTCAGCATGATAAAAAAGATGAATGACATCTTAGTGTTGTCATGAAGATCGTTTGTTTTTTTTTTAACGTCTTTATTGGAGTATAATTGCTCTACGATGGTGTGTTAGTTTCTGCTTTATAACAAAGTGAATCGCCATACATATACATATATCCCCATATCTCCTCCCTCTTGCGTCTCCCTCCCACCCTCCCTACCCCACCCCTCTAGGTGGACACAAAGCACAGAGCTGATCTCCCTGTGCTATGTGGCTGCTTCCCACTAGCTAGCTATTTTACATTTGGTAGTGTATATAAGTCCATGCCACTCTCTCACTCCGTCCCTGCTTACTCTTCCCCCTCCCCGTGTCCTCAAGTCCATTCTCTACGTCTGCGTCTTTATTCCTGTCCTGCCCCTATGAAAATAGTTTTGACCTCAAGAACTTGTCGATAGGGTCTTGGGAGACCCAGAGGTCCATGAAACATACTTTGAGAACCGCCAGGTTAGAAGGAAACTAGGGGGGAAAAAAAGAACAGGAATTTATTTTTATTTTCCTGGTAATTTTGCTTTCTCTAGAGTAGAATTTGGGTTCACCTAGGTCTAATTTTTAAAGCTTTAAACCAGAAAGCTTTCTAAGCACAATATGTTATTTAAGCCATTTGCTGCTCGGGGTTTGAGGAGCCAGTGCGTTTCTGCTCACTGTCAACATCAACAGTACGTTGTACCCGCCCTACAGCCGCAGAGGGTACCAAGATGAGCTAGGTTGTCCCTGCGCTCAAGGAGCAAACAGGGAAAGATAGAAATGTGGACAGACGCACAACATTACACGCGACTATAAAGGTAGGAACCCCAAACTAGAAATTCGTGAGGAAGGAGGCTGACCAGAGGAGGTGTCATCTGAGATGAGTGAATGATAGGAATTGCCCGGCACAGGAGCTAGGGGCGAGGATAGAAGAACCTCAAGAGGAAATACAGTTTTTCTTCTAAAGCTTCATACAGACAGAGCGTAGAAATCCTTCCGAGTCATGAGGAAAGGACCTGTATAGGGAGTCCCTGTGCTGTGGGTGTATTGAGGAGGCTGGCATGGGGAAGGGGGCTTCTGCCTTGTACCTTAATCCACTTCTGTACTGTTTGAATATTTTACCATCAGCATAGATTTATTTTACTTTTCTAAAACTAGTTAATTCTAAAAGTAGGTGAAGAAAAGTCATTTTAATCATCAAAAGCATCTTATTTAAGGGCCCACCTTTGCATGAGATGAATGTGTATTGTATAAGGCTGGAATATGGCAGGAGACAAAAGCAGCAGCAGATTCTAAATATGCTAATTAAGTAGAATTTCCCAGTGGCATTTATATGAAGTATAATTATAAAGTACGTTTATCATATATTTATAAAATTCTTAAAAGCATTTACATATTTATAAAGTATACTTTATATAAATGTACATATATGTAATTATAACTTTAGAATTTTATATTTAATTTATATAGAGATATATATTTTGTTTATATATTTATGTATATGAAAACAGGATGATCATTCATCCTCATTTCCCAGGGTACAGTCCCAATGTATACCTGTTGCCCTGGCATAGTTTTTAGTTGCACCCCCTTTCTCTCTCAAGTATCCTGTTTTTTATTTTTATTTTTTAAAATTTATTTTATTTTTGGCTGCATTGGGTCTTCGTTGCTGCATGCGGGCTTTCTCTAGTTGGCGGCGAGCGGGGGCTACTCTTCGTTGCGGTGCACGGGCTTCTCATTGCAGTGGCTTCTCTTGTTGTGGAGCACGGGCTCTAGGCGCACGGGCTTCAGTAGTTGTGGCATGTGGGCTAAGTAGTTGTGGCTCGCAGGCTCAGTAGTTGTGGCGCACGGGCTTAGTTGCTCCTCAACATGCGGGATCTTCCCGGGCCAGGGCTCGAACCTGTGTCCCCTGTGTTGGCAGGCGGATTCTTAACCACTGTGCCACCAGGGAAGTCCAAGTATCCTGTTTTTTAGATGCTGAATTAAAAGTTCAGCCTGTTTGATGTGCTTATAAAATATATTTACATACAGCATATGTTCATATAGTTATATAGTCATAGATTTATTGATATGTGCACGTGGATATATATGTATGTGTACTTATGTGTTTAGAAGGTGTATGTTAAAAGCTATTACAGCTAAAATACCAACTCAAGAAAATAGTAACATAAGTCAGATGACCACAGTTATCTAATTACAAATTAGTTTACTTTTTTAAACTATTGGCTTACCAAAATTTTTGCATTTACATCATTTTTGTTAGCCTTTTTCATGCTTATTTATTCCATCTCAGCTGTACTACTGAAAATAATAAATATACTGCACGAAACCTGCTTTTTTGAACACGTTTTAGAAGATTACGTGTAAATTGAATCTCATCTGCTTTCCAACTTCTGTTTCTTTTTCTGAAGTCTGTTGTGGGCTTTCCATTGGCAGGAACTCCTAAGACTTCTGTTTTCATTTACTCTCAGTGAAGAAATATAACAGAGGAGAAGATCACTTTAATTTTTCTTAAGTCAAAGAATACTATTTTTGGTGAGAATGACTGCCTCCCCCCCCACGAGCTCATTTATGTCTTAATTCTAATTTTAGGGATATCGTTAAGTATGTCTGTTCAGAACTGTGGGTGCAAAGTGATTCTGCCTAATGTTTGTATCAGTTGCACAAACCAAACTGCCTAAAGGGGCCGGGCTGGGCTTTTTACCGAGAGAAGCCGCTTGGCGGTAAGTACTTGGACAGGTGGCACGTGCGTGCAGGTGACAGTGACACAGGGACACAGCCACACGGTTGCCAGGCAGCCAACAACCCCTTCGCTGTCCAGTCTTCCTATTTCTCAAGAAAAGATATGTTGATTTTTTTGTTAAATCTTACTGGTTTTCAACAGGAGCTCAGTTTTTCAAAAACATGGTTCCAAAAACCATGTGGGTCAAACACAGCCTGTGGGGACCAGCTGTGCTTGTGGCCTATGGTGGGTCCCCTGTGGTCTACAGACTTCTAACTTATTTCTTTGTTGCACTTTGGACAGGCAGAATATGGCTTGAAATTGCATCTTCAACAACTTTCACTGCTTTTTCACTTCACATTTGCGGATTTGGATTCCTTGTCCTAAACCGTTACACTGGGAATTCCCTGGCGGTCCAGTGGTTAGGACTCCGCACTTTCACTGCTGAGGGCCCAGGTTCAATCCCTGGTCGGGGAACTAAGATCCCACAAGCCGCGTGGTGTGGCAAAAAACAAAAAGCAAACAACAACAACAACAAAATAAAAATAAAGTGTTACACTGACTCCTAGATTACAGGCTTCTTGTGGGCGTAAAACTCTCGAGTGTGCCTTTTTCTGACTGAAATTCCTTTTCCTCAGCTTTGTCCATATCTGCAAGGTTTTGCTGGGCTCACACCCGTTCCCAAGCCATTCTCCCCTGACTCCTGAAACCTTCTCCCAGCGCTCTTGATCCTTCACCTTCCCTGGGAATCTTTGTTTTACGGCTTTTCATGAACACATCTTATTTTCCCTGCTATACCCCAAACCTTTGGGGGCAGTATTTTTGTTCTGCTAGCAGCCCTGGCTTTTAGTGTCAGCTCCCAGGCCTGTTTCTGGCTGGTTGATAAAAAACCACCTGAAGAGCCTCTGAGACAATGTGGGAAGGAGGCTTGTCAATGTTTACTCGGTGTGCCTTTCCAATTTGTTATCATATGAATGTATTACTTATTCACGAAATAAGGTACAAAAGTACATATGGATTCCAGGGTCTCACCCCAGCTGAATCTGTTCCAAACCAGAATCTCTGCAGGGGCAAAGTAGGGGGAATCTGTAAACCTGTACTATTTTAAAGCTTCCCAGCTGATTTTTTTTTTTTTAAGTATTTGTTTATTTATTTATTTATGGCTGTGTTGGGTCTTCGTTTCTGTGCGAGGGCTTTCTCTAGTTGTGGCAAGCGGGGGCCACTCTTCATCGCAGTGCGCAGGCCTCTCACTATCGCGGCCTCTCTTGTTGCGGAGCACAGGCTCCAGACGCACAGGCTCAGTAATTGTGGCTCACGGGCCCATTCCCAACTGATTTTGATGCATAACCAGGTTTGGGAACTACTGTCCCAAAGCATAAAGTAGGTATTCAGTAAACATCTGTTCAACAGAGAAATGAACTCTTGTCTTCCTGTAGCACTTAGCCTGATGCCTTGTACTTAGCAGTTGTTCAATAAATATTGGTCGAGGGAATTAAAGTAAATTTTGAGTTCAGATACTAACTCCCTCAGTCTCACTTTCTTAGGTGTGGGTGGAGCCACCCACTCCTTCCCAGGTTCTCACTCTGTCTGGGGTGGATGGATTAATTCTTACCTGGACCACTAGGACGGCCTCGCTAGCTGGTTTGCAGCCAGCTGGCCTCCCTCTGATCCTTTCCACACACTGCAGCCTAAGTGATCCTGAGTGATTTGTTTTAAACCCAAATCTGATGATAACTTTTAATGATAACTAGTACTTGCAATATAAAACTTGCTGTGGGGGGTCCTCTAGAGCCCGTTATGGTCCGGTCTGACCCTTCCAAACAGGAGAAGGTACGAGTCAGGAGAGAAAGTAGATGCTACAGGGGGCCCAGAACAGAGAGACCTCAAGGAAGGCCAAACAACCACCAGCCAAGTATGTTATTGATCTATAAGCCAGTGAAGGATAGACTCCTGCGATCCATTCAGGGGTGAACCTTTCTCCCTTCAGGGCACAGAGGAAGCCATAAAGATCCCCTTTTTTTTAAAGTTTATGTTCTTTATTTTTTTGGCTGCATTGGGTCTTAGTTGTGGTTTGCGAGATCTTCATTGCGGCACTCGGGCTTCTCTCTAGTTGCGGAGCACGGGCTTCTCTCTAGTTGTGGCGTGCAGGCTTCTCTCAAGTTGTGGCGTGCGGGTTTTCTCTTCTCTAGTTATGGCACACAGGCTCCAGGGTGGGTGGGCTCTGTAGTTGTGGCGCGTGGACTCCAGAGCGCGGGGGCTCTGTACTCTAATTGAGACGTGTGAGCTCAGTAGTTGTGGCGCTTGGGCTTAGTTGCCCCGAGGCATGTGGGATCTTAGTTCCCCGACCAGGGATCGAACCCAAGTCCCCTGCATTGGCAGTTGGATTCTTTGCCACTGGACCACCGGGGAAGTCCCAAAGATCCCTTTTCATTTAATTTTATTTAAAGATTTAATCCCCCACATCCCTAGAAAAGATTCATGGAAGGTTCCACTTAAAGGCAGGGGAAACAAGAGTAAAAGAGCTATCCCTAAATCAAGAAAGTGAGACAGTAGTCACACCAGAAACCCAGGCTCACAGTGGCTACAACAGGCAATGGTAAACATTAGTTCTAAGCATCCTCGTCTGGAGAATTAAGAGAGAATAAACGTGGTGAGTACATTGTTCTCATTATCTGAATAATAAAGAATTTGTTAGTAGAAATGCTCTTTTTCCAATGGCTGAATGAGATAAAAAGAAGTTATCGAATGGATTCTTGTATAAAGGACACTAAATAACATAATGGGCAGAGCTTATAATCCTTACAAAAAGGTAAAAAGAGATCCTTTATGTGGCCATCTGGTCTTTTCCAACTGAATAAATGCCGTGGGCTAAACGTTATACTCCAGTGCTAGGAAGACATTGCCACTGGGAGTGAAAGAAATAGCAGCATGATATATGGCTTTCTGGACATCATGTGATTAGAGATAGACTTGATGAACAGCTGGGTAGTATATCCTTTAGACCAAAGGGGGTATTTTGGGGGGTGGGGGGTGGGGTACAGTTTAAGTGCAGGAGTGATTCATTAGCGTGTAGTGGAATTAGTTTCGTGAGTTGCTGTTAGCATCTTTTAAGTGAAAGAGAACAGGACAGAACAGACTGCATCACACACAGTAAGGGTAAGTTTGTTTCATTTCTGTCTTAAGTCACTGTGTACCACGTATTTTTTACTGTGGGTAACTCTGAAAGCCACTGCTTTGGATTGTCCCTCACTAGAATATTAGTGGGTAGGCTCTGGCCGTTCTAGGCTCACTATAGAACATAGAGGATAACGAGACCCGGGCTCTGGGAACAACCGAGGTAGGATCCTCAGACCAGAACAAGAGCCACAGTGCCTTTAAATTGTGCTAATTTAGGAACCTGTGACTAGACACGGTATTGTAAACTCAGAAATATACTTTCCTTGTTTTGTTTTGTTTCCTTTTCGATTGAACACCCCAGTCTACTTTGGCTGTGATAAAAGCGAAATCAGAAGGAACGGGATGGGTCCCCACAAGGAGGGGCCAGAGGGCAGGGTGCCCCTAGTGGTCAGACTTGGTCATGCAGACTGAGACTTTACGCTGAGAAACCCTTCAGAGCCACAAATCAGGAATGGCTCCTCCAGTTTTTGCTTCTTTCCCGAGCAGCCAATGCCTTTACTCACAGGTACTGCTTACTTAGGGAAAACTTTTAAAAAATCGTTTTCCTGCTTCATGAATTACGTTTGGATCAGATCATCAGGGCGATCTTCTGAAATAAGATAAGGAGGCTTGTGGTAGGACCATGGCAATTGCCCGACTCTAAGAGTTCAATGCAGCAGCCCTGCGTGATGATGAGACCTTTAACATTTGGCGGGGGAACCTTTCTCCAAGCTACAACTTTGGAGAAAGAAGGAGAAAAAGTTCTGGGAGGATTTCCAACTATAACAACTATTAGCAGTGGTATGAGGAACAGGCTGGGGCAAGATAAAGATTAAGCTTCTAAGGTTGACTCCAAGTCTTGGGAGCAGCAACAGAATGAGATTTAAAAAAAAAACATTCATTTTCATAGAAAAAACGTTTTTCAAAGAAACTGAAAACAGCCTACAAATAAAGGAGCTCCTTGTGGAAGGGTCTCTGACCATTTCTCTCCTCTTGTTTCAGATGACAGTCATGTCCCTTTCCAGGGACCTCAAGGACGACTTTCACAGCGACACAGTGCTCTCCATCTTGAATGAGCAGCGCATTCGGGGCATTTTATGTGATGTCACTATCATTGTGGAAGACACCAAATTTAAAGCCCACAGCAATGTCCTGGCTGCCTCAAGCCTTTATTTCAAAAATATCTTTTGGAGCCACACCATCTGTATTTCCAGCCACGTCCTGGAGCTGGATGATCTCAAAGCCGAAGTGTTTACAGAAATCCTTAATTATATCTACAGCTCCACAGTCGTCGTCAAGAGACAAGAAACAGTCACTGATCTTGCAGCTGCAGGAAAAAAGCTGGGAATATCCTTCTTGGAAGATCTTACCGATCGCAACTTTTCAAATTCCCCAGGTCCTTATGTATTCTGCATTACCGAGAAGGGAGTGGTTAAAGAAGAAAAAAATGAAAAAAGGCATGAAGAACCAGCCATCACTAATGGGCCAAGGATCACAAATGCATTTTCCATCATCGAAACAGAAAATAGTAATAACATGTTTTCTCCACTGGACTTGAGGGCAAGTTTCAAAAAGGTCTCCGACTCCATGAGAACCACCAGCCTTTGCCTGGAGAGGACTGACGTCTGCCACGAGGTGGAGCCCGTGCGCACCCTCGCCGAGCACTCCTACGCCGTGTCTTCCGTGGCCGAGGCTTACAGAAGTCTGCCTGTACGGGAACGGGACAGCAGTTCACCTGGGAAAACAGGTAAAGAAAACTGCGAAGCTGTTGCAGCAAAACCGAAAACATGCCGAAAGCCAAAGACACTCTCCGTACCCCAGGATTCGGATTCACCTCCAGAAAATATACCCCCTCCTCCAGCAACCAACTTGGAAATGAATCAAGAAGGAAGTCCACAGCCGGCTGCAATTCTTTCCCTTTCAAAATCTCCCAACAACAGCGAAGGAGAGGTCCATTTTCCCAGGGCAGATGAAAATAAATCCTCTGATGTCCCCACGCTGCCAGCCACAGAGGTGCCGCCTCTCATTTACAATTGCAGCTGTTGTTCCAAATCTTTCGACAGTAGCACTTTGCTCAGCGCCCACATGCAGCTTCACAAGCCAACCCAGGAGCCCTTGGTGTGCAAGCATTGCAACAAACAGTTCAGCACCCTCAACAGACTGGATCGGCACGAGCAGATCTGTATGAGGTCAAGCCACATGCCCGTTCCTGGAGGGAATCAGCGCTTCTTAGAAAACTATCCCACCATTGGGCAGAATGGAGGTGCATTCACAGGTCCAGAACCTTTATTATCTGAGAATAGGATTGGTGAATTTTCCAGTCCCGGAAGTACCTTGCCAGAAACAGAACACATGGTTAAATTTGTTAACGGGCAAATGCTCTACAGCTGCGTAGTATGCAAACGTAGTTATGTGACTTTATCCAGCCTCCGAAGACATGCCAATGTTCACTCGTGGAGAAGAACGTATCCTTGCCATTACTGCAACAAAGTGTTTGCATTGGCTGAGTACAGGACAAGACATGAGATTTGGCACACAGGAGAAAGGCGGTATCAGTGCATTTTCTGCCTGGAAACGTTCATGACCTACTATATACTCAAAAACCACCAGAAGTCTTTCCATGCCATCGATCATAGACTTTCCATCAGTAAAAAAACAGCAAACGGGGGCTTGAAGCCTAGTGTCTATCCATATAAGCTTTATAGGCTCCTGCCCATGAAATGCAAGCGGGCTCCTTACAAGAGCTACCGACATTCTTCCTATGAAAATACTCGAGAAAACAGTCAGATGAACGAGTCTGCACCCGGCCCCTATGTTATTCAGAATCCGCACGACTCTGAGTTGCCTACTCTGAATTTCCAGAACAGTGTAAACACTTTGACCAGCAGTCCAGCCATCCCACTGGAAACACCAGCACGTCAGGATGTACCCACTTCCACCAGTGTGCAAAACGCAGAGGGTACCAAATGGGGAGAGAGGGGAGAGTTGAAAGTTGATCTGGACAACAACTTTTATTCAACGGAGGTGTCAGTTTCTTCCACTGAAAATGCCGTCGGTTCAGGTCTCCGGGCAGGGGACGCGCCCGTGTTGTCTGTGAGTAATGGCAGTGAGAACTCCACCTCTGTGATCAGCTACAGTGGCTCAGCCCCCTCGGTCATCGTGCACAGCAGCCAGTTTTCATCGGTGATAATGCACAGCAATGCCGTTGCTGCCACAAGCAGCCACAACCCCAGAGCCCCTTCAGACCTGGCTGGCAGTCAGACCCCGAAAGACGATGGCAAACCCGAGCCGGACAAAGTGGGGAGGGTTGTCAGCAGACCCAAGAGCATGAAGGAGAAAAAGAAAACCATCCTGTGTAACAGGGGAGAAGTACCAGAGGAGTCCAGATACATTGCTGATCCTGGAGGGTCATTGAGCAAAACCACAAACATCATTAAAGAAACTAGTAAAATTGAAACTTACATCGCAAAGCCTGCTCTCCCGGGAACCTCCACAAACAGCAACGTGGCGCCCCTTTGCCAGATAACGGTGAAAATCGGGAACGAAGCCATTGTGAAAAGGCACATCCTAGGATCTAAATTGTTCTATAAAAGAGGGAGGAGGCCCAAGTACCAAATGCAGGAGGAGACTCCGCCGCGAGAGAGTGAACAGGAAACCAACGGAGACAGCCCGATCGGGCTCTGCCAGTCCGAGTGCGTGGAGATGAGTGAGATGTTTGACGATGCCAGTGACCAGGATTCCACGGACAAACCATGGCGCCCTTACTACAACTACAAACCCAAAAAGAAATCCCGACAGTTGAGAAAAATGAGGAAAGCCAACTGGAGGAAGGAGCATGAAAACAGGAGCCCGAGCAGCAAATGTAAATACCCGGCCGAACTGGACTGCGCGGTGGGGAAGGCTCCCCAGGAGAAGGCCTTCGAGGAAGAAGAAAATAAAGAGATGCCCAAGCTGCAGTGTGAGCTCTGCGACGGCGACAAAGCCTCGGGGGCTGGGAATCAAGGGAGGCCCCACCGGCATCTCACGGCCAGGCCTTATGCGTGTGAGCTCTGCTCCAAGCAGTTCCAGAGCCCCTCCACCCTGAAGATGCACATGAGGTGTCACACGGGAGAGAAGCCGTACCAGTGCAAGACCTGCGGACGGTGCTTCTCGGTGCAAGGTAACCTACAGAAACACGAGCGCATCCACCTGGGCGTGAAGGAGTTCGTCTGTCAGTATTGCAACAAGGCCTTCACGTTGAATGAGACCCTCAAAATCCACGAAAGAATCCACACTGGTGAAAAGCGATACCACTGTCAGTTCTGCTTTCAGAGTTTTTTGTATCTCTCCACGAAAAGGAATCATGAGCAGAGGCATATCCGGGAGCATAATGGGAAGGGCTATGCCTGCTTCCAGTGCCCCAAAATTTGCAAAACAGCCGCTGCCCTTGGAATGCACCAGAAGAAACACTTATTCAAAAGCCCAAGTCAGCGGGAGAAAACAGAAGGTGACACGGGCCACGAAAACTCAAATCCCCTGGAGAATCCACATTTCATTGATTCAGAAGACAATGACCAAAAGGATAATGGACAAACCGTTGTTGATAATGTCCTTTGAATGGTGATACTTAGAAAAATCTTCGAAACTATAAGTTGGTGGGTTTGAGTTTTTCGTTTTGTTTTTTTTTTTTTTTAAGTTAGCCGTTTTCTTTTGTTTCTGTTTAATTTTGTTCACATAACAGTCATGAAGGAGTGAAATGTAACAAAGAAAATCTCATTTGTGAAAATTCCAGAAAAAGGATCCTAATATCTACTTTGGGTTTTAGCATTAACTTCATGCAAAGTACACAAAAACAAAGTAGCTGAATCTTCCAATATCCCAGGTGTCCTGTGAAAGTTTATGAAGTTCTCAGCTATGATATTTCTGCCAGTCGGGGGAAAGAAAAGAGTTTAATTTTAGCGTAATTTAAAACTTTCTGCTAAGTGCTCATAGGAACTGGCTGCTGAACTGTCTTTAGTCACTGGAGAAAATAAGGGTCAGATGTCATGAAAATGTCATCTTCATAAATAAGTTCAAAGGTAAATGAGCTATGACAGTCATTATTCCCAACCAGCTTCTATTAAAATTGTTTAAATTAATGGATACATATGAAATAATATAGTTGAAAATATGTGTGAAATGAGTAACCCGAGTAGGACATTCATACATTATCTAGAACTACTTTTCTGCAACACAAACCTTGTAAAATACATATATAAATCACTCTAACTTTTAACTGTCCATGTCCCCTGTAGTGAATTATAATGATGAGCAATAGATCTGCAAATAATGAGGACTGATGTAAAAATCAGTAGAAAGCATCTTGAATATTACTTAAGAGCATGTGTATGCTTTTAGATGGAATGCTGTTCTCTTGAAGTTATGGCTGAGTTGTTATTAGAACTGGTCTACTCAAGTCACAGAAAACATAGGTCATGCCTTATCCATGGGGGAGAGCCTTCCCAGAAGTTACCTGTGGTTACCTGTGCTGTGCTGTATATTACTTTTTAGTGGCCTCACTTCAGAAAATGAAGAAAGGTCAAATTCTTCTGAAACTCCCTGCAGTCTTCCATCCGTCACAAGGCCATGGACATGGAGGTCTTTCCAGATAGATTTAACCAGTCTCAAGGGTTCAAGTAAAACCTGACGCCTTCCATTGCCACTGAAGGAGTGTCCAGGAAATTTAGCGCAAAGCATGTGTACGGTGGTGAATTCCCAGGCACTTGAAAGTGACAGAGAACCCAATCCCTACAATTGTTACCCTTCTTGGAGATTATGCAGCCCACAAATACATACTACTTAAAAAAAAAAAAAAAGGACAAGAGAAACACACACCCCCACCCCACCCATTAATGACTTGAGGGGGCAGAGGGAGTGATGACCTTCCTTGCCTCGAACAGAGCTTTGTCTTTGGGGGGTGGGGAGATAGAATGTGGAGTGACAAGGTTCCATCACTTACTTACATGGCTCAGAAATACATCCACAAACCAGATGATGCCTTGTCTTAATGTTTGCAGGCATCTAGCCCGCTTGCTAAAAACCACTTCCGTTTTTAATGTTCTTTTATGCTGACCCACACCATCAACACTGCCCTCAAAATCTAACTGCCCTATAGGATATTCCGTCACGTGGACTAGGTTCCTGGGAGGCTGGAAGTCATGATTCTTACTTTTTAAACTGCCAGAATAGGAGAGAGAGAGAGAACATTCTTACCCTTTGATGACCAGTATGAGCAGAATCTGGAACCCGTTTCAAGGATGACCTGCAGCCTTTCATGTTCATGGGATGTGATAGCTGGAAACCCAAGATTACCCAAGGTTCCAAGGTTACCATTGTGAAGAAGTAGCTCAGAGGACTCCAGATTCTCTCTTCAAGCGTTGTGATATCTCCATGAAGAAGACTTAATAAGGATTGGGGTGGGCAAGAAAGCATTTAAACACCCAGAAAAGGACATGATCAAAGCTGACCTTTTTATACTATAGTACTTTGCTGTTAAATAACCCCAATATTGTATTTGCATTTATCTTTTGTTCATCTGCTTTCACTTACAAACAGTATTATGTAATAGAGGAAAATGGAAAAATGCAAACGAGTTCAACTTTATTTTATACATTGTATATATGTATATCTGCACTATTCATTTGGGTTTTGTTAAAAAGATAGTTGCAAAGGGCTTATGAATATTTGAATTGATAATTAGAAAATTGAATAAGCAACCCTGTGATCTACTAATTTGTTTTATCTCAATTAGGCGTATGAATCAAGGAGAATTACTGTGTGTTTCAGTCATTTTGATTTGAGGTAACTCCAAATACAAAATTATTACTTCTACTGATGTCTCCCAGCCCTTCCATGTGGATATTTTTTAAGTGGACTTGTATGCTGATAATTCTAGACCAAAGTAAATATGGCAGAATATTTATACATGAAAAAATAATTTTGCAAATATTTTCTATAATTGTATTATTCGTTTAAAATGTTGATAGCTTGTGTTAGTTTCAGGGAGGGGTGTATATTTTGATAAAAAAAATACTTGACTTTGTAATTCTGTATATTCTATACAATTTATAGCAGAGCCGTTTTAAGACAGCCTTGTCGCATTTTTTGTTAATTGTGAAAATTTTATTCTAAGTGCTGTTTATGCATTGAGTACATAACGACCAACTAGAATTAAAGTAAGTGTGAACAGTGAACATACTGTATGCTGTACAAGATATATTGTAATTTGCTGTTTTAGCATCTGTATTTTGGTTAGAAGATATTATTAAATACAGATGTTAAGGGTTGGAAAAGTCTAATTTTATTTTTAGAACTAATGGATATAAATTTGTTTTTGCTTGATTAAAATAGCTTATTCCTATGTTGTCTCTTTTTAAACGTTTTAGTGTTAATTATTTTGTGCAGCCAAGCAGCTATTTCATCTGTGTGAGTCACAGCATTGTTTCACATATGAGTCATACGATATATTTCTGTTTCCTTTCTTGTTTACATTCCATGGTACCTGCTTACATGCTTAGGACTCAAATGGAATATGACATTAAAAAAAAAAGCAGAATAAAAGAGACTGAACTCTTGTTATCATTTAGTGCTTTGGATAGGCCTGATCTTACGATAAATCAGAGTGTTGGAAGTATTCTGCTCTAGACATCCACAGAAAACACATTACACTTATTAACTACCAGGTATTCGACAACATTCTTTCCATGGGCTATTTCATTCAGTCCTTTCCCGACAACCTTAGGAAGTAGACCTCATTGTCTGCATTTTATAGTGACATTGAGCAGATCCCACAGCCAGGCAGTGCCAGGATCGCAACCCAGGGCTGCCTGACTCCAGAGCCCATGTTTTTGTTCCTTCTCAGCGTCCTAGAGGGAAATGCTTAATGCAAACTCAACGGAGAGTGAGGAAAAGAGACAGCTTGTGATGCAGCTTGTGATGGAAGTTGTCACGATGACAGCTGTAAAGAGGCTCAGCCTCCCTGGACTCAGCTCTCATTTACTCACTGAGGCCTCTGTACTTTGGGCATTTGGTTTCTCTTATATTTGAGGATATTGCCCTATGAACTCAGTTTGTAAGAGTTTGTACACCTTTTTTTTTTTTTTGAATACAGGGTGAAATTATAATGCTATTATAAACTAGTCATTTTTCACATAAAACAATCTGTGCCGTCATCACTTGCAACCTTAGCTAATTATCTGCAAATACAGGCAGTCACGATGGGTGATGTGACAGGAGGGCCAGTGGCTCAGGCAGCACAACCCATCAGCAGCACAGGGAAAATAACTCAAATTTCCAGCCCTAATGGCTGGCCCATAGCATCAATTTTGTGTTTGAAGAGCAACCCAAACTGAATTCTCCAAAAATTCTCTTAACTACTCTCTGCTAAAAGGAACTTAATTATCTATCAAAACAACAGAATTAATATTGAAAGAATTTGTAACAGTTGGGAAACTAACTGGATTAAAAGCATAAAAACATCACGCAAAGCAGTCCTATTTGTACATATTCTTTTAATGATTTCAGGTCTTTTCTTTCCTATCGCTCACCTTCCTCTTTCTTCATCCCCTATTGACTGATTTGGTTCCACTTCCTGTCTCTTATCAGTTCCTTTTTGCAGGGGCAGCGATTCTTCCATTTCAAGTTCCTCCTTACCTAAGAACTCACCTCCCACCCCACATCCTGGACATCTATTAATCAAACTCCTTTGACCCCTCCCTCCCTCCCTCCCCAGTTTGCATCCTTTGACCCTGGTTCTTCAAGCAAGATGGTCAAGGGAGCAGGCAAGTTGACTCAGTGTGCAATTTTTAAAACTCAACACTCCAAATTTAGACAACTAATGGAAGAACTGGTTATAACAGAAATGTGATTACATTTTTATTATTTCATTCTTGACATCTGAGATATCAAGTAATTCTATTTAGAATATTATACTGAGAAGTCAAAAACATTTTTCAATAATCTTTATGTGATGACTTCTGTGTAATTATGAGTATTTTATTCCTGTTCCAAGAAACTTTGGTACGTATATTTAAAAGATGTAACATGCTAACTTACAAAGAATTTTAATTCATTTACTCAAAATGTGCTGAATTTTAAGTGTCGGGAATTTTGTCAAGCCTACAGAGATAGAAGAGGTAGCCTGTGACTTCAAGGAACTTGAGTCCAGGAAAGGAGGCAACAGATGATTACAAGATAAGCCCTGAGCTCCTAGGGGCTCAGAACCAAAGCTCCTAGCTGGGGCTGATGGAGCCTGGGCTTCCCAGTGGGGACAGGTCCAGGTAGCTGTGACTAAAACAAAGAAACCACAAGTGAGTGTAGACCCCGCAAGCCTGGGGTGTGGGGTGGTGAATCAGGAGAGGCATGTTAAGGACACATCACCAGGGCCTCGTGGGCCTGCTCTCTAGCCTGAGGGTAGAAGGACCGTGGCAGGCGTTGGGGGGAGAGCATGAGAGGCTGAGTGCTAGGAGATGAGGTCAGAGAGGTGTACCACAGGTCCAAGCAAGATGAGGAGCCATTGTAGGGCTTAAGCAGAGAGGACACCATCTGATGTGTTTAAAGCATCACGCTCACTGCAGTGCAGAGACCACAGGACGAGGCAAGGGTGGGTGGGGAGATCAGATGGGAGGCTGGGGCCGTACAGGTGAGAGATGACAGTGGTTTGGTTAACAGTGGGCATAACGAAGGCGTTAAGACTAGGTCACGTTCTGGATAGATGATTTTTAAGTCTTTAAAGAATTTCAAACATGCAGAAGTAGAATAGTACAGTGGACCCCAGTGAACCCGTCATCCAACTTCAACAATCAACCATTCACAGCCAATTTTGTTTTATCTGTACCTTCACCTGCTTCCCCTCTGTACTGTGTTATTTTGAAGTAGATCTCAGACATCATACTGTTTCATCTGTAAATACGTTCATATTTCAGAATGTACCTTTGTTAAAAAGTAAATGTTTTCAATATAACTGTACCATTATAACCCCTTATAAATCCTTAATATTATCAAATCCATCCGTTAAAATTTCTGATTGTGTCATAATTGTCATAATCTTTTTTGCAATTTGAATCAGAATCCAAATAAGGTCCCACACTACAGTTGGTTGATACAGCTGAGTGTCTTTTAATCTTCAGTTCCTCACATCTCTTCCCCCCCCCCCCTTTGCAATTTATTTTTGAGGAAATTAGGTCCTGGAGAGTTTCTCACGGTCTGAGAAGTAGCAAGACAACTTGCTAGGTTGGGTTATGTTCATCCATCAGGAGGCACATACAGTTTAGCTGAGATAGGAGAGGTACTTTGAAGATAAATCTGATAAGACGTGCAGGTGGTTTAGGTCCCAGGGGGTGAGGAAAACAGAAGAGTCAAGGATAACTCCAAGCTTTGGGCCAGAGGAATTGGAAGGATGGAGTCACCAGCAGACAACTAGATACACGGATCAGAAGTTCAGAAGAGGGGACAGGCTTCAGGTATAGATCTGAAACTTATATTTCATTCATTCAAAACATATATGAGCTAGGTAATGGGAATCCAAGAGTGGGCAAAACAGATAGTCCCTGGAGCTTGTGATCTAGTGGGGAACATAAAAAGCTAAATAATTACAACTGCAATAGACGCTGTGAAGAAGAGTTACATGGTGCTATAAGAACATCTAATGGGGGGACCTAACCCAGTCTGGGAGTCCAAGGGACATCCTTGAGGAAGTAACTTCTGAGCTGAGAGCTAAGGGATGAATGAGAGTTGAAAGGGGAGAGGGTTTCCAGGTGGAGGGAATAGCATGTACAAAAGTCTGCTTCTAGAGGGAATACAGTGCCCTGGAATCAGTGGTGCAAGAGAGTGCAAGAGAGAGAGGTCTGAGATGAGACTGGAGCACAGGAGCCAGGTTATGCAGGCCTCCCAGGTCATGCTGAGGACTTGGATCTTATACTAAGAGCAACAGAAAGCCACTGAACTGTTTCAAGCAGTTTGGGACACAAAGAGGTATTTTCATCAGTTTTGTATTGTGAAAAATCACTGTTGCTGAAATGTAGAGAATGAATTAGAGGACGGTAGTAGCCGGGAGTAGAGCAGTTAGGAAGCTACTGCAGGCTGGAGATGATGATGGTGTGGATTGCGTACAGGCAGTGAACATAGAGAGAAGGGGGAGGATTTGAGAGCTATTTAAAAAAATCAGCAGGACTTGATGTTGGATTGATATGGGAAGGAGGGCTAGGAAGGGTCCAGAATGACCTTTTGGTTTCAGAATTGTTGAAACTATGGGAATGTAAGGTGTCCCCTATGAAGCTTGTATAGGAAAAGAAGACAGAATCCCGGAAAACACCAGTTTTTGAAAGATGAGTTAAATAAAAGCCTTTAAAGGCTGAGGCAGAGACGGGGCCGAGAAGTTAGAGGAAAATGGGGGCTGTGGCGGCCTAGGAAGCCAGAGATGAAGAACCTCTAAGAGAGGAGAGAATGATCAGTTGTGTCGAGTGGAGATAAAACCAAGTAGGGAAAGTCTGGGAAATGCCCTTTCGCCCTCAGCAACTGGTGAGTGGTAGTGGGGTGCTGGTAAATGGTTACCCCCAGCCCTGTAGGGGGAGAAAGCCCGATTTATAGTGTGTGCCAGTGTCTGTGGTGTGAATACTCCCACCCTAGATGATTTTAAGCCACAACATGGTGTCAGTAAACATGAAGTTGGGAAGAGAGGCATCCAATGGGCTCATGAGAGCTGGTATGTGCCTGCCCTAGTGACTCAGCTGGTGATCTTGGCACGAGTGGCTCCAGCGTGGTGGTGCAGGTGGGAACTGAGGGGTGGATGCGAGAGTGGAGGTGGAGAGAGTGAGGGAGACTCTTCTTTCAAGAAGCTTAGCTCTGAAGGGGAGAAGAAAGACAGACAAAGGCAACCAGGGTTTGAAGGTTGGGATTCCACCTGGTGGAACAGGGCGGAACAGAGGATGAGGAGGCAAGGGAGTTGAGAGTACTAGCGGGAGACTGATTGTAGCCAAGAATTGTGGAGCCTGGGTTTAATGTAAGGAAGTGCAGACCTCGATATCTGACAGACACAAAGGGAGGGTCAGACATGAGGTGTCTCAGGAAAGGCTAAAGGATCTACATTCCGCATAGTGAAGGCTTAGAATTGCAGCAGTTTCCAGGTTCTAATATTTATCTAGGTGTTTTTCTCTGGTTTTTTCACTGCTGTGTCTCCAGTGCTTAGAACATGGTCTAAGAGAGTAGATCTTAAAAGTTCTCATCACAAGAAAAAAGAAATTATAACTGTGTATGGTGATGGGTTGTAACTAGATTTCTCGTGGTGATCATTTTGCAATATACACTGTTGGGCTCAGGGCAGGCCATCCCAAAATATGCCACAATGGCACATGGATTATTTTGAATTAAAGTTACTTAAGAAATGACCAGTGCAACCTGTTCTTATATGGCCTCCCATGCAGTTGTAGTCAGATGCTGGTGGGGTGGAGTCAACTAAGGGCTTGACTGCACTGGGCATCAAAGCAGTCGCAGCCAGCCCAGATCCAAGAGGGTGGAGGAACGGAGTCCTCTTCTCGATAGGGGCGAGGCGGGCACGTACGGGGAGGGAAGGGATTGATGGCAGGCATCTTTTTTTTATTTATTTATTTTTGGCTGTGTTGGGTCTTCGTTTCTGTGCGAGGGCTTTCTCTAGTTGCGGCGAGCGGGGGCCACTCTTCATCGCGGTGCGCGGACCTCTCACTGTCGCGGCCTCTCTTGTTGCGGAGCACAGGCTCCAGACGTGCAGGCTCAGTAATTGCGGCTCACGGGCCCAGTTGCTCCGCGGCATGTGGGATCTTCCCAGACCAGGGCTCGAACCCGTGTCCCCTGCATTGGCAGGCAGATTCTCAACCACTGCGCCACCAGGGAAGCCCCCAGGCATCTTTTTTATTTAATATCTATTTATTTATTTGGCTGCACTGGGTTTTAGCTGTGGCACTCAGGATCTTCGTTGCGGCATGAGGGATCTTTAGTTGAGGCATGCATGCGGGATCTAGTTCCCTGACCCAGGATCCAACCCGGGCCCCCTGCATTGGGAGCGCAGAGTTTTAACCACTGGACCACCAGGGAAGTCCCATCGCAGGCATCTTTAGAGACAAGCTACTGCAAGGGATAATTCCTTTGAGAAAACCATGGCACAGAGAAGTTAGATAACTTACCCAAGGTCCTACAGCTTACCCACTGTGGAGTTAATCCCAGGCATCTGAGCTCCAGAGCCTGATAGGAGAGGCAAAAGGGTTCCGGAGCCCAAGAGCACAGCACAACCTCTCATAGCAAAGCTGTGGTGGTGAAGAGCACAGCATTATCCGTAGTAGAACCAGAGAGTTCCTGGGGTTATCTATCAGGAGTTTGGGAGAGAGGAAGAAATTCTAAAAATACTATGAATGGAAAGAAATGAGGAGAGTACAAATTGGGCCAAATTTCAAGGATGATCTAAACAAGGCTCTTTTTATGTTGGGGGTGAAAATACGGCCTTGTGTGCCCCAAGGCAAATGGAAGACTTCATACTTTTGCTTGTCTCTCTCCAATCAGGAAATGGAATTGTGTGTGTGTGTGTGTGTGTGTGCGTGCGTGCGCACGTGTGTCTGTGTGTGTGTTGTTTTTCCTATAAGTAATTAAAATCTAAAACTTTTAGACATCTGCTCAAAAGGGTCAGACATGGGGGGAGCCTGTAGCTGGACCAGGAGAGGTAGAACTGAGGTGTAGAGCAGCCTCAGAAAGGTTTTTCAAGCTCCTTCAGCGCCCCCTGCTGTACAATGTCATAGCCCTGAAAGTCTGGGTCGTCGCTTACTTTAGGCAGGTCCTGGCCCTCTACGGAAGGACAAGGAAAGGACATCTCTACTTCAAAAAGCTTACTCACTTCATTGGAGCAATGGGGTGTTGCCAGAGAGAAGCTGACTCGTTCCCAAGTGGCCTGTTTCCCTCACCCTGACAACCTGAGAGAGTATATAGTTTAGGTCCTGTTAATTTCTAGCTTCTCAGTTTTACTGGGTCAAAAGGCCAGGTCCCGCACGTTGACTTGGATGTGCCCAGCTCCTGTGTACTTGTGGTGAGTGGGAAGAGTGGCGAGCCATTTCCCAGGTATTTTCTGACGTTTCTCCTCCTAAAGAGCAAAGGTGAGAATTCGGGGCCACTCTTTCTGTCATGTCTCGTCACAGTGAGAACCAGCCTCCTGTTCTGCTATCGCTCGTGCTGATGTGACAACGTTCCAGCCACTGGGAACTGCTCACCACTCAGCATCATTCTGACACCAAGTGAGAGGGCCCCGTCCTGGCCTCCTCCAGAGGTCCCCTCCCCTCGGGACAAAGAGTCTGCAGGGCCAGCAGAGATGGGCCCACCCAGAATCTGTGCCATTCCCCAGACCGCACTCAGAGTACCCAGGACCTGAGAATTCCCTGTCCCCTTCCGGGGCCTGCTCAGGCCTCTTCTCTGCCAGTGTCACTCTGCCAGGTCCCAGGGATGGCAAGGGGCAGCTGTTTGAAGGGGATTTGGACAGAGTTTGGGATGTAGTTTTCAGGTCCACATGAGGCCCCCGGCAATGTGGGAAGGAGCAGAGTTGAGGGTAGGAAGGTATGGGAGGAAGACCAGGGCCCAGCCCTTCTTGTGCTGCCTCATTCCAGCCCGGAACACCAAAGAGATGGGAATTCCAAATTCAAACCTGGCCTTTCAGTTCGTTATGAAAGTATGTTTGTCAAGGGAAGAGAGTAGAGTGTATTTAATTAAGAACTTGTTAGCCTGATTTATAACTTTTAAATATTTTGATATATGATATATACACCTCCATCTATGTGCTTGCCCTCAACCCTGCAAATGTTTGGGCACCGTTCCTCAAAATGCCTGGCTTTCCATCACACTGTCTGTGTACAAGCTCTGGGCCATATTGAAATGTCCATCCCCACCGCCACCACCCGCCTTATCCACAGGCATAATCATTTCTCAATATCTAGGTCCAAAACCCCAGCCCCTCAGACCTCTGCTGGCCTTCGCCTCAGTCCCACACAGCAATCTGAGATCATTCGTTTTCAACTCCAGCCCTGCTATCAGACAACCAGCCCCTCCAGGCTGAGCCCAGAGCTGGCTCATTTAGCTCTACGTTTCCAGCGTCAGAACGGCGCTCTCAAACATGAGGAGCGCCGAGTCCCCATTCTAGGGTGACCAGCCCTCCCGGTGCATCCAGGAAGGAGGGTTTTCCCCAGATGCAGGACTCGAAGTGCTAAACCGACACAGTCTTGGGAAAACCGGGCTGATTGGTGACCCCCATGGGGAAGAAGCTGTTCAGAAAGAAACAGGGCATCAGCGGCCAGGACACGAGGAGAACAAAGTGGCAATTTCAGTTTGAAACAATTAATGGGACTGTTGACTTTCCACCGTCCACCCCTCAGCCACGAGGAAACTTCTAGACCACACAGAAACCTAGCCAGGCTGTGCAGGTCTGGGCTGGGAGAACGGAGGCGCAAGCATGGCTAAAGATGCTTTTATCTTTATTCCTTGGAAGAACCTTGAAAGAAGGTGTTGTTTCCACCGTTTAATACTTAAATTATTCATTTAAATGATTTAATTTAAAGAATTAAAGGATTTTAGTAGGGGCAACTCCTACTAAAATCCTTTAGTTATTTCACAAAGACCCCCTGTAGTCTCGTTTCTCTGAAGAAACTTCTGGGGAACCCAGCTCATCACGCAGCTTCCAGATGCCCACACAAGGCATTTCGTGGAGTACACTCTAAGGGTAAGTGATGGCCTGCCTCAGTCTTCCCAGCCCTCTCTCCCTCCCCCTCCCACCCCACCCCGAGTCCCCCATCTGTCCTTCCAAGTGGGGTGGATGGGTTTTCCTGCTGAGTCCCTTTCTATTTTTATCGTTAAAGCACCTGAACTTCCTTTAGAAACCACCCCTCAATCCTTTATTCCTCAACCCTACCTTCAGACCATGTGGGGAGCAGCGGGGGCTGAGTGGGTGGGAAATACAAGACTTAGTTTCTAGTACATTGTATGTCTACGTCTCAACACAAGAACAAAGAAACTGAGTCAGGATCTTCTCAATTGCCATAGACAGAATAGTTGGCTTTAAGCAAAACTGGATCCAAGGGCTCAGGCAAAGTTATATTCTCTCTCTCTCTCTCTCTCTCTTTTCTCTCTGCTCTACTTTCCTCTGGCTTCAGTCTCAGGCTGGTTCTCTGCAATTGATGGTAAAGATGTCCATGCTGAATGGAATAAAGTTTTCCTCCCCCCAAAAAAGTCTTCAAAAAGAGCAAAGACATTTCTAACAATAACCTCCCCCAACCATCAGAGTCTGGATTCAAACCCAGGACATCCAACATCATGGTTGACACTCATAATCTCTACTAGTAGGACACATTGATGTAAAATAAAGTCAGTCATAAGGACTGCAAAACACACAGCATTCAGCTAAAACTGAGCTAGGCCCTGTGCCAGATGCTTTCATCTCTATTCCTCAGAAGAACCTGAAAAGAAGGTATTGTTTTCACCATTTAATAGATGAAAAGGTCCAAGTCCAAGGCCTTCACCACTCTGAGCAATGAGAATCGACATAGGAAATGAGAACCCAGTTTCCTGGCAGTTCCTCGACCTCGGATGAAAATTGGAATCAGGAAACAGAAGCCTTCTCTCTCTCCCCGTCACCTCATCTCTGTGTCCCCTTCGTGTTCACATTTACTCAGTTCTCTCTGTGCTGGCTGGCCTTCTCTGCCTCTCCCTGCCCGCAGTGGAAGATGCTGGCCATCTCTGCAGGACAGGCAAAGTCTCTATCAGAGACTGATTGCCATGCCTGTGTCCTAATTGCCAATTTCTGGAAAAGGAAATCTGATTCCCACCCTCCCCTACTCCCCACTGAAGGGACTGGCTCCCCTCAGTCAGTTTACTCCTGGTCCAATGAACTCTGGTTAAAGGGACAGAGCCCTGTTAGAAGATGGCTGCAGAGACCCGACCTTGAGGGCAAAGCATGATCCATAATCAGAGGTGGCAGGTGGGCTGGCAGAGGCCCTCGAGTGCCCATCACGTGGTCCCATGGGGACAAGAGCTGCTTAGTCAGTAACTGCATCAGTGTGACCCTCAGAACCTGTCGTGGTGGCCTCGACTTTGCTGCCCAGCTTTCTACCCCAGTCTCCCACTGCAGTTGTACCCAGGCAGTTATAAAAAAGTCTCATGGGACTTCCCTGGTGGAGCAGTGGTTAAGAATCCGCCTGCCAATGAAGGGGACACGGGTTTGAGCCCTGGTCCGGGAAAATCCCACATGCAGCGGAGCAACTAAGCCCGTGTGCCACAACTACTGAGCCCGCGTGCCGCAACTACTGAAGCCTGCGTGCCTAGAGCTCGTGCTCTGCAGTAAGAGAAGCCACCGCAATGAGAAGCCCGTGCACCGCAACGAAGAGCAGCCCCCTCTCGCTGCAACTAGAGAAAGCCCACGCGCAGCAACGAAAACCCAACGCAGCCAAAAATAAATTAAAAAAAAAAAAAAGTCTCCTGGCATGGAGGTGGGCTCAGGCCTTACCAACAGCCACGTTTCACAGGTCTTTGTGGGTGAGATGGCGCAGGACAATGTGAAGTGTGGGATTTGGTAGAGGTATTTGTAAAGGATGCCTCATCGTTTACATAAAAAAGTGAACTTATTTTGACAGAGTGTCTTCACCTCACTTTGTCAAACTGCAAACATGTTATTCTCAAGAAATTTTATACGCTTGTTTATGTGAAACCTGTGTTTTTAATGTGTTCTTTTTGAGAAAAGTATTCCTTAAAAAAGAAAGAAAACATGTTTATATCTGGGAAATGAGTCTTGTAAACAAGCCATTCACATTTGAGAGAAAGCCGATGGAGGCAGGTTAGGATCTATGCTTAAATTCCTGACTGCTGTGACCTCCAACCCCCTGGTAAAAGTTTTAGCATGAAAACCCAGTCTGCCCTACCCTCTCTGAGATCAATCTTGCGACATCTCTCTGAACACTGAACCAGACACACAGACCTGAAGGAGACGCTAACCCTGTGTGGACCAGAGAGGAAGATCCTGCCAGCAGAGGTCACTGAAGCTCCAGCTGGGACTCAGCAGGAGAGCCCATTCCAGTACTGTGCCTGCCCCTCTTCCCTTTCTAGTAACTTGCTCCCTGCTTCACTTATTGAAGGAAATAAATGTCGTTGTTGCACTGACCCGGTGCGTGCATGCTATCAGCAACTTTCTCAGTAGTACCTACCTTTTGATATCCCGAACCTAAGGGTTTTTAGATTAACACTAATACTCAGAACGGGACAGACAATAACAGGACATCAGGTTCTGCTTCAAACTTGGGTTGTACCTGACCACCATTCCAGAAACTAGTTACACTTGCTTCTTACCTGGATGACTGGGAGGTGACCCCACTGCTCATACACACCCCCACACGCACACACACACACACGCACCCACACACACACCCACACTCACACGCAACACACACCCACACACGCACACACACATGCACCCACATGCGCACACACACGCACACACACGTGCACACACACCCACACGCACAACACACACACAAGCACACACACACGCACACACACGTGCACACACACCCACACGCACAACACACACACCCACACATGCACACACACACACGCACCCACCCACACGTGCACACACACCCACACGCACAACACACCCACACACACACACACACGCACGCACACACGTGCACACACACACACACGGCTGAGGGTATGTGCAAATACCCCTAGAGTAAGGCTGGGTGCCATGGTATGGCATGGCGTGGTACACCCAGAAGGGTAAAAAGAGAAGGTGCTTGCAGAGAATGAGGAGCATCTATGAGCCCCTTGTGGGCCAAAGACTAGCCATGGACAATAGCTGCAGACCATGGACCAACTTGCCAGTGCTCTCAAGTGGCCACCAATACAGCAAAGAGATGCCACCACGGGCCATCTACCCATTAAGGGTGGAAAGGAAGAAACTACATTTGTAGGATTGGGGAGGGCATAATAAAGTACCTGAAAACCACTGAATTGCCAAATGGTAGCACCTGTCTCGTATATTGGCCAAGGCTAGGATGCTGCCAGTCTCAGAGGCCAGGTGAGAATTCCACCTTTGTAAGCCATTAGGATATGTGGACTGTTCCCCACGCAGGCAGCCAGGTAACTGCACGTCACAGCCCCTGGCCAATCGATGTGTGATGGTCCCATGAAAGCAGAAGGAAATACAGAGGCATTGTGGCAGCAGGAAACCACCTGGGAAGGGGAGGTAGCTGTCCATTTGGGAAGAGTTCTGAGGAAGAAGCATGTGATCTAGGCCTAAGCTAATCAATGCCTTGCATTTCCATGGTCACAGTGATTGGCTCAGCAGTGTGCATGTGACCCACTCAGAGCCAATGAGACTTAGCGACTCCTGGAAATGCTGTAAGAGAGAAGGCATGATTCTCTCCTGACTGGACTTGGAGCTTGGGAGATACAGAGTCTGGAGATTCTGCTTCCTCCTTGCCTGGAGCTGAGTGGGGCCACCTTGGAGGTCCTGAGATCATGACTATCTCAGTGTAAGAGCCTCAAGACAGAGGGAAATTGAGTCCTGATGACACTGAGCCCTGAATCCAGACACACCTGAAGTCAATGCTACTCCTGGGTTTCCAGCAAGGCAATGGACTCTCCTTGTGCCCATTAGAACTGCACTCCTGTGTCTCCTGAGGTGGGAAAGACGAGGCAGGTGTCCTCTGAGCAGGTTCTGACATCTGATACCCTTAGGATTCCTGATAATGCCGGTAGATCTGAGATAAAGCCAGTCAGCCGGGGCAAGCTGCTCAGGCTCAAAAGGTCACCGGAGGTTGTTCTCTTACAAACATCCAGACCATTCTGAATCTTGGTGACCATTCCTGACCCCAGAGTGGGAGCCAACAACTCCAAGGTATGAATTCGAGCTCTAAGAACAACACCAAGAAACCAGCATTTCCACTGCTCGTCACCTGTAGAAAACAGCACACACTGAGAAGCCTCTCCTTGAAATTAAAGTTGAAACTTCAACTTAGGGCTTCCACAGGGTAGAAGGAGGCTAGAGTCTGTGTCCCCAGCGTGAGCTACAGCCACCCCCAGCCTCTCCAGGAGACTCTCCAAGACCAGCAGGGAGAAGCTGAATTTTCAGGCAGATGGAACTGTTTCACAGCTGACACATACTACGTGGGAAGCCTCATAATGACATGCTGTTGGTCTTCCCTGGTGGTGCAGTGGTTAAGAATCTGCCTGCCAATGCAGGGGACACGGGTTCGAGCCCTGGCCTGGGAAGATCCCACATGCCACGGAGCAACTAAGCCTGTGCCCTACAACTACTGAAGGCTGCATGCCACAACTACGGAAGCCTGCGCACCTAGAGCCTGTGCTCTGCAATGAGAGAAGCCACCACAATGAGAAGCCCACACACTGCAATGAGGAGTAGCCCCCACTTGCCACAACTAGAGAAAGCCCACATGCAGCAACGAAGACCCAACGCAGCCAAAAATAAATAAAATAAATTTACTAAAAATAAATAAATAAATGTAGCTGTCAAAAAAAAAAAAAAAGAAACTTCAACTTAAGTTTTAGAAGGGCTTCCAGCTGGAGAAGGATGATAAATTAATTGGCTTATTCCCATGATTACTAATTTAAATATGTAAAGTATCACTGATTTTCCTTTATTCAAAGTTCTGCCTTTATTTCTTTGTGTGTGTGTGTGTGTGGTGGTAAAAAAAATATCTAGGGTCATTTTGTTCTTTTCTGCTTTTCTCTCTTTTCTTTTTGAAAATCTCACATGTGCAGCTTGATCGATTTAACATATATAGACCAAGTGACTCATTTTCTCTGGGTATGTGTCCTCATCTATCAAGTAAGTGAGGCAGCATTTCTAAACTCTCTCTTCAGAGACCTCTTCCAAGCCAGTGACACCCATTCTGCATGTTTTTTTTAATAAAGTTTTTTTTTAATTTTTATTTTATTTTATGGCCGCTCGGCATGTGGGATCTTAGTTTCCCAACCAGGGATCGAACCCGTGCCCCCTGCATTGGAAGCGTGGGGTCTTAACCACTGGACCATCAAGGAAGTCCCCGTTATGCATGTTTTGATGTAATAGCACCTGTATCACGATTGCAGCATGACTTTTACCCCACACCTGACACAGGGGCCCTGCATGATTGAAACGGGATAAATCTTTGTTAGGCTGAGTTCCCCCAAGGGCCGCCTTGACACTGCCTCCAGAAGAGCCCAGCTTTGGGAGCAGGACGCTGTTAGCCAAAAAGCCCATGGCCTACAGGACTGCCACAGTTGTCACAGTGCACACAGCCCGTGGCTAAGGGAAACCAGGGGACCCCATCATAGCCACGCTGGCAAATGCTCACACAAAGGGAATTTAATAGATATTTACTGGATGGATGGATGGATGGTTGGATGGATGGATGGATCAATGGATCGATGGATGGATCTCTGTTCCAAATCCTTCAGGGAGAGAAAAAGGACTAAACAAAGAAGAAAGCCAGTTCTGAGGTAAGCAGGCTGTTGTCGTGACAGGAAAGGGGATTCCCTGGCCATCCAACCTGATGCTTATTGTTCAAATCAATTTCCAGTTCCTCTGCAGTGTAACTGCACAATCAAACTCCCTGGAAATCCTCTGGAGTCCAGCATCTTGCTTTAAGCCATAATGAAACCAGAGTATTTATAAATTGTTTGCTGAAGGGTTGGCTTTATGCCTAATGATGTTAGATCCCCTGGGTGGGGGCGGGGGAAAGGCATATATATCTGTTAAGAGGCTTCGGATTGCAATCCACAGAAAAACGAACTTAACAAGCAGTCTCAACGTAGGCAATTCTGAAGTTCAGTTGTGTCAACAAGGACTCAGGCCTTTATTTACATCTGTTAATGCCATCCATAATACCTACCCTCACAGACAGAAGATGGCCAAAGTCAGTCCAAGCATCGGACACTTACACAAGTCCAAGAACAAAAAGAAAGGGCAGCATGGCAGGGCTTTTCTCCCTTCCTCAAAGGCCCTCAGCGACCCACAATTTAGACTAATCCGCAGTAAAGAGGAAACAGGTGTTCGCAATAAGTGTTATCCCCCGAACTGGGCTCATGGTCACCAAATGGCTGCATAAAACCTGAGCTCTTTGAGCACAGCAGGAGAAGAGATGAGTTATAAGTGAGCAACCAACATGGCTGTCATAGCACGGCCACATGCGCAGTCACTGGCGATCATCCAGGCGAATCCAAATTGAACTAAATAAATTATTCTTTAAGTTTAAATAATCCACTTCCATAGTAAAATTGGATGACAGCCATGGACCAGGCAACCAAGGGCTCTGTGTAAAAAGCTCTGGTGGCTTCTGGAAGCTCTCGGTGACAATGAGGGCCTTCTTGCTCTGTTTATCACAGCTCCTCTGCGGCAAATGCAGAGACTTGATAAGTGTGCTTGGCCTCTTCCTGGGTAAAGGTCACGGCTCTCGGAGAAAGCGGCTCATTGTATGGCCTTGCAGAACAGTCATCATTTGTTCCTTCTCAGTGAAACTCAGCAGCCTGGGAACAGAACTGAGCACCCTTTAACTTCCCTGGCCAGCTCTGACTCAAGAGCACACCCACGGGAGCCTGGATAAATGGCCCCCGTGAGGGAGGCATTGGGGGGCGGGGTGGGCAATGACCCTGGGAGGGCCAGAGGTTGAGGGCAAGGGGTGATTTCCCAGGAAGTACCAAAAATGCCACCTAAGAGGCTCATGTACTAACAATCTGCCTTTTATTTCCACCCTTTCTCAGTAGTTATGGAGGCAGGTCCAAGGCTACCCTTGGTGCAGGGTGTGTGCATGTGTGTGTGTGTGTGTGTGTGTGTGTGTGTGTGTGTGTGTTAGAGACCAGGAGCTGGGTATGTGTGTGAGTGGGAGGGAAGTGGGCAGGGCCAGAGCACCACAGATCGAGTGGCACCTGCTGTAATTAACCCACCCCTGGGGGTCACCCTGGGTAGAGTGCCACTCCTTTTTCCTCCCCCGCAGGGTTGGGAGGAGCCCATGAGACAAAGTGGGTAGAAGAATAGGTATATGTCGTGTCCTCTCTGGGCCTCTCTTCTACCTTCATCCATGCTCGGCTTCTACTCTCATCCTTTCCCCTTGTCTGCAGACATGACTGCGGGAGTCAAGAGCCCACTGCCCCAAGAACAGGTTATGTGTGCCACTAGAGGCACCCAAGATTACTTCAGGATAGATGAACATTTTCGAGTTTAATAGATATGCATTTGTTTACTTTTCATTACCAAACAAAATTGTAAGTTGTATGGTGGTCGTGAGAACTCCATTGGTTCTTGAGCTCTTCCTCCAGGAAAAGAATGTTGAACTCCCCCTAGTACTGGAGGAAAGCAAGACCCAGATGGAGGGAATTTGAACGAATGGCATCTTGGAGCGTAAAAGCAGTGATTTCAGTATTAAAAAATCAAGTCTTTGGGCTCCTCCACATCATACTTCTGTTAAATATGTGTCTCATCTGGAGCACTTTCTATTTTTACATTAACAAAAATCTTGTAAATTACTCAATGGAAATAGTTGCTTTCTAGGGGATCATATAGGGAGCTGGTAATCTCTGGATTGTACCCTGATTTCTAATTCCACTTTCAGCTAAGTCTTTTAATAAATCTCTAAATGTCTTTCTTTTTATTTCCTCATCCAGGAAATTGCAGGACATTACTGACATTTCAATGAGTTTTTAGTTAAGAATTTTAAAGGTAATAACCATAGCCTTTCAAAGAAAGTTTCATTGAAATTAAATTTCAGTACCCCAGGGACTTCCCTGGTGGTCCAGTGGTTAAGACTCCACGCTTCCACTGCAGTGGGCATGGGTTTGAGCCCTTGACGGAGAACTAAGATCCCGCATGCCACGTGGCCAAAAAAAAAAAAAAAATTCAGTACCCAAAATAAAAAGCTACATCATATACAAGATTACATAGCTCACGTTTCTGTGCCAATCTTTTTAATAAATTATTCTTTTCTCATTACAGACTCAAGGTAACTGAGATATCTAGTGTCCAGTCCTAAGAAAAACAAATTTCTACTGATTTTGGGTTTAAAGACTTCACCAAATCCGTTATATGGTAACTGTGAGTAAAACTATTATTCCGCCCCCTGCCCCCTATCTTGGAAAACCTCTTCATGGTGCTTCCTGGACTTAATACTTTTCCATGTAAAAAATATTTTCATATCACAGAAGCTCAAGAAATGTTTCCCACATTTAGTGTTCTTGTTATAACAAGTATTGCCATCCCCTCAGTCCCACCCCATCCTCTTCCAACTTTTAAAGCAATTGTCTCAGATAGAAAATGTCTCTCAGGAATTCCCTGGTGGTCCAGTGGTTAGGACTCGGCACTCTCACTGCTGTGGCCTGGGTTCAATCCCTGGTAGGGGAACTAAGATCCCAGAAGCTGCACGGTGCAGCCTTAAAAAAAGAAGAGAAAGAAAGAAAGTGCCTCTCTTCTTCAGTGGAATTTGAGTTTAGGGTCATATCTTGTTTTCTGGACCTCCAGTCACTAAGAATGTACATATAAGCTTAAGGTATTTAAATTACTATACACACACACACAAATAACATCTATTTTCACATCATGATAACTTTTTAAAGTGAATTCTTTCTTAAATATGAGAACAAAAGCAACAAAAGAAAAAAATAGATAAATTGGACATCATCAAAATTAAAAACTTTTTGCTTTAAAGGACATCATTTGAAAATGAAAGAAAGACACCCCTCAAACTGGTAGAAAACATTTGAAAATCATATATCTGATAATGGACTTATATCTAGAATATATAAAGTACAGTTACAACTCAATAATAAAAAGACAAATAACCCAATTTAGAAATAGTCAAATGAGACTTCCCTGGTGGCGCAGTGGTTAAGAATCCGCCTGCCAATGCAGGGGACACAGGTTCGAGCCCGAGTCTGGGAAGATCCCACATGTCCTGGAGCAACCAAGCCCGTGCGCCACAACTACTGAGCCTGCACTCTAGAGCCCGCGAGCCACAACTACTGAGCCTGTATGCCACAACTACTGAAGCCTGTGTACCTAGAGCCCGTGCTCCACAACAAGAGAAGCCACCGCAATGAGAAGCCCACGCACTGCAACAAAGAGTAGCCCCAGCTCGCCGCAACTAGAGAAACCCCGCGCGCAGCAACAAAGACCCAGCGCAGCCAAAAATAAATAAATAAAATAAATAAATTTATGAAAAAATATAGGCAAATGATCTAAATAGACATTTTTTCAAAGAAGATACACAAATGGCTAGTAAGTACATGAAAACGTGCTCAACACCATTAATCATCAGGGAAATGCAAATCAAAACCCCAATGTGATACCACTTCACACCCAATAGAGGGGCTACAATAAAAAAGAAGGATAATAGCAAGTGTTAGGAAGCAGGTAGAGAAATTGGAACCCCCATGCACTGCTGGTGGCAGTGTGAAATGTTTCAGCCTCTTTGAAAACAGTCTGGCAGTTCCTCAAAAGATTAAACATAGAGTTACTATATAACCCAGTAATTCCACTCCAAGGTATATACCCAAGAGAAATGAAACTATATGTCTACACAGACTTGTACATGAGTGTTCATAGCAGCATTTGGCTATTCATAATATCCACAAAGTATAAACAACCCAAATGCCCATCAACTGATGAAAGGATAAATAAAATGTGGTGTATCCACACTGTGGAATAATATTTGGCCATAACGAGGAATGAAGTACTAATACATACTACAATATGGATGAACCTTAAAAACGTAACAATAAGTAAAAGAAAAATCCAGACCCAGAAGATCCCATATTACGTGACTCCATTTATATGAAATTTCCAGAATAGGCAAATCGATAGAGATATACAGTATCCGTGATTGCCAAGGGCTAGCTGGAGGGAAATGGGGAGTGACTCCTGATAGGCATGGAGTTTCTTTTTGGGGTGAGGAAAATATTGTAAAACTGATTGTGATGATAGTTGTAGAACTCTGTGAATATACTAAAAACTGTTGAAGTATACAACTTTCAATGAGTGAATTGTATGGTGTGTGAATTTCGCTGTTACTGAAAAGTGAATTATAAGTAGTAACACATTTTAAATAATCAGTGAAAAGATTTTCCCCTCTTTACATCTGCCTTAATTGTCTTGTGTTCAAGTATTCTGAAACACCTTGATGAACAATATGAAAGGAGATACCCTTTAAAATATTTGAAGCGTCTTACAAATATAAGGAAGTACACACAAATGTTGATGCCATTATTATCTGGTCAATGTTTATTAACTCCTTCATATCAATTCTTAATAAATACTTGTTGAATAGGATGTAAAGGGGTGAATCAAAGTTCTAATAGTTGTATTTTGGGAAATAGTGAGATGATTCTAATAGTTCATTTGGAAGAAAAAACAAACAAGAATAGGTAATAAAAATTCCAAGGGGAATAGTAATAAGGAAGACTTAGATACTGAAAGTTATTAAATAATTATTGGAGTTAAATATGTGTGGTATTGGCACAATAATTGACAAGCTGCTGGAACAGAAATAAAAGTCATGAAATTGATTTTTATGTATAAGATTATGAAGTTTATAATAAAAGAAGGAACAGAAACCAATGAAAAGAAAGTGGTCTATTAAACACATGGTGTTGAGATTACTTCCTATTTGGGGGAAATATGTGAAGCTTGGTTCAAATGGTACACTCAATTTCAAATGAATCAAAGAGCACAATGGAAAATATAAAAATCAGAAAAACAAAATAAAACTGAGTACACATATATCTGGTCTCTGGAAAGAAAAGATATTCTGAGCAAAAAAGTGGTGATAAAAATTATCACAAAGGAAAAGATTGAATTTGGATCCATAAAAATTGACAATTTCTATGAAAATATTACAAACAAGGCTACACACACACACAGACTATGAGAAAATAGCAGCTCATCACATATACATACAAATGGTTCTAATCTGATGTATGTAGATATTTCCTAGAAATCAATAAGGAGAAAATATGCTTTTCCTCCTACCTCCCCAAATAAAAGGATCAGAAAGAGGTTCCACTTCTGATATGGAACCTGGAGCCAGGAAAGCAAATAAAAGATAAAATATCAAATACCAAAACATAGGACTTTTAAAAAGAGTTTGGAATCTGTCCAGACTAGCAAGCCAACATTTCCTCTTTGACATTGACACGAGAAAACCACTGACAAGAGACCCTGGGAACTCAGCATCCTTTAAGTCAATATGCGTTTCTCCTAAAACGGACAAATAGGCCAAGGTGTGCATATGTGTTTGACATACAATGTTTGAAAATATATGTGTCCCTGTAAAGTATTAAGTAGTAACATCTTTGGCCAGGATTCCATTAACTGCTATGTTTGCGCTGTTCCAGTGTAATAACAAGTGTTTACGATAATGACTGAGGAACTGCATGTTCCTGAAGTTCCCTTTCAATAATCTTTTATTGTGCTGTCACACCATGGCTATAGAATGTATTTCTAGCACAAATATCTGTGTCTTCGAGTCACTCATGCATACATGGCTCATAAGGTAATTCTAGTCATTGCCCCACTCCCTGACTCCTTCTGTGTAACAGAAATTTTACTACAATTTAACATAGAAGATTCCTTTATCTGAAACATGGAGAATGGAATTCAAACTACTATTTAATAGAGAAAGAGTAAGAAAACGGTACATTTTGGTGAGGAAATGAAGTCAAATTTTTATTTTATTATTATTAATTTTTTAATAGATCTTTATTGGAGTATAATTGCTTCACAATACCGTGTTAGTTTCTGTGGCACAACAAAGCGAATCAGCCATATGCATACACATGTCCCCATATCCCCTCCCTCTATTTATTTTTATTTTTATTTTTTGGCCTTGCCGCAGGTAATGCAGGGTCTTAGCTCCCCCACCAGGGATCAAACCCGTGCCCCCTGCAGTGGAAGCGCGGAGTCTTAACCACTGGACCGCCAGGGAAGTCCCGAAGCCAAAGTTTTAAAATGTAAAAAGTTTCAAATGCCAGAGAAGATCCTCAGTCGGCAAAAACTAGATCGGACTACAACGTGTTTATTTGTAAACAGATATGCGATTGAGCAAAAAGCTGGATTTTCTGTTTTCTCCAACAGGTGGCGCTGCACTAGCACCCTGCCTCATAAACACAGGCAGGGGAAAGGCCACGGGGAGCCACCAAGCCCACTTCCTGTAGCAGTGATCATGGGATCTATTATTTATGTTTGATTGTGGCCCTCGAGGACCTCCCTCCATCACAAGACGTAACCTAGCACAGGCCCACACACAGAGAGGCACTCGGTGACGTGTGTTTGAGGGGGATGACTCCAATCATTCTTCCTACATTCATTTATTCGTTCACTCATTTACACAGTCAGTAAATATTTATTGAGTGCCTATCAAATATCGGGTGGGCCCCATGCTTGGGGCTGGAGATATAATCGTGAAGAAAATACATGGACCCTGTCCCTGTGGTTTAGTGGAGGAAACAGACATTACTGAAATGCTCACAATAATGAAATAATCACAAAGTGCGGTAAGTGATCCAAAGGAAACGTACAAGCCATATAACAGTACAGACACCAGGATAGGATGAATCAAGGCAGAAAGGTGGCATAAATATGGACAAACTTCTGTACAGAATGAAAGAGGAATTGTCTAAAATGTTAAAGTCTACCCTGTGACTATGGATTAAGTTATTAGGAATATATGTAGCACTCTTTAAAATCACCCACCATCCTTGCCATGGTCACCAATAGACACAATAACCGACAGACACAGAAAAAGTGCCCCATTCATCTCCCACTAAAGATTACACTTCAGCCAAAGTCTGGGATGGTTCCATATTTTCTCTCCTAAATGGCTTTCCTTTCTCTAGCCTCCCTCCCTCAAAATGTAGTAATTCCATCAGAGACTGCACATAACCTACAACTTAAATTTCCCCAACATGGTTTTCTTCGTGTCAATTCCCTTCTCATGAAAGAGTCAGAAGGTCTGACTCTCTCAAAGCTGACATTCCAGTTTCTCACCCTGTTACTGAAGGATCTCCATGACATGCTCTAACTTCCTTTCAGTCTGCTTCCCATAGGCCCCTATACAAATCCTGTAGGCATTTCTTAGTATACCTACCGCCCTGGAATAGACATTGCCTATCTCCCTTCCCTGCCTCTGTTCATGCCTTTGCTCCGTGCCATTCCAGGCATCTGTGTAGCTTTCTTTCTTACCGATAATGCCGCCTACCTTAAAACAAAACCACCAGCCTTTCAGGTGTTAAAGTCCTTTTTTTAAAAAAAAATAAACATTGATGATAGGAATAGGGGTTTGTTTTAAACATACTTGCTTGGCAAAATAAAAAGTTGATAACTCACATGTGGAATCTAAAATACGACACAAATGAACATATCTACGAAACAGACAGACACACAGACTCACAGAACAGACTTGTGGTTGCCAAGAGGGGGTGAGGGGAGGGATGGAGTGGGAGTTTGGGATTAGCAGGTGCAAACTATTATATACAGAATGGATAAACAACAAGGTCCTACTGTATAGCACAGGGAACTCTATTCAATATCCGGGGATAAACCATAATGGAAAAGAATATGAAAAAGAATGTGTATATATGTATAACTGAATCACTTTGCTGTACGGTAGAAATTAACCCAACATAGTAAATCAACTATACTGCAAGAAAATAATTTTTCTTTTAAATTGATAACCCTATGTTAGTCTTCCCATTAAAAACATTTTATTACATTGACCTTTTGAACTGTAGAATCAGGGAAGCACAGTGCTACAAAGAAGTCTCTCTGGGCAGGCTCTGGCCTGACTTCATTTGGGAGAGAAAATTAGCCCACACCTGGGAGGGCTGTCCTAGTCCTGAGGCCCTGTGATTCCAGGTCAAGAGACCTCAAGGATGGTAAACAGTTCTCCTGTCTGTTAAGATTTGCCCTCAGAGTTCTGGTTTCCTGTCTGAGGACCGACATCTCCTTCCGGCCATTCGCTGGACAGACGCAGTCTGCCCACAGGCTGCGGTCTTACCCTTGCAGGTCTCTATGGAACTACCACGTTAGAACATGACATGTGATGGGAAGAATTATCAGTGTATATAATGGTGATAATTTCATTGTGAGATACCCAAATATGCTGCTTTCTTTTTTATTTCCTTACACTGCCCTTCCCCCTGCCTCGTATTTCCAGCGGTTTCCACTTGCCTCAGGGAGGCTTAGTGTTGTTACAGAGGGACACAAAGAAAAAGAAAAAAAAAAATTAAGTATCAGCTTCCAAATAGGATTTTCGTATTTTTCCGCCAGATGATCTTAAAAGCTAGGTTTCACACGGGAGAGAAAAGATGTTCTAGATTCCTTTATTTCTCTTGTTGGCATATCAAAAGTCAGTTTGATCATAGAGTTTACACAGGGAAGTAGACAAGGAAAAGAAAGAATGCCCACCCCATCCCTGCCGCCCCACTAGCCCTAGGTTGTCAGAGGTGATGCTAATCTCCCTTCTCCTGATTCCACCCAAAGTGGGCAGGTTTGTTAAGTAGGTGGGGGAAAGGTTGAGGGCTTCTGAAGCTTTCATCTTTGGGACTCTGGGAGGGGCTTACCTTGCAGGTCAGCTGGCACCCCCCAGGAGTGGCTACATCCCGATTTAACTCAATAGCACAGCACGATTCTGCAGGGAGAGAGGCAGAATCTAATTTCCTGGGCTGCCCCTAGAACCAGCATGGAATAAATTGGATGAAGGAGTTTCCACCTGGTCCATAGAAGAGGCCTGGAAAGTAGCTGAGTTGAGAGCCAAGAGACGGCCACACCTCAGCCATCATGATGGAAAGGTGAGTCGGCAGCAAGATGCAGGGTGAACATTCTAGGCAAGAGCCAGATGGAGGGTAAGGGGTCTGCAGCAGCAGCCAGAGCAGCGACAGAGTCATCCGTGAGCTTCCAGGAGGAACCAGACCATGGGTACTGTAAATACAGCCTCAACGGCAGGTCCTCACTGAACTCCCAGGGATGGGTTAGATACAACCCAGGAGTGCCCAGACCACTCCCACAGCAGAAAGCAACAAGGAAGCAGGAGAGGCTGCATGCATCTGAGGGTTCCATCTTCTGCTGTCTGTCTCTCCAGGGTTTGTTAGCCCCAGCAGTTGCCCGAGAGACGTAGCATTTTTTACCTAAAGAGATGGACCCTTTACCTAAAATGTCTATTTAAATTGTGCCAGAATAGTTCTCCTTCTATTTAGTGGTTGGAAGCTGGTAAGAAAGATGAGAACAGTTTTGGAGAAATGAAATGCTACATCTTCTTTGCACATTTGTGAGTAGGGTGAAAAAATCTGCAACTCTTCACACATGTGAGTGTTGCCAGCTTTCCCCATCCTCCTCCCCACTGCTAAATTTGGTGCTGCTAGAGCAGCTCAGTTCCTCCCATCCACCCACACCCAACTGTGGAGAAGAGCTTGGAAGGTCCAGATCAGATCTTTGGAGAATCAGGGGAAAGGAAGAGAGATCGAGTTGGTGTAAGCCACACGGGTAGATTCTAAGGGAAAAAATGGAGAGTAGGGGGCATGAATGTTGTTCAGAGGCATCAAGTGGGAGTGGGAGGAGGCCACAGAGGGATGTAGGGAGAGAATGGGTGGATGAGAGCTGCTATTCTGGGGAAAGAGGGTGAGAAATGGATGGTTGGATATTAGAGAAAAGGAAAGGTGTTTTGATAAGAGCTGCTCTAGATTACATACTGACCCTTATTTATATTCCTTGAGATGAAGAGTAGAAATCCTATCAGGACTTTGCTCCTTAGAACCCCACCCACTCAGGGACTGGACCATGTGGATCTCAGGTTTGACAGGTCTCTGACTTACACACACAATGACCCCGCTACTATATAAGAGATGTGTTAATGTAGAACAGGGGGTGATTTTGCCTCCCAAAGGACAATTGGCAATGTCTGCAGACATTTTTGATTGTCACCACGGGAAAGATGCTAGTGGCATCTAGTGGGTAGAGGCCAGAATGCTGCTAAACATCCTACAATGTGCAGAACAGACCCTATAGCAAAGGATTATCTCAGCCAAAATGTCAATAAGGCCACAGTTGAAAAACTCATACAGAAAAGTGGAGGAAACGGGCTGTTGTTTCCTTACATCTTCTCTTCCCAAAGACCAAATGAAAGACAGCTTTTTTTTTCCATTTTAAACATTTCAAGTTTGTGATATTAATTCTTAAACAGCACTACATACATACAGTAATATCAGTCAAATCATAGAATTCAGGTTCCTAAAAACATTTAAGGTAGGAGAATTTCTATTGAAGAATTCCACACCCTGTGAAAAACTAGAGTTGAATATGAAGGTTTCTAGAAAATTCATGAAAAGCCCTTATACATATTTTTATTCTTAATATAAAAATATAAACCTAGCACACCAAATTAAATAGCTATCACATTTAAGACATGATCATATACCCAGAGAAAACCATAATTCAAAAAAACACATGCACCCCAATGTTCATTGCAGCACTATTTACAATAGCCAGGATGTGGAAGCAACCTAAATGTCCATCAACAGAGGAATGGATAAAGAAGATGTGGTACATATATACAATGGAATAGTACTCAGCCATAAAAAGGAACAAAACTGGGTCATTTGTAGAGACGTGGATGGACCTAGAGAGTGTCATACAGAATGAAGTGAGTCAGAAAGAGAAAAACAAATATGGTATAATAACGCATACATGTGGAATCTAGAAAAATGGTATAGATGATCTTATTTGCAAAGCAGAAATAGAGACGTAGATGTAGAGAACAAATGTACGGATACCAAGGGGGAAAGGGGAGGGGAGGGAGGAATTAGGAGACTGGGATTGACACATATACATTATTGGTACGATGTATAAAATAGACAACTGATGGGAACATACTGTACAGCACAGGGGACTCTACCTAATGCACTGTGGTAACCTAAATGGGAGGGAAGTTCAGAAGGGAAGGGATATCTGTATGTGTATGGCTGATTCATTTTGTTGTGCAGTGGAGGCTAACACAACGTTGTAAAGCAACTATACTCCAATAAAAATGGTGTAAAAATCAAAAGACGTGATCAATACGAGCAGTCACGGTTACTCTCCATCTTTTGCTCACTCCTAGAGAATTCTCAGAATCTAGCTCTCCTCCCGTCCTACCGCTCAGCACACTTTCACTGAGATCCTAATAAATTTCTTCTGTGTTGTTCCAGATAAGACATCTGCTAAAATGGATTACTGGGAGTAAGGATGTAGCCACAAGCTGATAAAGCTCCCTGGAGATTTGACCATAGTAACAAGTATGAAAACAACCTGCAAGGTTGAAATCAATTTTCCAGCTTCTACAACAACCCACAAAAAAATGGAAGATGGTTAGATCTAGCCCACTACTAGACAACAGTTCATGACCCATGAGATTCTGCTCTCCTCAGCTACCTCTGCCAAAAAATGAGCTGCTTGTGACATACACAGGCCCAGCCCAGGGGAAAGATTGCAAACCCCAGACCCTGCCTCCTTCCCTTCCACCTTCCTCATCTGACTTCTGAGACGTTGCCTTTTCTTTGCATCTAAGCTTTCTGCAAAGCTCAGGCTCAGCCCACCATGGTTATGTGGTCTGCTCTGGTTTCCCTTGTGGGTTTTAAATTCAGAATTCTGAGCTCATTTATTAGCAGCTTCTCTAAACAGGCCATCTCATTCATTTGCTCATTCATTCATTCATTTATTCATTCATCAATCAGCAATCATTTAATAAGTGCCTTCTGTGTTCTTCCATGTTTTCTATGCACAAGAGAGGCAAAGACAAATAAAATATTGTCCAGTTGTAATAGGGAAAAACAAATCTGACTCCATATTGGACCGTTTCTTTTACTTTAAACTTTGCTGTTGCTTTTGCTACAAGTTAAGAATGTTGCCTATAGTCTGAAGTATACAGGATAGCCCGTTCTTAAGGCTCTGACCTTTAAAGGTATAATACTTTTCCATTCATATAGAGATAAAAAGTTGCAGAACAGAGAATAATATTTGTGTTGTTGGAAGTTTACAGGAACATCGTGACATAATCTACCTGGACAGCTGCAGGAACAAAGGATTCTGACACCAAGGAGTTTGAAACAACTAGCCACACCGCCTCCCCTTTTAGTATAAAATAAGCCTGAATTCAAATTTGGATAAGATGTTTCTTTGGGACACTAGTCCACCATCTTCTTTGTCTGCTGGCTTTCTGAATAAAGTCACTATTCCTTGCCCCGATGACTCGGCTCTCGATTTATTGGCTTGTTGTGCAGCAAGCAGTATGAGCTTGGACTTGGTAACACAATCTTTGAGAATCTTACATAGAGGTGAACAAATGGAAAGGTAAATGTGCTTTGGGCATTACAGTGAATGTACACACAGGGTACTATAGTGACACCAAGAAAGAAGAGGCCAGTTCTACAGAGCAAACCAGATGAATCTCCGGTGTTAGGCGTTATTGAAATATTTTCAGTTGAACTTATTATTGAAAGATAAGTAGGTATGTTGGTGTGGTGTACAGAATTGGCTGTTTACTCTGAGGCTATTGCTCCCTTTTCTTTCTCACAACATTGGTTTAGTTCAGGTCTCAGGCAGAAAAGCACTTTGGGAAGGAGAGTCCATCTCCAGATTCAGGGGTATTGATGTTGATCAGGCTAAGACAATTATACATTCATCATGATTGCAAATGTGATGTTAAGGAGAAGACACCTGGTCCGGGTTGGAGGGAGTGTAATGGTGGGGGTGACTTCCAGAAAAACTGTCTGGGAAGGGTTTTCCCCTCTAATAAAAAAAAAGAGAAAGAGAGATACTTTAGGAGAAAATGCTCATTCCTGTCGTTGGATGTTGAGATGTTTAGAGCTGCAGCAGTCATCTTGTGCTCATGAGGTCAAAGCCAGGAGAATGGCAAAGAAGCTAACTCAAAAGCTTGGTAATGTTGAGTTGATGAATTAATCATCCTGGGGCTGTGTACCTAAGGACTACCCACCAGAAAAAAAATTTATTGTGATAAAATATACATAACATAAAATTTACCATCTTAGCCATTTTTACATGTACAATTCAGTGGTATTAAGTATAGTCATATTGTTGTGCAACCGTCACCTCTATCCTTCTCCAGAACACCATTCATCTTGCAAAACTGAAACTCTGTACCCTTCAAACAATAACTCTCCCTTCCTCTCTCTCCTCAGCCCTTGGCAACCACCATTCTACTTTCTGTCTCTAGGATTTTGACTACTCTAGGTACCACATAAAAGTGGAATTTTTCAGTATATGTCTTTTTTTTTTTTTTTAAATGAACATTAGGTTCTTGTTTATTTTTATTTTATTTTTTTTGGCTGTGTTGGGTCTTCGTTTCTGTGCGAGGGCTTTCTCTAGTTGCGGCAAGCGGGGGCCACTCTTCATCACGGTGCGCGGGCCTCTCACTATCGTGGCCTCTCTTGTTGCGGAGCACAGGCTCCAGACGCGCAGGCTCAGTAGTTGTGGCTCACGGGCCTAGTTGCTCCGCGGCATGTGGGATCTTCCCAGACCAGGGCTCGAACCCGTGTCCCCTGCATTGGCAGGTAGATTCTCAACCACTACGCCACCAGGGAAGCCCAAGATATGTCAGTATATGTCTTTTGATGACCAGCTTATGTCACTTAGCATAATAGCCTCAAGTTTCAGCCATGTTGTAACACATCAGAATTACCTTCTTTTTTAAGGCGGAATAATATTCCATTATATGTATATACCACATTTTGCTTATCCATTCATCTGTCAATGAACATTTAGGTTGCTTCCAACTTTTCTCTATTGTGAATAGTGCTGCCATGAACATAGGTGTACAAATCCCTTTGAGAATCTGCTTTCAGTTCTTTGGGGTATGTACCCAGAAGTGGAATTGCTGGATCATATAATAATTCTATTTTTAATTTTTTTGAGGACCCATAAGGACTTTTTTTATGGACAAAATAAACTGTAACCGTTTAAGCCATTTTCTGACAGTTTTTCTGTTACTTGCAGCCAAAAGCCTCCTACCTAGTATGGTGATGGGGTGGGGTAGGGAGGATATCTTGGACAAAGGGCGCAGGTGGAGTGCAGCAAATCTGCACAGAACCACCTGGCACATTTAGGAAGCTGCAAAGAGCTCGACATATCAGCACATAAAGTGCAGGACTATATCATTTGTATTTGTTGTTGTAGCAACAGAACCCATCCTAGTTAGGTTAAGCAGGAAACAAACGCATTAAAGGCTCTGGGTAACTAAGAATCTCTCGGAGGGTCAAAGAGTCAAGTGGAAAGCTTTTCATCTAAGAACAATACCCAAGTCACACATCTGGTCAACATACGCAGGCACTGTGGCTTGCACAGGATACAGTAACACAGGCCTCTACCTTTACTGCCTGAGGTCTTTCTGCTATGCTTTACTGCCTTCATCAACAATGTCCTCTTCTTCCTCATATTTCTCTCCTTTGAATTAAAGTCTCTCATGGCTAAAGCTCCCTGGGGGAAACTGAGTCACATGCATGCGTCCCAGCTTCAAGAGAGACTTTGATCTTCAGAAGGTGGGACACAATGTTCTGAGGCTCATTCAAATTCAGTAGGAAAGAGTGCTGTGATTGATTAACAGTGTGTGCCATGGGTATGAGAAAGGGAGATGTGGGAGCGTATTATGGACTGAACATCTGTGTTTCCCTGAAATTCATGTTGAAGCCCTAAAATATGTATTGTGGAGTGTGGCTGTGTTTAGAGATGGGGTCTTTAAGGAAGTAATTAAGGTCAAATGAGGTCATAAGAGAGGGGCCCTGATCCAATAGGATTAGTGTCTCCTTACAAGAAGACACACCAGATAGCTCGTTCTCTTTCTCCATGTGCAGGCATCAAAGAAAGGCCATGTGAGGGCAGAGCAAGAAGGCACCATCTGAAAGCCAGGAAGAGAGCTCTTACCAGAAATAGAATTGACCACAACCTTAATCTTGGACTTCTGGCCTCCAGAACTGTGAGAAAAGAAATTTGTGCTGTTTAAGCCATGCAGTCTGTGGTATTTTGTTATGGTACAGAGTTGTAGTACATGTGTCATATGGTTCCCATCACTGCCTGAAAACCTCCAGTTTGCAACTACTTCATTAAAGATTTTTAGGTAGGAAAATGCAGATTGGCATTTTTGAAAGACAGCTCTGGTGGCAAAAGTGGGTAGGGTGGGGAGAGGGATAGACAGGAAGTAGAGAGCCTACTTAGGGGTGTCTCAGTAATTCAAGGGAAAGATGATGAGAAGCTGAGCTAAGCAGTGGTAGTAGAAATGGGGAAGAAGACCAGTTTGAAAGGCATTAAAGGGGCAGAATCTATAGGATTTGGTTATTGAACGCAAAAGACAAGGAAGAAGAAACAGTGATGACTGCCTGGTTTCTAGCTTAGGCAGTTGGCCAAGTGAAGATGTAATTCATCCAAGCAGAATACGGAAGGAGGAACATGTATGGGGATACAAAGAAATTCGCTTTTATTAAATATCCAGTATCAGCCCACGAGATACTTATTCATGACATGGGAACACAGTGACCTCACAGGACAAATCTGGCAGACACCATCTTAACTAAGAGATCAAAGTTAACGTCATCAGTAGTGGGATAGACAGTCACCAGGAGCTTCCTGAAAAGATGTACTGAGAAGAACTCAGCATTGCTTACGTAGTATCCCTACCAAAAATGCACAACACACACTGGGGGATAGTCTGCAAAATAACTGGCCTGTACTGATCAAAAATGTCAAGCTTGTGAAAGACAAGGAAAAACTGAAGAACTGTCCTAGATTAAAGACGTATAATAGCTGAATGCAACTCATGATCCGGGATTTTCCTTTTCTGTAAAGATCGTTATTGGGACAGTTGGTGAAATTTGGATAAAGCCTGTAGATTACCTACTATATGGTATCACTGTTAATTTCCTGATTTTGATCATTGCGCTAGGTCGCATAAGAGAACTCTTTTTTCTTTAGGGTATATACATGGAAGTATTTATGGGTAGAGGCACCACATACTCTAGAATGGTTTCAGGAATGGGTGGAGGGAGGGAGAGAGAGAGAGAGAATAAATGGCAAGACCGTAAAGTAAATATTTTAAAATGTTAACATTTAGAGAATTAGGTAAAGGGTATATATAAGCCTAAAATGATATCTAAAGAAAAAGTGTTTTGAAAGAATAGATTTTTTTACTTGACAAGTTAGATATAGGTGCTTGTAGTTATCAAGGTTCAGTGCTTTTTTTGACTGAGTAAGCATTCCTCCTCCAGTCCTGGAGAGTGAGCCCTCGGCAAATTCATCTCCTGGGTTCAGGTCATCTAATCTTCACGCACATTTGTAGGCCTCTCCAGTCTCCCTGGAAGATATACACTAGCAGGCCATCACTCTACTCTCCCCAGGAGCAGCCAGTCATTCAGATTCTGAGACTCTACACGCCCTGGGGCTGAGAGTCCCCTGGACCTAGGCCCTCCTGAAGGGAGCATCCTTCCCCTGCTGTCTGCAGTTTGCAGGAGCAGGCTGGGGTATGATGCCTTCCTGGGTCAGCCTCAGGGTTCCAGTGCCATCAAGCTCATCATCCCTTGTGCCTCACCCTTTTGGACTATCCTCCTCTCAGGAAGTCAGAGAGGGTCTCTGGACCACTCCCTCCCAACAGCTGGGAGGCCTTCCCCAGCCAGTCTCCTTTAAGGTCCATCATTTTCTTCTGTGGTCTGGGTGTGAGGAGTGGCATGATTAGCCTCTCCCGTCTCACTTTCCTGGTGTGACAGGACAGTACTCACATCCTAATATGAGAGGCCAGACCTCCTATGCAGGATCTGCAAGAGTCGGGGGGAGCCATTCCATGGGCCGGCTTTAGCCATCTTTCGCTCTGGCCTATAACAGGAAGAGGGTGGAAAAGTCTTCTGGAAAGAGTTGTTACTATGCTATGGCACTTCTCCATGCCCTTCTTGTGGGCAAAGGCAAAGAGGGTGTTTCTTACCAAGACAAGTGAAAGTGACCTCCAAGGGACTCCTCATTGCACCTGGGGGTGTCCCTGGAGTGTGACAGACCTGAGAAATCTAAAGGCAAGAAGCTGAGGCTACTGCCCTAAGGTAGCAGAACAGCAGAGCAAAAGTGAGAGAGAAGGAGGGAGCTTCCCATCCACTGAGAGGGCGCACAATTCCCAGGAGGGATTGACTGGAGACATCACTTAAAGAGCTTCATCCAAAGTGGAAGGTGCCAGACGGATTGACCCAGCAGAGGGGTGGGCTGAGGAAATCTAGGGGTCAAATGTTTGCAGTTATCAGCTGCTGGCTGGAGGTGACATGGCTAGAGTTGAGATTCAGAACAGAGAATCTCCAGGAAACCCACCTAAGTGATCCATGAAAGAAAGGCAGCTGTGAGCATCGTCCGACTCAGAGCGCGGCAATGCCACATCATGCCGGGAAGGTCGTCTAAGACGGTATCATTCCCCATGCCCTCTTCCCCTGGACCCTGCCTATCCCCAAGGTGTCAGCAACCTCACTGAGTGCAGAAGGAGCCCAGAAAAAAGGCAAGAAGTCAACGTCATCCTGCCCTCCTCCTGTAAACCTTCCAGCCTGGGACAGGTCTAAATCTGGACAGAGGAGAAGGCTTAACTTTGAAGTGAGAAGTTTTGATTATTAGTCTGAACTAGACAGTTACATTACTGTCATGAGACATTTTTGGTAACTAAAAGTGATGGGACAAGCAGCCTAACCTGTATGAGACTTGACCGAGGGCTGGGACAGAAGTAGTTGCAGAGCAGGGAGAAAAGGACATGGAGCCAGAAATAAAACCGTTTTGTACCCACAGAATCCTGCTTATGTAACCAAACGGCGAGTGCAGGAATTGCTGGCTCTGACCCCCCAGTCAGGCCCCCTCTTTCTGGAGTCCTTTCTGTCTCCAGGAGCAACCTGTTCCCTTCTTTGTTCAAATAAGATTCTCCTATGGTTCTTTTCTGGAGCCGGTGTTGCTGCATGGGGGCTAAGCACCCAAACAGCTTTTGCACCTCCAAAATACCAGGCAAGCTGCTCAGAAGTTCCTCTCACCGTCAGGAATGACTGAGTGCCTTTCAGAACTGGGCTCTCCCAACCTTTTACGGCCGGGAAAACTGCCCAGTGGTAGACAGATCCTCGTAGGATGGCACTGGAGTGGCGCGATTGAGAGTGTGTACTGTAGTCAGAACCGCATCCGCTCCCCATCTCAGGTATCCTATTTCCTAGCTGTCTGACCTGGGGGACTTTTTAAACCTTTCTGTGCTCAGAGACATAGAATAACTACAACAACAAAAGCAACAATAAACAACCGTAATATCAACACGTATGGGTCCACGTGAAGAGACTGGCACAAATAAGTGCTCAATACAGGGCACTATTAGTTTCCGTGTTTTGCCAGAAGATAGAGATACTTTTCAGAGATGTTGCTCTTGGGCTTGTGTTATTGAGTCTCTCTCCTTATGGATGTTTTCCCCACCACTGAGTTTTGCTGCTGAGGAGTTTTTGGGCCAGTTCTGTAGCCAGCTCCTTTCTAGTTCCATCCAAGTCTCCTTTTCCCCTCCTTCAGAGTCTGGAAGAACTCAAGGGCATCATCTATCCAAGCACCACTCCATTATTCTCCCTTGGCCCTGGGGAGGGAACGGGATGGGGGATGACGTTTATCTCCAACCTGCCATGAGTATAGCCAGGTGGGTCTCTAGCCCCATCCTCCTTTGATGACCGCTGAAGGTACAAACTCAAATGTGTACCAACCAGGCAAGTGATGGGGTTCTTGGCCTCAGAAGACCTTAGCTATGCCTTCAGAGCATGAAAATCAGCTGGGCCCTGGTCCGGTTCTTGCCAACTGGATGCAGCCTGTCTCCAGGGTTCATGACGAATGGACGACTCTGACCAGACAAATACAGAAATCTCTTGAGTACAGAGTAGGAGATGAAACAAGTGCATGATTGTCCAACTCTCCAGTTTTCTTTTCAGACTGATTAGTGCATCAGTCTAAAATAACAAGAAAAGTGCAGTGGTGGCATAGTGGATATACCATCACAGTGCAAAAGGAGGGAGGCTGAGAAACAACTGAAGTCAGGCAGGCCTAAGGGCATAGACTGTCCCATGCTCCAATATTCAGCCTTTCAATGTCCTGTTCCAGGAGTTGAGCAAATCTGAAAATATTTTTAATGGAGGAGCTGGAGGCTGTAGGATAAAAACGTATGAGTAGTTTTGAAGACATCCCTGTTATGGCTCTGTTTGATCTTGAGGTGAACAGTTAAAAGTACATTTTGAATATTCTGCAAAGTATTCTGAATATTTAAGGTCTTACCTCATCTTCCACCACCCTAACTTATCAAAAAGAAAAATACTGATTGGATGTAGAGGCTAATTGTACAATGTAACTGAGTGTGTAATGCTTGAGATACAAACGGTACTCTAATGAGATGAATGGGAAACCAAGTCATCAATGACCAAAGGAGCTTGCCTCCCCATCAGTTCTGCTTCATGTGTGTAAAGCCCTATGGAAATGATCTACATTTAAATATTGAAAAGCAAGCACATTTCTCTTCCCCTGACTCACCAGGAAGAAGGCGAATAAATAACTCAGGGCCAGGAGATAGCCCTTTATAGTGCCATGTTATGGGTTGGTGTGTGCTATTGTTGATTCAAAACAATGCTGTATAACTGACACATTCTGGGATTAGTTTCTAGCTGCGGGACATATTTTTATTAAAAGTTTCCCTACCTTGGACACCATGAAGCCAGCCAAGTTACGGTGAAAGACTGAACAGGTTAAAAACTGGTGAAGAAATAGGAAAAGACAAAGTAGTGAATGGAGGGGGTAGAGATAGGAGTGAGGGCCTTTAAACACATTCATTAATAATTTGAGGAAGGAAGTGAAGGGCAAGTTTGTGTATGATGCAATATTGTTCCAGTTACTAAACATCATGAAGAAATGAGAGGAACTCTAGTTGAATTTAAAACACAATGCAAGGGCGATTAAGGGAGGGGGATGCAACAGCCTTCTTGTCATAGTGAGTAAATCTTTTGAGTCTTTACAAAACCTTATTTCCCAAATATTTTACAGTAAGGAAACATTGACTCTGCTAAAAATCTCTGCAAAGCAAATCAGTACCAGCAAAAGAATATTAATGTCCTTAAACATTTATTCAGAATTAGAGTAATTAGGAATGATTTTGGATGAAGAAAAAATGAAGTTTCTGAGTTTTACTGAAAGAGTATGATAATTCTGAAACCTGCAACAGGAAGGCTGCCTGGGAGGAAAAACATGTAATTTTACACTTCATGTAAAACTGTTTTCAAACAATTTAGTGATAGAGTTATGGACCTGGGGTTAAGCTAGTGAGAAGAAAGGAAATTAGGAGAATCTGTACAGATGTTATTTTAAAGAAAGGAAGAAACCTTTAAAAACTAGCTTTTAATTTTAAATTATAGGTTGTTATTAAGGTTTCCCATTCCTATTTTAACCATTTGGACAGGTAGGAAAATGAATAATTGATACAAATCAGAATTTCCCAAACAGGAAAATTTCAGGTCTGCAGAGGAGAGGAAGTAAGTGAGCTAATATGATTCAAATCATTCATTCAACAGATATTTATTGGAAGAGTTAAAAAAAAATGAATCTAGAAGAAGAGATAAACAAGTACACAGGTAACATAACACCAGGCAGAAAGTGATCAATGCCATAAACAGGTACAGATCAGAACCTCTGTCTGTGAGAGAAAAAGAGAGATGGATGGGGCAGCATTTGGTCCAGGAGGAGGAAGGGTCCTCCTAACAGCGTCCGGCTGGTGGGAAAAGTGGCTCAGTGTGGCCGGAGATAAGAGGAGCCAGGTAGGCTGGGTCCAGGACCAACCCTGAAAGCTTGCCCAAGGAATGTGAACTTTACTCTTCGTCGTTTCTAGTACTGTTCATGACCTGGACTGTGTAGCTTGCTGCCAGCTTAAGGGATGAATGAAGCCATTGATGCTTTTTTGAGCAGACAAGTGACAAACTCCAATTTTTGCTTTAGAAAGCTTAAGTGATGTGTAGGAGGAAGGAGAGGGACGGGAGACCTGTTCTAAGAGTTCCAGTCAAGAGCCGGGGGTGATGTTTACTGAGTTAATCCTGCTACCTGCCCCGCATTCCACTAGATGCTTCACACACACTCTCAAGGATGACTTAATCCTGAGAATCACCCTTTGAGGAGGGAAGAATAAGTATAGAATTCCCATTTTACGGTTAAAAACCAGGTTCAGAAAGACTGCGTAACTTGCCCAAACATCACACATGTAAAAGTGATAGCATTAGGTTCCGACCCAAGTCAGTCTCATAAGCTCCTTCTTTCTGAAAACAAAACACACACAAAACACTATGACATGTTGACACTACTCAAATGAGGATGGTTTTGATAAGGGCAATGACAGGGAATGGAAAGGAAGGAAGAGAGAGGAGAGATTGCGGCAGAGTCAGAAGGATGTGGCAACTGAAAACTGTATGGGGACAAGGGATTCAAAAAAGAGTCAAAGTTTCTAGCCCAGGTAAGAGAATATGGCTGTGAACTCCGATTTGGAAATGAAGGTAGGGAAATTAAGCTTCGGACCTATTTTTGAAATGACAGCAAAACATTCATATAAGAGGAGGTAGGTTCACTTTCTCCAACATGTGTAAAAATCACATAGGGGTCACTGGCAACACACGCAGAATTGGAAGTGTCACTCCTCGGCCACAGACACATACCAAGGCCGTTCTCTCTGGCTGTCCAGCCTTGGCCCAAGCGGCCTCTGCTCCTTGGCCCCTTTCCGCCTCTCCCCCTTTGTCTTCAGTTCCTCCTGCAGTACATTTCCCAGGAAGGCCTTCCCTGACTCCCCAGTTTAATCATCTTAGTTCTTTTCTCCCAGTGCCTCTGCCCTTCTCTGTGTCTCCTCCCAGACTGAGCTGCTGGAGAGCTGGGGCTGTCTTCACCTTGGCGTTGTGCAGTCTCTGAAGCTATCATTTGTTAAGTCTGACCCTCAAAAAATATTTGTTGACAGACTGATTCCTATTGTTGCCCTAGAAAACAACTACCCTGCCCTATCAAGTCACAGTTTCTTCCTTCTTAGGGCATTGCAGTTAACCTCAAGACTAGGAAATCATCTTCCTCCTTACATACCAGGGTATTATTCATGCAGTTTACTCACTGCAAAAAGTTCCCTTGAAAAAAAAGCTAACAAACTAGTCAAAGATTTACGAATTTCCTAGTGTCAATCAACTTTTCAACAAGCTCACTTATGGGCGGGGGGATGGGAGATGCGACCCGACCCTTCTTTGCTCTTTGTTTCCCAAGTACCCAAGCGGTGGTAGAGGCTTCAACATTTCTCTATGGGAGGGTCTCCGGCGCTGCACTCAGGTTGAGATTGGGGGGAGGGACCTTTTTTTGAACCAGCTTTTGCGGAATGAACAGTGTTCTGACTTAAAAGTAAGAATCTGTGTGCGTGTGGCGTCTGGTTTGAGGGTGAGGGCATGTGGACATTCCTGGCGGAGTCTCTAAGGCACCTCGGCTCCTTCTGAATAAGGTAGTTTGGAGGTCCACGCAACTGTCAAATTCCATTCTCTTTTCTTCCCACAGGGAGTTCCCTTGAGCATTAGATGTGGAAATCCGCTGACGGCGGGGGGCGGGGGGGGAGTCATTCCCAGGAGGATTTGGGGAATCTCGGGAGGGCCGGTGTTTTCTCAGTGGGGTTTTGAGGCTGCTCATAGCCACGACTCGGAGCCACACTTGGCTAGAGCCTGGGCTTTGACGGGGCCAAGAGGAAAGCCAAGAGGTGGGTTCGCGCCTGGCTGCCCGGGTTCGGGGAGAGCGGGGGCGGCGACTGCGGGGCCCCTGGCGGGGCGGGGGCAGGGCGGAGAGGGGCGGGGCGCGGCGAGCCCGGCCGCGGCCCGGGGGCGGGGCCAGGCGCGCGGCTCGCCCTCGCGGAGGCCGCGGCTGGGCTCCGCCTCGCCCCGCTACGCAGGCGGCCAGGCTGCGGCACAGGCCGGGCGGCACCATGGCGGCGGCGGCGGCGCCTGCTGCTGCGGCTTCTTCCGATGCGGCGACTGCGACGGCAGAGCCGGAGGCCGGGGACGAGGACAGTCGCGACGTCCGAGTGCTGCAGAGCCTGCGGGGCAAGATCTGTAAGCGGGGGCCGGGGTGAGGGAACCCATCCGGCGGCGGCGGCGCCGCTGGCGGCCGCGGGGCTGAGGGGGCGGCGGGCGCGTGGGGGTGGCGGCGCCGAGCCGCGCTGGGACCCCGGGGCCAAGAGTGGCCTGGGCGGGGGCCGGGCGAGGTGCGCGGGGAAGGCCGGCCCGGGGAGGCTGGAAGGGGGGTGTGTTGGGGGAGGCGTCTCCCGGACGGGGCGGCGTGGGCTGAGGCTGCCCCAGTCCGGAGCGAGTGGAGAGCCGGGAATTTGCCGGGGACGTGGGGGGGGGGGCGCGGGGGCAGCGCCGGCGTGAGGGGCTCGGCTTTGGGGCGCGGCCTGGAAGCTGGGACGCCCCGGCCCGGGCTGCGGCCGGGGGCGTGAGCCGGGGGCGTGAGGAGCTTCCGGCTGCCCTCCTACGCAGGCCTGCGGGCGGCTGCTGGCGTCGGGAGCGGCCCCGCGGTGGGAGCCGGGCGGTAATTACCGGGAGGCGCGGCCGGAGGAGGGCGGGGAACTGGGGCTGGCCCGAGGGGAGGGGGCTGCCTGTTTTCTGGGTTCACGAGCCGGGGCAAGGGTGGAAAAGGCGCCCAGGGCTGGAGGAAACGGGCCGCCCTGGGGCACGACTGGCTGTCGCACGGGTGCTCGCGAGTGAGCGCTCCGGGAGGGGCTGGGGCCGGACACCTGTACTCGCCCCACCTCGCTGCGGCGGGGACTTGAATCGAGAGACAGCGTGACTGACAGGGACTTCAGGCAGGATGTAGTGGCTTCCTGTGAGCAGGTCTCAAAACAGTCATCCAGCCCGCACTTAACCCACTTAATTCCTTTCTTTCTTATGCCTTTAATTGTTACTTTTGTGAGTGAGCCATCCTAGTTGCCTTCACAGTTTTGCTCAGAGGCCCTGAGCATTACTGTAGACAGACCATTTGAATTCAGTCATTTGGACATTTATTTTTTTAAAAAATGACCCTTTGGCGTCAGATTGCCAATTTTTTCACAGTACTGTAGTTTATTCAGAGGAAACACTTTTTTTTTGGCTATTTGTAAGATATATCAATACAGTTTACTTTTGCTCTGGTCGAAAATTAGCTTTGCTTTCTTGATTCAGTATCCTCAGATTGGAAACATGCTACATGCTTCACGTTTCATGTAAATAGCCCTTAGTCATGAGGAGTACTTTTTACTTTGTATGAAGAAAATCGAATTGCATTAAAATGGTTAACAATGCTCTTTCTTGCACAGGATGTAAAATTTTCCTCTTCCTGAATAGTGATATTATTAATTGAGGTTGGATTTCCCCACTATCCTTTTTCAAGTTGATCCCCCTTTCAAGTATTTGGGGTTTTATTAAACCTCAGAAGCAGACATGTTAAATTCTCTCACCTTTTTATTTCCAGAAGTAGTGCTGGGGTTCTTAAGAGAGTACAGTTCTTAAAACCTGGAAAAATGACACCAGAGAATGAGATCTTGTCTATATCTAAGATCCCAACACAACCTACTAGGGTATGAAATCTTTTCAGTATTCAAATTAAGTCGTATGCTTAATATTTGCATATATCTAATTTAATATTTGGGAAAACTATAAATGAATGGGCCAGAGCACCCCCCACTGATCTGATTTTTCAGATTTTCACTACTTTATATTTTAGTGTCACTTGATGCTAGGCAGTGTCTGTTGGAGTCTCGCTGATTTACGTAACTGCGGGTTATACCATGGAACTACATATACACATATCTTGGAATCGAGAGTTAGGGTCGGGCTGTTTCCAGAAGGATTTAGCTGCCCTGAACTTTCACCTGCTCCATGGCAAAGATAGCACAGTAAGTGATATCACTGTGAGTGAAACTTGGGCCTACAAATAAAAAAACTCAACTTTGTTTCTATGGGAGAGCAACCCCACTACCCAGACTTGGAGATTGAACATCCAGTTTGCTGGGAATGATATTACCTCTTTAACCATAGTCGAAGTATTACATCTGTTATCGCAGTCAGCTTCTTGCTTTTTGAATTGCTCAGCTTATAGCTCAGGTCTTGGAGTGTCTGTTTCATAGAAAAAAGGTATTAGGAAACTTATATACGAAGCTTCTCCCCATCTCCCCTCTCCGTTTCTCTGCCCTCCTTTTAGCTGGTGTAATCTAGAGTTGGTTGACCTTCAGAACCCTGTGAAGAGATGCTGTTTTCTGTTTCCCTGAAACTGACATGTGGGTTTTGCAGGTTGGGGGCTGGGGGGCTGGAAGTGTCATTATTAGCAGGTGCTAAAGTCACAGAAATGGGATGATAGCGGTTCTGACTGTGCAGATATTAAGCAGCTTGGGGGTGTGGGTAACTGTGTCAGCTTTCCTTTTCACCATGCTGGGAGAGAGACCTCGGAGGAAAGCCTGATGTGCCCACCAGCCTGGAGATGTGCTGGCAGATTCCAACTGCTGATTGAGAGCCTTTGACTTGGGGAATTATAGATTCATCGGTCTGAAAGTGAGCCTGAAAGGAAATGTTCTTTCTACTGGACTTGGGTAGGACCCTTCAACTCCAGATTATTCCAGAAGAAAGTGGGAGGGTTGGATTTATATCTCTCTAAAGTTCTAGAATAGTAGTCCACAACCTTCTTTAGGTGTATCACTCCAGTATTTATTAAATTTCCCATATATTTCCATATATCCCATGTATTCCCCGTATACTTCACAAGGTGAAATGACATTTTGTGGTCACTTTCAAACAATCAACTGACATTAGCAAATCCAGTGTTGCTACAGTATTTGAGCTTATGTGCGGATCCCTAATTCCTTGAGGTCATATTAGTGCAGTAGGAAACCACGGCAGCTCCAAATATTAATATTAAAGAGCCAGGTTTAGTTGTTGGATGTCTTCAGAGTTGTATGAACCTTTGATCAAGGAAAGCAAGGTTGTACTCCAGACTCCATCCTTTGGTGTGAACTCCTGTGCAATGAGTGGCCAGTATGTTAGTCCTCTTGAAGCACTTTGACATGGGCCCCATCCCCCTAAAAAACCCATACACAAGTGAAAGATGGGAGTTGGGGCTTTCTCCTTTATACTTTGAGGCTTCATGCTGTTATTTTGTCATGTCCTCCTTTTTGGTTACTGCTTTTTGTTAAGTTTGCTCTCATCCAGTTAAATCATGTTGTAAAAATGTTGCTCAAAGAGCCCAGACCACTTTATGCATGGGTTGACCTGCTCAAGGGAGACCAGATTGATAAGGGAGCCAATGAGGATTTGTGTGAACGTTGAGATGTGTGGTACAGTACGAGATCTGTGGGACCACGATACGTCCCAGAACTCACGTGGTCTCCCTGTGTAGGATCCGTGGGATATGGTTAAGTGCTTGAGTTTAGAGGCTTGGTCAGGTTAGTCACCTGGGTTTGATTCTTCACTTAATTTCTGACCTTTGTTAACCTCTGTGTGTCTCTCTGTTCTCTGTTAACCTCTGTGTGTCTCTCTGTGTAAAGTGGGGGTAGTTAAAACACCTCTTTCTCACAGGCTTGATTTGAGGATTAAATAAATCCCCTCCCCGATCATTCTCTTCATCCCCCCAGGAACTGAATCAGATATGGGCCATCTCTTAGGAAGGAGTAATAAAGTAGTAGCTAAAAACTTAATGTTTATTTTATGTTCTGGTCCAACATGTGCTGGCATTTCCTGATGTACAAAGCTGATTAAAATCAGGAGACTTGAATTCTGTTTCATACATTGTTAATTATTATTCATGTGACTTTAGGCAGCTCACTTACCTTTGAGCTTATCTTCCTCACCTTTAAAATGGGAATAATACCTCATCACTAGCCATTTTGTACATGTTGTTCCCTCTGCTTGGGAGTGTCTTCTCCTTTCTTCCACCCCATGTTTATGTCAGGGAACTCCTACTCATCCTTCAGAAGCCTGCTCCATGTGATCTCCTGACCAAAGCCTTTTTTGTGGGACACTGCTACCCTCATTCCTGGAGAGAATGTGTTAGGCCTTTGTACCGCTGGGGAATCACAAATTGTTGTTGATTTCCTTGTAACACAGTGTATAGAAATCATTTACTTCCCCCATTAGACTGTGAGTTCTTCCAAGGTAGAATTCATTCTTTTTTTTTTTTTTTTATGTCCAGGTGTCAGCATGGTGCCTAGAACAAAATAGGCCTTTAGAAAATGCCTTACCTCTCACTATGTTATCCTGAGGAGGATTTGAGATATGTACTATATGTGAAAGTGTTCTGTAAATTTTACAGCTAAACAAACTAGAAGATGATAGTATTATTAAAAAAAAACTACATGGGTCTGTGGCAGGAAGTTCATCCCTTTCAAAATCACAGTTCCAACTGAGCTTAGGTTTGAATTGATGCCAAAGTTGCCTTATTAGGAAAAGGATTAAATTTATCTGAATGCTCTGATTGCTTATTATTAGGGGATTGAATATTATTACCTGACCGTATTCCATGAATATTGTTACTAATTGGTCCTGAGCCTGTGAAAGAAAAATCTAATACTCCCACCTTTCACATTAAATATTTTTATTTGTCATGGGAGGTTTCAATTTTTTGGTAATAAAATATAAATCAAAACATTTTATTGACCAATGCAATTGAATTGAGAGGGAGAGATTAAAAAGAGTTTATTCATGCTGAGAATTCATTATTATCAGACATTTGAAATGAGATGTTACTTAATAAATTAATAGAGATTAAAAAAGGGTTTGTTCATGCTAAGAACTCATTATTGTCAGAAATTTGAAATGAGATGATGAGTTATTTAAGATGGAAGAAGAATCCATCTTTCAGATGGATCAAAATGAGAGAAAAGGGTTCTTTGTAAAAGTTCACAGAGCAGTCTGCTAATCATTTGCTCTGAGGAGGACAGGACGTAAACCTCAATGAGTTCATAGAATTTTTCTTTTTTAACTTAGAACTCTTTGAATAGACTCTTAAGAGACTGTGGAACTAACGTAGCTGAAATAAAACTATCGTTTTATCCTTTAATCATAGATGCTAATCCTATTTCTTGCTAATGTGCTTTGTGAAATTATTTGACAATAATAGCAGATTATGTTTTATCTAATGAAATTCTGTTTTCTTTTGAGTGCTGCTATCAGTTTTGTTGTATAGTAATCAATTAATGTAAATTAAGAAACTTTTTATGTATATAAAGAAATTTCTACAATACATCTTTAGTTTTGTATGTCATTATTTTCACCAAAATCCCTAGCTAAAATAATATACTTTATAAGGCTATACCAATAGACATGCAAACATGAATGAACAGTACTTGACAAATTTGTTACAGTGAGCTTAGTTCTAAGAATATCATTAATGACAGAATGACTTTGGGCAAATTCTTTAACTTTGCTGAGCTTCTGTTTTCTTACTTGTAAAATGAAGGGTTTGGTTGTGGTCTTTAACATCCCGTCCAGCACTGAGTCTTTGATTGTTGCCTTTTAACTTGAAACATTTATTAATACTTTAAGACAGTACATTGGATGCTTTTATTTTAGTGCTTAAATGTGTTTAGTATACTTATCATGTGTAATATGCAATATACTGTAATAAACACTATACTAAATGTGTTTAGTGTACTTATTGTGTGTAATATGCACGAAGATTTATTAGATAAGATTGTTTGAATCCTGACAAGTTTTTTTTTTTGTGACCATTACTTTATTCAGCAGTACACAGTACACATCTGAGTGTGTGTCAGGGCACCAACCTACTGGACTGTGAAATGGGCCTAAGCAGTGAATGAGATGAAAAAGGTTCTTACTAGTTTATCCTAAAGCAATAGTTGCTTTTAGACAACTGTATTCTTAGCGAATTATAAAAGTTTAGAGCTGGAAGGTAGAGAACATATCTTGTTCAGTCCCCTCACTTTACAAATGAAGAAGTTGACACTCAGAGACTCCACTGTCACACAGTTAATGGCCTGTTGGCCACTAGTCCACTACTATCAAAGTTTTTGCTAAAATGCTACATAGGATGAACTCATTAGTATGAGTGTTGCAAAAGTGCTGTGTTTAATATATGGAGATTACACTGCCTATCTAATGATAATGTCCAGAAGTAGTAATAGATTTTCACTGTGCCAGCTACATACTCTCATCTGTTCCTTTTTAAGAACTTTGTGAAGTAGTTAGGGTTAGTGATGAAACTGTGGTTGTAATCTAGGTGGAGACTGAGGCTGGATGTTTACCTTTTTTTGTTATGCTCTAACTCAGCTGTTTTCAGACCTGACTGCCCATCAGTGTCACCTGTGAACTTAAAAAATTCTGATGCCCAGGCTTTACTCCAGACCTACTAAATCAGAATTTCTGGGGTGGTACCTGGGCACCTGTAGGTTTAAAACATTCCACAGGGTTTGTTAATGGGCAGCTAGGATGGTGAGCTTCTGCTTTTGCCCATTGAACAGACAAGCCACCAACTACCTGAATGTTAGCAACCTGCTATGCATGACCATTTAAAGGGTACCAGCGACTTCCCTGGCTGTCCAGTGGTTAAGACTCTGCGCTCCCAATGTAGGGGGCACGGGTTCAATCCCTGATCGGAGAAGATCCTGCATGCCGTGTGGCATGGCAAAAACAAAAACAAAAACAAAACAAAAAAAGAATAAAGGGTACCAGTAGAAAGTTTGGTGTGATCACAGGGAGGTTTTCATTTGATTATTTTTAAAGGTTTATTTGTTCATTTGATTAGATAGTACAAATACTTGGTACAAAATTCAAAAGGTACATAAGGGTATACATTAAAAAGTTAATTTTTCTCACTTCTTTTATTCCCCTAGCCAGAAGCAAGCATTACCAATTAATTTCTTTTGTATCCATACAGAGATTATTTAAGCATTTATACTTAAATGTATGAGTATTAATATCTCTGTCTCACCAATATACATATCACAACAAAATATACACATTGTTTGCATCTTGCCTTTTTACACTTAATAGTAGCTTGACGATTTTTCATAAATATATGTGTGTATATATATGGGGGGGAGGGAGGGAGGGAGGGGGAAACTGCCTCATTTTTTTAACAGCTGCATAAAATTTCATCATCTCTATATACCACAGTTTATTTAGCCAGTCCCCTGGACTGGACATTTAGATTATTTCCAGTCTTTGCTATTACAAACATTACTGCAGTAAATAATTTTGTAGGTATTTTATTTTTCATATGAATGCATGTGTCTGTAGGATAAATTCCTAGATGTTAAATTGATGAATTGAGTGGTATGTGCATTTTTATGTTCAAAGGACAGTGGCAAATTGCTTTTCATAGAAACTATAACAGTTTATGCTCCCAGCAGCAATATATGAATGCCTGTTTCTTTACACCCCCATAGTGTGTATTTTAAAACTTCTTGATCTTTACTGGTCTGTAAGATGAAAAGGAACACCTAATATTTAGTTTTAATTTGCACTTCTAAATGAGGTTGAGAATTTCTTCATATTTTTAAAAATAAATTTATTTATTTATTTTTATTTTTGGCTGTGTTGGGTCTTCGTTGCTGTGCGCGGGCTTTCTCTAGTTGCGGCGAGCAGGGGCTACTCTTTATTGCGGTGCGCGGGCTGGTTATTGTGGTGGCTTCTCTTGTTGCGGAGCATGGGCTCTAGGCACACGGGCTTCAGTAGTTGTGGCACGCGGGCTCAGTAGTTGTGGCTCATGGGCTCTAGAGCACAGGCTCAGTAGTTGTGGCGCAGGGGCTTAGTTGCTCCGCGGCATGTGGGATCTTCCCGGACCAGGGCTCCAACACTGTCCCCTGCATTGGCAGGTGGATTCTTAACCATTGCACCACCAGGGAAGCCCCTTTCTTCGTATTTTTAAGAGCCATTTTTTCCCCCATTTTTTGGTGTTTATTTGGTTTGCCTTTTTTCCTGCTGGATTATCAGTCGTCTTACTGATTTGTGGGAATGCTTTATGCAGTAAGGAAGTTAGCTATCTTTTTAGCGGAAAGATTTTTTAAAATTTAGATGCTTTGGCTGATGTCTCTGTTTATTCTTGAGGAGAAGTTGGTTATGAGATCCAGTGAGGGCAGTCTTTTGTTTGTTTCGTCTACGTATATAATTTCTGATATTAGAATAGAGATGGAAAAAGAATTGTTTGAGGAAAAGTAAATGAAGACTTAACTATAAACAGGAGCTAAAAGATAAATAGATTGGGAGAAGATACTTGCAGCAAATCCTACAGGAAAAAAAAACCCACTTATATAACACTTATACTGTGCCAGGCACTGTTTGAAAGCACTTTAAGTCCAATAAAGATGTTTAAAAAAAAAAAAAAAGATAAAGCACTTTAAGTATGTTAACTAAATCCTCACGGTGACTCTATAAGTACAGGTATTATCCACATTTTTACAGATGAGGAAACTGAGGCGCGGAGGCCTTAGTTTAACTGAGGCTAAACTAAGTAACTTGTCAAGATCAGACAGCGAGTGAGCCATGGGCAGACTAGCTCTGTTACTCTTAGCCTACTATCTATACTCCTTATTTGTTAGTGTCCAAAGTATATAAAAAGTTCATCCAAATTTTGAAAAGGAAAAGGCCATTAGAAAAACAAAGGATATGAATAGGCATTCCACAGAAAAGAAGATACAAAAGGCCAGTAAACATAAGAAAATACTGGAAAGGTTTAACAAAAATTAATCAGGGAAATACAGATTTTAAAAAGTCATTAGTTTGTGAGAAAAGAAGAGCTCATTGATTTCAGTATTTGGTGAGGGTTTAGGTAAACAGGTACTTTCTTCACTGTTGCTTGAGTTTAAATTGGTAAGCAGTGTTGGAGAGCATTTTGGCAATATGTTAAAAATTTAAGTGTGTATACCCTATGCATTTCTACTTCTACATATCTGCCCTACAGAAACACACGGTTGCAGAAGAGGTATATACAAACATGTTTAATGTTACCTTGTTGGTAAAACAAAACAGAGGCAATTTAAGTGTCCATCAGTAGGATGATGGCTAAGTAGTATGTTCATATACATATTTTATAACAGCTGAAAAGAATGAGATGTAGCTATAGTATGAAAGGAAAGCACTTCAAGAGGTATCGTTGAATAAGAAAGAAGCCAGTTGTTAGGGTGGTATGTATAGTTATATGTGACTTCTGTATATGTATATGGAAAAATGCACAGAAAGAGGTTTGAAAAGATAAACAACATTGGTTATGTCAGTGGTGGACAAAGGGAATTGGCCTTATAATGGTTTACTTTTCTGGAGAGTGTATTTATGTATGAGGAATGTTATCAAAAAATGACTGTCTGTGTAAGTGAATTTTATACAATATTTGTCTTATTCTGTGAGAGCCTCTCTTTCTCTAACTGTTGAAGACCATCCTATCTGCAAAAATAAGGGCAACCAAATGTTAGGTTGGGTAACATTTTGAGTGCACATAGAAATAAAGTCAATTTTTCTGTCAATTTTTTGGGTAACTTTTAATTTTGATACAACTTCGCACGCACAAAACTGTAAGAGTAATACAGTGAATTCCCACATGCTCTGCCTGTTTTCACCAATTGTTTGTATTCAGAAAGTTGACTTTAAAAAAAATTCAGTGTTTTGTTTCAGAGGAATACAGTAAAAAGAATAATTTTGATCCCTTAAAATATTGTTAACATTTGTGTGAGTGGTACAGAACCTCTTGGTTTTGAATTTGGGCAGTTTTATTTCTTTATTTTATTAAATGTTTATTTATTTATTTGGTTTGCTGGGTCTTAGCTGTGGCTCACGGGCTCCTTAATTGCAGCACGCGGGCTTCTTAGTTGTGGCATGCCAACTCTTAGTTGCGGCATGCATGTGGGATCTAGTTCCCTGACCAGGGATCGAACCCAGGCCCCCTGCATTGGGAGCTCGAAGTCTTAACCACTGTGCCACCAGGGAAGTCCCTGGACAGTTTTATTTTATAAAAAAATTTTCTTGGTAGATGGGGGAAGTGAACTAACATTCGTTGAGTATTTACTCTTTTCCAGGTGCTGCGTTAGGATAATTTGTAAATTATTTCATTTAATCCAATTTCATGAAGAAGTTTGTTATTAATTCCTATTTTAGCAAAGAAGCAGACGGAAAGGTTATTTGCTCAGGGTTCAAAGGGGCAGGGGCAGGTATTCAGAAGGTCTTTAAGATGCCAAAGTCCATGTCCTTTTCTCTACCAAGTTGCCTGTGAGTTGGTATATTGGGAAGAACTGATGAGTACATTTCTGTTGTCAAGAAGTTAATAATTATCCCTAAATTGGTTATGGTCTAATGTCAATAAAATTAGAATGTTGGAATGCTATAAAAATTTATCTTTAGTACTGTTTTCGGGTTTCACAAAAAATGTTATTCTTCTGTCTGCTTGGCTGTGCTCCTGTGGGTTTGTGCATGTTAACGGTTCTCTTAGAAAACACACACGTGCGCACACACACACACCCCATATACATGCACCTGTGTGGGTGCAACTTCTTTATATCTAGGTGCAACTTTTTTTTTTTGAAAAACTCTGGGTCATGACTGAGTCCCATTTTGGCTTCCTTGATGCTGTTATCAGAAGTAGTAGCCTTATCCCATATATGGCCTGTCCATGTAGCCCTTAGTTCTGTCACCACCTGGCTTTGGGCCTTTCATTTGCTTGCCATACTAGTCTCTCTTGGTCAGCTTAGGAGCCTTTAAGTTTCTTGTAGCTGTAGGGACCACTGGCCTATCCTAGGAGAGATTTCTGCCATATGTGCTTCTGTTTGGTTTGCTACTTGAGAAGGGGGCTGTAGGGAGCTTAGGGATCAGCACACGTTCAAAACTGAAACCAGAAGTGGGCAAGGCAAACCACAGGAAGATCCTGCCTGCAACTTGGTGACGTCTCTCTATAGCCCATGGAGGTTTCCTGGCAATACCTTGCGAAACTTGCCTTTTCATGTACAGTAGTTTCCTAACTTCTTGTTCCGGCCTGAGCTTCAGTCGGAGGTGATTAATATGATAGCAATATAGATAACTGTATGATAATTATTATGCACATGACTTGTGTAAAACAATTGGCCCCTAACTATGTTCTGTAGACTTTCACACTGAGGAGCTGCATCTTACCTAGTAGGGCATTTTTGAGGAGTTACCATGGAATTCATGCTTTAACCTTGACTTTATGCCTTGTCAAGGGTTGTACTTTATGTTGTTCAGGTTTTATAACCACAAAACAGTTCTTTGCTCACTGAGTTTAGGCTAGCCACCTAAACTATACTGGATTCCTGGAGTCCTTTGCCCACTCAAGTGCTCACTGAGTGCTGTTACCTCGTTTATGTTTTACTGGTGATTGCACAGTACCTTATTTCCATGATGGAGTAGGAGTGCAGTGTTAGTGAGACTTTATTATTCCCTGTTTCTTTGACCTCCAGGTCCCAGGGTGATATCATAGTGCCTGTTCTTAGGTAGAACCAGATTTCTGCTAGGAATTATGTAATGTGTTGATTTTTTTTTAAGATTACCAGTTGAGTGGGATTATAGAATCTCATTATATTTTTGAAAGGTAATTTATCATTTATTGGGAGTGAGAAAAGTTGCTTGACAATCTAGTTATCTGATCATGTTAATTTATGCATTGGAAAACCCTACTTACTAGTAGATATTCCAGCAGTCACCATATGCCTATTGGTGTCTCATTCTCTGCCTCAATAGTATCATAAATATAAATGTATAACTTTCCAGTGGTGCTTTCGAGGTGACAACTAGAGAGCGAAATAACAGCTATGTAACTTTTTTCTCTTCAGTGGTTCTTAGGTACCCCCCCCCCTCCTTTTTTGTTACTGTACACCTGGGGCAATCTGACATACTCTGAAGAGGGTGAATAGGAAACCTTTTGGAAGGTCATGTGTGATTACGGCAGTTTTTCTCTTCCTTTCTCCATTGAGAACTGTAAAGATAAAGGAACGAGAGAGAGCTCCTGTGTAAGATTTTTTATAGGAAGTATTTATTAGGTATCTAGAAATTGGTTGAATGATAAATGAAAATGTAGCATGTTGAAAACATTTTCTGCCACTTTCCTAGTAATCACCTAACCTCTCTGAGCCTCAGCTTCCTTTTGTATAAATTCGTAATGGTAGTTATTCTAATCTTACAGAGTGGTTGTGGAAAGATTGGATGACTTGCTATAGTGCCTGGCACGTTGTAACGTAAGCAGTGGTGATAATCGGTAAAGTATATATTCATAGTTTTCTTGATGAACAGCTATTTAATATAAATGTATATCCAGTTCTTGTAGTGTTTATGAGATTAAACTGGCCACGGGTAGCAATATCTAAAAACATTTGAAATCAGTGTTGCCACGTGCATTTTAAAACATTTCAGGTGTTATCTCTCAAGATCTTAAAGCTACGGGAGCCTAGAAGATTAACTAGTTAAGGCATTGCAAACTCCAGTCTACAGAGACCAGGCATAGTGAAGTTAAAGCCAGGTGGGGATTGTTAGGATTTCGAAAGAGGGTGTCTGTCTACAGTTTCTACTCAGAACCACGTTGCCAGGTCTCTGATTATTAAAGAGAAACCAGAAATACGGATTTATTTATTATTAACTCTCCCAGTTTCTAGATGTTGGCTACATTTTTCCTAACACTATGCAAGCCAGACAAAATAAATCTCTGGTTAGCTGAACCCCAAATTGTGCCCCCCCATTTGAAATAGTTCAAACCCCTCATTTTAGAGATGTGCAGCCCGAGGTATAGGAAGGTCAGGTGTTTGTGCATCTATTTCCTCTAGTAGAAATGTATTATTTCTTTAATAAAAGTCTCATTAAAAAAAAGTGAGCTTCTCTGGTGTATCTAGTTGTTAAATTACAGATTATCTTTGGTCAGGACCTAATGGCTTGAGTGAAGGGAATTGTGTACAGATGCTAATTTTTAGGAATCTCTAACCAAGGAGGTGCACTACTACTTACTACTTACTGAGTGCTTACTCTGTTCTAGGCATCGTGGTAAGTGCTTGACCTCAGCTAATAGTCACAGTAGTCCTTGAAGCATTATAATTACCTCTTTTTATGCAGGAGGTTGAGACTAGGGACATGCAGATCATTAAGTACGAAACTCATGTTGAAACTCGTATGTGTCTCCAAAATGAATTTGTTTAACTTGCACCAGTACTGTATATGTTTTCAGAATTTTGTGCAACTTTCATCTTACTGCAAAAATTAAAATTAAACATTATATGAAAATTTGAAAGACCTTATATGTTAACATTACATAAGATTGTCTTGGGACTCCCCTGGCGGTCCAGCGGTTAAGACTCGGCACTTTCACTTCAGGGGACACAGGTTTGAGTCCTGGTCGGGTCGGGGAACTAAGATCCCGCATGCCTCGCAGTGCAGCCAAAAAAAAAGAACACATATAGGATTGTCTGTTTATCTATAATTAGATGGCATAACAGCATTTTACTTTTATTCTAAGCTTGTCAACACTGAAACTGTTATATTTTTAAGCGTATGTTTGATTCATTCTCCTTCACTCCATTTTTTTGTTGTGTATGTAAATGATGTTTGCATAGTTTTATATCTTCCTCCCCATCTAAAGGTCTAATCCTCTGTTTAGGTTGCTATTCCAGTTATTAGAACATCATATCCTGAGTCACTCAGGCCAAATTCTGTGAATTTTCTCTCTGTAGTACCTCTTCCATTTTTCTTTTCCTCCCATCTCCCCTTTATTCCCTCAGTTTAGGCCCGGTAACTGTTAGTAATTTTCCTGAAGCATAGTTTTGATCACACAGAAACTTTTAGTGACCCTTGTTGCTTCCTGAATAAAGTTGAAACTCCTTAGCTTGGCATTCCAGGTTCTGTTTGATGCCATCTTTCCTTTACAGTCTCATCCTTTCTTATAACCTTTCATCTCTCTTTACGCTTTAGCCAATTTGTACTATTCACTGCCTCCTTGAAGGTACTCCTCCTGTTTCCACCTCCCGAACTTGTTCACGTTGTGCCTGCCTTACTCCTGGAATGTTATCCCTCCATTCCCAGTTTCTGTATTAAAAAAAAATTACTTGGAAGAAGTTACTGTGAAGATTAAGTGAAATAATATATATGAAGTCCCTAAAAAAATCTATGTGTAATGTATTATTTATTTGATAAATGAATATAGTGAACTATTATGATTTAGCTTTCCTCCCACTCCAAATAATCTTTATCTTCGGATCATCTTGTCCAGGACCCTGGCCCTTTGCAGTTTCTCTTGGCAGTTAATCACGCTGGCGGGTCTGTATTGGCTTTTATTTCTGTGCTTAAGGTATCCTTTGAAATAGATTGGAGATTCTACAAGATCTCTTAGGATAGTTTCAGAAAGGAATAGCTGTCTGTTCCTCTCAACACTGCTGTGTTCAGAAAGACATTAATAGGAATGGGAAGACTAGGCTTTGGAATTTGATTTCTGTCAGTTCACTGTACCAGCTGTGTAACTGTGAATTTTTTTTTTTTAGTTGATAAAAGAGAACAGTAGTGCTTATGTCACAAGGTTGTTGTACCAACCAAATGAGGTATTTGAGAAAATATTTAGCACTGTCTCGGAGCATGCAACTGCTTGATAAATATTTATCTTCTTTTCTTACTTATCCCAGTAGTGTTCCCCTCTAGGACACACAGAAACATGCATACAAACCTATAGATATAAATGCATGCACACAGTCCCCCCAAAACATACACGTAAGCACATATATGCATACTCACATCCATGCCCAGAAGCATAACACTGGAATCTCTACCCAATACCCTGATATTTGGAATTCTAGTCCTAGGTAAAATTTATATGGTAGGCTCTGGACCTGTGACCTTTGCACAGAATCATTGATCTTGTACACAGAGAGTTGGCTGTCTTTCTATTTCTGTTAATCTAGGTTATTGGTTTTGATTCCCAATGGTGTTTATCTTCTTGGTTTAAATTGTTTACTTTTTGCCAATGACTAAAAGCTATTTTCTATAAAATATTTACTTGTCTCCCCTCTTTCTTCACGTATTTATGCAGAAGTTACCTTCTAGGTGGAGCCTTCCTTGGCTCCCCTCCCTCTGCCATTTCATGTGGTGCCCATTCCTGCTTAATACTAACATACCATTTAAATTTATTTATCTTATTTATTATCTGTCCATCTGTGTTAGTTCAATGAGGACACAGTTTTCTCTGTTTTTCTCATTAATGTATCCCTGGCATCTGAGTAGGCACTCAGTAAATGTTTGAATGTGTGCATTTCAGGACTGGTTTGTTTGTTTTCAATATATCTCTGTATTAACACTATAAAGATTCTTAAATTTAGTGCTTTTGGTAACTGTATACAGGAGACATTTTCTTTTTAAAGCTTTGGAGAAATTGACATGGATAAACTTACATCAAACTTATAAAAAGAAGTTTATATGCAATTTTATAATTCGTGATGTGATATTAGAACCTCTTTTTTTGCCCATGCTAAAGTTATAAACATACACATACTTATACTTATTCAGTAGATATTTCATTATCTTTTATAAGCTAAGCATGATGCTAAGCATTGGTCCTGTCCCTTAAGTTTATATTCAGCGAAGAGACATGTAGCAGTCTCCTTTGCTGGTTCCTTCTTAACTCTCCTAATGCAAAATGATGGAGAGATCTGAGGCTCAGTCTTCAAATCTCTTTTCTTTTCTCCACATTTACCTTCCTTGTGATCCTGTATAGTCTTAAGGTTTGACATATATTATGTACTTGCTAATAATTCTCAAATTTTACCTCTAGCCAGCACTTCTTTGCCCACTTGCATTTACACTTGGATATCTAATAGGCATCTCAGACTTAACATACTCAATACAAACTCTTGATCCCTCTTTCCCAACAAGAGACTCTTTCCTCTGGAAGTGGCATCTCTGTTCATCCAGCTGCTCTGGCTGAAACCCTTTAAGAAGTGATCCTTGACCCCTTTTCCTCTCACACCCACATGCAAACTATCAAAAATCCTGTTGGCTCTATCTTCAAAATATATGCCCAGCTGACCACTTCTTTCCATGCCAGGACTGCCCCCCTAGTCTCAGTTATCTCTAATCAAAATTATTACAGTAGCCTCCTATCTAGTTTCCTGCTTCCACCCTTTTCCTTCTGCAGTGATTCTTCAGAACAAAAGTTAGATCATGCCATTCTTCTGCCCATAATCCTTCAATAGCTTCCCATCTCATTCAGAAAAGCCTAAGACTTTCCGTTGGCCTACAAGACCCTATTTAACCTGTTTCCTTTCCCAATCCTACCTCATCTCTTACTGTTTCCTCGCTCTTCCTATTTTGCTTACTGTTTTACAGCCATGCTGGCCTCCTTGCTATTCCTTCAGTGTGCCAAACTATCCTGTCTCAGGGCCTTTGCATATTTTATTGTTCCTGCTAGTCCGTCTCTTTCCCCAGGTATCTGCGTGACTCATTCCCTCATTGACCTCCTTCAAGTATCTCCTCAAATATCTTCACAGAAAGGCCTTCCTTGAGTCCCTGTATAAAATAACATTGCTCTCCTCCCTCTCTACCCTCTGGGCCTGGCACTCCCTAACTGTCTTACCTTACTTTATTTTCTTCCATGGCAATAAATATTATATACTTACTTGTTGAAGAGTTTATGATGCTTGTCCCCGCTGTCTCAACTGTATAAAAGTTCCATGTGGGCAGAGACCTAGTTTTGTTCATTGTTATATTCCCAGCATTTAGAAAGGTGTCTGGCATGCTGTAGGAACTTAATAAATATTTGTTGAATGAAATACAAGTGCAATACAATACGATCCTTAGAGTAGAAGTGCATATAAGATGCAGTAGGGAATAGAGGAAAGGGTGACATGCCTACCTAGGAGTTGAGGGAAGACTTTACAAAGATGGTCTTAAGCAGAGCTTTCGGGAGGAAAAAAATCAGTTGAGAGCATCCCATGCGATGAAGATAGTGTTGCAAATGTACAGGGGCATGAGAGAACACAGTGTTTTCAAGGAACTAAAAGTACAGTACTGCTGGAGCATAACTTTTGGGGGTAAAGGTTAAGTAGTAGATGGTGCCAGATTATGCAGGGTTTTTATGCCAGACGAAGGAATTTTAGGTTTATCCTGCAAGGTGGGCAGTGGTAGATATGGAGGAGCCATTGAAGATTTTTGAGCAAGGAGTGATATATATGTTTACATATTAAAAAAGTAACTGGCAACAGTGTGAAGGAAGGGGATCAAAGCTAAATACAGCATTTTGTTATATACTCTGTATATGAAGTTGCAAGATATGTATGATGCAGAGAAATAATTAATGTCACGTGAATGGGCAGGCTATTTCATTTTATGGTTGACAAAACCAGTGATGTGTAGTGTGAAGGTGTTCTTGGCCTACTTGCAGTACATCTGTGAGGGAGAAGAAATGCCCGGTGGAGGATTAGTTCATCTCTAAAAATCCATGCTTTAGGAGAGAAGATTTTTTTAAAAAAATTTGGTTAACAACTTATGTTGTAAGTCATGTAGAGTGAAAAGTTCTTAAAGAGTACCAGTTATGAATTCAACAAGAAATGGTGTTGTTACAGAGTATAAGATGTTGTGCTTGAAGGCCAGCCTCCTTTCTTCATAGAGGAACGGTTGTTTCGTCAATAATATGCCTCCTGCTCTTGATTCATTGTTGAAGGAAATAGCAACAGTTGTAAATGTAGTCAGAGCTATACTATTTGCTACATAGGGCCAATAATACCTCTGTCTTTGTGGAAGTATCTACCTTTGCATATTGAAGTACCCTGGCATGCACAGAATTTTTAAAATCAAGAATAAGCTAAAATCATTTTCTACTTTCATTCAAATGCAAGTAAAAACTATTTCCATTATTTCAGCTGTCTTGCTCAAGTGTCATATCTTAGCAGTATATTGAATGTCTTGAACACATTTTAATCTTTTTACTTCAGAGTCAAAATAGGATGTGTAAATTTAAGGATAAGATGGAGGTACTCAAAATGGTGCACATGGTTTGGATGTTGAGAATTTGGCACTCCCAAATTCATGGAAACATGATATTGTATTATTGAGCATGTTTTCAAAACCACATCCAAATGCTGCAGTAGGAAATGAAGAAATGTTTTCCAAAGGCAGATACAACCATGCAGAGAGTTAGGATCCATTTGTCTCCATTTCCCAAGTTGAAGCATTCACCTTTTGAGTGTGCTCTGCTATTCAACTCATTGTCTAATGGAACACTAAAAGTGGTTGTCAGTGAGATACTGCTTTATAATTTCTGAGTCCATGTTTGATCCAGATAGCCACATCTAGTTGAAAGACTCACCAAACTCGGATGACCAGTAATGTGAGATGGGACTTTCAAATTTGTTAGAAAAGGTAGAAAGGATAAGAAAAAAAGCTAGTCAGGATTAGGTTACAGAATCAGCTCTAGCTAGTGTAAGCAGAAAGAGATTTAATAAAAGATTTTTTTTTTAAATAAAAGATTTTAAGTGGCTTACAGAATTGTTAGAAAGACCGAAGAAATAGACTCTAGTCCAACTTTCAAGAATGACATTCAAAAGCCACATTGCATCTGGGCCACGAAGGGATTTACTACCTCTTTTTGGATCAGAAAGGTGCCTGCAAAATTAGGAAGTTGTAACTTTTAGCTGCTAGTCTTAGAACCTTGCCACCTCTACCATGATCAGGAATCTTCCACTATTAGGAAACAGCCAACAACAAGCAGCCATCTTCATCGGTAAACTGTTGTCACTGCTGCTCGCTCTAGAAGTAGGTTTTATTATTATTATTATTGTTATTATTATTTTTTGGCCACACCGTGCGGCCTGTGGGATCTTAGTTCCCCGACCAGGGATCGAACCTGTGCCCCCTGCATTGGAAGTGTGGAGTCCTAACCACTGGACTGCCAGGGAATTCCCCTGCTGCTGCTGGCCCTAGAGCTAAGCCACACTGGCCACAACCTGTGTGACAGAATGGATGCCTTGTACCCTTCTTGATATCTATGAAACCTGTGACTGGATACAAGGACTGCAGCCAGTGCTACTGCAGGAAACTTGGACATCTCCATGACAGTACTTGCTAGTAGAAGCAACATAAATGCAACCTCCCTTCTTTTTTGTCCTCCAAATTTCCAGCGAGTGCATCTAATTAACGGAATTTAAATCACATCCACAACCCTAACTACAAAATAGGCTGGGAAATGTAGTTTTTAGCTTTCTAGTCTATGCAGTACAGGCAATCATACGCCAAAGGACATTGTAACAGATGATGAACACTGACCCACCATATCTGCCACAGATATAGACCCTGATTCTCTTGAAGGCTAGCCATCATCAAATGTGCTATAGATAAATTGAGAATGATGGCACATAATACCATCAAATAATGTTGAGAAGCTTACAAGTATTTGTATTTTAGTATATTTTTAAAATTGTTTTATAATGACATATTAAAAAAAATGCCTGAAATTGGTTCTCCACCTGTATGATGAATTTAGTGGTCTGTGGAGGCCCAAAGTTACCTGACATTTAAAGTGTGGGTAGTGGATGAAAAGCCTGAAAGAGGGAGTTCAAAAAAAAAAATAGAATGGGTTACCTAAGCTGAGGAAATGTCAGTGTTATCAAACACTGAAGCGTGATTAAATAAGGTGGGACCAGAAGAACAGTCACTTGATTTGGCAGCACTTAATATTATTAGTGTTCTTGAAAGTTCTAGTAAAGAAATAGGGTCAGAAGCCAAATTGTAGGTTTAGGCTGTGAGTAGGAGGGGAAGGATTGAAGCAGAGATTATAGAATAAGTTTTCCGGAAGCTTGCCTTTTAAGGAGCAGTAGTTTATTGTTTGTTTGGTTTTTGTCCAATGCACTTGCTTATTTATATACAATAATTAACTAGAACTAGTGAGGCCCTATGAAAATATCACACACAGGACAGGTATAATCTTCTAAAATTCCTCACTTCTTTGTGTAGCTTAATATAAAGTGTGTACTATTAAATTAATCTTTCTGCTTAGAGATATATTGAGTACAACATTATTTTTGTTAATTCTCTAACCATTAGTTACTTCACTTTTGATTTTTTAAAATAAAGTGACAGTTAATTATTTTGATGTATGTTTTTTATAAAGTGCCAGTTAATTACCACTGTATTTTGGAGTTACAGTTTAAAGTCTTGATAGCTGACTTAATCAACATATATTAGCATGATTGATTGGTGCTCTGGCATTGATTAGATGAATTTACTTTTCAGTGTAGTTTATTTTGAACATTAGTGACAGATATTCAAAGATTATGACAACTGCTTTTCTAGGAAGTGATGTTGAGTGCATTTTATATATTACGTAGAACTTGAATTTTAATTATTCTGAGTAAATGTCTGATAATGTCAAGTTCATTGGATTCTGCAGACAAAATAATCCCCACTGTCTCCCTCTTAGAAAGGTGGGCGGTGGAATATGTGTACATTTATATAGTGTAGTTTTCTTAAATCGCACTGGTGTGAATGAAACAGCAACATTGTTCAAGGGCAGTGATTTAGTATTTAAGATGCCCTCATTAGATATGGAGCATGTTTATTATGATTTAATTCCAAATTTGTTTATATTCCAGGCCCTATATGGTGACCTAGGTGGATTTTTAGTTAAAAAAAAACAAAACAACCCAGACCCTCTGGATTACACAGAGGGCAGATGGCAAAGAAGGAGAGACTTAAAGGAGAAGGTTGAAAGTAATGAAAACAAAATTGCTGGGCAGTGTCCTGGAGTGAGAGGGAGGGAATGGGGTAGAGAGAGCACAGGTAGGTGGATGAGCTATAGATAATAGGGAGGGACATGTAGTCTTTTGAGGAAGAGAAGATGGATGGATACAAATTCAAATATATATTATTTTTCCTGTTAGGAAACTAGTGAATTTGTAAAGGCCAGCCCATATTAGGCAAGTTGGGGGTCATTTAAAAGATTAGATTCCTTTATTTTGACTTGAGATGCTTATTCTATGATGTGGTAACTTGATTTCTTTCCCCTAATCGCTCAATGACAAACTTAATAACAGTGAGTATCTGACTGGTGCCTTTCCATTGATTTTTCTAATTTTATTTTATTCTACTTTTAGTTTTTGAGAATTCTGTTTTATTCGGTGGACTTACTCAGGACTTAAGCCTGAGAGACAGCCTCTCAGATAGCTCTGAGGGACTGTTCCCTGATTTTTCTAATTTTAATTTAAAAAAATCATTTGTTTATTGAGTTTTTCATAGGTGCTTCTTAAGTTTCTGCTAGACTTCTTTAAAAGATATTAGTTTAAATGGCCTTTAGTTTTATTTATTATTTTAAAAATATTTATTTATTTATTTATTTGGCTGTGCCGAGTCTTAGTCACGGCATGTGGGTTCTCTAGTTGCAGCATGCGGGATCTTTAGTTGTGGCATGTGGGATCTAACCCGCGCCCCCTGCATTGGGAGCACAGAGTCTTAACCACTGGGCCACCAGGGAAGTCCCTGGCCTTTAGTTTTAAAGTTGGTAAGCAGAAAGAGACTTGAGTTTATCTAGCCCAGACTTTCGTTAGGAAAACTGTTCTTCAGAGATTTGTCTGAAGTCATTTGTCCACTTAATAGCAGAGGTAATACAGGAACATTGGTTTCATGATTCTCAGGGAAATGCTCTTTCCCTTATGCCAACTACATTGCTTTCCTAATTTAGTACACTGGTGTCTGATTTCAGCACCCACAGTTTTGTGTGTCCTTTTAGCCAATGAGCATCTCACAAGAACTTCGAAACTAGACTTACTTGATTCTTTAATATTCATTCAGCAAATATTTCTCAGTATTTAACAGTCACTATTTTAGATCTTGGGGCTCAGTAAGTTCTCAGGCATTGAATGAGGGAACCAAGAACTCTCAAAGAATGAGGGAACCAGAAATAAACACTTAGGTAAAAATTAAGAGTTCCAGATAGTTGTAAAGGCTCTGAAGAAAACAGAGACATAGAATATGGTAGCAGGATTATTTACTTTAGATAGAATAGTCAGGAAAGGTTTCTGAGGAAGTGACATTTGAGCTGAGACTTGAATGGTAGGAAGAGGCAGCCATATGAAGATGTAGGGTTAGAGCATTTCAGGCAGAGGCCCTAAGCTCGAACAAGCTTGACATGGTTGATGAATGGAAAGAAGGTGAACACTGGGGAGAGTGGGAGGAGAAGAGGTCAGAGAGGAGAGGACAGTTCAGTAGGGCTGTGTAGACCATGAAAATGGGCATTTAGAAATGGAATTGTATTCTAAGTGAAATGGAATGGCATTGGAGTAGGGGGGTAATTGACTTGAATAGTATGTTTAAAAGATCATACTCCTTGATGGAGAGTGGATTGTAGGGTGATACTAATGAAGGCAAGGAGAAGTGGTTGCATTTGGGATTTATTTTGGAGTTCTGCTGGATTTACTGATGGACTGGACATGGGGGTGGGAGGTTTGGGGAGCATGGTGAGAAAAAGAGAGGAAGATGGTAGTAGAGTGGGGGAGGAGTGGGTTTTAGGGGAGGAAATCAGATGGTTTGTCTGGGACTTGTTAAATTTGAGAAGCCTACTGGATATCCAGGGAGGCAGTTGAGTATTCATATCTAATGTTGAGGAGGAGAAATCAGGCCTGGAAACGCATATCTGGGAGGCATCAGCATGAACACCATATACTGAAGGAATTTGCATAGGGAAAGAAGAGAAGGTGGTCCAGAACTGAGCCCTGAAGCATTGCAGCATTTAGAGATGAGGAGGGAAAGAAGTCAGCAGAGGTCCATGATGTAGGAGGAATGCCAAAACTACTGTGTTGTGGAAGCCAAGAAAAGAGTGAGTTTTAAGGAGGGATGTTAGCATTCACTTATATTAAATAAATATTGCTGTCAGATCAGGTATGATGAGGACAGAGAAATGCCATTGGGTTTGGCAATATGGAAGGCATTGGTGACCCTAGATAGAGCAGTTTCACTGTTGTCATGGGGTTAAAAGCTGATTGGAGAGGGTCAAAGAATGAATGGAAGGTGAGGAATTAGAGACAGTGTCTAGAGATGATTGTTTTTGAGGAGTTTTGCTGTGAAAGGGAGTCTAGAAATGGAATGATATCATGAGGGAGGAGACGGAGTCAAGGGAGTTTTTTTTTTTTTTCTTTTTGTGCTTTTTTTAAAATTGGGAAATATCAAAGTTTGTTTATGAGCTGACAGGAATGATCCAGTAGAGAGGAAAATTAATGATACAGGAAAGGGGGATTAATTGTGGAGACATGTCTTTAGGGTCGTACTGGTGGGATGGGATGAGGACATAAATGGGGACATTGCTCTTTTCTAGGATCAGGGATGCGGTGGTATAACATGACCTCACATGCCCCTTTACACACAGCTCCTCCCTTCGTCTCACCAGATTCCTTTAGACCAAGTTGATTATCTTTCTTAATCACTAATTTTTTCTTCTGTGCTATATCTTTTATGTTCTTTTGGATTTAATGTGTCCCATATAAGGCTTAGCATGAGGCAGCTGGTGATATTTAACACCAGTTTTAATTTTTGTGCCAACAGGTGAAGCGAAAAATTTATTGCCATATCTTGGACCCAACAAAATGAGAGATTGTTTCTGCACCATAAATTTGGACCAGGAAGAAGTTTATCGTACCCAAGTTGTTGAAAAATCTTTAAGGTTTGTAAAAAAATTGGTAAATTATCATTCATATGATATATATATATTGAATAAAAAGTTTTTCACATTTTCCTGACTGTAATCATCAAGAAGACTTTCTTCATCTGAAACTTTTATTTTCCTTTTAGATTCTGAGCTCATTTTTAGAGTTACAGAATCTCGGAGTTTGAAGGAACCGTAATGTTCATTGAGCTGGACTAAATGCCTTATGCTTAGTTCCTCCCGACAATTATTTTTGACAAGTAATCATATGGCATTTGCTTAATAATGTTCCAGTGACAAAGGAGTTCACTGCCTCCTAAAAGCAGCCTGTTAGGTCTTAGAACTATTCTGACTCTTGAAAAGCTCTTACATTTAATTTATTAATGTCTGTCAAAAGGAGAACCTACCATATGCCAAGAACTTGCTGGGTGCTATTTATTCATACATCCACAAGAACAAGATAGCCACAGTGCTTGCTTTCATGTGGCTTTTCATTGCCTCAAAATGTATCTTCCTCTTAATTGTTCCTAATTCTGTCCCTTGGAGTTCTGGAGAACAAGTTTAATCCATCATTCACGTGACACTCTTTCAAGTTTTTGAAAACAACTACCATATACCTCAGTTTTTTCTCTAGGCTAAATTTTGCCCACTCATTTGAACTTTTCTCAAAGTACATCATTATTTTATTTCTCTTGAGAATAAATTACCCCTTAACATTTATAGAAGTCACTTAACTAAGTAGGGCATTGTAAGGCAATGAACTCTTAGGTAGATTTGTCATTTTTTGGAAGTCTAATAGCACTGCGAGAGTATCATAGTAAATTATAATTCATAAAATTGAAATGTGCCACCTCTTCCCTGTAATAGTGTTTGTGGATATAATTCTAGTGCAGAGCTGTACTGGAAGGATGCAGTCTTGTTCAGAGACAAGAGTTAAAATAAGGGAATGAAGAGTTGTTGGAATGAACGTATGGTGGATGAAATATTTAGTAACCCAAGGAGATTTGAAGTAATATACTTCACATCTTTAATCGTAAATCACCTATCCCTGTTGTATTAGAATTTGTAATTATTTATATAAATGATGAAACTGAGTCACCAAAGGCCTGAATAATTTGTGCATGTAATAAAGGAAGTTAGAAACAAAACTGGGATAGGGACCTGAAACTATTTAAATCTCAATTTGTTATTTAATGTATGTTGATTCCATATCACACAAAAATCAGTTATATACAAAACTAGTAATTTTCAATAAATTGAATATTTGTGGTAGCTTCTAGTATGTAATATAGCTTTGTAAATGAGTAACTAAAATAAGCTTACTTTTTTTCCAAAACTCTTGCCTGCCTTTCCAGATATTTGTGTGGGGGAAATGATAAAACCCAGTATTTTTATCCATCTTAAATTATTATGCTAGATGCAGAGCAACTTGGAAGATATTTTAAGGCTAGCAATGGTTACCTTAGGTCATTTCAATATAATTAGACTACATGTTTCTTGGATTCTAGGTGCCTCCTAGCATTCTTCCTTGTGGAATAGGGTGAAAGAATTTGTAGTATAAACCCTTGCTCACCTTGCTTTCATTTCAGTGTTTTCTACCCTTGTGAATGTTGTGATAAGCTGTTAAGTCAAAAGTCAGTAGATATCATTTAGATCTTTTATGGGTTCTGAATATTATAGTTTTTATAGGTAGTCTGGATATAGAATTTTTCATGGCAGGTAAGTAGGAGTCACATATGGAATCCATAGCTCCTAAATCTCTACCTCAAATCCTTTTAAGAAGTAGGTGGTCTATAAACAACTTGAGTAGCAATACTTCTTGTACCTAGTGCTTCTCTTCCCCACACCAGGAATTTCCTTAGGAGTGATATGCAGGATTATAGGTCAGTGATAACAGTAGAGTATTGCTTTATAAAAAAACTATATGTCTAGTTATTGCTTCTAACCAACGTTGTTGAAAACATTTTTTCAAATGGATTGATTAATTAATTTATTTATAAAATAAAGATGTGGGCGCCCAGATGTGGGGATTAGATTGTTGAGATTGTGATGATACAGTGATACAGATGACTTAGTGAATAATTCTCATCTTGTTCTTATTTGGCTTTAGAATGTGTTTTAAAAATAATATTTGAGTGTGGATGTGTAATATATAAAGGAAATTCTCAATTGTATATAAAATGATGCAAAGGAGAAAAACACCTAAACCTGTCTTTGCCTAATAGTTGTTTTTCTGTTGATTTCTATATTGAGACTAATTGGAAAGACTATTTTGACAGACCACCTTTTAAGTTTATTTTGGTTACATTTGAAGTGAAAAATATATTGAGAAAAGTTGACCAGGTATTATAACAACTAAAAAGCTAAGTCAGCTGTTTTCTGGACAGGGTCAGAAATGACTTCTTTAAGAGTCATTTACTTTGCATTTTAGCTTCTCTTTAAGTTGTGAAAACTTGAAGAGATTGCATTTTATGGTGACATTTTTAAAGTACCTTTTGTTCTTTAAACATTCTCAGGAAAGAGGTACGCTTGACAAAAGATGTTAACTAGAATTTCAGAGATTCATTTCTTCATAGGAGAATTTAAATATCAAAAGAGCATTCTTAAAATGAACTTAGAAATATAAGCTGTTTCGTAGGAGAAACTCTTAGCAACTTGGGGGTAGACAAAGATTTCTTTACTTAGGATGCCAAAAGCACCAATCATAAAAGAGGGAAACTGATCAACCGGATTTTATCAAAATCAGAGCCTTCTGCTCTTCGGCACTGTCAAGAAAATGAAATGGCAAGCCACACCTAGGAGGAAATACTCTGACAAAGGGCTTGCATCCAGAATATATTAAAACAAACAAACAAACAAACCAAAAACCCAATAAGAAGACAGACAAACCCTTTAAAATATGTGGAGGAAGCTCAAACAAATAGTTCCTAAAATAAGATACACAAATGGGCAACAAGCACAGGAAAAGATATTCAACATCGTTAGTCATCAGGGAAATACAGTTTAAAACCATTTCTGTCACTACGCATTCTTGAACATAATGTGTCACGATAGAAATCAGATCACTGGTTCCCGTGACAGTATGGAGTGAGTCATTGCACAAGGGAACTTTGTTCTTTATCTTGATTGGGGTAGAGATTACACAGGTATATACATTTATCATGTCACATTCACTAGAATAGCTAATTTATTTTTCGAAACAACTTTTTATTGAAGTATAGTTGATTTATAATGTTGTAGAGTAGCTAATTTTAAAAAGACTTTCAGTAGCAAAAGTTAACAATGATGTGGAGCAGCTGGAGCTCTCATACATTGCTGGTAGGAGTGCAGAATAGTACAGCCACGTTGGAAACAGTTTGACAGTTTCTCATAAATTAAAAGTTCGCCTACCTTTTAACTCAGCAATTCTATTTTTAGTTACCTGTCCAAAAGAACTGAACACATAAAAGAGCTTTGTATAAAAGTGTTCATAGCTGCCTTATTTTTAATAGCCCAAACTGGAAACAACTCAAATGACATCACTTGGAGAATGGATTGTAGAATATTCATAAATGGAATATTACCCAGCACTTAAAACAAATGAACTAGTGATATACACAGCAAGATGGAACAAATATCATAGACGTTAAGCTGAGTGAAAGAAGCTGGACACAAGTGTACATACTATTTGATTCCATTTATATGAAATCCTACACCAGATCTTTAGTGCTAGAAATCAGATCACTGGTTGCCTGTGACAGGTATGATGGGGTAACTGCAGAGAAGCAAGAGGGAACTTTGTGGGGAGTTGCAGTGTTACTATATCTTGATTGGGATGGACGCTATACAGGTTTATAAATTAATCAAAAGTCATTAACTTCTGTACTTTAAATTAGATTTTATTTTATGTGGTTTATACCTCAATAAAGTTGATTAAAAATAACGTATTTTAATTTTTTAAAGTATGTTTTAAAATAACATTTTACATAGCATTATTCATTTTAGGTGTTATGTATTATTGTGGTTTACATATTTTTGAGATGATGATGGTGTGAATGACACTGTCCTCAGCTCTCATTTGTGTCCACTTTAGGTGAGCATGACCCCAGGCAGTTACTGGATATTCTGTCCACAGGACTCCAGAAAATCTGTTTGTTCAGAGCCCAGCCTGGCAATCGAGGTCCTTTCAGAGTTCAGCTTGGTTTATACACGGTTTAGCTGAAACTTAGCATAGAGAATTATTTTGGAACTCTTGAAGCTTTTCTTTATGGTGTTTAATCTGTAATTTTAATTTATTTCATTGAAAATATTATAGGAGGACACTGTTGAATTTAAATTTAATGAACTTTCCCCCTTTTCTCTCTAGCCCGTTTTTCAGTGAAGAATTTTACTTTGAGATTCCAAGAACTTTCCAGTATTTGTCTTTCTATGTTTATGATAAGAATGTTTTACAAAGAGACCTTCGTATAGGTATGTACTATTCAGAATTGTCTTTTAATCACAACATTGGTGTTTATATTCATTCTTTCTCTAAGTATAAAGTGTTGAAAACAACAGAATAATATATTCTCAACTTTCTAATCCTTTCCTGTAGACTTCATGTTCATTTGTGGATCTGATTTTTAATTTGAATGCTCAGCTTGGGTGACACTTCCTCAGGGAAGTGACATAACCGATCTCCCCCTACTCATGGTGCCATATGTTTCCATAGTACCCTTTTTATAGTATTCATTATAGTTGTTCATCCGTTTGTTTGTTTTTCAGGTGTATCAGAGTCTATTTGTCTACTTCTTTTATGTTATTAGTAAAGCTTGATCCTGGGTAGAACTCTGATTTATATGAATCTGATTTGACAAATCAGTTTGTTGTTTAATGTCTAGGTGCTCTAGTTGAATATATATGATATTTATAAAGGCAGAGACTGTCACTGCCGGAGTGCGTTATATTTAGTAAATGCTCTGTAAATATTGTTGAATGGTTCAAAGAATGTTTTTTACAAAGATCACAGTATTTGATCCCCAACAAAGAACATCTGTTTTTGAAGTTTTTCTAATAGAAGTCATAATTCGGTTTAATCTAGTCATATTCTTCTCTCTGGCTATATTGGTGACTGGTAACTGTTTCTTAAGTAATTGTCTGAGGTATGATCTGTAGGCATCGACTAGGACAAAACTAACTGGCCACATACTGTCACGTCCATGGTCTTTGCACCACTATCTTTGAATGACAGGTAGAGGTCTGTAATTTACATGCATTACTCTCCCTTTTTAGTGTCCTGAATGTCATCATCTCCACCTCTCCTTTCCCATTTGAAACATGCTCATCTCCTACAGTTTAATGATTACGCTTTATTTGGCTTTGACCTCTTAACTACCGTCTAATTTGTTTCTGCTTTTGCTATTGAATTTCTTAACAAATGGTCTATATCCTTCTGCTTACTACTTATTTCTTTTTAAATCGCTATAATCTGACTTCATTTTTCTGACAAACTTGTTTTTGAAGTTTGCCAAAAATCATTTTAGAGCAGATAAAATAACCTTTTAAAAACAATAATACTTTCTCTTAATTGTAAAATTATTACATGTTCTAAGGGATTGGTAATGACTCTGCGTAAGAACAGCTAGAGTTAATAATTTGTGTATTTCTTCCCATTCTTTATTTCACACATTTATATTATTACATTGTACTGTTTATTCAAGTTTTTTTCCTTTTTCATTTAATATCATCTAATGATCCTTTTCCCATGTCATTAAATATTTTTCACAAGTAATTTTTAAAATATCCTTTCTATAGGAATGTATTATTTTAACCACTCTTTTCATGGTAGAGATTTATGTTTCCAGATGTTTGTTACTCTAAATGGTGTTGCTATGAACATCCTTCTGCATACATTTTTGCATGTCTTTTTTCTAGGATAAATTCCTAGAGGTGAAAATACTGAGCCAAAGCGTTTGAATATTTTTAAGTTTTTTTTTATATATATTTTTCCATTGGCTCCCAGAAATATTGCACTAATTTACATTCCCACAAACATGACATGGGCGTAATCATTTCACCATACCCTGGTCATTCTTGGATATTATCATTGAAAAATTATTTTTCTAATTTGATAGGTGAAAGAAATATTTCATTTTAACTTGTATTTTCTGATTATTAGTGAACTTGAGGAATTTTTCATATGTTTATTGGTCTTTTACATTTTTCTTCTATGAATTAGTTGTTAATTCTTTTGCTTATTTTTCTTTTGGATGGAATTTTATCTTTTATTTATTCTTATGCATCCATATTTGATAAATATGTTAACTTCTGTCAGCTATATACATAACAAATACTTTGTCACAAAAGGCATTTTCATAGTTTTCAATCCTCATCTGCCTCTGTGTCACATTAGACTCTTTGGATTGCTTATTCAACTTGTTGAAAGCCAAGGAAAAGGCAGTTTAATGACATTGTATTTTCCTAGTTGTCTTCCTTCTGACTTCTTATATGTAGACTTTTCTCTGTGTAGCAAACCCTTAATTATGGATCACCCCTGAGGCTCCACCCTTAATTCAATTAAACAGACATTTACAAACACTTGTCTATGTGGCATACAAAAGATGGGGATACTAAGGTGAATAAGATTCAAGTTGCTCCCAGGTTTTCAGGCTGATTTATACTCTAATACTAATATATTTAATAGGGTCTGTGCTGGAGGTAGGAACAAAGTACTTGGGAGCACAGAGGAAAGAAGAGTTAATTTTGTTTGGTGGAGGATTAACAGAGACTGCCTAGGTAGGAAAAGGAAGATGTTTCAAGATAATAGGGATTAGCAGAAGCAGAGAAGAAAAAGTGAATCATGTTTGTGGTGTATCTGCTGGAAAATGTAAATTACTTAGGCCAAGGCTGGTAGAAGATGAATCTGGGAATATGAATTGGACCAAGTTGTGGTGGACCCTCAAAGCTGTGTTAAGGAATTTGGACTTTATCCTGTTGACAGTAGTGTTGATCCTTTTAAGAATGAGGAACCTTTTAAAAATCACATATAACTGCATATACGAATATAGTTTTGTAGTTTAACAACTTCCTGTGGTGTAAACAATAACTTTCAAACTACAAACTCAGAGTCTATAGGTTACGTATTTAAAGTGTATATACATATATATACATATATATAACTATATATACACGTATTTTTAAAGTATATAAACATCTACTTTAAGTATGCCATCTGTAGCAGCGGTCTCCAACCTTTTTGGCACCAGGGACCAGTTTCATGGAAGACAGTTTTTCCATGGACTGGGGGAGGGGTACGGTTTTGGATGATTCAAGTGCATTACATTTATTGTGCACTTTATTTCTATTATTATTATGTTGTAATATATAATGAAATAATTATACAACTCACCATAATGCAGAATCAGTGGGAGCCCTGAGCTTGTTTTCACTTGTCTCTCACTGGTAGGGTTTTGATATGAGTCTGCAGGCAGTTGATTTATTATGGTCTCTGTGCAGTCAAACCTCTCTGCTAATGATAATCTGTATTTGCAGCCGCTCCACAGCACTAGCATCACTGCCTCGGCTCCACCTCAGATCATCAGGCATTAGATTCTCATAAGGAGCACGCAGCCTACATCCCTTGCATGCACAGTTCACAGTAGGGTTTGCTCTCCTATGAGAATCTAATGCTGCTGCTAATCTGACAGGAGGCGGAGCTCATGCGGTAATGTGAGCGATGGGGAGCAGCTCTAAATACAGATGAAGCTTTGCTCGCTTGCCCGCCGCTTACCTCCTGCTGTGCGGCCGGGTTCCTAACAGTATGGGTCCGTGGCCTGGGGGTTGGGGACCCCTGATCTATAGTTTATGCTTTAGAATGGAGAGAGGTTAAAGGCAGGGAGGCCATCAAGGAGGCTATTATCAAATGAGATGAGTAGGGTAGTGGCAGTGGAAATGCAAATGAGGGAATGTACTTCACAGGAGTAGCTTTAAATAGGAAATAGGTACTAAGAAGATAAAGAGGATATAAGAAGGGAAAGAGTTAAAAATGGTCTTGTTGTGGGAGCACCTTGTCATTAACTGAGATAAGGAGCATTCAGGATGGGAAAGGGAGAGGATGACTTTGATTTCAAATAAGTTAAATTTCAAACAAGTTAAACTTGCATTACCTGGGGAGTATCTTGGTGGACATGTTGGTGGACTGTTGGAAATACAGATCTGAAGCTCAGAGAAGAAATCTGGATTTGATGTGGAGGTATGGATTTGAGAGTTGTTAGCACTGAGTGATACTTGAAGCCTCTGCTGGAATGAATGAAATTGCCCTGGGAGCATTTAAGGAGGGTTGCAGGGAAAATGAGGCTTTAGTGAAGATTGATAAAATGTATCAGGAAGTTGGAAGAGAGATAGAAGAGATGAATATCTCAGAAGGCAAGGAGATCTTTTACTGGCAAGACTAGAGAGAGGTAGCGTAGGATAAAGATTGGATAGAGGCTGTTGGTGATTATTAACGACCCTTGAGAGAGTGTGTATCTTTGATTGACTAAACATTTTAAGAAAATGTTTTGTAATTTTCATTACCTATTTACAAGTAGTCATTATATAGTATTTCTTGGAAAGGCCTTTAGTTGAGGTTTATAATTATGATTTCCAAAAGTTGCCCTTGTTTTGTTTTTTTATTTGTTTTTAAAGTAAAAATCAGTCCTTTGAGGAGTGGTATCAGAAGGCCATAACTTGGTGTGGGAACTGGTAAAAAAGAAAAAAAAGTTTATTCTTATTAAGAAATAAAATTTCTACATTTAGTAGAAATTGTTTTTCCTTTTATAGATAGGAATTATTAAAGTAAACACAGTTCGTACATAGCCTTTAATTTAAAGTTGGAAAATAATCTTGATATTTTCACTTACAAATTTTTACATTTTTTTACTTTAACGTATTTTTCTTTTGTCATTAACTCATAAAGTTAGGCGGCAGTTTGTTTTTTTTAATTTTGAGCTACTGGAAATTGAGTTCCCTCATTATTTTATAACTGAGTTGCCCAGTTGTAGGCTAAACAGTGCCATAGCATTTTCTGGGAATGAAATTTGAGCTAGGGTTGAGAGAGCCACCTTTTAAACTTAAGAAGATCTAAGAATGTGTACTTGTTGAATAGCTTTAAAAGCCTGTTTGTTTTTTATTTTTAATTGTATAATAATATATGGATATTTTCCTTTTTGTAAAAAAAATTTTAATTATAGTATTACAGACAATTAATTTTGGCCACTGACCCCCTCCCAGTCCCCTTCCTGGAAGTAATAACTGTTATTAATATGGGTCATAGTTTTTCATATTACGAATCCTTATATGCCAGGAACAGTTAGTATGAAAACTTGATTATAGGTTAATTGAAAACTTGAAACATAGGAACCATGCTGCAAAAAGATAGAAAATTGTAAAATTAAGGCTTTAAAAGTCTTTTACTGTGTGATATATTGTCCTAAGTTACAGTGTCTTCTTCCCTTAAAAAAGGAGAAAAAGAGAAGAGAAAAACTTTATGTAAGAATAAAATTCCATTTCCAGTGAGGATCCTAATAATATTAAAACATATATATTTAACCTTCTAATGTGTATTTTCTAGTTATTTTAGTTTTCAGAGGGATCTAGGCTTAAGCAGTTAAACCATGGTTATCTTAGTAGACTGGTTAACTTGTTTTTCTTTCCCCATGGTTTAGAATGTTATAAGAGAATTTCACTAGGATATTAGAGACCTGAATTCCATTCATGACTCTATCACTAACTGCCTTTGTGACCTTAAATAAGTCACTCTACGTTCTTAGGCCTTGTTCACCTATAAAATAAGGTTGGGTTTAAGATAGCGAAGGTATTTCTTAAACCCTTTGAATTGTAATTTCTCCTGGCATTTAGCTCTTAAGTCAAACCTACTGTTTAAAAATTGCTTATGACTACACTTTTGTGTCTGTTTGCACAGGGACTGTATCAGTTATCTATTGCTACATAACAAATCACACCCCAGTACTCAGTGGCTTAATTTAGCAATCATATATTTGCTCATGATTCTGCAGGTTGTCAATTTGGGCCAAGCTCAACTGGGTGGTTCTTCTGCTGGTCTCACCTGGGGTCACCAATGTGCACTTACCTGAAAAATTGACTGGGCTGAATGATCTGACCCATAGGTCTGATGGCTGGTGCTGTCCATTATCTGGGCCTTCCACTCCACATGGTATTGAGGTTGCAAGAGGCTAAGCCCTACTGCAGGTGCTTATTAAGACTACTTGCATTACATTTGCTGATGTCCCATTGGCAGAAGTAAGTGGCATGGCCAAACCCAGAGTCAGTGCTGGAGGGGACCACACAGTGGCATAGAACAAGGAAGTATGATTTATTGGAAGCCATTAATATATCAGTCTGCCGCAGAGACCAAAAGGTATCAATCTAAACCCTGTACACTAAGGCATCTAAGTGTTGCCATCGATTGAATTGCTGTTATTGATACTGCCAGAATTTGTTCAGTCCTCTGGTTCTTTTTCAGCTTGTATAGGCAGTCACACTTATTGCTACTTTTATCTACCCTTTCAGCCATTTCTACTAGTAGCCAAGTAGGAACAAGGCCATCAAGATTTTGCCGGTTGGTGATCTGTATCAGGATGAAATTTCTAAGAATATGTTGTGCCTAAAAATGGGGGCCTAGTATAATATGATATTTACAGATAGTAAGAAAATGCTGCTTAGAAGTGGTAATGGAAAGCTAAGAATACTTTTTTTTACTTACAGACCAACAGAAATGGTTTCTGTGTCCACAGTTCCTTCATTTCTTTTTGTGTTTCCTCTCCTTGTCTGATTTTAAGGAACTAATATAGCATCTGGTATATATTTGTGTATATATGTGGTCTAAGCTCTTTCTGTCTATGGGTTTGTCAGTACAGTGGGGAAATGAAATGGTACCTTTAAATAGTGTGTTGGGTATTTGGTTCCTGGGGTGGTTGGTTGATTATTTATATATTTGTTTATTTTCAATGTTGGTGATCTCACAGCTAGTGAAATAATGAGTTAACTTTGTTTAAAATAGTAAACATTAAACTAAAACACTTTGGAGACCGTTGGAGGCATGGAATAGGTTTCATTAGAGCTGAAAGTTGTTTCAAACACAGAGGAGGTAAATGAGATGTAGAAGTTAAATAAATTGCCCAAGATCACACAGCTTAATAAGTAACAGAATTAGTGTTTGTAGTGTCTGTAGTGTCTGTAGTGTAGATACTACAGAGTTAGTGTCTGTGTTGGAAGGAACATGAACAGGCAGGCGTACCTTGGTTTTGAAATCTGGCTTTAGCACTTGTTAGTGGGCAGGTTTTTGATATCATTCAGCTTTCCTCATCTGTAATATATCCTCTTCCCCCAAGATTGTTATGAAGATTAAACAAAATGTGTAAGAATGTTTACTACCTGGTAGCTGTTCAGTAAATGCTGGCTTTTCTTTCAGTTCAGTGCTCTTTCCACTGTATCAGGCTGCCTACCTTTAATATTTAATAGCTGTCATCTAACCTGTTTAACTAAGGATAGCTCACAACGAATAAGAATGATGAACGATTTTTTTGGTCTTATTTGTATTTCAGACACTTGTTCCTCCCCTCCCTGTTCCTCTCCTCTTTCTCCAAATTCCTTTCCCCTTTACCCTCCCACCTTTCTCATTCATTCTTTTATTCATTTTCCCTCCCTCCCTGCCCTCCTAACCCTTCTCTACCCTGTTTGATTCCCTAGGGCTGATGACATATATTTCTTTTTCATATGTTATATTGCCTATTGAAGTGCTGAACATGTTGCAGGTATCCTAATACCTAATGACTTTAAATATTTTTCTTTATTTTTCTCTGTTGTTCTTTGTCAGTTTCTCTGACTTCTTGAGATCATGTGTTCTTCCATGCTTCTTCAGGCTGACTAAATCTTTACATTTTAGAAACTGACATCTTAAAAGGAACTTGATAAGAATAAGAGCTGGCAATGAAATTGCAGGTTTTTCTCAACTTACAAACGGCTTATTTATATGGCTAGTCAGAAAAGAGTTTCCCTCTCAAAAGACAAGAACCATTCAATTCTTTTGTGACAGTGAGTACCATGGGTACATGAGACATGAAATAGGAGGAAGAGGGTCCTTGCCTTAGGATTTTTTTTTTTTTTTTACCTGTGAACTAAGAGAGGATTCTCTTTTGGGAAGGCACTTGTGACAAAGATGTGTTTCCAGTGATCTGAGTTGTGAGTTGTAAATTGAACAGGTAGATTCCTACTCTAGTTTTTAGAAGCATTATTGGTTAAATAGACTTTGGTTAAGGAAGTCTGGAAATCAACTCACCATTTAAAATACAAAGCCATTGTGATTATTTGTTGAATGAGTAAATGCATCAATCAAACCGGAAAACTTCTGAATAAACTTTTTTAAAAGCCCTTTTTTTAAGTTGGGGCCTTGCTTTAGTGATGTTTGTGTGCATTATACATGCACATGTATGTACATCTACATACACATTCATAAACTATGTATAAAACTAAAAATCCTGGAAATTGTAGAATAAGGGTCTTATAATATTAAATTTTTAAATAATAGCTTTATTGATGTGTTATTTACATGCCATAAAACTTACCCTTTTAAAGTGTGCAGTGCAGTGGTTTTAAGTATATTCACAGAGTTGTGCAACCATTACCACTGTCTTAATTCTAGAATAAAATTTTAAAGACAGTTTTTCTGTGTTTGTTTTCCTGTTATGCCTTTTCTTTCCACTTGATACACAAAAATTGATACATCTTGACAGAAATTTTTTTTTACTGTTTTCTAAAAGTTTTCAAATGTTGAACTAAAAGACCAAGGTGGTCATAAGTGAAAAGGGTATGAAGTATAATTAGGGTACTTAAAATGAAAATTCTTGTTTGATAAAATAAAAGAAAGTGAACTATTTTTTACTTTAGCATATATCCTTTGTTGAAGCTTTTGTGTTGAATGTTGGAATAAATTGTCGGTCATATGCAAAACTATGTCTACTTCTTAAAACTTGAATTGAGGAAGGAAATGCTTTGTACCAACATGGCAAATACTTCATTATAATAAGAACATTTCTGTTTCTTCCTCTCATACTACTTTGTTCATTGTACTGTATCTGTCTCTGAGACGTAGAAACTCTTTAGGGAACTGCTTTGATTTTTTTGTGTGTGTGTATGCATTGAAGCAACATAAGCAGTGTTTACAGTGTTTTGATAAAGCAAATTTTTAGTAAAATTATTTTAATCTCATAATTTCAAGTCAGTTTTCAAAATTATTAGTGACCATATGATACTGTTTTTCTGTTCTCTTAATTGGAGCTTATAAACTCTTATTAAATGCAGATATGTCTGCTCAGACAGAACATATGGTTTATTCGTAGTGTTAAAGAGTTGAGAGGATTAGTTTGCGCTGTCATTGTACATTGCTTTTTATACTGATGAATGTACTCTGGGTGAAAATGTGAATCTGAATAAGTACTAAAAAAACGCAGTTGCATATAAATACAACTGAGTTTTGGTCTAAACCCCTAATTCAAAATGGCCCAGAGAAGGGTCTGCCAATGGGTAGAGGGAAATGAGGCACCTTTTCAGTTTTTAGGATATAGAAAAATGCTTTATAAAAATGGATTTTTTGATATCAACAGATACAAATTATTTTTAAACGTTTTCTACAAAGTATTATATGTAACAGTGCTAATGATTATATATAATATGTTTCCTCATTGTTTTACTTATTTCTTACAGGAAAAGTAGCCATCAAAAAAGAAGACTTGTGTAACCACAGTGGCAGAGAAACTTGGTTTTCACTACAGCCTATTGATTCCAATTCAGAGGTTCAGGTAAATATTAAGGATTAAGTGATGAAAGAGATTGTCACACACAGAAAATGAGTGAAAAACGAACTAATTATACTAGTTCATTTAGAGAGAGCTTAATCATACCTTATTTTAGATTCTGGCACCAAACATTATAGACCTCTGAGTAACAAATAACTGGAAGGAAATGCCTCGCCACATGAAATCAAGAATAATGTACGTGTATGTGCACGCGTATGTGTTTGGGGAGGTTATATTAGGACAGTTTTTTTCCTTCCTTCGCTCTTTTATTTGGGTCACAGTAGCAAATTACTAATTTTTTTAGATGGGGAAACGGTTTTAATGGAAAAGGTATGTTTTATTAACTCTGAGGAGAATCCTTAGAAGTCTGATTTATTTCATCTGTACTGACCAGGATGCTCTCTTTACTCTCTAATACACTAGACTTGGGAAAATGTTATTCATTCAAACCATGCCTGAGCCCACCATGCAGAGCCTTCATTCCCATACCCCACCCTTCCTTTTGTTCATCTTTCTTTTTATTTGAAAGGGTATCATTACTTATTTTAAAGCTCTTCTTTCCTCTTGCCAAAATAAGAGGTCTTAAAGATTCTATGTGTGAATAAAAATGTGTTTAGCCATGTAGCTTAACTTTTGTATTTGTTTCTGAAAAGTCTGAGTTACTCTTAGAAATTATTTCTATCTAAAGGGAATCCTTTTTTTGTAACCCTATTTATTTATAAAATATGATAAGGATTGTGAAACCATTTCCCAAGGGCATAACTGCAAGCAGAATTCTTCTTCTCTAAAAGAAGTTATAATTTGTCACTGTGACTCAAACAGAAGTTTAAGGCAAAAAAAAAAGTACTGCACACACACCCACAGGTATTTGCAAATAAAGTGCCTGTGTCTGTTTCCTCATAACCTCTCAAGCATTCTGTTTGCTTAAATTCTCAAAAAATTAAGTATTTGTTTGCTAAAACCCCTTCTTAAGTACAAAATATAATTGAAACGTCTCCTGTTTTTCCACCCTACCCCATTTTAATGTTCTTTTCTTTCCATTTGACAATAACTTTTATTCTTATCCCAGTTATACTGTATGGTAAATGATCCAGGTGAGAGGCAATGTGATGAAGTGGAAAGGGTTTTAAAGTAGAAGTCTAAAAATTGAGGTCCTAATTTTCATATGTGGTTATTTTACTGACCTTGAATTTTATTTCTATAAAATGGGAATGAAAGTTGCCATGTTGACTCATATGATTGTGAGAATTAAATGAAATACCTTTAAGAGTATTTTGAAAGCTGTTAATAGTTATACAAATGTAAAATGTCTGTTTACCACCCGTCAGTCAGGTGTCCATTTCCCTAATACGCCTTTACCGAAAGGCAGACGTGAAAGTTTTGAAGTGCTAGTTTTTCTTTTTAATAGTTTTAACAAAAAAGAAAGATAAGAAAAGACTTTGAGAATTTGGTCTAAAATGAAGTTTGAGGATTATTTTAAGATGTAGTTTATTAAAGTCCATTCTTTTTCTTGTGGCCAGTGTTATTTGCTAAAGGATTTAAGGGACCCAGCTCTCCAAAGTTAGAAATTTCTATAGAATACTCTTTATATAATTATTGGAGATGGTTTTAGAGCTCAGTACTGGGTAACAGGCTTTTTATTTGATTGTATATATAAAACTCATGGCTGAAACACAAAAATCTGCAAACAGCATTTAACCGTTAGATATCATGACATTTTTTATTTGCTACGAATTATTTTCATAACCATGAGTTTTTAACCTTTACAGTTCTTTTGTCTTAAATGATGGTTGATTTGTAAGATCTACTCACTATTTAAAATAAATTTTAGAAGGAAGAGTACTTTAGAGGATGGGAGGGGGTGCATGACACTTATCACATTAATCTTGTACATTGGGAATATTGTTTCGCTCCAAAGCTGATCTAGGAATATTAAATCAACCTCGTGAGTCTAAAAAAGATAGAAAAGCAGCCTGATTCATACAAATCCTATTTTGTTAATGAATTTGTTCACTTGCATAAGTTTTATAAAATTTTATAAAAATATCATGGAAATAAGAGCAGTTGGTGGAGCCATAGGAGAAAGCTGTGAGACAGAGTTCAGCAGGAATTTAATCTAATAATTACTGTTAGTAATTAGAACAGCATATATCTAGCACAGTACTAAGGACTTAATATATATTATCTCACTTAATCTTCAGATTAGCATTATGAGGTGTAGGTAGCATTACCTCCATTTTATAGATGGAGAAAATGGATTCATAGAGGTTAAATGACATCTGCAAAGTCACAAAACTATTAAGTGATGGAACCATCATTCCCATAAAGAGCTTGTCTGATTCTAAAACTCCTAACCACGGTGCTTTACTACCTTTCACTATTCTGTACTGTTGGTCTTAAAAAGGCTTCAACATAGATTATTAAGAGAATCACTTAGGAAAATCTGAGTATAAGGCACAGAAGCTTACCCAAATTAGCTCAGAGAAATAGGGAGCGACATTAGAAAGTTCCTGGGAAGCTCCTTGGAGTATAATTACAAGAACTTCAGTATGGCCAGTGAGAGCTAGAAAGTTGTCAGGCATTTACATAGGAGCTGCATCCTAAGTGGAGATCAGATTTCTTACTATAATAGACTAGATACAGTTCACATAGAATTATTTTTGAAAAGACTTTAATTTCTCATAAAGTAAACTAAAATAATGGGTGGTTTGTTTGTTTTTGGTTGACCACCACATAAAATAGCTTAGCTGGCTTGCATTTAGCACCACGGTGAATGAAAAATATATACTGTATCTTTGGAGTGTAGACTTCTCAACACAGCAGTAGATACTGCAGGAGGCACATAGGATTGAGACCCACTGATTCATTTCTCCCTACTCATGTGCTCACTGTGCTCCTTGAGTATAAGTGCTCACTGTTTAAACAGTGTTTTTCTTCTTTCCCTTTTATTTTGTAAAGTGAATAGTTAATGTTTTCTCTCTATTTTTCCCTCTAATTTTTTTTTTTTTTTTTTTTTGGCTGCGTTGGGTCCTCGTTGCTGCGCGCAGGCTCCTCTCTGGTTGCGGCAAGCGGGGACCACTCCTCGCTGTGGTGTGCAGGCCTCTCATTGCGGAGGCCTCTCTTGTTGCAGAGCACAGGTTCCAGGCACGCGGGCTTCAGTAGTTGTGGCTCACGGACTCAGTAGTTGTGGCTCGCGGGCTCTAGAGCGCAGGCTCCGTAGTTGTGGCTCACGGGCTCAGTTGCTCCGCGGCATGTGGGATCTTCCCGGACTAGGGCTCGAACCCGTGTCCTCTGCTTTGGCAGGCAGACTCCCAGCCACTGTGCCACCAGGGAAGCCCCTGCTCTAATTTTAATAACTATTCACTGTGCAAAAGGAAGGGGAAAGAAAAAAAACGTTGTTTAATGATGAGATTCCATGGTATTCTTTTTGTATGTCTGATGAGACTAACATGTCTCTCCCTTCTGCTTCTCTCTATAAATCCACTCTTATTTCTTGTTGACAGCTAAAAAATGCCACATCAGTCTTTGAGCCTACTTGAGCATACGGCCCCCTCACCCTCTAAGGTCTGACTCAGTTCTCTGCCACAATTTAGAGAGAAAATTTGGCAGACTTGGGTCAGATGCACACTGCAGTCTAATTTGATATGACTGGGGATTAAAGTTTTGGGGCATTGTCCCCTAAGAAAGGGGTTTAGGTAGAGGAAATGATTGGTATCTCTACTTCAGAGGAGATGTTTGATTTCCTAGCTCTAATTGGCATTTGTACCCAAAAGAGTTGCTAAATTATTGTTGTCTGAGGACCTTCAACTGTGACATGAGAACTTCAGTATATAGGATTCCCTTCAGTTCTAAAGTTCTAGGGAAGTAACATGTAGAAACATAATTTAGCCCTCAGATGAAAGGATTCCATAGTAGTAAGATGGGTTTTATACCAAAACAGTTCAGAAATTGCTAAGAACACTAACCTCTTACCTTGAATTGTTTCCCAGATGCTTTATTATTGCTGTTAATGTTAATTGTTTTCAGTTTTCTTTTCAAACATTCAAGACAATATTAATAATATTTCATGAGTGTGTTTTGCTACACTTTTTTTTTCCTGTTCTTTTTTGTTTTGTTTTGCAGCGTTCCCCCTTGGCTTGAACTATTCTTTTCTCAACCCACTCTAATCTGCCTTCAAACCCCACAGTGGGTTGGAGGGAGAGCATAGACAGCTCTCACTAATGTTACGCATGACACTGTGTTAAGTCTAGTGGACATTTTTCAGTCCTCCTCTTACATGGTCTTTCAGCAACTTTTGACACTGTTGACTGCTCCCTCTTTTTCAAAGCATTTTCTTCCTTAAGTTTGTGGTCCTGGTTATCATCCTATTTCACTTTGTGTTCTTTCTCTGTATTCTTTGCCACGTAAACGAAGTTAATATGAGTTGTGTTGGTGCCCCTTCCTATAAATCTTCTTTTGGCTTAGGTCATCTGCAGCCATGCTTTTAGCTATTTGGTCCTGGAACTCACAATAACTTTAAGTATTTTTCCTTTCTTTATTTTTTAGGTACTATGATAAAAAGTATGCCTTTATATAAGACTGATTAAACCAAATCTCTCATATGGAGAAGTTGGTGCTCTCATTAATTAAGGGTGTTTGTGTCACACAACTTGTACAAGCAGTAAATCCAGATGCAATATCAATCACATCCTTTTGATGTAATTACTTAGTTAATAAGTCTTTTTACCAACAAGCTTATCTTGAATTTCTGGATCCTGCCATAAGTTATTGATTGTTTTATAGGTTTTTTTTTTTTTTTTGGTGTGTGTGGGGTGGTAATATGGCCTCTGCCCTTGTTTAAAACAAGCAAGCATTTAAAAAAATCCAAAGATTATAGCCAATAATGCATAAATCAAGGGTTTTTTTTACATGCTGTTAAGACATAATGAGTATAAAGGTATCTTAAAAACTTCATTTGTAAATTTATAAACATGAAATAATAAAGGAATGAGCCATTCTAGATCATAATAAATACTACTTTAAAGAGAAAACAAATCCATCCATAAACAGAAGGTATTAAGTAAAACCTTTATTTTTTCATCAGATAGGCAGTCATGTCCAAAATGATTTATAGAATTAATTACTATATATAAAAACATTCATCAGAAATCTAGAAGTTTCCTTCATATGAAGAAAAATTTTCATCAGTTGAAATATACTTGAGTTCTGTGGAATGATTGTTAAAATTTAATTTAATGGTCGTTTAAATTAATTTATTAATGTTGATAAAACAAAAAAATGTTTAGACTCAGGAAGTTTTTAAGTGCATGCATTGTGTTTTGCCCAAATACCTATATTCATTTGAATTTCCCAAATTGTATGCAGAAATTCACATAATATCTTCTAAATGGTACCAAGACTATACATACTATAAAATTAAAATAATCACAGATTTTTCTATGTGAAATTTTTGAAATAGTAACTGAAATAAAGTTAGAATATAAACCTTCAGACAGTAATAAGTTCCTAAATACGCTGCCTAATACAAATTAATGTGATATAATTGCTTATATCAACCTAATATAATTAGTGGTATGAAATATATATAGAGTAATACCCTTTAAGTATCTGATTTATTTTTAAATAGAAGTATAGAATATAGTGTCAGATATTTGAACTTCCATTATTTTCTGACATGTGAAAGGTATGCTATTTTGTCACTGAACCTCCCCTAGGAGGTTGGATAATAAGAAAGCTGTTGTGGACCGAATCCCATTGCATGTTTATCACCAAATATAGTTCCTTGTCAGCATCTGAACAGTTACCTCTTTGTAAGTAATGTCCCTGTTTTTTTTTAGTTGCCTTAGGATTTTCTCTTTATATTTTGTTTTCATCAGTTCTACTATGCTGCAGCTACGTGTGGTTTTCTTTTTATCCTACTTGGGTGTTCCTAGGGGCTCTTGATTACTGTGCCTTGTTGTCTTTCTTCAGTTTAGGAAAATTCCAGGCAATTATCTCTTCAGCTTTTTTTTTTTCCCCTGTTCATTCTTTCTCCTCTCTTCTGGGACTTCAGTTATGTGAATAATAGACCATTTTACTATGTCTCATATGTCTCTTATACTCTCTCCCTCTCTGACTAATCTATCTCCTATTTCACCAGTCCTCTTTTCAGCTGTGGCTAATCTGTTAAATACATGTTCATTTTGGTTATTTTATTGTTTAATTCTAAATTTTTCATTTGACATATTTTATACTTTCCAGGTATTTGCTGAGTTTTCATTTTGTTTTCTATTTCAAAAAAAGAAAAATCTGTCCGTTAACTCCAACATCTGTGTCTCCTGTGAATCTGCTGCTCTTTGTCAGTTTTTGATTTTTTGGTTTTTGTGTTTGCGGGGGGTGGGTTGGTGTGTGGTCTTAGGGCATGCTTTGTAATTTTTGATGGAATGCTGGACATTGAAATACGAAATATTTTAGAGATAACTTGAAACTCTGGATGATATTTTTTTCTTCCTCCAGGAAAGATTTACTTTTGCTTTTGGCATGTGGTTAGGCTAGAGGCCGATCACTTTAATCCAGTTAGGAATTTGGCTGATTCCAGGCTAGGTTTTACTCTTTGTAAAGGCTGATCTATGTTGTTCACCCTTTGTACTCAAGCATAGGCCTTCAAAGGTTCCAACAGAAAGCCTGGGTGTTTATGAGAGCCACTCCATCTTGGTGGGCCCTGGGCTCCCATTTTTATCATGCCCAGTTGAGATTGTGGAAAGTTTTGAGTAAGCTTTCCAGCTTCTCAAGCCACTGCTGAAGTTAGGGAGGCCTTTGCAATAAGCTTCTTTGGATGCTCTACCAGCAACTTCTGTTTATATCTCATTGGCCAGAACTGTATCTTATGGCTATCCTTAGCCACTATCCCTGACTTCAAGGGAAACTAGGAAATGTTTTGCTGAACTCTCCTCCCCACCCCCCAAATAAACTTGTTTTGCTACAATCTAACTCTATAAAATGGTGACAAATGTAAGTAAAACTGAACTGTCATGTGAACATAGTAAGGAATACTAAATTTTTCTTAAATGTTTTCAAATTTGGGTTTCTAACACTAAAAAATAGCTTCAAATAATTTTTAAAACTTCTTGTTCATTTTTCTTTATTAGAAAGCAAAACACAATGGTCGTAGAAACTTACAAAATCTAGATGAACAAAAAGAAAAAAATTTGAAATCCTACCAACCAAAGATAAGTTCTATCAGTGTTGTGGTAGATAGCCTTGTAGTAATTTTATATAGTAATATATATAGTATGTTTTATTTTTATAAATTAATATTGTATTATACACCCTCTTTTGTGACTTGTTTCTTCTACTAAGTATCATGTATATATTTCCATGTTAAAGTATATAATGAGGTAGTGTTTTCCAGTTTAGAAATTATAACTTCCTTAATTTAACTCATAATGCTTTTTAAGTTTAGTGTTCCACCCTTATAGTATGTGTCTTGTGTCTGCTTGTTCTCTCCCCACTCTTTTCTTGACCAGGTTAATACGTAATTACGTTATTGTTGACTAATGCCAAAGGAATGTTCTGTTTAACAGCCAGCGGGAGTAGTGAACATATTAGGTAGGCTCTGACTCTGATAATGATTCCTGGTAGAACCCCATTAAATATCTTCTGATTTCTAGTCTTGAGTTGCTACAGTGCTGTGATTTTTAGTTGTGAATGAAATTATTATACTTTTTTCCTACTCTATATTAAGTTTGTATTGTTTTAAAAATAGATTAGATCCTAGACATTTCCTGAGAAACAGTTGGGAGTGCCTTGTTAGTATACGGTTTCTACCATAAAATACATACATGTTAAAATGGTACAACTGCTTTGAGATGTAAATGTTGGTGCAGTTGGCTAGGCTCACTCATTTGTCAAGTGACACAGATGCTGGTGTGACAGCAAATATGATTCAAAATTCTGGTTGAGTAATACTATAAATTACTACATATCATGAACCTTCCTGAGGTCACTCTTGAATAGTAGGGGTTGTGAATATTAAATGCTGGACTAATGAAAGACCTATTTTATAAATTATGTATGGTTTTATAAATATTTGTGTCTAGATTTTTAGTGGAAGGTTGGCTAGATATAGTTCCAATTCCACCTAACTGCTGATTTTATGACAGCTATTGCCTTTGTTTTTTAGAGCTTAGCTTTCTCATGCAGACTTTTGTGTTGAGATCCATCAGTGTTTATCGCTCATCCATCTAACCCTGAGATTTGTAGTTAGTGGACCTCAGACTCACTCTTGTATAAAATATGCCCATTAAAAATAGGCTGATTCAGGTTAGATTTCTGTGTATGTCTGAAAAGGTTGTTCCAAAGAGGAACAGTGACTAGATAATAAACTTTCCTATCTCTGATGAAATAACTTACGTCATTAGTCCCTGGATATCACACCCCTGAAATTTCCACTTGGCAATGTGGCAATTTGTCTTGTCAGCTGGGTGGAGGTAATCCAACACTGATTCTTAACCAGTTCAGAATTGCTCACAACCAGTTTAGAATTGCTTATCACCAGTGGCAGGGTAGAAATATCAAGCTCCAGATTATATTGTTCCTAAGCCTTTGTTTCTTGAGAAGTTGATAGTTTGCTTAAAACTTATACTACTGAATTTTTTAAAAACCCATTTATTAATGGCTGTTTAAGAAAGTAGTCCTTTATTTTCATTTTCAGTATCCCATTTTTTCATCAGTGCTCTTGGCCATATATTGTTATCTTTTATTTATTGTCTGCCCAACTAGATTGTGAGTTCTTATAAGCAGCGACTTTGTTTTATACTTCTTTGGATTCTTACCCACTCCCACAGTGCCTCCTAAAATGTAGTAGATATTCCATAAATCTTAATTATTTGAGAAAAATAAGTGTTGACAAATTGAATCTTACTAGCTTTAACTTAGTTTTATTGTTGTAGAATTGTATGATTTCTCTGTCTTTTAATGATACTGTCTCTATACTTATTATCTTCTCTGGAAAAAGCATTCTACATCTTGTAATTTGCTAAATGCAAAATTCCCTAAAATGTAAGTTTTATCTTTCTTTTTGATTCATGATAATTGAGATAAATATGTGTTGAACTGGGCATAAAATTCTTAGATTTGAATACCACGTTTGATATAAGCATTTGACTGCTTATTTTTCAGATTTTGACCTACATTGTTGGTTATTAGTCATTTAACAAGTACTTAATGGAGACAAAGCCATGTGCTAAGGATCACTAGTATTTAGTTAGTGAATAACTAAATATTATGGCTACCATTTGAAAAAGTACATACCTTTAATTAATATTTTATCAGTAAAATAGACTTCTCAGTTTGTAATTTTTTTTTCATTATAGGGTAAAGTTCACCTTGAATTAAAATTGAATGAACTGATAACAGAAAATGGAACTGTGTGCCAGCAGCTTGTTGTACAGTAAGCATATTTCTTTTACCAAGTCAACTAGATATAATTCTCCATTTTGTATTCTTTGAATTTTAAGCCAACTCCTTATTTTAAATACTTCAGAAACTTTTTTCAGAAATGAACTCTGCTATGCCATGTCTTTATTAATTTGTTTTCCACTTTATTTTCTCACATCTAGTCTACTCAGATTACATATGATGAGTCATTAATTCATTCAACCAGTATTTATTTAATGTGTGTTACATGATAGATATAGGATCACAGATAAACGTGTCTAACCACTTAGCAGCAACGAGTTGGAAAAGCTTCCCAGTAGAGGGCCTCTAGAAACTCTAGATATAACACAGCAGAGCATTAGGGACCTTGGGGCTAAAACTAAATGTATACCTTGAGATTACCAGTATTGATTCTCACCTGCTTTGAATTCCTTTTTTCCTCTTTTCTCTCAACTTACTTTTATCACCCCGTCTCTAATCTTCTAACTGTTCTGGAAATCTGTTTCAGCCCAATCCTCCACCTTTTCCCTCTCACCCAAACCCTTCGTCTGTGTTGTCAACGAACAATGGGATATCCCTGACTTCTGAATGTTTTCTCTCTTTGTCTTAACTGATACGTGAATATCCCCTGAAGTACTGTTTCCTCTACTGCCTTCTCAGTCTGAGGCTATGTATTCTACCATACCCATATACCTTAGAGCCAGGGAGTAGGGTCAATATTACTCTCCTACTGCTGCTCCAGACTATAATTTATTCTCCTAATTATGAACACCCCAGATCCTTTGAGGTATTCTCTCTATATATAAATATACATATTCATATTTATGTGCTTATATATATACATAAAATACTATATATAATATTACTCAGTTAATTTTTTCTGAACTCTTTTAAAGAAGGTTGCACATATTATGATCCTTAATATATCAGTGTGTATTTCCTAAGAAAAAGGATATTCTCTTAAATATAATATTTAAGTGTACTTTAGTACAGTTATCAAATTCAGGAAATTTAACATTGTTAGAATAAAAGTATAATCTGTAGTTTTTATATTTCAATACTTTAATCTACAGTTACAATATTTCACTTTTGTCAACTGTTCCAATAATGTCCTTTAAGACATTTTTTTTTCTCTCCAAGAAAGGGTACAGTTCAAGATCATGTATTACATTCAGTTGTCATGTCTCTAATCTCCTTAACCTGTACTTTTAGCTATTCGTTGTCTTTCATGGTAGTGAGATTTTTGAAGAATACAGGCCAGTTGTTTTTTCACATGTTCCTCAGTTTGGATTTACCTACTAAAAACAGAATTTGTTTACAGTTTTTCCCCCTAGACTGAGAGCATATAGTGAAAGTATTTGGATTACTCTCTGCCCTGCTCAGTTCAGTTATGTTGTACATTTGAAATACAGTTAATTGGATTGATTTGGTTTGCATTTAGTTTAATGTTGTTTTCCCCCATCCTTGTTGGTTTACTTTTATTTTACTGAATATGTAGAATATCAGGATGAGTTCAAAGGTCAGAACTATACCAAAAGGCATTACTCAGAGATGTGTTCAGTCCCCTCTCTTTATATCCAGCTCTAGGCAACCATGATCTGATTTCTCTCCTTATAGTTTTTGTCTTTTCCAAATGTCATATGAACAGATCTATATAATATATAGTATCTTGTGTCTTTTACTTAGCATGCTTTTGAGATTCATCCACATTATGTATCAGGAGTTCATCCTTTTTTAGATATTATTTTCTTTGTTTCTTGCCATAACTTGGTAGATACTGTTGTCCTCGTTTTACAGATGACAAAACGATGCACAGATTGGGTAAATAAGCCCAGGTTTGTACAGGGAGAGTAGAGCCTGGATTTGAACTCTGGCAGTTTGATTTTTTTTTTTTTTTTTTTTAAATTTTGAGATAATCATAGATTTGCAAGAAATTGCAAAGTGCAGAGAGGTCCTGTGTACTCTAAACTTAGTTTCCTTCAGTGGTTACATCTTATATAACTATAAATACAGTATAAAAACCAGAAAATTGACATTGTATAGTGTACAGGGTATCATTTTATCACATGTGTAGATTTGTGTAACCACCACCACAATTAAGATACAAAACTATTTTATCACTGTAAATATTTCCCTCATGCTACCCCGTTATAGTCGCAACCACTCCTTCCCCACCCCCATCCCTAATCGTTTGCAACCTCTAATCTGTCTCCATATCTAAAATTTTGTCATTTCAAAAATCTTACGCAAATGGACTCTTAATAGTTTGTGACTTTTTGAGATTGGCTTTTTTCCACTCAGATCCAGCCAGTTGTGCACAAGTTTCTTAAAGATTGAATATGGTTGTGTCACTTTTTAAAATCTATTTTGCCAATTTCTGTCTTTTATTTAGTGAATTTATACATTTACTTTTAATATAATTATGGATATGTTAGGCTTAAATCCACCATTTTATTTTTTGTTTTCTGTCCCCTCTATTTTCTTTTTCCTGTGGGTTACTTGAACTTGTTTAGAATTACATTTTGATTTATCTATAGTGTTTTTTTAATCTATAGTGTATCTCTTTGTATAGTTTTTTCAGTGGTTGCTTTAGGTATTACATTGTACATGTGTAACTTATAGTCTACTGGTGTTGACATTTTAGCAGTTAGAATAAAATGTAGAAACCTTACCTTTTAATCCTCCACCATTTGTAATATAATTGTGTTAAGTATTTCCTGTGCAACAGTGACAACCACATCAAAGTGTTATAATTTTTCTTTCAGTTATTAACACAATTTAGAAAAGAAGAGAATTCTAAGTCTATTGTATTTACTCATATTTTTGCTCTTTCCATATTCTTTCCTTCCTGTCATTTCAGGATCCCTTCTTTTATCACTGTCTTTATGTTTAGAGAATTTCCTCTTACCATTTTTTTAGGATAGGTCTACTGGTGACACATTCTTTTAGTTTTTCTTCATCTGAGAATGTCTTGATTTTTTTCTTGATTCCTGAAGGATATTTCCACTGGATATAGAATTCTTGGTTGATAGTTCTTTTTTTTTTTTTTTCCCAGCACATGAAAAATGTACCACTTCCTTCTGGCCTCCATGATTTTTGATGAGAAATCCACTATCATTCAAAGTGTTTTTCCTATGCAGGTTTTCCTATGTTTCTCTCTGGATGCCTTCAGGATTTTTTTCTTTGTCTTTAGTTTTCTAAGTGTTTTAGTTTGACTATAGATTTGTTTGGGTTTATCATGTTTGATGTTGGCTCAGCTTGAATCTATATGCTTATGTCTTTTGCCATATTGGGAAACTTTTAGCCATTATTTCTTGTTAAATTTATCAGCCCTGCCAGCTTTCTCTCCTCTCCTTTTGAGACTCCAGTGGCGTGAATGTTAGATCTGTTATTGTCCCACACATCCCTGAGGCTCTGCCCTTTTTTGTTCCGGTCTATTTTCCCTCCGTTGTTCATATTGGGTTATTTCTGTTGTTCTGTCTTTAAAAGCTCACTGGTTTTTTCCTCTGTCCTCTCCATTCTACTGTTAAAGTCAACTATTGAATTATTTTTATTTTGGTTATTGTATTTTTAAGTCCTAAAATTTCCATTTGGTTCTTCTTTATATCTTTATTTCCTTGGTGAGACTTACTATTTTTTTGCTGAAACTTTCTATTTTTTCATTTATTTCAAACATGTTCATAATTGCTCATTGAATCATTTTTATGGTGGCTGCTTTCACATTTTTGTCAGATAAGTCCAACATCCATGTTATCTCAGTCTTGTCATCTGCCAGTTGTCTTTTCTCATTTAAGTTGGAGATTGTCTGGTTTTTCATATGTTGAATGGTCTTCAGTTCTATCCTGGACATTTTGGGTGTTATATAATGTGACTCTAGATCTTGTTTAAGTCTTCTCTTTTAGCCAGGCTCCTCTGACCCTCTGCTGGTGGGGGAAGAGGAGTCCCAGTTTCATTACTGTCAGGTAGAGGTAGAAGTCCAGGTTCCTGACTCAGCCGCTCCTGATAACCCTGGGGGAAGAGTGAGAAGTGTTCCTTGTTACTGCTGAACAAAAGTCATAGTTCACGTTCCCCTTAATTCCTTCCTGTTACCACTTTGGTGGGATAGGGAGGAGTACCTTTCTACTGCTCCACGTGGCCTCCACTGACACCCTGGTTGGGAGGAGTTAGTTACCCCTAGAAAGTGGTGAAAGTCTTGCCTTCCCACTCAGCATTCTCTGACACCACCCTGGCATGGAGGGAGAGGAGTGCCTCATTGGTGCTGGCTGGTGATGGAAATCCAGGCTCCTCATGTGGTCTCTACTGACTCCATGGGAAGAAGGGGCTCATTACAACCTGTCAGAGGTAGAAGTCTAGGCTCTCCCCTGAACTTTTGGCCTTTGTTGATGGGGGTGAGGGTGGATCCACAGTGTTTCTCATGGTGTTTGATTGGAGTAGATGGTTATTGTCTAAAAATGGTTTCTATCTTGCTAAGCTGCCCAGTTCCTGGTCCTTTGGCTAGAGAAAGCTGGCTTTTCTTGGGGCATTTTGTTGTCTGCTCCCATTGGTGGGTGTTTCTGCATTGGTAGCTTCTCTAGCACTCAGTCTGGGATATATAAAGTGTAAGAAAGCCCAGGGAATTCACTGCTGGGTTCCAATTTCCTTGGGTCCCAAGATCTCTAATTGGCTTGCCTTCTTCTCTTCACCTTTCAGTTTTCTTATGTTTGTTTAACATCTAGGGTTTTTAGCAGTGCTTAATGGGAAGAAGAAGGAGGTGTGCACGTACTCCATCTTGTCCTAGAACTGGAAACTAGTCCATTTCTTTTTACTTACAAATAGTGTTCCTTTGTATGGAATTTGTTTACCCATTCACCAGTTGATGGATATTTGAATTGTTTCCCATTTGAGGCTATTATAAAGAAAACTGCTGTAAATGTTCACAAACAGGTCTGTATGTGGACATATGCTGATCTGCATTCTTTTCTTCCTTCTCTTTTTCACTTAAGCCTCCACTGTCCATATTCACTGTCCATACAGCAACAGAACTCCAGCAGTAGTTTTGTGGAACTTACTGCTGATTTCTCAACTTTAGAGGTATTTGAAGTTTGTGGTATTTTCGTTTTTTCAGTAATGCTCAAGGCATGGTTTTATGTATTGTTTTCTTTGTGCTCCTTGCTGAACTACAGTTTTGGGGAGTAGTGTGTGGAAAGGTTCATATCCCAGCAGTTGCTATTATTCTCCAGACCTGGAAGCTCCCCACTGTAGCATTTCCTGAACTTCAGTAAGACCTCCATCCGCTAATCTCTACCACATTTCTTACCTGCTCCTATTTTTACTTTCTTCTAGGTCTTTTTCTATGATCTGTCACTATAGTCATTTTCTTACAGTTTCCCTAAACTCCCCTGATCTTCTCTTCCTTTTATATTTATATCCCTTTTATATGAATGAACTCAACTTCTTCTGTGTTCAGTCTGCACCTGAATATTGCTGGAGAAAATCACACAGAAAGACTAATTTTACTTTAAATTCATGATCACAAACCTCACATGGATACTTACAACTATCACGGAGTTTTACTGTGCTTCTCTAATACACCTATGAGATTCTCCATCGCTACAGACTGCAAATTGGTCACATCTTCCTGAATCCAAATCTGCAAACCTGTATTGGCCTCCATCTTTTTGTCCTTATGTTTTAGTCGATGAGGTGCTCCTTTTCTTGTTGGGAGTGAATTCTTCCATCTGAACTCTGGATTCTTTCTCTTTCCCCTACAAAGGACTTTGCTCCTTCAGTTATCCCTTCTTCTGTTTCATCAACTTTACCTGCTCTTTTAGATTGTTCTCACCAGCATGTAAACATGTTCTAGGATCTTCCATTCTAAGAGACATGCCTTCGCAGACCTCATCTCCAGCCCCCTCTCCCAGCTACCATCCCCATTTCTCTGCTCTCCTTTGAATGCAGACTTCTCAAAGTAAGATTGTCTAATAGATATGGGTGTGTGTGTGTGTGTGTGTGTGTGTGTGTGTGTGTACACTAGCTCTGAGTGTTCACTGAGAAAGCCTGCAAACAGTGTCATCCCAGTAGCAATGAGCATACTTAGCACCCGTATCTTGACTTCTAAATACCATTCTCTAGTCAGCACTATGCACTAGATCTTTCTGTGATGATGAGAATGTTTATGTCTTAACTGTCCAATACGGTGGCCACTAGCTTTGTGTGGCTTATTGAAAACTTGAAATATGACTAGTGCAACTAAAGAGCTAAATTTTAAATTTTGTCTAATTTTAATTAATTATAATTTAAATAGCTAAATGTGGCCAATGGCTACAGTATTAGAACTGCTCCAATAAAAAGAACGTGGACGGGTTTTTTTTGTCTTGTTTTGTTTTGTCTTTTTAGCAGTGACTAGTTTCAGGGTTTGGGCAGAGAAAAATACAAGATGAGCCCAGAGCATCTATGGAATCAGAAAGTAAGGAATTGCTCAAAAAATAATGAGGGCATGTGGAAAGGATGTTGAAGTCAACTTGAAAGAGCTCCAAATAACCAAATCTGGGACAATTTGATCATCAAAATAAATAATGATAATGATTAAAACCTGTAGAATAAAATAAATATCCATGAGCCAATGCTGATACAACAATTAAGTAAATACACGGGAGAGAAAGGACTACTTTTCCTTATTGATGAATATAGGACAAGTGATGGAAACAGAAACATCACTATTAGCAAACACTACAATAATAATTAGTGTAGGGACGAATCATCTAGAGATGCTAAATAAGTGAGCATAAGTGTAATGACAAACAGCATACATGCATAGTCTCAAAGACTAACCCTGTAAGATGTCTGATAGGTACCATCTTAACTGAGTGATCAAAGTTAATGTCACTGATAATGAGACATTCAGTACCTCCTGTTAATTTGCATTGAGAAGGATACCAAGATGCATAACCTCAATCTAATCATGAACAGACATCAGACAAGTTCAATTTAAGGAATATTCTACAAAATAACTGGCCAGTACTGGCAAGATCATGGGGCAAAGCAGGAAAAGTAAGGAACTGTTTTAGGATGGAGGAGACTAAGGAGACATGAGAGCTAAATACAACTTGTTATTTATTATTAACTAACATCGTATCCATGTTAGTTTCCTGCTTCTATAATTCTATTCTGATTACACAAAATGTTAACATTGGGTGATGGGTATACAGGAACTCTGCATATTATTTAACAACTTTTTGGAAGTCAGAAATTATTTCAAAATAAAAAGTTTTTAAAAAATTGTCTACACCTTATGCATTCAACCCAGATCTTTTTTCTAGCTCCAGACTTACATGTCTACCTACCTTCGATGTCTCACAGCATTGCAAATTTAACACATTTAAAACTGCTATATTGATTCTTGTATCTATCCAGCTCCTCCCCACAGCTCAAGCCAGAAATATGGGAGTCACTTAAAATCTTTTCTCCTCTCTCTCCCCCAAGATTGGATCTATTTCTTACTGATTCTATAAAAATTTTTCTTGAATTTTCTAATTTTTAATAATACTTACTGACACCTCCTTATTTCAAACCACCAATCATTTCTTACCTTGACTATTTCAATAATCTTTTAGCTGGTCTTCCAGTCTGCAATCCATTCTCTTTATAAGCAGCCCAGAGCAGTCTTCTGAAACATAAACTAGATCATGACAGTCCCCTGCTTAAAACACTTAGTGATTTTTTTTTTTTTAATTTTATTTATTTATTTATTTATTTTTGGCTATGTTGGGTCTTCGTTTCTGTGTGAGGGCTTTCTCTAGTTGAGGCGAGTGGGGGCCAACTCTTCATCGCGGTGCGCAGGCCTCTCACCATCGCGGCCTCTCCTGTTGCAGAGCACAAGCTCCAGACGCGCAGGCTCAGTAGCTGTGGCTCACGGGCCCAGCTGCTCCGCGGCATGTGGGATCTTCCCAGACCAGGGCTCGAACCCGTGTCCCCTGCACTGGCAGGCAGACTCTCAACCACTGCGCCACCAGGGAAGCCCCAACACTTAGTGATTTTTGCAGTGCTTTTAGAATAAAGTCCAATCTCCTTACTGTGGCCCATAAGAACCAGTGACCCGGCCTGCCTCTTTGATTTCATTTTGTGGCGTGCTTCCTCTTCATATGCTTGCTGGCCTTCTCTCACTTCTTCAAATGTGACATTACTCTTCCAGCTCAGAGATGTACATTTGCCTTTCCTTTTGCCTGGAATGCTTTTATGCCCATTCTTCTTCCAGCTGGTTCATTCTTGTCCTTTAAGTTTCAACTTAAATATCACTTACTCTAAAATAGGGTACCCTATTCTTTTTCTTCCATAGCACTTGCCAGTATTTCTAATTATTATTATTTTTCATTTATTGCTTGTTATCTCTTTCTTCAGGTAGACTCTGTGCTCCATGAGGGCATGGGCCGTGTTTGTCTTATTCACCTCATGGCCCCAGCATCTGGCACTTAATAGGCACTAAATAAATTTTAAAACAACTAAATGACGAAAGGTAACACTGTCTTCTTAAAAGATGAAGAGAAAGAAGCTTGCCTAGAAAAAGTGAGGGTTTTTTTTTTTCCCCCAGAAGGAAAGAATAGTATAGGCAAAAATATGGAGGCAAGAAACAGCATGGTGTTTGTGTGTGTGTATAATTAAAAGCAGTTTGATGTTGCCTAATATATGAACCTTGAGTCAGAGATTGGTCAGAAATTGGTAAATAGGCAGGAGCTAGATCTTAAGAGGTGCTTATGTACCATGTGACCTTATAAAACTTATATGAGCTTATGGAACTATTGGAAGATTGTAGGCAATAGAGTATGGACAAATTTGCATTTTAGAAAGATCAGATTTGTGACAGCAGTAAGTATAGAAAGGTGAATTTGAAGGGTGTTAGGGTGATCCAAGTCAGAGGTGATGGCTTCTGTGCCAGAGCAACAGTTGCAGATGTGAGAAAAGAGGCCAGAGGAAGTAATATTTAAAGAGTAGAATCACTGAAACTTACTGATTGATTAGATATAGAAAGTGAGGAGGAAGGAGAATTTAAGTGTGGCTCTAGATTTCTAGATTGTGTTGCTTGGTGGTGGTGGTATGCACAATGAAGAGAAAATACTGGAAGAGAAGCTGCTTTAATAAGAGATGGTAATGAGTTGAGTTTTAGCTGCTCTTGAACATCTAGGTAGGGATTTCATTTCCATCAGGCATTTAGATATAAAAATCTTAAACTCTGTGGTGAGATCTCATATAGAAATGTATGGTTGATGGTAGTTGTGGCCATAAGAATAGATGTGATAGAAGTAGGCTTAAGGGAGGTTATGTAGCATAAAGAGAACAGTTGACTGAGAGCAAATCCAGCAGTAGATGTAGAAAAACATGTGAGGAAAACATGAAGGAGACAGATAGGTGATATGAGGGATGTTAGGAGAGTGAGGGTCAAGGAAACCAAGAGAGAAGAGGTTTTCAAGGAGAGAGTGATCAGGAATATTGCATGCAGCTAAGAAGTCCAGTGAGAGCAGCCCTGAAAAACATGGATAGCATTTGACACTCAGGGGACCTTAATGAGGAGACTGTCCATAGAATGACAAATGCAGAAAAAACCGGGTTTCAGTAGGGTGAGGAGTGAGTGGGGAGGTCAAGAAATTTGGAGAGAAAGACAGAAAAATTAGATAGGTACAGAGTGACTTGAAGTCCAGGCAGTGATCTTTATATTAGAGAAACAGGCTGAGGGAAAGAACCTGAGGAGAGAAACTTGAGACAAATTGAATATATGGTTGTTGCTACTATATGGAAATTTTAAAAATTGTTTTGTATCCTGTAACCTTTTTACATTCACTTATTAGTTCTACTAGCTTTTTAAAAATAGATTCCATTGAATTTTGTACATAGACAATTGTGTCCTCTATGAATAGAGTTTTACTTCTTCCTTTTCAGTCTGAATACCTTTTATTTCTGCTTCTTACCTTATTGTACTGGCCAGAACCTCCAGTACGATGTTGAATAGAAGTTGTGAGAGCAGACATCCTTGTCTTATTCCTTATCTTAGAGAGAAAACCTTCAGTTTTTTACCAGTAAGTACAATGTTAGCCGTCCTTCATCAGGTTGAGAAAGTTCCCTTTTGTTCCTAGTTTGCTGAGAATTTTTATCAGGGATGGATATTCAAACGATCTTATGCTTTTTTTGTTTTCATTTGTTAATATGGTGAACCTTGTTGATTGATTTTTGAATGTTAAGCCAGCGTCCACTTGGTCATGTTGTGTTAATATTGTCATGTATTGCTGGCTTTGATTTGCTGAAATTTTGTTAAGGATTTTTGCATCTCTGTTTATGAAGGATATTGGTCTGTACTTTTCTTGTAATGTCTTTGTCTGGTTTTGGAATCAGGATATTAATGGTCTCTTTGAATGAATTGGGAAGTATTTTCTCCTCTTCGATTTTCTGAGTGTCTATAGAATTGATGTAATTTATTTTTTATATGATTAATATATGAATTCACAAGTGAAGCCATCTGGGCCTGGAATGTTTTTGTTTTGTTTTTTGTTGGAAAGGTTTTTAACCAGGAATTCAACTTCTTTAATAGATACATAATTATTCAAAAAAAATTTTTTTTAGTAATTTTGGTAGTTTATATCTTTCAAGGAATTTGACCATTTAATCTGAGTTGTACAATTCTTTGTATAAAGTTGTTCAGTTATTCCTTTTTAACCCTTTAATATGTGTAGACTTCATGGTGATGTCCTAATGTTGGTAATTTGTGTCTTCACTCTTTTTTTCCTAATCAGTGTAGCTAGGGGTTTATCAATTTTAATGACCTTCTTAAAGAAATGGCTTTTGATTTTATTGTTTTTATATATTTTCTGTTTTCTCTTTTATTGATTTTCACTTTTATTATTTCTATTTATTTTGGGTTTAATTTGCTCTTCTTTTTAAAGTTTCTTTTGATTGATGCTGAGGTCAGTGATTGGAAATCTTTCTTCTTTCCTTAGTGCTATCCATTTTCATCTAAGTACTACTTTAGCTGGATCCCACAAATTTTGATATACTGAGTTTTCATTTTCATTCATTTAAAAATACTTTATAATTTTTCTTTTATTTTTTGACCCATGGGATTATTTAGAGGTAAGTTAATTTTGTTTCCAAATATTTGAGGGTTTTCCAGATATCTGTTGTCAACATATTTTATATGATCTGAATACTTTAAAGTTTACCAAAACTTAATTTTTGTCCCCAAAATATAGTTTATATTGGTACATGTTTTGTGTGCATTTGAAGAGTGTTTTCTGCTTTTGGTGGATACACTGTTTTTTATAAATGTTAATTATGTTAGGTTGGTTGACAGTATTGTTTAAACTTTCATTCTTAATTGCTTTATTGGGTGTTGAAATCGCTAACTATTTGTGGATTTGTCAGTTTCTCCCTGCAGTTCTATCAGTTTTTGCTTCATTTGTTTTACAGCTATAATAGGAACTTATTAACATTTAGGATTTTTATGTCTGCTTGATAAATTGAACTCATCATTATAAAATAACCCTCTTTATTCTAATATTGGTAATATTCTTTGTTGCAAAATCTACTTTGATATTAATATAGCCACTCTGGCTGCCTGGCTGGCTGGTTTACTTGCCTTCTTATTTTTCATGTTTCTAAATTTAATATTACAAGATTTTTAATCTAACTTTGATTTTATACTGGTATCTCTTTCCTCTAACATTGGAAATCTTAATCCCTAACTTTACATAAATACTTAACAACATAATTATTTATTTACATTATCTTTGAAGATATAGACAATAGATTCAAAATAATAATACCAGTATTATCACTGATAATTAGGTTACTGAATGAAGTTTTAGAGGTCTTACTGCTCTGTTTGTTCTAAGAATATAGAATATATCACTAAGGATATAGAATCAAATACTGTGCTCTAGTCCTTGGAACTAATTCCCTTTTTTTTTTTTAGTGGTTTCTCAGGTTTGTTTTTGTTTTTTCTTTACTTTTTAAGGGTTATTTCTTAAGTTTAATCTTACTTTTGAAATGTAAAAGTTTTCTATGTTGCCAAACTCAAAACTATATAAAGCTATCTTTGAATAAGTCCATTCCCAGTCCTCTACCCTCCTAACTCCTATATTTAAAAGTTTTGGCCTTTCATTCCAGTATTTTTACAAGTACAAGCAAATAAATATATGCACATGTATAAATAAAAATTAAAATATATTCGTTTTCTCACTCCATTCTTACACAGAGTATAGAGTTCTGTAACTTCCTCTTTTTTCAGTTAAGAATATATCCTGAAGATCACTCCATATCAGAGTAATTAAAGAATAGATTTACCTCATTCTTTTTGACAACTACCTAGAATTCCATCCTATAGATACTATAATTTAGTCAGCTAAACCCTTGCTAATGGACATTTGGGTTGTCATTACCCATTAAATCAGCTTTCTTTTAATTAGTATTAGTATGGTATATATTTTTCCACTTTTTTTACTTTTAACTTAATTTTATCTTATATTTAAAGGAGTCTTAAAGGCACTGTATAACTTTTTTTGTCCAATCTGAAAATCTCTGCTTTTTAATTGGCATGCTTAGGCCATTCACATATCTATGTAATGTGTCTGTTACTCTGTCTTCATGTTTACTAATCTTTTCTTCTGCCATATCTAATCTTCTGTTAATGCCACTCAGTGTGTTTGTCATGTCAAACCTTGTAGACTTTCAAAATTTAATGTCTTCTGTGTCTCTACCAAACATATGAAATATAGTTATAATAACTTTTTTCATGTCCTTGTCTACTAATTCTATCAACTGTGTCATTTCTGGATCTGTTACTATTGATTTGTTTTTCTTTTTCATCATGGGTTGTATTTTCTTGATTCTTTGTGTTCCTGGTTATTTTCTATTGGATGCTAGATATTGTGAAGTTGCTGGATATTTTTGTACTCCTATGAATATACTTGAAGACTTAGTTACTTGGAAACAGTTTGATTCATTTGTGGTTTGCTTATAGGCTTTGTTAGATGGAACAAGAGTGGCCTTTAGTCTGGGACTAATATTTTCCCACTACTGTGGCAGCACCCATAATTACCAGCTTTTTACTGTGGCCCATGGGATCTCTTGCTAGTCATTTGTGGGCTTCTGGAATTGTTCCCTCTGCTCTTTTCTAATGGTTCTTTCCCCAGCCTCAGAGAGTTTCCTCACATGTGTATGTTTATCAGCGCTCAGCTGGAGACTCCGGGTATGGGTGGGTGGGGGGACCAGTACTTTCGTAGCTCTCTGGAGGTTTCTTTCTCTCTGTGCAGCTTTCTTTCCTCCAGTACTCTGCCCTGGAAACTCTAGTCACTTTGGCCTTCCCCAGCTGACAGCCCTTCCTTTCTTCTCAGGGAGGCCATCTAACAGTAGGCTGGGACAGTTAGAGGGCTCACTTTGTTTATTCCCCCCATCAGAGATCACTGTCCTGAGCTGCTGATACTACCCCTTTTTTTTTTTTTTTAAGTGTTTGAGGTGGGAGGATAAATCTGTTCCCTGTTACTCCCTGTACTATGTACTCCTGTATGTAGAAGTTAATATTTGTCTTTTAGTTAAAAAAAAAAAAATCCAAGGAAAACAATCAGATCATTCTGTATTATAAACAAGTTTGGACTAAACTTATTTTCCTTTGTATTCCTAAAAAATGTGTCAATATCAAATACGTTATGTGTCATATATAAATAAAATACAAGATAATTTAGCATACTAAGGTTATTTTAACATTCGTTTTCAGCTTATCCATGGTTTATGACGTGAAATTGCTTGATTTTCCAATTAGAAGAATAGTTGTATCCTAGGTAATTAGGAAAATATTTCATAACATATGTAGCAAATAAAATAATCTGTATTTAATAATACTACTTGTGTGTCAGAAAACCCAATTTTTATACTTAGATTTAAAAATTGAGTACTTCTGATTATTTTTATAGACTCATACTTTTGGATTATGGGTATTGTTTTTTTGGTTTGTGGGTATTCTTATAGAAGTGTTTGTATACTGAACAGCATTTTTCTCATTTTTTTAAAATAAATTTATTTATTTTATTTATTTATTATTTTTCGCTGCGTTGGGTCTTCATTGCTGTTCATGGGCTTTCTCTAGTTGCAGCGAGCAGGGGCTACTCTTCATTGTGGTGAGCGGGCTTCTCATTGCAGTGGCTTCTCTTGTTGAAGAGCATGGGCTCTAGGCGTGTGGGCTTCAGTAGTTGCAGCACGCAGGCTCAGTAGTTGTGGCGCACGGGCTTAGTTGCTCCGCGGCATGTGGGATCTTCCCAGACCAGGGCTCAAACCCGTGTCCCCTGCATTGGCAGGCAGGTTCTTAACCACTGCGCCACCAGGGAAGTCACCATTATTCTCATTTTTTTTTTAATTTTATTTTTTTTTAAATTATTTATTTATTTATTTGTTTGTTTGTTTTTGGCTGAGTTGGGTTTTTGTTGCTGCGCACAGGCTTTCTCTAGTTGCGGCGAGCGGGGGCTACTCTTCGTTGCAGTGCACGGGCTTCTCATTGTGGTGGCTTCTCTTATTGTGGAGCACGGGCTCTAGGTGCGCGGGCTTGAGCAGTTGTGGCACGCGGGCTTGAGTAGTTGTGGCACGTGGGCTCAGTAGTTGTGGCTCATGGGCTCTAGAGTGCAGGCTCAGTAGTTGTGGCTCACAGGCTTAGTTGCTCTGTGGCATCTTCCCGGACCAGGGCTCGAACCCATGCCCCCTGCATTGGCAGGCGAATTTTTAACCACTGTGCAACCAGGGAAGTCCTCTCAGTGTTTTTATACCTCATAAAATTATAGTGAATTTTTATTATTAAGATTTTACATAATTAGTGTTTACATGAGGTAAATTTGGTATTAGAAGGAAAGTAATACAGTATATTCAGGCACAGTGGGACTGTAGGAGGACTTAAACTTTAGAAATGGGGTTAAGAAAGTAGAAGTTGAGTCTCGGCCCACTTCTCACAAGTTGTATTACCTCTTTAGCCTTATTTTGTTACTTTCTCACGTAAGCTTTTTGAGCCTTACTTTCTTCTTTAAAATGACATGATGATACCCTTCTCAAAGGCAGTTGTGAGAGTTTGATGCATTTTGTGAAAATAAATAGTAAACTGCAAATACTATATCAAAATCAGGTATCATTTTGAGGTTTAGCCTGAGAAGTGTAAATTTCAAACAGTATGTACAGTGGGAAAATTTGACTGTACCCAGGCCTGACATTAATAACCAGAATTGTTATCTTGGCCTGTACTTTCTTCGGTTAGTTTCAGAAATTTTTTAAATTTGATTTTTGATACCCAATTTAATAGAAATGAGTCATATTATCATTTCTTTCTTTACTCGGCAGCACACCATTTGCACCTCACCCACGTATATGATCTGTGGGTTGTGGAGAGAAATTAGGATGTTGCTCAATAGCCCACATCGTTCAACAAAGAATACTTTTCACTAACACTCAGGAGTTTCTTGTAGGCACTGGGAAATGCACACCTTTAGATGCTAAACTAAATTCGTGAACTCAATAAAGAGAAAATTTGAGGAGCAGGTCATTAAGTCAGATTCTGTGTTCTCTGTAAATACCAATGACTGTGTTGTCATGGAGTGGATGAGATGACCTTGGTTTTTATGGTCTAAAACTTTTTCTACAGAATGATGCAGGAGCTGTTACTGAGAGTCAGAATAAAAGGCTGCAGAACTGTATGTGGCTTGCCCTTTATTTATGAATCAGATTTTAAGTGGAAGCCACAGTTGTTTCCTTGTTTCTCATTCATGCTTTAGCAGAGGATATGATGCCACAGATTTGACTTGGTTTGTACTGTCTCCTTTAAGGTTCACACAGCTTTCTTTTCCTTTTTAGAAGCCACAATAGTTTTAATGTATAATCAAACCACAGCGTGTACCTTGTTGGATAGACCTTGTGTATGTCCAAATATTATTTGGTAGTCTCAGTACTGACTGAGGTGGTCTAGTCCTATTTGGAAATACAGCGAAACTAAATAAATGCATATGTACATATGTTTGGGTAGGTGGTATATAGGCATACAACTTCAGACATGTGGAAAACAATTTTAACCCTTTGAATGTATTAATTCGTATTTAAAGATAATGTTTTAGGTTGTTTAACTTGAATATGAATGTTTTATGTTGTTTAACTTGAATATAATAACGTTCATTTTTCTTTATGCTTCCTTAGTGTCAAGGCATGCCATGGTTTGCCTCTCATAAATGGACAAAGCTGTGACCCTTATGCAACAGTTTCTCTTGTGGGCCCTTCTAGGTAATGTTTATTGAATTAGTATTAGATTTTTAAGTTTTAAAGTTTAACAATTACAAAATTAAAGTTCTGAGAGAACTTGCTAAATAGCTATTTATGACACAAAGTAACGAATGCTTTGAAAGAAAAATCTTCAGTTAGTTCTATTATTCACTTGCAAACAATCAACTCCTATTTTTATAAAAGAAAATGAGTGCCATTTCAAATCTGCCAGACTCTTAGGCTATGAGGAGCAACCTGTGTCTTACAGTAGTTAAAATGTACTTTAAAACATAAACCTGACCTTCATTCATCATCAGCTTTCCTAGTTTCAAACGTCTTAGATTTTTATTGCAGGTAGAATCCTGTTTTAATAAATGCTAGCTCAAAATAGCAAAGGAATTTCTATATTTTTATCTGGAAAACAACTCAGGACTAAAAATACCTTTTTTGCTCATGGCATCTGTGCTGTACAGAGAGAATTCCAAGCTGTAGACAAACTGCTGAAGTACCAGAACATGGTGAAGTGCACTGTATCATTGATTTTAATTACTTATGATAATTTATGGAAAATCTATCACACTTTGTAGTATTTTCTATTTTATAATTTCATTATGGTTTCTTTCAGAGCCTGACTAGTCTGAAATTTGTCTACAACTTGAAGGTTTAGAATCAGGAAACAAAGAGCATACTATTCCCTCTACACAAACACATGTATATACACATAGACATGTACTGCTTCTTCCCAACCCCAAGCTATGTATTCTTATTTTTTAGAAAATCACCAGTAAGTCACTTTGAAAAATGTGTTTGTCCCTATGTATGTAAAGCACCATGCCTGGTACTTATTGGGTTCTCAAACAATAGTATCCTATTATTATTATAGATGGTTTTATATTTAAAAATATAAACCTGACCTGTTTGCTAAAAGCAGATACTCAATCCTATAACATTCATACTATCAGAGGGATTGAGTTTTGTGTGTTAAAAATGTTTAATCTAGTGGAGCTGTTTTTGGTTTTTGTTCTTGTTTATAATCAATACCTAATAGATTCTTTAGTGTAATTGCTTAGTAATGTACAGATAGAAATTATTTGGCTTGTGAATTTGTTTTAAAAAGTCACTGTTGGTTTTGATATTGTACTGTCATTTGGAGGATGTTACCATTGGCGGAGGCTGGGGAAAGGTAACATGGGACTTCCCTGTACATTTCTTTGCAACCTCCTCTGAATCTGTAGTTATTTCAAAATAAAAGGTTTTTTAAAAAAGCCACATTGTAGCTGAAGCCCAAGAAGTAAACTAAGAATGCTTTTCGTGTTCCTCTGGTATTTTTCAACATAGATAAAGGTACTCTGAATCTCATTGTCTTCCTTCTACCATTTATTTCGAGTTGCTTGTATAATAGAATGTGTTATTAAAAACCCCTGAAATAAGGTTGGCAGTCAATCTAGTATAGCCATAGAATAATAAAATCTTGGCATATATCAGATATACAAAATTTGTGTATTCTTTGATTTGAGGTTTTAGAGACACCTCAGTTTTTTTCCCCCAAGTAATATTTAAAGCTACTGCCTTCCCCGAGTCATCTTAACAGTTAAACAGAAAGAGGTCAGGCTCCCTGGTTGGAAATAGCATGTTTTATAATTGTGTACTATTAAGTTCTACAAGGTAAAACTCTACCACATTGGAACAGGAATGACCAAAAGAAGACAAAAGTAAAGAAGAAAACAAGCAATCCGCAGTTTAATGAAATCTTTTACTTTGAGGTAACATTTTGTTTTATTTAAATGTTAACATTGAATATTGAATGCTGATTTACTTCTTTTTTCAAATTCTGGCCATAGTCATAATTTTATTAACTAATGCAACTAAGCATTTCTAAGCAGTAGAACCACAGTGTAACACAGTAGAGGCCCAGTGCATAAAACAAATAAAGGCAGAACTCTGATTGTTTTGAGGATGGGGAGATCTAGGACCACACCTACTCTTCAGTCATCCTCAATATCACAACCCCCTTCACACAGAACCCTACCTTATCCAGCCCCTGACCTAACATGCAGTGGCCCCAGGACTCTTCTGCAGAATATTATCTGAAAACCACTAGTTAAATAAGGACGATATCACTTGGTAGATCTGGGTTCTGGTCCCAGTTGAGTTTGAACAGATCACTACATGGGAGACTCAAATTTCTTATCCTGTGAAAGGATAATTTTGTAAGAGAAAACAGTAGCATCCCTACCTAACGCAGAGTTTTTAGGAGGTTCAAATGTGAAAATGCTTTGAGACTATAAAGTATTACATGATTAAGGCCTTATTATTAAGTTCTTTTTAGCTAAATCACTCTATGGACACATGCTTATTTTCACAGAGAACTTCAGCTGCCTTGAAGTTGCCCAAAATACAGTGCTTTGGAGTTCTTTACTGTGGAGCATTTGTTAAATAAATCCTTTTTCATATTATTAGAAAACTATAGGAAAAAAACAAAAATAATCAAACTCTATTCTAAAAGATTGTGTTCTACCCATAGAATATTTTGCAGTTGAGATTACCATGTAGGGAAGATTTGAAAAAAAGAGTTACGTTTTGTGCTTTTCCTTCTTTTTGTGTGTGTTTTTTTTGATGTTTCAAAGTAAAAAGAGCGAGGGCACATCTAGCCATGCCTGATTACTGTACTTTAATAAGGGAACACAGTTGAAGAAATGCCAAGATTGAAGTAGGAGGAATTGTGGGGGGTGGAGGCAAGGAAGAAAGAAAACAAAAGAAAGTGCGCCAGTGTGAGACGCCCCATTTCCCAGCTCAGGACTTCCTCAGTTCAGTTGTTCTGTACTTAAAAATGGCTGTTACATCTAGCCTGGAGAAAACCAAGAAGGGGCGACTTGCAGCAGCAAGCAGATGGTCTTTTGACAGTCAAGACCTGACCTGTTTGCTATGTGCAAGCATACATATTAGGCCTTGAACCATTCATTCATAGGGCCCTTTGTTGAGTTGATTATAAAGATAAAAGTCCAATCTCTGTCCTCTAGTGAGAGCAGGAGACCCAAAGCGTACACATGCGTGCACACACGCAGCAGTAAAATGCAGTAGTAGATACTGGGTAGCTCTGCTCTAGGTGAGTTAAGCCAGAGTAAAGAGTATTAGAGAAGGAACATTTTGAGCAGAGACATAGAGACAGAAAAGCAGAAAGTTATGTCCAAAGAGTAGCAAGTAGTGATTTGACCAAAAGGGAATAATGGGGAGTAGGACCAACTAATGAAAGGCCTTGAGAGCCAGGCTGAAGTGCTATGTTAGCCATTGAATGTTTTTGAACCTGGAAGTAATGAGTAATGCACTGTTTTGGGAAGAGTTAACCATGATCTGTGGGCCAGATGGCTGAGAGAGAGAACAGAGATCAAGAGACTGTTGTAGCTTAGGTGTTTTTTAAAAAAAGGAAAAAGCAGAAAGCAGGGGGGTTCTGATTCAAGAGAGTAATATGGAAATGAGAGGAAGAGATGGATGAGAAAGAAACTGCAGATGGCAAGATAACAAATTGGTTATAGAAGAAGAGAGAAAATGAGGACTCAGATGTTGTCTTCATGATTTCAAATCTGGAAAAATAGAAAAGTTAAGAAGGAAAACATAAGTGGTTCAGTTTGGGGCATAATGAGCTTGAACTCAGATATGCAAAATCCTCCCATAGGAAGTTCATGACTGAGATGGGTGATGGTTGTAGATAAAGAATCAAGAATTGCTTACAGCAAGTCAGGAAAGAAAGCCAAGGGAATAGAGGTATACGATAAAGGAAAAAAGTGAAGAAGGTTAGTTCTGCCACATATTAAGTATTTGACTTTGAGTATGTCTCTTAATTTCTGTACTTTAGCTTCCTCATTTTCAAGATGAGGATAATAAATCTAGCCCTGCCTGCTTCAGAGCAGTGTTCTGATGAATAAAAGAGATAATGGATGTGAAAGCACTTTGTACAGCACTGTGCTGCAGCTCTTAGAGCAAAATAAAATATAAAACCCTGGAGGAAACCCATATTTATAGATTCTGAGGAAGAAGTACCAGAGGAAGAAGCCAAGAGAGCAGAAGATAGCCAGGGTAGTGCTGGGTGAACTCAAAGAGCAGAGTAGCTCTGGGGAAAGGGAGTATGGTTGTATGGTCACTTGTCCAGATAAAGCGGTCAAGGAAGGTGAGAGCTAAGAATTTCATCATCAGACTTGATGATTAAGAGAGGGGTTTGAGGAGGGTGATCTGTGAGGAAGTCAGATTATAAGGAGTTACTGTAGTGAGTGGGTGGTGAGGAAGTGGAGGCTGTAAGGATGGGTAACAGTTTTGAGATATTTGTCTGTGAAAGGAGAGAGATAGGAAGACCATAATTTAAGGGGAGAATTTTTCTTAGGCTTGAATGAGGTGAACAGTCTGGTCAAGAAAAGCTGTAATTAAAATAGATCAAATGCTTGCTGCGTGTTTACTGCGTGCTTATTACTGCATACTGTGTGGGGACGGAGCAGTCTTAGAAGAGAGGAGGATCATCTCATCCTCTTGTTTGGAAGAGGATGAGAACGCTCATCAAGTAAACAGGCCTGTGTGGGAACGGACACGTTCAGGTGGACAGTAGTTGAGGAAGTTCCTGCCAACGGCCTTGATGTTTTTGGTAAAAACGTGAGAAGGAAGTGTACGGGTGGCATTGGTATCTTGAGAAATGTGGGAAGGTCTTCAAACAGTTCCTAGCCTGTGCAGCTTCCCTGAAATGGAGCACTTTTACTCTGAGTCACCAAGAGATTACATATGAGCCAGAGAACCCAGGGTCGCCATAGACTGAGCTGATGAGGACGGGTATGGAGGTCAGGTTGATCTTGATATTTTTTTGCCACCTTATTCTTGCCACTCTGCTATTTCCATAGCTGTTTTTGTATTTAGCTTTTGGGTAAAATATTACTTAGGCATTTCCCTCTGTTTATAATATACACAGTCGAACATTTTAGGGATGATAGTTTTTTAAAGTTCATGTAAGAGAAAGATATTTAAAAATTTTTTTTACTAAAATATTTTGTTTATAGGTAACCAGATCCAGTAGTTACACCAGAAAGTCCCAGTTTCAAGTAGAAGAGGAGGACATTGAAAAGCTGGAAATTAGGTATGTGTCTTGGGGTTTTACAGAATTGCTATGTTCTGTGCCAAAAGAAAATCCTAAATTTAACTAAAAAATGTGACTCAAGCTTAACAGAATTCTCTTTAGCAAGTTAATTGATGAAACTTAGAGGAATGTGCATCTAATTTAAATCCAAATAATCTTTTCAAAATCCGATTTCTTTGCACTAATAGTTAAGGTGTATTTATTTTAAAAATAAAATGAGCTAATTTTCACCTATTTTGTTATATTTTTAGTTTTTCCCGAATTTAATTGCTCCTTAAATTTCTAAATCATAGCATAATGGATGCAAAGAATATATAGAAAAGTAATTATATATTAGCCAATTTAGAAATAATTTTTTTATTCTTCTTAACATATCTGCTGTCTAACAGAAATTTCAGTGAGGTAAGAAGTCTTGTAAGATGATTCAACAGGTGCATGTGTTTGAAGTTTGTGCTATTTCCTAGGTCTTAAATATCTATGCTGTTTGGGAGGGGAAAGTTTTGTGAATGCATGTATAGGTGTGGTGTTAACAGTGTGTTCATCTAAAGGGTGTATTAATCACATGTTTGGAATGATCAGGTAATGTATTTTTCTAAATCACCTATCTTTACATATTAACTGGTTTTAATTGAGAAAGAAACTGTAGTCTTGTGTTGGTTTCTTTTCTCAAAAACAAAAAACGAACTCTGTAGTCCTTATTTTTACAGGTTAAAATAAAGCGTAGACTTTGAAACTAAGAAACTTAAGTGCTTTCTTTTAGATTATTTAAGATAGTCACTTTCTATGCTTTTAAGTAAAAGCTACTGCAGTATTCTGCTTTCTTAGTTTAGATAGTGAGGTATAAGACAATGCTAACATCTCTTGTTTTTAAGCATGTAAAATTATGTCTGGTACTTTTGCCATAAGCATCTTTGCCGTAGGCATTTTTGCCACAGACATTTTCGCCACATGACTAATTGGCCATAAGTCAGCTTTGCTGTGAAAAATAAAATAACTGATTGACAGTTTGGTTTCAACTGGTTGAAATGTGTTAGCGTTTCTCCTGGTTATCGACGTTATTGATAGCTTCATTGAGCGGACAGGTGACGGTGATTTGCCCCAAGAGTTGGTTTCTTATTTTGAAACACACCACATTGGAGGAGAAAGAGTCTGAGGGCCTGAAAGGCACAGAGTCAAAGCCACATTTCGCGTAGGACTTCGAAGCATCCATCAGCAGACATGTGACACCATGGCAAGAACAAACAACCGTGTGGAGGCTTCAGTACAAAACTCAGAAACCAATACGCATCCTAGTGTTTGGAAACGCATACCTCTCTTAACGAAGGAAGAAATTCTAGGAAAAAAGTGCAATGCTGAATGAGGAGACAAATCAAGAAGCAAAAACAAAAACAACGTGTGAAATACTGTGAACAAAAGGCTTGGAAGATAAGCGTTTAGGTACAGCCCACAAAATAGAATCAGTATTTGTGCAGCATTGCCATGAATTTACACACATTTTGAATGTATTCAAATAAATTTTGTATTTTGCAATAAAGTCTTTTTAATTTTGTTGTTTATTTTTTATGTTTTATGTTTGTGTCTTTTTTAATGTCTCATTTTTTTATTTTATCTTTTATCACAGAATTGCCTTTTGACCAATTAGTTATGTGGTGAAAATGTTTGCGGCAAAAAGTGCTTGAGGCAAAGATGTCTGTGGCAAAGATGCTTATGGCAGAAGTACCCAGAACCGTAAATTAATGCTATAATACGAATCATAGTAATTTGAAGCTTTTTGGTCATGTGCGTTCTCTTACACATTGTTTGCAAAAAATAAAGCCAGTTTTTAAATTTTCAGGATCGACTTGTGGAACAATGGAAACCTGGTCCAAGATGTTTTCCTCGGTGAGATTAAGGTTCCTGTGAACGTGTTAAGAAATGATGCTTCTCATCAAGCCTGGTAAGAAGACAAACATTGTAGTGAACTGCATAGTAGGTCATCCCCTTTCATGCACTGTATATGCAAATAAATGCTTACTTTGAGCATATTTTAAGTTTTTAATGGATAAGCCCAAAGTCATTAACACTAACTGATTTGGCCATTTATTTATTGTTGCAGAAATATAAGTACAATTATATTAGTTTTATGACTTGTCCTCTGGTACTGAGATAGAAGAACTGAATTGTCTAGGAATATTTTCCTGTTCAAAACTTAATCTTAACTCTAAAGAAAAAATATAAAACATTTCGAACATTACGTAAGAGTTGCCCATGTGAGAAGATGCTTGATCACAAATCAGCATCTATAGTTCAGAAGATGGGCATGGGAACTGTGGATGTTTGAAAGCAAAAGGTTTATTGTAGGGATTCAGCTGTTTACGGGATCTCACCAGTGATTTTCCTACCCCAGATTCCATTGAAATGCACCATGGATGGCTCTGATGTTATTTTCTAAATGCCTATGATCTAGATGTTGTTGAGCTGATCCAGTTAACACACTTTTCAGGAGCTCTAGTGGCTCAATATTGGCTACAATATTACCTTTTCGTGACTTCTAATAGTGACATTAAACTCATGTTAATGTTCGGACATTAAACTGATGTTAGTTTCCTTAGTAGAATCAGTGTGAAACTATTGTTTTTTTTCTGTCTACAGCACCTAAAAGTGTATATCCTTTCCCCTCCAGTAGGTTGCCCAGTAGCCCTCATGCTAGACTTGGGTTTCAACTGAGTATAAACAGCATGCCTTTCTCATTTGCCTCTTAAAGCCCCCTTTTTAGGGCTCGGTTTCAGTTGCCTGGAAGAGGAGTTGAAACTGAGTGTTCAGATGTTTCTTACTGTGGACAGCAGTCTCTTACTGTGGACAGCAGTCTCATTTGTCTTTAGGATTTTGCTTCTCCTGAGTGCCGTCAGGCATTTTTCACTTTGGACTCTGTTGTCCTCAAACAGTTCTCCGTAGTAGACTGATACTTATTTCTATCTATCTATCTATCTATCGATCGATCTATCTATCCATCCATCCATCCAACCATCCATCCATCCATCCATCCATCCATCCATCCATCCTAGGTCTTAGTTGCAGCATACGGGATCTTTAATTGTGGCATGAAGAATCTTTTAGTTGCAGCATGTGGGATCTAGTTCCCCTAACCAAGGATTGAACCCAGGTCCCCTGCATTGGGAGCACGGACTCTTAGCCTCTGGGCCACCAGGGAAGTCCCTAGACTGATATTTAGAGTCTCAAAAATTTTGTTTTATTTTTACCTCTTGCTAATGCAGATCTAAGAGTTATTAGTCTTTATGGTGGCGTTTTATACGCTGTAATTTCCAAAATGTGTCCATAGATGGAAACTTGGTCACTGTGAAAAATTGATGAACATTTGAGGCTTGTCATTCACCCCTGCCAATCTTCTTCCACCTTCTATAAAATTAGCATACTGTTTAAAAAATATTTATTCATTTATTTATTTGGCGCATCGGGTCTTAGTTGTGGCACGCAGGATCTTCGTTGCGGTGCGCGGGCTCTTCATTGCACTGCACAGGCTTCTCTCTAGTTGTGGTGCGTGGGCTTAGTTGCCCCGCTGCATGTGGGGTCTTAGTTCCCCGACTAGGGATCGAACCTGCATCCGCTGCATTGGAAGGTGGATTCTTTACCACTGGACCACCAGGGAAGTCCCTAGCATACATTTTAAAATGAACTCAGTTCATTAAGTCTTTAAAATGATAGGCCGTGCTATTTGGTACAAAATAAAATGTGAGTCGTTGTGCCTCCCAAGGCCCCTCAAAGTGAACTTGAAATGTGCCATTATAGCCTTATTTTAAGTAACAGGTCTCCAGACAGGCCCTCCAAATTTGGCAAAATTTGTAGAACTACCTAGGCAGGATGTAAGAACACTAACAAACAAAAATTAATTTTATTCCCATAGATTTTTTTTTTTTTGCTAATAATACTTTAAAAGTAACCTGCCCAAAAGTATGTGTTAAAATTTATACAGCATGAAATAGAAACATCTGCTAATTCATTTATACTTCCCTGCATGTAAGGAAATATAAAAATGTGAATGCAGTTTTCTTTTAAGTCAAATTAAAACTCAGCCTCCTTTGTCAATTGTAGAGCTGCAGCATCCCCTTGTGGGGTTGATGGTAACTACATGAAAACTCAGGAAAAGCTTTATTTACCTTCAGCATTTCAGGCATATTCTTTCTAATCTTAATATTCTAGCTCATTAGTGTTGATAATATCTAGTTTTAACTTTATCATATGTAGATCACAGAATTTGATTAGACTTTTTGAATAGGTAGTATACTCACATGGTTCACAGTTCAAAAGGTAAAAGTCTATCTCCTGCCCCTGTCCCCCAGCTAACCATTTTCCCTCTTCTGAGGCAGCCACTAGTTTGAGATTGTGGAAGTATTTTATGTAAGTATAGGCAAACACGGATATATCCTTCTTTCCCATTCATTACACAAATGTACACATTTAAAAAAAATTTTTATTTTATGTTGGAATATAGTTGATTAACAATGTTGTGTTAGTTTCAGGTGTACAGCAAAGTGATTCAGTTATACATATACATGTATCTATTCTTTTTCAAATTCTTTTCCCATTTAGGTTATTACAGAATATTGAGCAGAGTTCCCTGTGCTATATATAGTAGGTCCTTGTTGGTTATCTATTTTAAATATAGCACTGTGTGTACTTGTCAATCCCAAACTCCCTAACTCTCCCTCCCCCCCACCCTTCCCCCCTGGTAACCATAGGTTCATTCTCTAAGTCTGTGAGTCTGTTTCTGTTTTGTAAATGAGTTCATTTGTGTCTTTTTTTTTTTTTTTAAGATTCCACATATAAGCGATATCATATGATATTTGTCTTTCTCTGTCTGACATAACTTCACTTAGTATGATAATCTCCAGGTCCATCTGTGTTGCTGCAAATGGCATTATTTCATTCTTTTTTAATGGCTGAGTACTATTCCATTGTATATATGTACCACATCTTCTTTATCCATTCATCTGTCAGTGGACATTTAGGTTGCTTCCGTGTCTTGACTATTGTAAACAGTGCTGCAATGAACATTGGGGTGCACATATCCTTTTGAACCATGTTTTTCTCTGGATATATGCCCAGGAGTAGGATTGCTGGATCATCTGGTAGCTCTATTTTTAGTTGTTTAAGGAACCTCCTTACTATTCTCCATAGTGGCTGTACCAATTTACATTCCCACCAACAGTGTAGGAGGGTTCCCTTTTCTCCACCCTCTCCAGCATTTATTGTTTGTAGATTTTTTGATGATGGCCATTCTCACTGGTGTGAGGTGATATCTCGTAGTTTCGATTTGGATTTCTCTAAGAATTAGTGATGTTGAGCATCTTTTCACGTGCCTCTTGGCCATCCATATGTCTTCTTCGGAGAAATGTCTGGTTAGGTCTTCTGCCCATTTTTTGATTGGGTTTTTTTTTTTATATTGAGCTGCATGAGCTGTTTGTAAATTTTGGAGAGTGATCCTTTGTCAGTCTCATCGTTTGCAAATACTTTCTCCCATTCTGTGGGTTGTCTTTTCATTTTGTTTATGGTTTCCTCTGCTGTGCAAAAGCTTTTGAGTTTAATTAGGTCCTTAATGGACACATACTGTATCATATTCTGTACCTTACTTTTTTTCACTTTCAATTTAGTAGAACTTCAGTAAGTATTTGTTGACTTTTTATAGTGGTTAAGAGTATGGACTCCAGAACGAAACTGCCTTGGTTCAAATCCCACCTCTGTCATTAACTACCTGGGTGACCTTGGACAAGTTGTTCCACCTGCATGCCTTTGCTTTCTTTGGCTATCAAATGGGGATAGTACAAACAGTACCTGCCTCCCAAAGTTGTTAGAGGATGAATTGGTTTCATGTAAAGTAAGTTACAAGTGGGTATACCGTGGGTATAACTCAGGCTCTCATCATTATAGTTATTGCTGCTGTCATCACCATTATTCCACATCAATACATATAGAATTTCTGCATCTTTTTTTTTTTTGGTACCAGTATTCCATTGGTTTGTAATGGTATAAATAAAGAGAACCTTAGTTCTCTGATCATCTAGTTCAGTCTCATTTCACCAGTTACATCAGTGTCAGAGAACTTAACATGTGCAAAGCCTTTGTGTGATTGTACACACTGGTACAGTAATTTCCTCCTAAATGATCCAAAATGAACATTAAGAAAATAGATGCAAACATCTTTTCATGTTATAATTTAAAATTTTGAAAGTAAGATTCAAGTAGTAAATAAAACACATGGTTGGAGTTTTTTTCAATATAAGCACTTTATACAAATTTAAAACTAGATTAATATTTACTTTAAGATGAGTTGGTTTTCTAGTTTGCTAATTTTGGCACCTATCTTTAATCTCCTATCTTTAGTAAAACTCTGTTGATAATGATTATCTTTCTGGAACCAGAAATAACATTTAAGTATTAGTAATGGTGCCTCTGAACAGTTATTTTCCAGATTAGGCAGCATTATACACAAATAATTGTAGTTTTTGCCTGCCTACCTCAATTTTAATTACACAGACCTTGTTAAAATTTTTCAAATGCCGATTTTTTTTCTGTTAAGGGGCTGTCAAAACTGCTGACTCTTGAGAACATTAGGATTGCTTTTTTGTCTAACTATGAATGAAAAAAATACATGTGAGCAACTGAGTGCCACTTTCAGTTGATAACTTCTCTTTGTTTCCTGTTCCTTATTCTTTCAAACTGAAACACTTCATTCAAAAACTGAAGAAAATATACTTGAGGTTTTTTTTTTTTTGTATCCCTAGACCTCAGACACACCAGATATCCTCTACTTAACAAATCTTGAGGTTTTTCTTTTTAGCTCTAATTCGTACAAGACTGCTTAATTCACCAGGGCTCCTTTAGATTGTTTAAATTGAGATTTTTGTAACAGTGTTTTAAAATAATAAATTACATGTACATAATTATATAAATAATGACATTATGTATAGTTATTTTATATATATATGTTTTTTAACTTTTACTTGCATTTATTTTTTTGCAGCATTTATTCCCGGGCCATAAGTTTTTGTTTCTTCAGTTTCTTCTGGGATATCTTTTTCTTCTGTGCAACCTCCTCTTCTGGTTTAGGAACAATCTGTTCTTTTTCTGTGAGGATCATCTCAATGTGGCAGGGAGAGCTCATGTATGGGTTGATCCGACCATGAGCTCTGTAAGTCCTGTGCCGTATCTTGGGGGCTTTGTTCACCTGGATGTGCTCAATGACCAGAGAATCTACATCTAAGCCCTTAAGTTCAGTATTACTCTCTGCATTTTTGAACATGTGCAGTAAAAATTCAGCACTCTTTTTGGGCCTCCGACCCTGTGTCCAGCCCCACTGTTTGGCCTGGGGCACACCTACGAACTCCACCATTGTAATGATGGAATGGCGCACATTGCTTCTGTAAAGTGACATCCTTCAGATACTTGGTGGCTTTTCAGATATGCATACACTTAATGGCCTGGGCAGTTTCACGAGTGTTCTTAAAGTGAACACGAAGATTTGAACCTCTTGATTTGCCTGATTTTTTGTGGTTTTCTGGGTCAAGTGAATATCGAACCATTTTTAGAGGTTACCTCAGGCCGTTTACCGGAAAAGCTATTTAATATATTTTAAGTGGTAACAGTTATATGTATATAAATGTTTTATAAATAACATTTACTGTGTACAAGGCACTATTCTAAGTGCTTTACTTATATAACCTCCTTAGGGATTAAATCAGTTAGATACAATTATTACCCCTTATTTAAGAGGTAAGGAAACAAGCACAGAGAGATTGAACAGTTTTCCCAAGGTCATACAGCTATGATTTGGACCAAACTCTTTGACTCCAAAGTTTGTGCTCTTAACCAATGTACCATAATAAATTTGTACTTTGGCATAAATACTTTTGAATATGTTTAAAACTCAAAAGTATTCTCTGTTTTAAGCTGTCAGCAAAGATTTGAGTGTCCCTTGCTTATAAAATATTATTAAAAAGAAAATCGAGTGAGTGGTCCCTTCTCATTTAAAAAAATGATCTTTTCAAGGAATGGGTAGGACAATTTTGAAATTCTGTATTTTGTTCAAGTAGACATGGGTGAAGTATTTTGTCCATAGGAATTTCTTATCCTGCCAAAGAAACCCAAGGAGACAAGTTTAAAAAGAGCGGCAGGAGCAAGCCCTTCTGGAGTTCCTGAGCATCCTAAAACAGTGTATGCATAAAAATGAATAACTGCATAACACTGCCCTAATCCCTCTGCAAAGAATGTGCCATGTTAGGACTATAGACCTATTTTGCGGGTATTTTGTAGTTTTATGAGAGTACCAGAGGGATAAAGCATATTCCTTCCCCCAGTAATTTGGAGATAAGGGAATTAGAGATGCCCTCTGAATATAATTTCTGTAGAACAAACCAAAACAGAGTCTGTAACCTGACTAGAGTTTGAGGACACTGTTTAGGATGGATAGGTGCAGTCCCTGGGAGGCAGAGCCGGGTTTTAACTGTAACGCAAGTAATTTTATCCTTCCGTATATGGAAAACATGAGTTAAAATAGAAGGGGCAGAATAAAAATGTATCCCAAAGAGGCCAACATGGGTGGCGACTGCCCATTCAAGCACAGTCAAGCGGTAAGGGGATTCTGTTCTAGAAGTATTGTTCTTTCCTTGGCAAAATTGTCTTAGCTGAGAGATTCTTAAGATTTCCTTAGATCTCTGTGTTGTGTCTCTGTACTCACCACAGCACCTTCTGATAAATAATTTGGCTTTCCAAATAGCTTACCAATAGGTAAAAAATGTATTGATCAAACATAAACAATTGTATTAACAGGTAAAAAGAGGTATTAGTTGAAGTAGGAGATGTAGATGAAACACTATGGGAAATGGTGATAATTGTTGAAGCCAAGTGATAAGTGCATGGGGTTGATGGTGAGGGTGTTGCTTACTAATATTATCACTCTTCTCCCTACTTTTGTGAATTAACATTTCCATAATAAAATGTATTAGTCACAAAAAAGTGTGGGTCTCTTTGCCATTTGACTGTTGTACAGTCTTTCCTCGGTATCCATGGGGGGTTACTTCCAGGAACCGTGAAGTTCAAACCCATGTTGTTCAAGGGTCAACAGTATTTCTTTTCATAAATTTAGTAATTGGCCTTCTATTTTAAATATATTAGTCTCTGTGCTCAGTCATTGCAATTCAGGTTCACTTTGAGATGTGCTGTTAAAACTAGGTATCTGAGTCTGCAAAGCTACAGAACATACACTGCATTGTTGGAAGTTGACCAAAGTGATGCCCACATCAGGATGCTTGGGGATCAGCCAGCTAGACTTCCCTTAGAGGCACTTCAGAGTCATCTTTGCTAATAGCCTTATTTCCAATTATTTCCATAGGCAAATTGTTTAAATCAGTATTTCTCAAGTCAGAGACTAGAAGTTCTGAAGGTTGGTCTTCTGAGACAAGAATTCCTGTTTTGTGGGTAGTGATATAATTTCTGTATAATTTCTTCTCCTTATATTACCATTCCTTCATCTTTTAAACTTTGCTTGGTTAATTCTCTAGTTCTCTTTTATATCTTTATCATATCTTTCTGAAAGCTAGAATTCTATTAAAACCCCCTCTCTTCTATTTTTAAACAAGTTAGTCTATTAGGGGAAGACATCAAAAGTAAATATCAAAACTACTGACTCCTTTATACAAAGCATTCTAGCTAATGAGTGAAGGAGGGATGATAGAATTATAGTTATCATTTTGCAACCTGTGCAGATTATTGACTCTCGGCAGTGGTCATCAGTGATTGCTAATATCACAAAAAGAGGAAACAGTCAGACATTAGTGCCTCTTGGTGGGACTACACAACACTCTAAATGAAATGTTCTTGCCAGAATATGAAATCTGAATCTAACCAAGCCCCTAGATCTATCTACAATACTACAGGAAATACAGAGGAGACAAAAGAACATGTTAAATGACATCACAGAGATAGAGTTAACACAGTCCCAAGTCTGGAAAATTGTATAGATAAATTACCTGATTTCTTAGTGGTTAGAGGTAATCTATAGGTTAAAAGAAACTTAAGCTATCAACCAATTACAATCTATAAAACTTGGATTTGACTAGAATATAGAAAACTGTTTAAGTTTGGGAGAATTTGCATACTGATTGGATAGTAATGATTTTTAAAAGTTTATATATATATTTATAGTTATATAGTTACATATACTTAAATATTTATAGATGAGATTATAAAACACCTGGAAATTGTTTTAAAATAATGCAGGAGTGGGATGGGAGGAGTGAGTAGAGAGATGGCTAAAACAAGAATAGCCTTGAGTTGATAATTATTGAAGTTAGGTGATGGTACATGGGAGTTCAGTATGCTACTCTTTTTACTTTTGTATGTATTTTTTAATTTCCATGACAGAAAGTCTTTAAAAATAACTTAGATTTCTGGTTTTGGTCCTACAAACTTCTCTTGAGTTTTAAACACTTCTCTTTCCTTGGAATATTTAAAGCTGCCTCTACTTTTTACATATATATTTTTTGCCTTTTACTTACCTGAAAAAATTCATGTAAATCTGATTTTTGCAAATAAAAACATTTTCAATATATTTGCACTGTTAATCCTTTAATAATATAAAAATCCTTTATAAACCTTCTATCACTAACTTTTAAAAAATAAGTTCAAATTTTTACAATGTAGGATTTACCTTAAAATGAGATCACTTATACCTTCTTGTAGTACGTCTTATCTATTTCAACCAAATGTGTCTTTCTTAAATTTAGTTGGTAAAGAGTTATTTTTGATAATATGTTGGATTTTGTGTTTTATTTTTTATTTTTTTCCTAACGTGCAAGCTAATCAGACTCTTATTCAGTCCTTTTGAGATCTTGATTTTTGTATTATCTATACTTTTTTTTCCTGGATTAAAATCTATTTTTAGCTTTCTGTTTCAATAGACAGCCACTATTAAGCCTCTGAAAATTAATACTCTGCTATTTAATGAATTATCCTAACATTAAATATTAAATTGACTTTTTTGATTTAGTTTTTTGATAGCTTAGCTGTTTGTTTACCTCACCAACTTTGATGCCCATTACCATTGCATAGAATTGATTCTATTTTTACTTTAGGTACTTGCTACAACCAAGAGACAACGGAAACAAGTCATCTAAAACTGATGACCTGGGATCCCTTCGATTAAATATATGTTATACAGAAGACTATGTGCTTCCTTCAGAGTACTATGGTCCTTTGAAAACCTTGCTGCTAAAATCACCAGATGTTCAGGTACTTTAAAAATCTTGTGTGTTACTTAATATGGAAAGGCTAAAATAATTCTGTAAATGATGAGGAAAAGATTTCAGAGTATCACGTTTTATTAAAACTATATATACATGTGTATATATGTATATACACACACACACTCTGTATGTATGTGTATATATATATAAATATATATATATTCTGAACCAGAGTACTGTATACCAATATCTGCTCCAAATTTCATCTCTGATAAAGATCTAGAAAATTAAATATTATTCTATACAACAGTTATCATTAATGAACATATTTGAATTACTTTTTAAAGGCTAATGATTGAATATTTAATCATGCTTCTTTGATTTTGTGCTTGTTTTCTACCTTTCTGTATTCTAGCCGATATCTGCCTCAGCTGCTTACATTTTGGGTGAAATATGTCGAGATAAAAATGATGCTGTTTTGCCCCTTGTACGACTGCTGCTCCACCATGATAAACTTGTTCCTTTTGCCACTGCAGTAGCTGAATTAGACTTGAAGGATACACAGTAAGAGTTATATTTTATTAAATGTTAATTATGTGCTGCTGTTGAAATTGGACCTTAATTTGCCAAATTGCTTTTGTAATCTCAGTTCTTTTGTATTGACCAGCCTTTCTGTATAGAGGTCTTAAAAAGAACTGCTTAGCAAGTAATAAAAGGCAGTTCTTTAAGTTAGCAAGCAGTATCCACCAACAGTAAAGTTAACAATTAAAAGATTTTTTTCACTCATTGTTAAAATATCCTGTTACTAATCTTTGCTTCTTTATTGTAATGAGTCACATGTCACAAATAAAACACCAGGACAAAAGGGTTTTTTCCCCCTTATCCATTATGTGGCACCCTTATATGCCCATGTGTGACATTAAAAGCAATCAGATGGCTTCCTGTTCCTGTCATAGTCTAACACTTGTTTTAGACACACACTACTTTTGTAGTTCAAATATAGGTTACTTTTTTTTGCTAACTTATTTTTTTGTTTTTGCTAAGTTTGAAAATCCTAATTGTAGCAGGTTGGTAAAAATTACTAAAATTGTATATATGACCAAAGTTGAATACCTCATTATTGATTTTACAGCCTTTGTTTATTACACTTGGTTTCACCTTATTTCTATTTGTATTTCAGAGATGCAAACACAATTTTTAGAGGAAATTCCTTGGCTACCCGATGTCTGGATGAGATGATGAAAATAGTGGGAAGGCACTACCTGAAAGTAACATTAAAACCTATTCTAGATGAGGTACAGAATATAACCTCTGATACTAATAGTTTGTCCTTATTATAGCATCTCTTTCATCAAGTTATCTACTGATGGGGATGATATATCCATTCACACATTACTGAAAGAACACAGGTGAACACTTTAGAAGTAAAATAAATGATTTACTTTTCCATCAATGGATTTTTACTTGAAGGGCACATTGTAGTATACTCTACATAATTATTTCTTTGTTAATAGGGTTTATTTTAGCTGGAGTTTCAAATATATGAGAAATGTTTTTTGATATAGTTCTTTAGGCATATTGTATACATTATCTCTGGATGGGAGTTTTAAACTTCGTTACAGTTTTAATTTTTATAATTGTATGATCAGAAAAATAATAGTTATTTTCATTTTGCCAAATTATTTAGAAAAGAGCATTAGATGAAAAATTAATCTATTTTCCAGATATGTGAATCCTCAAAATCCTGTGAAATTGATCCTATTAAATTGAAAGAGGGAGATAATGTAGAAAATAATAAGGTAAGTCTTCACTGTCTTTATAACTGCATTAAAATTGGTCTTAATGGTATACCTATCTCCCACTTATGTTGTAGTAATGTTATTTGGAGGGAAGCAGTGCTTTTTATTTGCATAATGCCCATACTATTAGCAGCATTTCCTATGTCTAGTTTTTAGAATGTTATTTCCCTCATTTCTCTTTGGATCATTTTATTCTCTGCTGCTTCTTATGAATTTTATTCCATACATTCACCTCTTATATCTAACTAGTCTAAATCTAATTCATTAAATGAGTTCAGGATGCAATTGTCCTTTAGCTGAGTGCGTTTAGAGAAGGGAAGCAAAGCTTTAGAATACTAGATGGTGACTGCCTAATATATCTCATTTTCCCTGCGTTTTTTTCCATAAAGGCTATTGAAGACGTATAAAAGTCAAAATCTTAATGTTTACCTTTTTAAATCCTGCAGGAGAATCTGCGCTACTATGTAGACAAGTTATTCAGTACAATTGTAAAGTCAAGTATGAGTTGCCCCACTGTAATGTGTGATATCTTTTATTCTCTAAGGCAAATGGCCACTCAAAGATTTCCTAGTAAGTGCCTTGTTTTACTAAAATACGCCATTTTTTTTTCTATACTTGATTTTTCTGTAGATTTATTATCTGTTTGGTTTATGTGAATGTGTTCATGGTTTGTTAAGTATAGTCTTCTTTCATTTTTCAAAATAGTTCTAGCTTTTTAATGAAACATCTGATTTAATTTTCTTGTAATCTCAAAACAGAATACTCTTGTTTATTTCAATATAATAGCAACTTTATACAAGCAAATCAAAATCAACAGTAATTTTAAGAAAGGCAGAAATTTAGAACCCTGACAGTATATAAGTAAATATTTATACCAGCTGCTTATGAGACTGTTAAATATGATAAACAAAAACAGCTTTGTTATTTGTACCAACTACCTTTTCCACTTGCATGCATTCAAAATAGTGAGAATTTTTAAGTTCTGTACAACTGACTAGATTTGACAGTTTGAGAATGCTAAGGTTTTAGTGATGAGAGGTTTTTGCAAAAATGGTTTTAGACATTAGAAACATCTCTCTTGCAATATACATAGAATTTTGAGGTAACATATATCAATATCTGGCATGCTTTAATTTTGCAAGAACACCTGTGTCAAGGCTTTGCTTAGAAACATTTCAATTAAATTAACAGTTGCTATCTCTGATTGTCAATACTTGGAATTATTCTAATTATATGCATCTCTAATAAGTAAATAAACTTACTATGGCTGTCTTTCCAGATCTGCCTGTAATTGGGGGGAGGGTAAGGAGGTAAGGCAGCTGCTTAAATTATCAGTCTTATCCAGCCGTGTGAAACTGTAAGTTTATTTCTGTAACCATCTGAAGAGATTTTGCTATTTCATCATATTTTTTTAAGTGTGTTATGTGCACACAGGTGTGTGCAGTTATCTGCTGCTCCACTAAATTACCCAAAGCTAAAGTGGGGTTGAGTTGTCTAACTAACATGTAGATAAATTCAGCCCTAGATGTCTTTGCTAATTATAGTAAAAATATAAACAGTTAACTTGAAATAAGCATACTAAATCTAGACTTTGTAACGAAAATAAGGGGAGCAGAGACATTAGAGTATGGAAAGATGAAATGCCGACTGAAATTATATTTTTAAGTAGTGTGTTAGAGCATAATAACCACATTGAGGACTTAGTGCACAGGCACAGTGCTGGCCCGAATTATCTCCTCTCACCTACACAACACCACATGAGATAGGTACTGCTCCCCTTCAGTGGTTAATGAAACTGAGGTTTAGGGAAGTCAAGTAATTTGCCCAAGGTCTGTGACATGGCCAGCAGGCAAGCAGGGTGTCACACCTGGGCCCGGCCCACTCCAAAGCATGCTACCAATCACCGTACTCTACACTACCCAGTGAATTTGGCCTTCAGTGTGCATTAGCTGCTTAATTCTTGTTTATGTGAATCATCTAAAACACATCCTATGATTTTTTAATAAATGCAAACATATTTCCTTAACTATCTTTTTGTTGGCCTTAGATATTCTCAGTAGACTCCAGTAGTGATAGTTCTGTTCTCATAAAGTATTTTCATTATTTTCTCATTTGTTCTTACTGCCCTGGGAAGATGGGTGGGGAGTGGGGAGGCAGTCATGGGAAGCAAGTGTTATTAAAGAACTACACATTAGATGACTTGTGGGTGACCACCTGCTGAGTGACTTAGAAGAGTTAAAACTCAGACCAAATGCAGACATTGTTTCCCTCACCTGCGTCTCTACCATCTGATTGATTGCTGCGTTAAGTGTTGACTCCAGTCAGCAACAAAAGCTGTAGCTGAATGATCACAGCCACAAGTTGTCTTCAGTTCATCTGCATTTATATAGGGAATATTCGTAGCTTTTTTAAAGTAAAAATTTCTGTCTAACTGTTTTTATTACATAACCTTTAATATTGTCAAGATTTTTCAGGGGAAAATTAAAACAGTATCCTAAAACTGAAGACAATCGCCTATCTTAGTCTTAGGGGATTCAGTATTACCACTAGGTAGTGGTAGATACTACTTTTATTTTTGTTGTTGTAATTTCAGGAGTCTCTTCTTGCAGATGAGGAAAGAGGTATTTTTCCAAATTAAAATATTTCTGACAACCTAGCAGCTTTGTCTTTCACTTTCTTTATTATTTATTATTTCTTTCAGATTTCTTTCTAGTCATAGGATTTTTTTCCTTTAATTTAGTCATAACCATTACTATCATTTCATCCACTCAGTTCTTACTATACAAATTATATTTATCTCCTATTTAATTTACATGTTTTTCCAATATTTTTTACCTTGTCATCTTCGGTTTTTAATTCAGTGTTTTTGTGCATGACATTTCACCGTTTTTTTCCTGCAGATGACCCTCATGTTCAGTATTCTGCAGTGAGCAGCTTTGTGTTTCTTCGTTTCTTTGCTGTAGCGGTAGTATCACCTCATACTTTTCATTTGCGACCTCATCATCCAGTAAGTGTTGTTCTTCTCAAAGCTTTATTCCATTTTAATTTATTTTTATTAAAATAAGAAAAGATAAAATAACAGGCAAATTTCACTTGGCTATGTTTTCTTATAACGGATACTTAAATTTACTGGGCATTTTTCTTAGCCATTTCATTCTTTCAGAGAAGGTGGAAAATTCTGTTTTTTTGTTATTGTTGCTAAAAGATATGCACATGAATAATAATACTATGTTGGTAATAGCTGCAGCTTGGTGATGGGTACAAAGAAGATTCATCATCTTTTCCCTCTGCTGTTCTGTATGTTTGTAAATTTCCATAATACAGGGATGTCTCTTTTTTCTTTCATTAGTCATAGGTTTAGTTTGATCTTGCAGATATCTTTAAATCTCACAGAAATTTGAAGAGGCTCATTTCTGAAAGGTGTAGAAACTTTCATTGGAATGTAATTTGTTTGGTATCTCCATATTTTTACTTTTTATTCACCTGAGATGATGATATAAATATATGAGATTTAAAACTTAAGGCATATAATCTTTCTGTTCTGAAGTCATATTTAGTTACTTAAATCTGAACCTGCACTGCATAGATTTACATGTTTCTTAACATTTTAAAATTCCTTATTTTTGCTGTTTCGGTTTCCTTCTCCTACAGTGTATTATTGCTAATTCTTTAACCTTTTATGTTCCAAACATTTTATAATCTTATCTAATTGTTTTTGTTGCTGATTTTTATAACAAATAATAATAATAAAAGCCAACATTTATTTAGTCCTTGCTTTGTACGAGGCCTTCTTCTAAGTACTTTATATGTTCTAACTTACTTAGTCCTCCCAGTAACCCTGTGAGGTAAATTCTATTCTCATCTTTATTTATAGATAAGAAAACCACAATTCAAGAACTTCTCCAAGGTCACACAACTAATAAATTATGATTTGATCTCACTCAATTTGAACTGGACTAAGAAAGTTCACTGACTGACCCACTCAGTCTTCCCAGGCTGTAAGCTTACCCCTGTTCCTTCCTGCCTCTTAGGCAGTCAGGTTTTTGAGCACCTACAGTGTATCGGATGCTGTGCTCAGCACTGGAGATGCAGTGACGAGGAAGAGACACTCCCTGCCCTTAGGAAACTCGCTAATACAGTGTAGGGAAGACACACAGGTTTTGGAGTTAAACTGGGCTCTGCGGCCACTGCTTCTCTTGACAGCTACACATTGGCCACTTATTTAACTTTGAGAACTGAGTAAAACCATGCTGCTGTGGCGGCATCACACGCTTTCTTGTCAAAGAACAAATGGTCTCTGAGTAGCTACAGCGGAGGATTGGGCCAGTGCCTTTTGTTCACAGGGCTGTCCTTTCTGTGGCTGTGTTACTGAAGCTGTACAGGACTGTGGGGCAGCAAAAGCTTGATGACATTCTGGACATAAACAGAACTCCTACCTCTGAGCTTGTGACCCTGCCTTATATTCAGACTTGAATTTGCATATCCCTGTAACAGATGTTACAATAAAGTCCTTCTAACCACAGACTCTGTATTTGAAGTCATCTTTCCAATCAGTATGTCAGAAGGATTGCTTCAAACTGTCATATAACTTTACTGTTTGCTTTTAAGTGAGCCTTTCATTCTAATTGGGGAAATAAGGCAAATATATAAGACACATAATCTAAAACTACATACATAAACCTAAAACTAGCACCTGATTAGTACCAAGTAAGGAGTATAGACAATCCGTACTATAGAAATTGAGAGCAAGGAATGATCCCAGTGACCTAAGGGTGATGACATTGTCAAGACTAGTATTGAAAGTTACAGAGTGGTTGAGGAGGAGAACCGATTAAAGGTCGTTAGATTTTACATTTATAAGTTCTTTGAATTTTGAGAATATTAGGAGAGTAGAAAAGAAGAAAATCCAATTGCAGAAGATGAAGGAATAAGTAGGTGAATGCAGTTTTACCTAGGAAATATATCAAAAGTGAGCTTGCCCTGCTGCTAAAAGACATGGGCAAATTCAAGCATGTACATGTGTGTGTGCATATACACATGAATAAATACTTCTTTTGAAAAACACTAATTTTAAAATATGGGTTATATTAACATTGACATGGTAGACCATTCTTTTGAGAAGTTTCATAGTGAAGAAGAAAGATTGAACTTTCCTTCTCATCCTATCCCCTAGTCTCTCACTGATAGCTCCTTCCAAGACTCAGCCAAGGCAGACTTCTCTAACCCTTCAGTCTGGGTTAGGCTCCTCTCTTATATGTGCCTGTAGCACCCTGGGGCTTTCTCTGTCATGGCACTTGTCATACTGTTCTATAATCATCTATTTATTGTCTCTGCATGTGGACTGTCAATACCTTAACAGCAAGGGCTGGATCTTTTTCAAATTTGTGTATCCCAAGCACATGGCACAATTTCTAGGACAAGTAGGTGCTCAGTAAATGTTTGATAGGTGAAAGATGGTAGCTCAGAGAGAGAGCTCATCAAATGATGTCTTTTCCAAAAATGGGGAAAGCTATGTATGGTTTAAATAGAGGAGAAGAGACCAACAGAAAGGGAGAAATTAAAGACAGAAGGGGACTTACTAATATATCAATATACTGGATGATTCAGAAAGAGTGTCTTTAAAAGAAAAAGTGATAGGATAAACTTGTGGGGGGAAAGAACAGTTTCTCCTTTGAAGTATTATGGTGAATCCTATGAAATTGTTTTGTTTTTTTTGTAGATCAAAAATAGTCAACAGCAATTTCACATGGTTCAGCTTAATATAAGGAAAAAAGGATAGGATATGTTGTTTTGGGGTGACAGAGTCAACATTTCAGTTCAATTTAATAAATGTAATATAGCATCTACTGTATGCTAGTGCTAGTCTGTGTACTAGGTGCCAGATGACGAAGGTCCTGGGCATCTATGAAAAATTATGATGGCAGATAGTAGCAGGGTGAAAATTTAGAACAGCTTCTTTGTAGAGTACACTAGGGAATCAGCAGTAGCTAAATGATATGATTGTCAAATAGTACTGAGGGCCATATTGGTGTAAACAAACCTCTGACATGCAGAAATTATGTAAAATATGGTTTGCTCACTTTTTCCAGTTCAGGAAAATAATGAGCTAAAACATTGATTTCAAAACCAAATTTGAACAGAGAAGTCTTGATGAAATTCAGTTCAAATTCAGGTTGTTAGCACATTGTTAAGAATTTTATATTCTTCAAAGGCAGAGAATTGGAGGGACCTTTTATAGATATTGTAGCTAAAATATTTTCTGGATGTTGTAGCTAAAATATTTCTGAATAACCTTAATTAAGGTGTGTAACTGTTTCACAAGTATATCGTAATGATCATATCTCAGATATTCCTTCTTTTCCAGAATTGCCTTACATCCTGGTCATCTCTTCACCTTCACAGTCACTGCCTATTTTCAGTGTGGGGATAGTAAAATATTAAGGAATGTCAACCAAACACTAAACTAAAGCATTTCTGTATCTAAATTTTCTTGAACGTGTCTTTTTCTTTTTTTAATTTTAATTTAATTTTATTTTGATTCTTTTTAATCTCTTTTTTAAAATATTTATTTATTTATTTGGGGCCGCATTGGGTCTTCATTGCTGCACGCGGACTTTCTCTAGTTGTGGTGAGCGGGGGCTACTCTTCGCTGCAGTGTGCAGGCTTCTCATTGCGGTGGCTTCTCCTGTTGCGGAGCACGGGCTCTAGGCCCGCGGGCTTCAGTAGTTGTGGCACACGGGCTCTAGAGCACAGGCTCAGTAGTTGTGGCGCATGGGCTTAGTTGCTCCGTGGCATGTGGGATCTTCCCGGACCAGGGCTCGAACCCGTGTCTCCTGCATTGGCAGGCGTATTCTTAACCACTGCGCCACCAGGGAAGCCCTTGAACATGTCTTTTGATGGCAGATTATGGGTATTTGAATCTCCAAAACAAAAAAGATGTTTTATATAGTGATAAGGGAATTGGTTATACAAATGGATGGATTGGTGGAAACTCATCAGACTATATACATTTAAAATCTGTTCATTTTATTGAATGTAAATTATACCTCAATTAAAAAAAAGAAAGGAAGCAGCAAGGATTCATTAGGGAGCACTATTTAGTCAACTTTATTTATATTTACTTCTTTCTGGTAGATAGGCCTGGATAATAGACTCAAATAGTTACCTTCTGCTAAGATCCTACATAAACTAAGTGACTTCTCATTTCCTAAGTTGAATTTAGATCTTTGCTTCCATGGTGAAAAGAATTGATTGCAGAAGCCATAAAAGTATTGAATATGCTTACAAGTGGGTTGAATACAGAAAATTTGGAAACTGCCATTTTAAGTCATATGGTAGAAAAAAGTAGATGCCATTGACATTCCAAAAATGAATACAATTTTTTAGGTAATCCCATCTGCCATACTGTACCCTCCCCCAAAAAATTAATATTGATTAAATTATGGCTTTCAAAAGAAAGTATAACATGTCATTAGATATAATTACTTTGAGAGGAACTGTCAATTACATGTGGCTTCTTTAGTCTCTTAATTCCTTAGTTCAGTGAATTGTGCCAATCCTTAGCTAGATTTTAACTGGTTTGAGTGAACGTTTTTGAGTCACTGTTTTAGAGCAAAGTAGCCTGTTCACTCTATTCTACTTTTTACACAAATTCTGTTTCTTGAAAACCTAACAAGACTTTTTGTGTCTTTTCTGCATTCTTTAGGATCCACAGACAATTAGAACATTAACTCTCATCTCAAAAACCATTCAAACTTTGGGAAGCTGGGGGAGTCTGTCCAAAAGCAAGGTAAGTCTTTACATCTTTTGCTCTGTATTCACACTTCTAAATGTTGTTGTACCCTGTGATCCCTTCTCCCTCACTTTACTCCCTTTCAAATTAAAAACAAAGCAGAACCAAAAACATATATATGTATAGATGCGATAGTTGTCTTTTAGATGTTGTGTCTTAGTCACCTGTTACAGAAGACAGTTTCATTTAAACTAATGTGTCTAAGATGGGGTAGAGAGTCTGGTTAACAGATGCAAAAGCCTTTTGTTTATCTTTTTGTGCCATAATCATCCAGCAGCTGTTGAGAGAAATCTTCAGCTCCAAGCCCCATAACTCTCTTGAAATATACGATTGAATCCCTTTAGGCCCTTATCCTAAATTTAAAAATACAGTCAATTATATTCTTAGTTCTCTACTTAACATATATAAATTCTATGTGTTTTTCTCTTAGTCAAGTTTCAAAGAAACATTCATGTGTGAATTTTTCAAAATGTTTCAAGAAGAAGGATATATTATGGCAGTTAAAAAGGTATGATTGTTTTACTCTGGAAATATTAACTTCTTATCATATAGCATTAGGCAAATAACATTTTATATTGTTCCTAGGAATCAATCCCCAGTTTAAAAAAAATGTTTAACCTGTCCATCAAACATGAAAAGGCTGTCTTTTACTGTATTTCTCCACCCATACAGAACTATGGGTTTTTCAGCTGTGAAAATACCTAAATGAGTTTTAGCAACAGCTACTATTGCCAGTGTCTTAGTAACACAAATGACAAATATCTAGAGTTAAGATTTCTTAACAGCAGCACTGTTGACAATTTGGTTGGGCAGTTCTTGACTATGAGGGGCATTTTTGTCCATTGTAAAATGTACAGCAGCCCTGGCCTCTACTATTAGATGCCAGAAGCATGTTCCCAGTTTTTACAACTAAAAATGTCTCTAAACATTGCCATAAGTCCCCTGAGGAACAAAATTGCCTCTGATTAAGAACCTCTGGTCTAGGGGGAAAGACTTAATGGTACCTGATGTATAGTGGGCACTTAATTGCCATTGGAGAAAATATATGAATTATTGAATATCTTATAAACAATATAGGCTTGTGATTAGTAACCTGAGGAAAGTTACTTTAATTTAAAATGTACAAAAGTCTATAGTATATAAGGTCATAACAAAAGAGCTGCAACAAACAGAAGTTGCTATACTTAGAAGTTGAGAATGTTTTGGGAAGATTTTTAATTTCTTGAGTCTTTAGTTCTGAATCACACCAAACAAAATGTAGCATTGTTACAAAACCCTAAAAATGTGTAAAGAAAAGTTATTTTGAAGTACATCTAAACTTAGCTTGAAGAAAGTACTGTATCTTATTTATCACAATTCTAACTTAATGAATCTAAATTAACATGGTTAGATTTTAAAGATTACATTCAATTTCTGTAGCAATGATTCACAGGTGACTGCCAGGAGTATATTTTGTTTGTATTTTTTTATGTGTACTTTTACATTTCTTACAGGGACTCGTAAATGAAAGTGATAATTTAAAAAATTAAAGCCAGTTGGATTTTTTTCATCTTGAATCATAGCGCAAGTTCAACCAAAAAAAAATTTTTTTTTAAGCAACCATTGAATGCTTTTGAGGAGAAAGTCTCTCAAAAGAATAGGCAAAGAAAAAGCTGCCCTTTTATTCTCAGGACATTGTTGAAACAGTTTGTGGGACAGTGTAGGCAGACTTTTGTTGGCAAGATTATGATGTTCTGTCTTTTGTTTTGGGGTTGTTTTTCCATTTTTTATGACCTAGGCTATGGCAGCATCTGATTTCTTTTTCCTGATACGATCGGAATGTGTATAGTTGGTAATGTCAGTGGAGAAAGTATTTAAGGGTGGCCAGGAGTTTAGTCTGTTCCTGATCTGCTCTGAGTCACCCACTCACATTCTCATGCACTATCACTGTAGTACATCTCCTGTCTCACATTTACATAGGATATTTTGCCCTAATATATGAATTTTCTTTATTATTTACTAGTCTAGATATGTGCAGTGCTAGAAAGTACAAAAGCTTATGAAACCCAATTTCTCAATTAGTGGTGTTCTCACTAGTGACATTGATCACTGCTCCAGAAGAAAACAGTTTATAATTCTGAATCCTATACTATTTCCACAAAGTTTAGGAAAAATAACCTGAATAGGTCTGTAAACAGGCTGACCATATAATTTAGTGTCCAAAACTACAAAGTTTTCAAGAGTGAAGAGGAGTACTTTGATTATGAGGGGACCAAAGTTGTAGACAAGGATGGCCCTGAGCAAATTGAGGCCTATATTTACCCTGCCTATAGTCCATCTTAATTATTATGTTTTCTTTCACCTTATATAAGTGGATTTACCTCATATTCCTTAACAATATAACAAATAAATAATAAATTTAATAATTACCATAAATAAATAATAAATATTTATCAAGTAAGAAAATTAGTGCCCGCAGGCAAATATTAAGAAATGAAATATTCAAATAACTCTTTTCACGCTCCATTAGTGGATGGTTGATCTGTGAGAACTGAAGATGTAATAGGACATTTCTTTAGTTTCCTTGGATACTTGTTCTGTGTCACCCATATATAATTCAAAAGAAAAACTCTATTCTTGTTCTTTCAGTTACCAAGATTTCTTCCAGCAAACTAGAAGTAAACATTCCACTGGAAAATCCCACAAGTGGAGGTTCTGGTGGGCAGTCTATAGCCAGTCTTAGGAGAAAATGACTGTGCCCACAAACTCTACTTTAGATTATTCACTAGTGCCTCAATGTCATCTTTATTGGAATGTACTTTGTTTTTGTTTTAAACCCTAAGCGGGACAACATAGAAAAGTATAAAGGAAAAAATAAGGACTAAACAAATAAATAGTTCATTTATGGGGCAAAATAGGATTCCTCTCTAAGAACAGGAATTGTTCCTGAACTACTAATTTCCCTCTCCCATGAAGAGAAGGCCACATGTCAGGAATCTCTTGACCAGTTGAGGTAGCATATTCTTGAAGCTTAAATGCTTTTTTCACTGGGTAGTTTGCCATTGCTAGATTTGGGTACTTCAAATTTTCTTGAGCCACCACATTCCCACATTTTCCATGGGAAGTTTCTAAATGGTTATTAGATTTTTCAGTCTATTCCAAAGAACCCAATTATACTTTAGTCATAACTGAAATACTAGCTCTCAGGGCTAAAGTCAATTATATATGATGAAAGTCAGCAAACTTCTGTAAAGGGCCAGTGAGTAAATACTTTAGGCTTTGATGGCTGCGTAAGGGGACTGCCACATATTTTTCTTTGTTTTTGTTTTTACAACCCTTAAAAAATTTAAAAACTGTTCTTGTGGGCCTTACAAAAACGGGTTGAATTTGGCCTGCTGAGCTATAGTTTGACAATTCCTGACCCACAGTATAGGTTCACAATCCTGTATCTGAAATCTTTGGGAACGGAAGTATTTCAGAATTCAGTTTTCCAAAGTTTTGAAAGATAATAGGTATATGCTATATATTATATAATACCCCAAGTGTGTCACACAGTAATGTTTATGTAGCACATTAGTGAATATTCACACTAAGTAGGATAAATACAGGCTATAAGTAGCCTTTCACCAGTTCAGGTTAAGTTACTGTAAATGAGTTTACTGTAAATCAAAAGCAAACCAAAAAACTCTTTGTACTCAGAGCTTTTTAGATTTCAGAGTTGCAGTTAAGGAATTGTGGGTTGAATTATTTCTACAGGGACATATATTCTGGGTTTTAAGTAACTTAACAATAAACTTTTAGAATACCTGTCATATGTAAATTAGGGACTTCCTCTACAACTAAATACGTATTTTGCTTTATTCCTTAATAATGAAGAACTTAACGATATTATCTATCAGCGACATTGATAAACTGAATTTATGATGTACCTTATCACAAAGTGTAATATTTGCCCCTTTCCCCATTTAGTTCTTGGATGAAATTTCATCTACTGAAACTAAAGTGTCCAGTGGTACCAGTGAGCCTGTGCACCTGAAAGAAGGGTAATTTAATGAAATTAGATTTTAAAGTCATATTTCAGTATAGACATTAAGTAAGTACAAAGAGCATGGGTCCAGGAGTGAGGAAATCTGGGCTTTATTCTGTGCTAAAACTGCCTAAGTAACATCAATCAGGTAAGTCACCCTCACTATCCTATAAACTTCATGCCAGATGGGCATGACTTCTTGTCCATACACTGCTATAGTTGTTTTGCAAATATAATGAGATTATGGGTGGTAGAGTAGTACTTTGAAAAAAGTAACAGCATTATTCAGTCTTAAAGTAGCGTTGAAAAAAGTAACAGCATTATTCAGTCTTAAAGTAGTGTTGTTTTCATTGGAAGTTAAAGGGGAAAATTACTCACTTGGCCTTTTTAGTTCTGGATAGTACAGTTGTAAATATCAAATTATTTAAGGACTTTATTCCCTTACTGTGGCCAAAATAAATGCAGGAGTTATAGATGGCAAAGACATTTTCATAAACTTAATATAGTCTTTGACAGCTCTTCATGTCATTTAAAATTAAAGGATAATTCTTTGTTTTGGATTAATTATTTTAATATTTGTAGCTAAATGTTTACATCTGTTGTTTTGGCAGTGAGATGTATAAAAGAGCTCAGGGAAGAACTCGGATTGGAAAAAAGAATTTCAAGAAACGGTGGTTCTGCTTAACAAGCAGGGAGCTCACCTACCACAGGCAGCCAGGTAGTTGTGTTTATGCTCTGTCGTGGGGCTTTGCCTGATCCCCACGGAAGATTTCTTTCTCTGCTGCTTAATGTGACTAGTTTTTACTAATGTTACTGTATATGTAATGTTACATACTAATATGTAATGTTACTACTGTAGTACTAATGTTACTGTAGTTCATGGTTTCTCACAGTGATGTGCGCACACTAAAAATGTAATAAATACTTGACAAGTAACACCATGTAAATTACACTTTTCTCTCACTTTGAATGTCTTGTGTTACTAAAAATGGTGTTCCTACAGTATGCCCTGTTTTCTAAAAATCCCTGGTAAATCCCTGTTTTTGTAATCAATCTATAAGGAACAACAGATATTTTAAAACTCAGAATTTTAACTTCCAGAGTCAAATTGGTAAGAATCAGTTTCTAGTAAATGAGAGTGTTTCAGTGGTTTGCCAAAAGTTCCCACAGTCATACCATAGGCTGTGATTCCTATTCAGTTAAAAGATTCATTCTAGACTATTGCCAAGCTAACTCCAAGATGAAAATTCTGGTAATTTGCCCCCTGAAAAGGCACAAATTGGCTATCTGTTTGGGTAAAGAGAGCCATCTTCCTTCAGTGTGATTTGAGGGCTTCAGAGAGGCAAAGTTCGTCCCTCAGTGGACTGACATAGTGCTTAAAATCTCTACCTTTTAAGTTTATTCCTTTGGGGGTAAAGCATTATCCATAGAAGGCCACTAGTTTCTGATACCTTAGCAAGAATTTAGTATCCAGATCATAGATCACATGCAGTAAAATTCCTTCTGTTCAAAGTGGTCAGGATCCAAAGTTGTTCACTTAACCAGAAAGGTCAGTTAAAGCAAGAATCACTGAAAAACAAACAAAAAGATACATTCATACCTTAAATATTTATATGTTTGTTTAGCAGTCTTATGATAGCCAAGATCTTTTCTTTGAATATGGATCTATAGATTAGATTTCCCCTCTGTCTTTCTTGTGCAAACATAACCCTAATGCATCAGTTTTCAGGTTGATTTCTCTAAAGTGAAGCTAGAACTTAAATACTTGAAAAGTAGTCCAATTATAGGATCCTTTTAGAGTGTCATGATAGTCACCCTAAGTTTTTGCAGCTGTCTCACACCCATATAAATCAACTTTATTTGTGTGGGTGTTGGTCTCCTTTTTTGAAAAGCTTTTCAGAGTGTTTGCCTGATTTTCAAATAAATACATGCCTCTTGGTAGGCGGCACTTATTTTGTCACTTTACATAATGTTTAAGTAAATTATAATTACACCATGGAAAAATGGCATAAATATGTCTGGGAACAAACTCAATGGACTTGGTAATCAAAACAGCCTAACCAATGGAAACAGAAGGGTACAAACTTAATAGTTAGTACCCTAGCAGCCACAAGCATTCAGCATCCCATGAGCGTCACTCAGTAAGTTCTACAGAGGAAATGGAGAGTCTTGGTTAATCTGACAAATCTGTTTGTTAGGTAAAGATCTGTTAAGAGAACTTCTGGTATAGATTCTGAAATGATAAAACAAACACCAGACGTAAGATACTTTCAAGAGAATGTAGACTCAATTAAGCAGAGTGCTTCAGTGGAGACTCTCGAAGAGTGAAGTGAAAAGAAATTTTTTTGTTTCATAATTCCTTAGGATCCTTAGCCAGAATGACTACATATGTCCAAATATATTAGTAAGACATAAGAGGCCAAATGCACTATATTTTCAGGCACGCAGATAATTTGTTGTGGAATATAAATATTCCAGTGACTAAGGATCAATCAGCTACATACTTGCCCTTCCAGACAGCATTCTTTAAGCTAAGCATATTTTTAATGTTTTAGAAGTTACAGTTTATGTTGAATACTATATAAATGCTCTCACATATATAGCACCATTTTTTAAATAGCTGGCATAATATGCTAATTATGTTTATATCAGCAGTACACTGAAATAAAATTTAAGGTAAGTTAGTCATTCTCTGTGAATAAGTTGGCTATTTTCTCCTCATTTAAAGTGTTTTCTAATCTAAACCAACATTCTAAAGTCTTCTTTGGCTTAAGACTTTAGGAATCAGATGATAGCTTTGGACCCTTTTCCTCTAGAAAAATACATGAACAAATATAGACACAAAATCTTGCATATAATTTCAGGGAGTTCATAGTCCCAGAGTCCATGCACAGTTCTCAAGAACTTCTGTTCTATCCAGTGATCTTATGATGATAAAATTCTCTAGAATGATTAGACTGCTCTAAGGTATAAAATAGACACATTAGACGTTACATTATTTTCAGGCCTTAAGAAATTTAACATGTTGGAATGGCATTGGAGGAATGAGCTCTATTATATGAAGTTTCAAGATTATTTACCAAAGCGTACAGTTTTAAGCATCCATGCTTTTTGTTTTAACTATTTTGTTGGATTTTTCCAAAATGTATTACATGCTTCCCTGCCTTCTAAAAAAGAGTTCATTGAACGTAAGTTAACATTTTCTAGATGGCTTGGGGCTGTCATTGATAATATTAATTATTATATAGTACTCTGATTTAGTGATGTTTTCTGGGCTGCTTATGGGTGTGTGCAGCTGTTTACTTCCCAGCTACATGCCTTGGACTGCTGTGCTTTTTTGTGTTCCTGTGTTTGCTTTATACAGTTTTTCATTATCCCCTCTGTGTTCAGGCTGTCATCTTAAATTTCTTGTGCTGTCAGTGAACAATAATGTAACATCTCACTCCCACCTCTTATCCCCTACTTCCATTTTTTACTGCTAATATACTATGAGTGAGGATGTAGGTACTGTGTTTGTTAAAATTATGCATAAGATTAAAAGGCCTTGATTGACGATTTCAGGACTTTCCTCTGTGAATAAAATACATAGGCTTTGGATTCTCTCTTTGGTTGTTCAGCAAATGTTTTGCTTACTTCCTGTTTCCTTGCAGTTTTTTGCATAGCTAAGACTGCTAAGTAATTAGTCTCTTATTACACTTTATGACTTTGGTGTCTGAAAGAGCGCCTCCCAAATATTCTGTAACATAGCTTTAAATCATTGAGTCTTTCACTCTTTCCTCCTACTGAACACTAGTATTCTGAATCAAGTATTTCTACCACTTAGAATCAAATAATAGTTTTCCCGTTTACTGGAAAAGTAATTTATAGAATTTTCTCAATTTTAAGGGTTTTTCTCAAATAAGTTATTAAATTTTGATGCCCACTTAGTAATAGTAAGCAATTACTCTTCAATATCACTAAATTAACATGTGGCAAATGAATATCATAGGGCATTCAGTCAGCTATCAGTCACGATTACCTTGACAGTTTCTTATGGATCTGAGTGTGATTATGATTTTATATTGATCCACTATAACGTGGTCATCTTCTACAAGTAAAAGTTCTCCTAGTTGTATGCTGGAATCAAATGAGTTATTGATGTTCCAGCCTTTTCCTGTCTCATCCAGCCTCATCTTTTGCATTCTCCATGTGTCATTTTGCCAGACTGACTCCTGAAGCTCCTTTCATTTGTGCTCTTTTACATTCATGCTTTTGCAGTTGCTCTATCTAGAAATCCCTTTCTTTCCTTCTTTACCTGTGTAATCTGTTGTCCTTTAACCCTCAGAACAAGTGTCAGCTCTTTCTGGAAGTCGTTTTCATAAAGCTTCTGGCCACCTCAGTTGAGTATTCTCTTACTATGTTTCTTTAGCACATTAGTGATAACTTATGTCACACTGTGTGGTCATTACTTTTATCTACCTCTTGCCCTAGTTTTTTAAACTCCTCAGTGGTAAGGACCATGTTTTTATTTCCTTCATTAAGGCATTTATTAATTTTTAATAAGTGGTTTTCTTCAGAGGACACCATGTTTTCCAGATATGCTGTTATCTGAATACATTAAGAACCACTGCTCTGGGTTTCTAAAATTTCTGCCAAGCTTACTACTAATAGGTTATTCTTTTAAATAATAGGTTATTAACAAATTCATCTCTGAAATTCCATTTGTGTTCTCCAAACTTGATTAGATATTGTCTACTTTTGGATGACCTGTTATACACAGGTACATACATCCAGCCTACACAACTTCCATATGATATCAGTGTTCTAGCTCATATAACCTATGGACAATATAAAAGAAGTTTCCATGATGTTTTAAACATGCATCTCAATACATTTAGGTTGACTTGGTTTTTACCTGCTCATATTTTCATACACAGGGCTCTGCAGTATTTTTTTTCTTTAATAACTAAAGAACACCATTGATTTGTCTGTGCATTATATTCAACAGATATTTTATTGGGTGCCTGCTGAGTGCCAGATTTTGTTCCAAGCTCTGGAGAAGACAGTAGTGAACAAAACATACCAAAATCCTTACCCCCATGGATCTTATAGTTTAGTAGTGATCGACAGTAAACAAACAAAAGAATTTTATGCTATATGGGATGATTATAAATGAGATGGAAAAAAATAAAGCAGGGAAGGGGAATAAGAACTCAGGAGAGTTGCAATATTAAAAAGTCTAGTCAGGGAAGGCTTCACTGAGAAAGTGACATTTGAGCACAGACCTAAGGAGGGTGAGGGAGTGAGCTATGTGGATAAATTTGAGGTAGTAGTGATGCAGACATAGCTAACAGCAGCTCGTACAAAGGCCCTGAAACAAGTACACCTGGAGTATTCAGGAGACAAGAGAACACATTTGTGACTATAAAAAAAAAATGAATGAGGGGGTAATCACAGGAACTGAGATCAAAAAGACCATGGAGGAGCTAGATATTATAGGGCTTGTGGATCATTGGAAGAGTTTGAATAAGATGGCAGGGCACTGGAGAGTGTTAAGCAAAGGAATGATATCATTTGAATTATGTTTTGATAGGATTGATCTCCCTTGCCATGTGGAGTGCTGTATGGAGATTAGACTGAAGCAGGCAAGGAGACCAAGTAAGAAGCTACTGCACTAATTCAGGGGAGACAAGATAATGGCTTGGACCTGTTAGTAACAATGGAGGTTGTAAAAATAGATCACATCTTGGATCTATTTTAAAGATAGTATTCACAAGATTTGCTGTAGGGTTGGATATCAAGAGTAAGAGAAAGTCAAGGATAATGCCAGGGATTTGGGCTTACACAAGTAGACTGATGAAGTTGCCTTTTTAAAAATAGACGTGGGAGTTCTGGTAATAGTAAAGAAGCTTGTACTAGACTAACTCTCTCATAGATAATAACTAAAAACTTTGGCCAGAATATATAAAACGACTCTCTGAAGAATTTGACCCTTGAAAGATGAGAACCATGCTGGGTGAGATTTATGTTTATTTGTCTTTTCCCCCTGAGAGAACTCCCAATCTGTGCGGTATGAGGTGGCTAGAATTCAAACAGAAAGTCATAGTTTGCTTTTTTTTTTTTTTTTTTGGCTGCACCGCATGGCATGTGGGATCCTAGTTCCCCAACCAGGGATTGAACCCATGCCCCCTGCAGTGGAAGCGTGGAATCCTAACCACTGGACCACCAGGGAATTCCCAGAAAGTCATAGTTTTATTGCCTTGAAATGGAAAAGGACAGAGTTCAAGGCTGCCAGAGAAGGCAGAAATTGAGGAGATTAAAAGGAGGAGCCTTCCAATCTGCTTTGAACTCCCCTGAAATCCTCAGCTGACTCGAACTGCTCATGCTAGGGGGAACTTCAGAGAGGCTAGTGAAAAGCAATAACTGAAAGATTAAAAAAGATGAGCAGAGATCTCAGCTTCTTTCCTCCTCAGAGACAGAGTTTGGAATTTTAGAAGGCGGTGGTTCAGAAGTAAAGACTATGCCCTAGGATTAAGAATAAACAAAGTATCATATAAACAAAGTTTAAAACCAAGCCTCAGAGTGATCAGCTAATGATGTAACTTTTTGAGGGAAGATAACTGAATCCACAGTCTCTACAATGTATTATTCTTAGTGTCCAGTATACAGTGAAATATTAACAAGTTTGAGAAGAAACAGGAAAATATGACACTAGTCAAGAGAAAAAGCACTTAACAGATGCAGACCCCTATATGAACTACATGTTGGAATTAGCAGATATGAACTTTAAAGCTGTTATAAATATTTCAAGGGTTTAATGGAAAAGATAGTCATCATGATTAAAGAGATGGGGAATTCCAGCAAAAGAAAAAAATAGAAACTATAAAAAGGAATCAAATGGAAATCCGGAATTGAAAAGTACAACATCGTAAATGAAAAGTTTATTGGATGGGCTTAACAACAGGTTGGAGATGTCAGAAGAAAGATTCAGTGAACTTGAAGACAGATCAATGAGAATTATCCACTCAAAGAACACAGAGAAAAAATATTGGGAAAAATGAACAGAACCTAAGTGAGTTGAGGGACAGTATCAGGCAGTCTAACATATGCATGATTGGCATCCTAAAAGAATAGAGAAAGAGAGAGGCAGAAAAAAAAAACTAGAAGAAATAATGGCATAAAATTTCCCAGATTTGGCAAAAAACATAATATTACAGATCTAAGAAGATCAGTGAACACCAAGCATAGTAAATACAAAGAAAACTACACTTAGACGTATAATAATCAAACCAGGGCTTCCCTTGTGGTGCAGTGGTTGAGAATCCGCCTGCCAATGCAGGGGACATGGGTTCGAGCCCTGGTCTGGGAAGATCCCACATGCCGTGGAGCAACTGGGCCTGTAAGCCACAACTACTGAGCCTGCGCGTCTGGAGCCTATGCTCCGCAACAAGAGAGGCCGCGATAGTGAGAGGCCCACGCACCGCGATGAAGAGTGGCCCCCGCTCGCCGCAACTAGAGAAAGCCCTCGCACAGAAACGAAGACCCAACACAGCCAAAAATAAATAAATAAACAAATAAATTTTTAAAAAAATCAAACCAAAGATAAAGAGAGAAATCTCAAAAGCAGAGGAACAAAAGACAGATTACATACAGGAGAACAATACAAGTGACAGCTAACTTCTTATAAAAAGCAACCAAAGCCAAAAGACAGTGGAATGGTGTCTTTCAAGTGCTGAAGGAAAAAAGCTCTCTACTTAGAATTCTAGTGAAAATTTCCTTCAAAAATGAAAATAATCCTTTAGATAAATTGTTAAGTAGACTTGCACTATAAGAAATGCTAAAGGAAATTCTTCAGGCTGAAGTGACATAACACCATATGGAAACTTAGATCTACAGGAAGGAATGAAGAGCACTGAAAATGGTGAATATGTACATAAATGTAATAATGTCTGTCTTAATTTTTTTAAAAACAGCTGTTTAATGCAGAATTTATAACATTGAATTATAGAGTTTATAACAAATTTAGATGTAGAATATATGACAGTAGTAGCACAAAGGAAGGGGATGGAGTAAATTATTGCAAGGATCATCTATTTTATGTGACATGACACAAGAATAATTTTAAGTAGATTGTAATGAGTTAAGGTTGTATATATTAATCTCTAGAAGAAAACTTTAAAGAAAAAAAGTATAACCCGTCTCCTCTCCCCTGCACAAAAAATAAATTTGGCAGGAGGGGAAGAACAGAGAAACAAAAATCGGATGGGCCAAATAGAAAACAAATAGCAAAATGATAGCTTAAGCCCAACTATAACAAGTAATTAGAATAAATGTAACATCATATCTAAGATCTGGAGCAAAGCAAGGATTATGCACTTTAATCAGTTCTCTTCAGCATTGTATTGGAGGTTGTAAACAATGCAATAAGACCCCTTCCCCCCAAAGAAGAAAAGGACATATGGAGTTACGTAAAAAATCCTAAGGAATCTTCACAACAACTGTTTGAACTGATAAGTGAATTTAGCAAGATCTTGGGATACATGACTTGTATATACAGATCAGTTGTATTTGTATAACCTGGCATCAAAATGTTAGAAGATGAAATTTAAAAAATAATACCATTTACAGTAGCAGCCCCCCCTTCAAAAACACCCACCTAAAATACTTAGGATCATTTTTTTTAAAATAAGTATAAGACTTTAAAGAAAATTATAAAACATTGCTGAGATAAAATAAAGGAGATGTAAATAAAAGGAGACATACATCATGTTCGTGGATTTTAAGGTTCAATATTTTTTAAGAAGTCACTTCTCAAATTCATCTTGATTTTAACACAATCCCACTCCAAATCCCAAGTTTTTTGGGGTAAAAATTGACAGTTTGATTCTAAAATTGATGTCAATGGGAAAACAAAGGACTTAACGTGGCTGAGTCAATGTTGAAAAAGTAGAACAAAGTTGGAGGACTAAGACTTACTAAGACTAGTAATTACTAAGTAATTCAAGTCTGAAATTTTGGCATACGAGCTAGAGAGATCAATGAACAGAGAAGAGTCCAGAAAGACACACACACATATATATGGTCAATTCAGTTTTGACAAAAGTGTCAAGACAGTTAAGTTGGGAAAGGAAAGTCTTTTCAACAGATGGTGCTGGAACAACTGGATAAACGAAGAGAAAATGAACTTCACCTTACCTCATACTACACACAAAATTTAATTCAAGAGGATCATAGGCCTCAGTGAAAACATAAGAGAATATCTTTGCACCTGTAGAGTATACAGGGATTTCTTAGGATATCAAATGCACTAAACATCTTTTTAAGATAAATTGAACTTCATTAAAGTAAGACTTTCCCATTCTTTATATCATCACTGCTTTTTCCTACCTTTTTGTTATGATAATGGGCATAAAATGTGTTGCTTGGCAGTTGAAATTTTTCAAGAGGTTGTTGGGATTTGAGTTTCTTTAAACCATAAGCTAATGTTTTTCACCTAATTTGGGAAATTTTTTACTTCAGATATTTTTTTTCTGTCCATTTTCTGTCCTTCTTAGGACTCCAAATATACTTACTCAGGCATGCTTGATATTGTCTCACAGGTCTCTCTGAGACTCAGTTTATTTGTCTTCATTCCTTTTTATCTTTGTTCTTTAGATTGGATAGTTTCTATTTATGTTCATTGATTCGTTTACCATCTCAAATCTTCTTTTCAGCTCATGTAGTGAATTTGTCATTCCATTTATTGTGCTTTTCAGCTCTAAAATTTCTGTTTGATTCTTTTTATAGTTTTACTTTTCCTGTTTAGAGTCCATATTTGTTCAGTCATTATTAGCATATTTTCCTTGAATTATTTGAACATATTTATAATAGTGGATTTGTTCACTAATAGAATAAATGCAGCGTCTAAGTCCACTTAGAGTCAGTTTCATTTGGCTTCTTTCTTTCCCAAGTATGGGTCACACTTTTCCTGTTTCTTTCCACATCTTATTTTTTAGTTGAAAACTGGGCTTTGTAGGTAATACATTATAGTGTGTCTGGATTCTGTTTGTTCTTCTGAAGAACTCAGACTGCAACGTCTGTTCTGTGTGTGTGTGTGTCTGTCTCTTTTTATCTTTCTCTCTGTCAGTGTATAGCTGCTGTTGCCTTTGTTCAGATTTTTTTTTCCCTAATCCTAACTACCTCCCTAGGGCTCTCACCTGAGCTTGCTCAGTTTCGTGGTCAGCCAGTGATTTGAGCATAGTGCTCAAATACCTGAAGCCAGTAAGTCTTCCACCCTTTATCACCTGAGCTGTTTGTGAATCGGAACACATTCAGAGGCACAGCAAATTCACATGTCTCCCCAGGCTTTCCACTTTTGCCAGACTCTCTGGGATGGTCCACATACATGCATCTTTAGCAGTCAGCCAAGGATGTGGCAGGTTTATTATCTCAGCCTTTCTATAGCTCTCTTGTTTCCAAAATCTCACCCTTAAACTGAATTTGTAACCTCCAGCCAGTAAAGCTGTGAGTTTTCACTGCTCTGGGGAATTATGGAAACACTCTCAGGGAGGAAGACTGTAAATGCACAGTTCTTATCCTATGCGGTAGCAGTTGTTTGTTGAGTAAACACATCTCAGATTTTTACTTGCCTTTGGTTGTTTTCCAGTGCTCTGAAGTGGTTGTTTTTAATAATTTGCCCAGTTTTATACTTACTTTCTAAGGAATGGAATTACTCAGCTTCCTTACACTACTATCAAAAGATAGATTCACAGTTATTTTATTTCACCTGTGTTCCTTGGGACCGATATATAGCTGGAATTCTGTTTTTCTTGGGGTGGTAATGGTTTTTTAATGGAGATATAATTCACATAACCATAAAATTCACCCATTTAAAGTGTACAATCCATTTTTAGTGTATTCACAAAGTTGTGCAATCACCACTAGTTGCAGAACATTTTCATCCCCCCCCCAAAAAAACCTATACCCATTAACAGTCACTGCTCGCTCCTTCCTTCTCCCAGCCCCTGGCAAACACAAATCTGCTTTCTGTCTCAATGGATTTGCCTATTCTGGACATTTCATGTAAATGGACTTAAACAGTGTGTATGTAACCTTGTAAGACTGGGTTCTTTGACTTCGCATAATGTTTTCAAAGATCATCTATGATATGGTGTGAATCAGTACTTTATTCCTTTTATGGCTGAATAATATTTTGTGTTTGGATATATTCCAAATTTTGTTTATCAGTTCATCAGTTGATGTACATTTAGATTGTATCCAGTTTTTTACTATTATGAATAATGCTGCTGTGAACATTCACATATATGTTTTTGTGTGGACATATGTCTTCAGTTCTCTTGGCTATGTACTTAGGAGTGGAATCAGTGAGTCATATGGTAACTAACTTTATGTTTAACTTTTTGAGGAGGTGATGATGATTTGAATCTAAACTGGACTTTAGTTATTTAATAAGGAAATTTAATACACTCACATTTATTGTGATTACTGTAATTGCTACTTTGTTTTATGTTTTTTGTTTATTAGGCTTTTCTGTTTATTGAGGGTTTTTCTCCTGCCTTTTTATTGGAATAATCAGTCCCACGCATGTTCATTCTGTCCTACCTAGTGAGAGAATTTGGGCATCCTGTTTCTGCTTTTAAATTGTTAACAGACAGGTTTAAACATACATGTTTACCTTGTTGTCTGCAGTTAATCACAGTCTCCGTTCAAGCTGAGAAAGAACATGAGCATACTTTCAATTTATTTTTCCCTAGCGTCTACCTAATGAAGTCATCTGAAATTTTAGTACTAGGTTCTCTTGTTTCTTTTTTTTTTTTTTAACATGTTTATTGGAGTATAATTGCTTTACAAGGGTGTGTTAGTTTCTGCTGTATAATAAAGTGAATCAGGTATATGTATACATATATCCCCATATCTCCTCCCTCTTGCGTCTCCCTTCCATCCTCCCTATCCCACCCTTCTAGGTGAACACAGAGCACCGAGCTGATCTCCCTGTGCTATGCGGCTGCTTCCCACTATTTTACATTTGGTAGTGTATATATGTCCATGCCATTCTCTCACCTCGTCCCAGCTTACCCTTCCCCCTCCCCGTGTCCTCAAGTCCATTCTCTATGTCTGTGTCTTTATTCCTATCCTGCCCCTAGGTTCTTCAGAACCTTTTTTTTTTTTTTTTTTTTTAGATTCCATATAGATGTGTTAGCATACAGTATTTGTTTTTCTCTTTCTGACTCACTGCACTCTAGGTCCAACCACCTCATTACAAATAACTCAATTTCGTTTCTTTTTCTTCTTTATCCATTCATCTGTCAGTGGACACTTAGGTTGCTTCCATGTCCTGGCTATTGTAAATAGAGCTGCAGTGAACATTATGGTACATGACTTTTTTTGAATTATGGTTTTCTCAGGGTATATTCCCAGTAGTGGGATTGCTGGGTCGTATGGTAGTTCTATTTTTAGTTTTTTAAGGAACCTCCATACTGTTCTCCATAGTGCCTGTATCAATTTACATTTCCACCAACAGTGCAAGAGGGTTCCCTTTTCTCCACACCCTCTCCAGCATTTATTGTTTGTAGATTTTTTAATGATGGCCATTCTGACCGGTGTGAGGTGACAACCCTCAGAATGAGAGAAAATATTTGCAAATGAAGCAACTGACAAAGGATTAATCTCCAGAATATACAAGCAGCTCATGCAGCTCAGCATCAAAAAACAAACAACCCAATCCAAAAATGAGCAGAAGACCCAAATAGACATTTCTCCAGAGAAGATATACAGATTGCCAACAAACACATGAAAGGATGCTCAACATCACTAATCATTAGAGGTTCTCTTCTTTTACCTTTTTATGTTTTAATGATTTTTCTAACCATGCTTATCAATTTTTCTGATTTCTTTGCCCAGCACTATGTTTTATATAACGTACTTGTCTTTTTCCTGAATTCTTACTTATTTTGCAGGAGTATGTCCTCAAGGAATTATTTCAGATAGGCATTAGGGCTGATAAATTTTCTGAGTCCTTGCATATAAAAAAAAAAAGTCTAGTTTACCCTTACACTTGGATAATTTAGATCGGATTTAAAATCATTTACCACAGAACTTTTAAGATACTTCTCCATGGTTTGCTAGTTTCCTTTGTTGCTGAGAATTTTGATGTCATTCTGATTCTTAGTCTTGATTCTTCTCCCTAGAAACTCTTAGGACTTTTCTTTAATCTTCAGGCTCTAATATTTTACTGCCCAGTGTCTAAGTATTACCTTTCTTCCATCCTGCTTAGCACTTGATGGATCCTTTCAATCTGAAGATTTATACCTTTATCTCTGGGACATTTTCATTGGTAATTTTACTCTGAACACTTTCTGTTCTGTTTCTGGAATGCTTATTAGACAGATATCAAAACTTCTAAATTCATCCATCATGGCTCTTAACATTTTTACTTTGTTTCTTTGTCCTTTTGTACTATATATTTAGAGAGTCCTCAGTAAAATCTTCCATTTTACTAATTCACCTTGCAATTCATTCCAGTTAACATTATCAACTGAAATTAACTCTAATAACATCATATGTGCCTGGAGCAGTGCACTTTCTCTACATATGCTGTATTGTCCAGAAATGAACAAATACAGCAGTTCTAGGATATGGGCATGCTTTTGTGTATTCAACAAATCTAAAGATAGAAACTTCCTGCAAATTTTTTAAATTCTCTGGAATCTCTGTGGTGCCCCATGTAGATTGGTACCGAAAGACATGTCTCTTTTGCCCCCTCATTTATTATACCCCTGATTTCCTCAGATGTTATTCTCTTTGTTGTATATGTGTCTCCTCCAGAGTGCTGATTTTCCTCATCTGTTTGGTGATTTTTTTGGCGATTTGCTCATCTTTGTGTTACAGACCATTTACCTGCTTGAGTGTTCAGTAGCTTACAGCCAGTGATTTCGAGGGAGGGACAGGAGGAGCTGCTGAGGGGCAAGGGTGCTAGTGCTTGTCTTCTGGCATGGATGCTTTCAACAACCTGTGGCAGCCCTGCTTTACAGCCCAGTACGCATCCTTACTGCTTTAGCCTGAGGCTATGCCTCTGTTGACTGCTGCTTAGCACAAGGTGGCGGGGCGAGGGCGGCGGTGAGGACCTAATTGACCCAGCTGTTCCAGATGCAGCATACCAATCAGTCGTCCTGATACGTGTCTGAGTGTGTTCCCCCTCGCCCCGCCAACTGTCTCTGTCCATGGACTCTGGCTTGAAGCTTTTCTAAACCAGTCCTCCTTTTACAGATGTCTTTTCCTACGTGTGGTTTGGGCTGTGGCTTCTTCCAGTTTACTCCCTTCCCACCTCCTCATAAATTTGATCTTGTAGCTAGCTCCCAGGAGACTGCTGATAGTCTTTTCTTATTTTCCCATGTATATATAATTTGTATTTGTTGAATTTAAATGTCGTTTCCACAGAAAAGTTTTCCCTACCTGCCCCATTTAAAGTAACTTCCCAACTACTTTCTATCATATCGCCTTGGGTTGTTGTCATTATAGCATTCATCTCTACCTAATATTTGTCTTTCGTCAGTCTTTCCAGACCTAAATGCTTAACTTCATTAGGGGCCTTATGCATTCTGTTTACTCCTGTATCCCAAGTGGTTACAGGACAGTGTCTGGTATATAGTAAACATTCAGTGTATGATAGTTGAATTAAGTGACTTTATCTTTTAAAAAAATTGTATATCACATCTTCTTGAATTACACAAATTTTAGATTTTACATCAGGAACCAGGCTTAGCAAATACTCTGTTAACCTCTCTGTTCAAGAAAGAAAACCTTTATTAATCAAATTAGTGTCTTTGACCAAAAAGCTATACATTAATCCATGGATAATATAAAATATAAAGGTATTAGCCTCCAGCACTTCAACCCACATGTCATTAAAGCAAAGTTCGGTGGAAGGGGAAGCAAGGCTTTGATTTTCTAAGAACAACATTACAAAATGACCAGAAAAAGTCATAAATATATTTGCTTATAGTTTCTTATAGTTTCTATGACTATATGAATGTAGTTTATTCTCAAGTAAATTGTAAGTTGAAATGTTTTGTATCCTTATGCCACCTTATTGTGAAGCTCTTTTAGAAAACTCAAATTTCCAAATTCTTTTTTTTTTTAATATTTATTTATTTATTATTTTTGGCTGTGTTGGGTCTTAGTTGCGGCACACAGGATCTCCAGTTGTGGCATGCAGGCTCAGTAGTTGTGGCGCTTGGGCTTAGTTGCCCCGTGGCATGTGGGATCTTAGTTCCCCGACCAGGGATCGAACCCACATCCCCTGCATTGGAAGGTGGATTCTTAACCACAGGACCACCAGGGAAGTCCCCAAATTCTTAAATTAGGTTAATGATTCACTCTACCAAATAAAATTTTACTTTTATTTCCTGTATCTCTTAGAGTAAATTTGGTAGCTCTAGTCAGCTGACCAGCCATTATGTGATAGTAATGAACAATTTTTCAATTTCAAATCATTGTTCTGAGGGTTAATTCCTTAATTAAATATTTGATTGGAAAAGCAGAAAAATCCACTTAGATACAGTCAGATTCATTGTTTATTTAATAACTACATGAAAGAAAATTCCATGTCTCCGCAAGGTTTGAGTAGACCTTTATTGCTAAGTATATTTTCAGTCCCCACATAATTAGTGTTACAAATATAATAACATTTTTATTTTCTACATGGAGATCAGATTTATTCCATTTTTCCTTGAAAATGTTTTAATTTTATTTTTAAAAAAGTAAAGAGGGAGTCACATTATAGAAAACAATCAAAATTCATTTGTTCCATAAAACAAAGGATACTTATATATGCACCATTTGGAAATCTGTAAGTTTCTTGTACACCTACCATCAAGAGAATGATCTTAAACCTTATAGAGTTAACCTCTCACCTCTGTAATTCTGATGGAAACTATTTTAATTTTATCCTACTTCTTTTATAATTTAGGCAAAGATGCAATTTACACGATTCCAGTGAAAAACATTCTTGCTGTGGAAAAACTGGAAGAGAGCTCTTTCAACAAGAAAAATGTAAGTTACATAATTTAAAGCTTTTTAAACTACATATATTACTTAGCTGGAAATTTAAAAAGAGGTTTATTTTAGTATTTGTTATTAATCATTAATATCTTATAATCGGTGGCTAGAAATCTGTCTTAAAATTGTCCATTATTGTTGATGCTTTATATAGTCTGCCTCCCCTGTTAAGTTAAAGGTACTTTTCTCAATATTTGCGTATTCTCAAACTTCTCAGCTTGACATTCAAGTCTTTAAGAATATAGTCCCAACCAGTCTGTGCAACCTTATCTTCTGCTACCCTTCAGTACATACCAATACGCTCAAGTCAACCAAGATGATTTCCTTGTCTCTGTTTTCCCACTGCTTTGTCTTTACTCATACTTTTTTCCTCCATCTGAAATTCTGTCCCTTTATTCCTGATTATATGCTAGTTCCTTCCTTTGGATTTGTGTGACTTCTAAAAATTATACTCTGTTGTACCATTTAATACCATGTGACTCGACAGTCCCAGGGACTGACTAACTTGCTTGAAACATAATAGTTTATAAGATACCTAAGCAACAGTTACCTAGCCAAGCAAACTAGGTTTCTCTTATGTACCTTTTTGTGTTTTGTACTGTGTTTGGTTTTTAGACTCTGTCACTAACTTTTTGTCTTAATTGCCTATGAAGATGTTCCAAGTGATACACACAGAGAAACCACTCTATGTCCAGGCAAATAATTGTGTGGAAGCTAATGAATGGATAGATGTACTCTGCAGGGTGAGCCGATGCAATCAGAACAGGCTCAGTTCTTACCATCCCTCTGCATATCTAAACGGAAACTGGCTCTGCTGTCTGGAGACCAGTGAAAACGCTCTCGGCTGCAAGCCATGTACTGCGTAAGTTTCTTTTTGATTAAAGAAGCAATGTTTTAAATGTGTTATATTCATACAATGGAATATTATTCAGCCATAAAATGGATTGAAGTCCTGATACATGCACGGATGAACCTGGAAAAGATGCTGAGTGAAAGAAGCCAGACACAAAGGCCATATACTGTATGATAACATTTACATAAAGTATCCAGAATAGGTAAATTTATAGAGACAGAAAGTAGATGAGTGGTTGTGAGGGACTAGAGGGAGGGAGGAATGAGGAGTACTAATGAATACAGGTTTCTTTTGGGGGCAGTGAAAATCTTCTCAAATAAATCATGGTTGCACAGGTCAAAAAAAAAAAAAGGGCAATGTTTAAATAGATGGGCAAGCTTGAGCAAGATACCGAGGAAGAAGGGCTTAGCCCTATAGACTTAAAAAGTAATGGGATGAAGCATAGGTAATGAAAGTGATTTCACTTTACAATTCCCTTCCTTTTGATTAGAGTCGCATAATGACCAAACCTCTCTTGGCCCCATTTTATTTAATTATCAAATTAGTCTAGATTCCTAAGGTTCCTTCTGCAAAATTCTGTGGTTCTATTTTCAGTCTCAAACCATCAAAAGTCTTTAGCATGTTAACAAAGTGATATTTTTCCAATGTCTTTGATTTCATTTTTACCATAGAGGTGTCCCTGCAGACATCCAAATAGATATTGATGAAGACAGAGAAACAGAAAGAATTTATTCCCTTTTTACCCTCAGTTTACTTAAGCTGCAGAAAATGGAAGGTAACTATACAATTAAAATACTTTTATGTAACCATGATCTTTCATTACCAATGCCTGAAGTGTTGCTTTGGCATTTTCTTAAAGTCAAAGATACCTCATAGATTTACCAAAATGTTACTTATATGAAAGTTGACAAACTCCCAAAGGGAGCCTTTTTCATAGATATTCATCAAGTAAAAATACTGTTTTTGAATAAATGTGATTATCATAATTAATAAAATGTATGTATTTTGGTTATCTATGCATTTCCAGGGGAGATCTTCCCAGCTTGAGCCCCTTGAAAAGTTCTTATTTATACTATTAATACAAATTACATTTAATGAATTTAGTTGTCTGATCAGAGATTTTACTGCTTCTTGTAGAGGCTTGTGGAACTATAGCAGTCTATCAAGGACCACAGAAAGAGCCTGATGACTATTCTAACTTTGTAATCGAGGATTCTGTAACAACCTTTAAGACAATTCAACAAATAAAAAGCGTCGTAGAGAAGCTAGATGAACCTCATGAAAAGTATAGGAAGAAAAGATCAAGTAGTGCAAAATATGGGAGCAAGTAAGTATTTTTAAGATACTTAAAACATCTGCCAACATAGTTTGAGATTGCCTCTGCTACCCTGTACTCACACCGGAAGTGCAGGCCTCCTGCTTACCTTGGTCTTTCAGAACCGGCTCAGAACCTTTCTCTTGTATAAGAATCTCCCTGGCCACTCATACAGGGATCTTTGTCTTTTTCAGTTCTGGTATCATTTCATTATATTGATGCAGTACTTTGTCATCACTTTTTAATGTTATATTCCAATGTAATCTTTGAATTGAATACTTAGTAGTTTTCTGTTTTTGTTTTGTTTTGCTGATCCTCTTCCTTCTTTATCTCTTACAGTACCTGTATACATACTAAGTACTAGAAAAAAAGAATCAGCTACGTAGTGCTGGAAGTAGTTTATAGGTGATGCTTTGGATCCATCTCAGATGCAGATGGACACTGGTGGAAACAGCAGCAAGAGTTAATGTTTATTAAGGAGCTTACTCCTTACCACTGGGCACTGTGCCTAGTACTTTACATTGCATCAGTTAGATAGTGTTTAGCAGCAAGTAACAGAAAATCCCAATTGAAGTGGCTTAAATAATAGAAAATTTTTTACCTCACAAATTAAGTCCTGATTTCTACAGTTGGTTAGCTCAGCTCAACAATGTCATCAAGGACGATCCAGCCGCTCAGCCATCTTCAACAAGATGATTTCTGCCTTCCTCAAACTTGTCCCCTCATGGTCACAGCTGGGCTGCAATAGTTCAGAGCCCCACATTTTTAATAATAGCAGCCAGAGGCAGAAAAAGCTATTTCCTCCTCAAGAGGAAGGAAACCTTGTCTAGAGTTACCCCTAGCTTCCCCTGCCCAGTACTAGCGCTAGAGTCAGGTTTCGATTTGCACAGAGGTAGACAGGGACAGATGGTTCTTGGAGCAGCAACTAAGTGTTTGCCACAGTGCACACCCTCTCATTGACCCTCACATCAGCCCAACAGGGTTATATTCCCATTTCACAGCTAGAGAAACCGAGGCTCAGGGAAGTTAAGCGTCTTGCACAAGGTCATACAGCTGATTAATGAGGGGGCTTTGAATCTTGGCCCCGCCGTTTTAACTTTTTTTTTAACCTATGTGGATTAATAATTATGTATGTTTTATAAACAATAAAAATCAGTTTGACAGGTATAAATATTTGTGTTCTCCCTAGATAGAAGGCTCAGTACATTAGGAAGATTAGTGTAAGCATCCTAATACTGTCTTTTATACATTAGTATACTTTGTTCTCTTCCAACAGTAGTAATCCAGTTTTCTTGGAGCCCCGGCAGGTTTCCATATGAGGGCCTAGTCAATGCTTGACCATCCTTCTTAAATAGTATTCTCCCCCTGTACCCACACACACTCCCCCTGTACCCACACCCCCTTTCCCAGCTGTATTTTCCTCTGTTAAAAAATACCAATCTTTCTTGTACTAAATATTTTATTTGTTCATCTTATTTTCTCTATTTTTCTCTAGGGAAAATCCAATTATTGGGAAAACATTTTAAGAGTTTGACCAATTGACTCAGAAGAACTGGAAAATATTATTTTTGTTGGAGTTTTTCAATTCATCATATATTTTGTTCATAGTATTTAAGAATGAACATTGGCTTCACTGTCAGTCACCTGCATTCACCTTGTATTTAATATTTAATAATTGAAATTAACTGTTTGGGAATCCTGGTATTGATGTGTTCCTAGAGAATTTAAAACCCAAGATTCCCTTCATATCTTACATGTCGAAAGCCATGTTTCTGCAACTTCTTTTTAATAGAAAGAATCTTCCTAAAGAAGCTTTGTAACAAAAGGAGAAACTCCTCCATAGCAAGAAACCATTTCTTCTTGTAACACTCTGTGTTCTGTGGACTTTTCACTACCATTAGTGCCTGCTCTATACTGCCAACATTGTGTTTTACTGGAATATTTCAATCCATGACTATTCAGAGCTTTCCATTTAGTTCATCTAGACCCTCCCTCTTCAAAAAAAAAAAAAAAAAATCTCCTTTGGTCCATTGGTCGTTACAGATTACATTAGGAACAACGACAGAAATGTTAGAAACCTGCCAGAGTATCCTTGAAAGCTGGTAGATCTTTTGTCTGTTTAGAGATGATGCAAACAGAACTCAGATAGGAGAAACCAGGGAACATGTACTGTTGTCTGCATCTTGTTTACATTTGGGATGAGTGACGGCAGATGAAATAAAATGAGACCACTAAATTTTTTTCATTGTTTAAACATCAGGTACTCATTTTCTTGATTTGAGAGTTCAGGTTAATGTGACTTCTAAGGACTTCACTTTTGAAAAAGAAGAGAAAGTAAACAATGGGAAAAGGTGGTGGTAAACTCACTCGACTTCACTCATTACTCCATTATTATAAGGACCACCACCATAGGACGCCCTCCTGCCAGCGTGAGGTGAGATCTAACTCGAGGACAGTCACTCGGCGCACTTTACTCATCTGGGCCACCCCAGATTATACTTTAGATACTCCGTGGTATCTAATCTTTATGATCAGTTGAATGATCAGTGTTTAAGTCTAGAAATAGTGCTTTCCTGAAAATGTTTATATTTCACTGCTGTTTTCTTATTGCCTGCTAGCCAAATGGAATTTGGGCAAGCAACTGTTCGAATCCTATTTTTCCCTAATTTACTTTTATCCTTAAAATCATAACTGTAAATAAGCAATCGAAGCAAGTTGCCACCTTGAAGTTAAGAGGGATGCACTTTGCTTCATCAGTATTAAAAACCATGGTACTCTTCTTCTGTCTTTTTAAATTCAAAACATTTTCTAAATGTGGTACTTTGAACCTTGGAGTATTTTACATGTTTCTGTTTAAAACTGTGACTACTTATTAATGTAAATCTAGCTAGTAGTGCTTATTTTGTTTCCCTGAGCATAAGCTATATTTCAAGATACACTTTGCCAATTATGTTATTGGTAATTGTTTTTAAATTATAATGTTACTAGGTAATTATTTTTAAAGACCATTGGCACACAATCAAAGTTGTTCCATAAATGATTATAACGGAGCAATGTCTCTAATGTACAGGTCTCTAAAGGACTTGTAAAAATCAGTTGGTTTTATTTAAGAATCAGTCCTAGTCTGCATTATGGTAGGTCATTCCTGGCCCATTTTAAAGACAAGTTTGAAAAGTCTTTTAAATTTTATGAGCTTGTAGATTCCATAAACTACACTGATTCATCAGTGTGAAAGAATTTTACCATTTAATAAATTTCTCACTTTTGAATTTCATTCAGATTGAAATTTCATTTTAAGAGTCTCTGAATGTCTGCCTGGAAAGGCCATGTGAACATTGCCAGGTACCACTCATTACTCTCTAGTGGCTTCTTTAGTTATATTCTTCTAATATTTCTAATGTTAAGCCCTCAGTTATGACGGTTTTTAAAGATCACAGCGTTCTCAAAGGGACCAAGGCTGTGTGAATACGTAACTCAGAATTTGAAGAGTTCAGTTACTAGTTATTTTCTTCACATGACACTTTTTAAACAGCCAGTTTGACTGGAATTAATAACCACCTTGGCACAGCCTAAAAACAGGTAATATGACATGAAATTTTCTTTGAAAGTCTTCTGAAATAAGAGACCACGTCAGTGGGACCCCAAAATAACCAAGGTACTTACTTGCTTCCAAGGGCCTCCTCATTCCTCTGCTGTTACTTATGAGTACTTTGATTTTTACTACCTGATCTGCTTTCTCTGCCTTTTCTAAACTTGAAAAAAATACATGGCAGCTCACTTTACCCTAAAACCCTGAAAACCCCACGAAGGAAAGAAAAGGATGATATGGAGAAACTCTTGCCATAAATGCCAATTCTGGTTCTTAGTTTAGCCATTTCTATCGTTTGAAATTATGCTGGTATGTTGCTTGTTTTGTTGTTGTTATTGTTTGTTTTGTTCTTTATTTAGCTTTGTTTTTTTAATATTCATTTAATATGATAATGGGCAATAGCAACATTTTTTTACTCCCAGGAATATAATTTATCAAATTGAACTATTTTCTTTGCCAAAGAAAATAAATATGTTTATCACGGGTAGTGGTTAAGTGTCAAAACAAGGCTTTCCTTATTGTACAAAAAAAGATGACGAATGATGTGGCTTTTGTTTTTGTTTCTGAAGCCTAATTTCATTCATTTATCAGAAAGGCTCATTCATGCCAGGTTTTAGAAGACAGATTTTTTTGTTTTTTTTGTTTTTTTAAGTAAAAGCACCTTTAATTTGTTCTAATGGTACATCCTGTAAAGACAAAATGCTACAAAGCCTTTTAGGTGTCCTTACAGTATGTGAAAAATACAGGACTCATTCTAGAGTTAAATTGCCAGTCTTGATTGATTGATATTATCTGCTTCCATTTTTATTAACTTGGAAATTAATGTTGCTAGTAAATATTGGTTTTTACAGTGTCCAGTTTGAAAATGTAAGTTATCAAAACTTAATGTAGTGAATTTGTGTAACCATGTTGTATTGTTGAGAATGTATTTTTATTTAAATTTTATTTTCTTATCAAGAGTATTATAAAAATTAAGAACTTTTGTAGCTGTTGCTTGGAAATAACTCAAATAATAAACTACAAGAAGCCTGTCCACTCTTTGTGTGACCTTACTTTTTCACTGATGATGTAAGAATTTCTTCTCATTTAAAATTATTGTACCTCACCTATTTATTAGGAAGGGAATAGCAGAAGTGAGGAGTCCTCAGTAACACAGAACAAACCATCTGGAAAGCGTGCAGTAATCTTCTGAATTTATCTAGGCTGATTTTTGATGGACTGAGGTCCTTATTTATTCATTCAGCAGACTTGTTTTGAAGACCTACGGTGTGCAGGTGCTGTGAAGGATCCCATCATTCCTGAGAGCCGTGCACATCTGGTGTGTGGGAATATATTCCCCTCTTTTCTGAGTAAATAGTTTAGAGCTGACTTGCACCCCCAACGAGAGAAGCCAGAATCTTCCCCATTACTGCCTCAGCAGCCTCTTAGTATCCTCAAATAAACCTCCATAAAACCTAGTCCCTGCAACTCCAGAGGAACTGAAGGTTAACAAAGAGGAAGGAATAGGGTTCTGAATCTCTAAACATCTTGTTTTTATTGAAATACCAGAATCCCGCTCATACTAGCCCATGTATTAGAATAGACCTTAGAAAAATCAGTAAGGACATAGTTGAACTCAACAACATCAGTCAACTGGATATAATGCACATCTATAGACTAGTTCCTTCAAAATAAAAAAAAAAAAAAAGAATAGACCTTAGAATAGAAACATCAAAGGGTTCTGTGTGGGTTCTATTCTATGACATAACAAACTAGTTCTTTGAAGAGAGAGGGGGCAATACTTCTGTTGGGTTTCTCTTTAAGTTCCATGACTCCAAAACAAGCGACACCTAAGGCCAAGCAGAGTCCCTTTATGTTCCATTCGCTGGTGTAAGTTTCTCTACTGCCCCAAGTCTCAATGACCATTGTGGCCCTTCAGAGAATACCTGCCTTGGATAGAATGACGTACTTCAAAAATAAACTGATACATGTCCAGAGACCTTGGGTCATCATTCCTCATTATGTATCCTCACCTGAGGTTTAGTCTTTTGTGGCCGAAAGTCTCATTCATTGGCTTGTCATTTTGCCATTTGACTTCTCAGTTTGGTGAACCATTTGCCATCATATTTTAAGCTTATACCTAGATTTTATATTAACAGCAGAGAAGGTAACCTGTTTAAAGTCCTATTAAGATTCATTCAGTTTTCTGCCTTGTATGTTAAATCCTTTTTATTTCATACTATCAAAGCCTTTGCTTTCTTTGCATTTATCTACTTTTTGACATGGTCTTAGATACATGAAGTTTTTGCTCATGAAGGAAAATTCTGTCTGGAGTGAACAATATTGTTTTCCAAATTTAACATATTTCTCAACTCCACCCAGAACTGAGAAGGCCACACTGCACTGTTAACAGAAGCACCCATCATTTTTAGTCAGACTCAGTGCGGTGTGGGGTAAGTGACCCCTCGAGAGGCCTATCAGAATCTCCCTGAGGAGATAGAGGGCTCAGGTGTAGTTTGAAAAGGCATGAGTCAATATAATTTTTATACTTGAAAATGCAAAAAACACCTACTTTTGTAATCCATAGAACAGAAAAATCAACAAAATATTGACTGGTACAAATAGCATAGGTGAGACCATGATCCTGGTAATTACCTGAAGGCCCTTTGCAATATGGAGGCTGAGATATTTGTGTTAATGCGGAGCATTTGTTTTTAAAGTTTGGGAAACACTGGAATATGGGCTAAATTCCAAATCCTGATCCCAAGTCTCTTAAACTCTACATCAGAAGTAGTTGTCAGGAGTAAAACTACAACCAAAATCACCGCCTCCTTGGAGTTTGCATTCTGGGGCGAGACGGAAGATTAAACAGGTAAAATATGTCAGATGGTGGTAAGTATTATGGAGCAAAGTAGTCAAGCGGGGAAGGGAGACGGAGTGCTGCATGTGGGACCGGGAGGGCTGGGATACAATTATAAAATTAGGTGGTCAGGCAAGCCCTTACAAGGTAGGTGACATTTGAACAAAGATCTGAAGAAGGTGAGGAAAGGGAGTCTTAAGGATATGAGGGGAAAGATCCTTCCAGGCAGAAGAAAGAAAATGTGTGGTGTGCTCAAAACAGCAAGGAGATGATCAGTGTGGCCAGAGCGAAATGAGTGAGAGGGACTGGTAAGAGCCCGGGGTGAGAGACCATTTTGAGCAGTGGCGTAACATGATGAACTTGGCTGTTTTGGATTGCTCTGGCTGCTGTGTTGAGAAAAGTCTCGCAGGCGTAGGAGGCAGCAGGAGATTGGGTAGACTAGCGTCCTATTCGTGTGAGATTCGTATGGAACCACAGAGGACCCCGAACAGCCAAGGGAATCCTGACAAAGGAGACCAGCAGCTGGAGTAAACAAAAGAGGCACACGGGCCAGAGGACTAGAATAGAGAGCCCAGGAATAAACCCACAAATACGTGGTCCGTTGATTTATGACAAAGCTGCCATACAAAGGACATGCAGTCGCCAAAGGACATGTTCCCCAATAAACTGCTTGGAAACTGGAACATCACAAGCAGAAGGACACTGGACATCGTCTGCTTCGCCCACAAAGCTAACTGAGATATTCACATCAAGCCCTTCCTTTGCTGGGTCCTCTGATGACGGACCTCCAGCAGTCAGCCATGCACAAAAGATTCTCCTCAATTTTTCATCACTTTTCCTCCCATGGCAGCACCTTGCAGCAGGTCCTAAAGAAACCGAGATCCACTCAACGTGGATGCAGACCTGCATTGTCCTGAAACCAAGTCCCTGGTACGTCCTAAGGAGACCTAGCTCCTGTCAGCTGTGCACAGAGCCAGGTCTGTGGGCAGATCAGGCAGGCCCTGCACTGGTAAGAGAGGCGGGCTTGTCGCCCTCTGCTGGCAAACTGGGAATTGCAGGCCGCACCCACTCAGTTTAGTGGAGGCTGAGTTCGCTGCTGGCGGTCCTGCCGAATCCACTAATGTTTGGGAATAAAGATAGATGGAGGCAATGTCCCACGAATTCTCAAAAAGAGTTATAGAACAGTTAGAAACCATATGCAATGAAATGAATATAGATACAAACTTTACAACTTACACCCAAAGTCACTCAAAATTGTCCACAGACACATTTAGAAATAAAACTATAAAAATTATAGACGAAAACATATAAGAAAATTGACATGGCCATGGATTTGGTCACGTAGATCATGAGCTTCGAATTTCATGACAACACGTAAAGCCCACACCCAAAAGGGTAAGAATATTCATAATATGTGTTCTATAAAATAAAAAATTTCTACTCAGCAAAATGCCTTATTCAGAAAGCCAAAAGACAAGCAACAAACTGGGAGAAAAATATTTGCAAAATACATATCTGATAAAGAATTTGTACCCACATTATACAAAAATCGATAAAACAAACAGCTGCATTAAAAATGGGTAAAGATCTGAACAAACACCTGGCCAAAGAAGATATACAGATAATAAATAAGTGTACAAAAATATGATCCACGTCGTATACCACTAGGGAGTTACACATGAAAACAATAAGACAGCACTACACACATATTAGAACTGCTAACCTCCTCCCAAAAGGACAACACCAATTACTGGAGGATGGGTCAAAACAGCAACTCTCCTTCATTGCTGATGGCACACAAATATGGCCGCTTGAGATACAGTTTGGCAGTATTTTCCAAAGCCAAACAAGTCTCACCCCTTGAGATCCATCTTTATGCCTCCAGTATTCACAGAACTGCTTTGAAAAACTATATCCAAATGAAAAAAGAACAATATTATGCACAGAAGCTCTACTCATAACGTCTAAACCTTCCAGGAATCAGGGTTTCTTCAGAAGATGAATGCATAAGGAAATTGGGGTACATACATGTGAAGGGGAGACTCGGACACCCCAAACTATGGAATTTCAATAGACCCCAAACAGCTAAAACAATTTTGACAAAGAAAATCAAAGTTGGAGGCTGACACTTCCCAATTTCAAATGTTAGTACACAGCAACAGGAAATAAAACACTGTGATACTGGCATGAGCTATACATAGAGATGAATGGAATTGAGATCCCAGAAATAAAGCCATCTGTATAGGATGAACTGATTTTAGACAAGAGTAAACAGCATGAAATTGGGGGGAAATGATGTTTTCAACAAATGGTGCTAGGCAATTGGCTATCCATAGGCAGAGGAAGGAAATTGGACCATTTATACCACATATGAAAAGTATCTCAAAATACATAAAAGGCTTCAATGTAAAAAATAAAATTTCACTCAGCCCCATGTATTCATGTGTTCTACATCCATGTTTTCAACCAACTCCAGATCAGAAATATTAGGGAAAAAAATTCCAAAAACTTTCAAAACGAAATACTTGAATTTCCAAATGCCCACAACTATTTACATAGAATTTACATTGTATTTTGAATATTTATATAGCATTTCTATTGTATTAGTTCTTATAAATAATCTAGGGATGATTTAAAGTATACAGGAAGATGTGCCTAGGTTATTTGCAAATACTATACCATTTTATAAAAACAACATGTACATCCATGAATTTTGGTAACCGCTGGGAGTCCTGGAACCAATCCCCCACAAATACCAGGGAAGACTGTAAAATCTCCAAGAAAACATGAGAATAAACCTTCATATACTTGGACTTAGCAATGGTTTCTTAGATCTGACAGCAAAGCACAAGCAACAACAACAAAGAAACAGATTGGATTTCCTCAAAATGGAAAACTTTGTACATCAAACTTTTGTGCATCAAAAGATCCAATCCAGAAAGTGAAAAGACAGCCCACAGAATGGAAGAAAATAATTCCACATTATATATCTGATGGGTCTTTATCCAGTATATATCAAGAGCTTTTATTGTACAATTCATGAACAAACAAGCTGTTTTAAATATGAAAAAAAGACTTAAGCAGACCCGTCTCTATACAAGACATGCAAATGGTCAACAAGCAGATGAAAAGATAGGATGGAAATGCAAATCAAATCCACAATGCAATAACTACTTCACATACACTAAAATAGTTATAATCAAGAAAATTAAAAATAACTAATATTGGCAAAAATGCGGAGACATTGGAACCATTAATCATTATTGTGGACATGGAAAAGAGCGCAACCTATGTTTTCAATATGAATATACAATTACCATATGGAACAACAACTCCACTCCTAGAATAAATAACAGAAAGTATTAAACACAGATGTACACATCTATTGATAACAGCGCTGTTCACAATATTCAAAAGGAAGAAACAATGCAAATGTCCACCAATGGGTAGATGGATAAACAAAATGCACTTGGTCCATAAATCGCCGTATTATTCTGCCATAAAAGGGATCAAGAGAAATGGTGCAGTAGAAACTAGTATGGCAGTTCCTCAAAAACTTCATTAGAGAATTAACGTACGATCCATTAATTCCACATCAGGGTATATACCCAAGATATTGAAAGCAAAGACTGGAACAGATATGGGTACAACCATCTTCCTAGCAGCATTAACCAGAGTAGCAAAAGGTGGAAGTGAACCAAGTGTCCATCCATTGATAGATCAATGGATAAAGTGAACGTGGTGTACACACAAAGGAATGTCATTCAGCCTTAAAAATTCAGAAAATTCTGACATGTGCTGCAATATATATGAACCTTGAAGCCATTAGGAGAAGTCAAATAGCCCTGTCACAAAAGGACAAAAACGATATGATTCCACTTATAGGAGGTATCCAGAGAAGTCAAATTCAAAGGAAATATTTAAAATGCAGTTGCCAGGGGCTAAAGGGAACTAGTGTCAAATGGCTACAGAGATTCACCGTGAAAATGGAGAAGTTCTGAACGTGGATGCTGAGGTTATTTGTACAACAATGTGAATGTGGTTAATGCCATAGAATTTTGCACTTAAAATGTTTTAAATGGTAATTGGTATGTACAATTAATCACAGGAAAAAAAATGAAGTCCTGATACTTGTTACCATACAGAAAAGGCAAACCAGATCATATCCTGTGCACTTTCAATCCATCAAGGTTGTGAAGTTGATGAGATGTATCAGTCATGGTTCCAAAAGAAGAAAACAGGATCATAATGCAAAAAGACGTTTCCCTAGGTTTGAAACAGCTGGTGAGAGCCGACCTGAGCCTGTGGGTTGGATTTTGATGTGACCATACGTTAATTTAAGTGTCTGACAGAATACCATACTGTTTTCCACATCCACTGCACCATCTTACTCTATTTCTGTATATGGCAGAATAATATGGGAGTTTATAGATCTACCCTGTTTTGCTTATCCATTCATCCACTGATGGATATTCGAATTGTTTCTACCATTGGGCCAATGTCAACAAGGCTGCTATGAATATTCGTGTACAAGTTTTTGTTTGTACACCTGCTTTCTATTCTTTGTGGCATATTTGTAGGAGTAGAGTTCTTGAACCCAACTCTAATTGTACTTTTATCTTTTTGAGGAAGTGCCAAACTACTGTACATATTGTCTGCACCATTTTACATTTCCATAAGCAATGTGTCAGGGCTCCAATTTCTCTACATTGTTGCCAGCGTTTTAATTTGTTTGTTCTTGATTATGACCATTTATTGTATGTGAATGGATGTCACATTGTGAGTTTAATTTGCATTTCCATCATGACATGAAAGAAATATACCTAAGAGGGTTTTATTAGAATCTCAAACCTCAGGATCCTGCTCAGTAGACATAGCTGTTGCATAACCAAAAACTATTAACATTCCCCTTAAGTAAAATTTAAAAACCATTAAGCACAAAAACGATCCACCACAATTCATTACAATACCACACCACTCACAATTAACCCAAGCCCACCATAAATCTGTGAAGGTTTTGAAGAAAAACCTACAAAACTAACTACCAAAATAGTGCTTAAAATAAATACAATCTATATCATCATTCTTCTTTTTTTTTTTTTAATTAATTTATTTTTGGCTGTGTTGGGTCTTCGTTGCTGCGCGCGGGCTTTCTCTAGTTGCTGCGGGCGGGGGCTACTCTTTGTTGCGGTGCATGGGCTTCTCATTGCGGTGGCTTCTCTTGTTGCAGAGCATGGGCTCTAGGCACATGGGCTTCAGTAGTTGTGGCACACAGGCTTCAGTAGTTGTGGCTTGCGGGCTGTAGAGTGCAGGCTGAGTAGTTGTGACGCACGGGCTTAGTTGCTCTGTGACATGTGGGATCTTCCCAGACCAGGGCTCGGACCCGTGTCCCCTGCATTGGCAGGCGGATTCCTAACCACTGCACCA